>NC_042616.1:140598621-141251121 GCF_901001135.1 Rhinatrema bivittatum
CCGCAACACTTGCATGGGAATTTCAGAAGAAACAAAGCCTTTAGCTGTAAAACCTTGGGCTGTAGTAACAAGAACTGTTCATGTTCTTCTGTCTCTGTTTAGCTACTTCAGGAAAGATCGTGACTTGATGCTGTAAAAACAGTTCTCTACGATGCCTAAGATAAATCTTTAATAGCCAGAGTACATCTGGAACCTCTAACATAGCAGAAACATCCAAAGGGTGGTCAGAAGTAGGAGTCCATGCCTGATAACCTTCTGCTGTTTCAGCTACTTTCTCTAAAGGAGGAATATAAGACATCTTCGAAGCAGGTTGTAGGGATTGCTCAGGAACTTTGAGAATTTCCTTTACATATCTTTAGAAATATCCTTTACCCACACCAATGGTAGTTTAGGAAAGTTAATAAATCTCAAGTTCTTCCTCCTGATCATATTTTCCATACTTTTCATTTTATTAGATAAAGAAACATTATCTTTAACCAATATCGCCTGGAGAGCTTCTATCTGCTACTCATAATGTTGTAAATCAGAAGCTTTCATTAGAATTAGAATTTCTACTGAGGGCATACAATTCTCCAAGGCCAGGTTCTTATCCACCAGAACCAAGACTTGCGCACGCAGAAGAGCATTGCTATTTGCAGTCCATCTAGCCTCAAGGGGTAAACTCAGCAGGTCTTTCCAAAGAGAAGCTTAGAGGCTTTGATTGAGTAGGAAAAGCAGGAGTCTGCAGATTAACAGACAAATGCCCCCAAATGCCTCCGTCATCTTCCTCCACTGGCGGCACCTTCGGGTCCCCTGAGCTCTCTCTCACCAGCAAAGCTTCCCGCTCCGGTTCCTGAACTCTGAAGAGCCGCCCTGACATCACCAGTCTGTGTCTTTCCTCGTCACAATGTGGAAGCTTTGGCCATGGCAGGAGCCAAAAGATGAGTTCTCGCTGCTGGGCCTAGAGGAGAGAGCGGCAATCCTTCCCCTCCCCTACATCTCAACGGCTCTTCTACCAGCAGCAAGGGTCCCCGGAGAATGTGGGCATGCTTTGACCCCCAATGGCGGCAAGGCAGATGGGACTGCAGAGACTCCCCTGTGTCTTGCCTTCCTTTTGCGGCCCATGAATCCAAAAAAAAAAAAATAGAGGAAATAACAAGGGAAGCCACAAACGGAGTTGCAGATGCTCACATGCTATATGCAGCCTGCCGCCATCTCGGATCTCTCTCTCCCCCCCCCCCCCCCCCGGGAAAATATTTAATAAAGTATACTTGTATACCATTTTTTGTTTTGAAGATATGTGCATGCATTCCAGAAACCACCGGTTCGCTGATACCTTTGCCAGTTCACCTGGACACTCTTAACGCTTCACTGTGAATCCCCAGCAATTAACTCAGACCGGCCTCCCAAAAAAACTGCAGACAACAGGCAAGTGCAATTTCACTTGCACGAGTCAATTAGCAGGTGCAAAAGTGTAAGAATAACTTTGGTAATGTATATGTGTATATCTCTTACAAAAGAGCAACTATCGCACGAACTTCTGAACTCTGCCCCGGGACACCCCTAGCCGGCCCCTTTTTCTGCAGGTAAAATTGTATGCACAGAATGAAAACATGCAAGTACTTGTGACATTTCTAAATTAGCATTTGCATGAGTACATGCTACATACACACACATGCTGATTTTACATGCAAAACCTTATGAAAAGGTACTCAATAATTTGTACCTGGGGCACTGGAGAGTGAAATGACTTGCCGGAGTAGCCTAGTGGTTAGAGTAGCAGGCTGTGAACTGGGGAAGCCAGGTTTCAAATCCTGCTGACACTGTGATCTTGGGCAAATCACTTTTCTCTCTATTGCCTCAGGTACAAACTTAGATTATAAGGCTTCTAAAGACAAGGAATTACCTACAGTACTTGAATGTAACTCACTTTGAGTTACAAGTGAAAAGTCATGAACTAATTCTAAATCATGTATTTTTTTTTAAATATATATAAATGTGTAGAGAGAGAAAGATTTGTATATGCACTGTTTGTTTTATCACAAATTATTCTCGTCCCAACAGATCTATCAAACATGTGTCTAGCCTGAAGGGAATCAAGGTTAGTAAGTCGCTGTTTAGCAGCTTTTCCTATTCCTTTGTGTGATTTTGAAGTATGTTACATTACTCGTGAGTTTAAAAGTGTATCTTGGGGAAGTCAAGATGGCAGCAGGCTGAGAAAACATGGTGTGTGGATTCTCATACTACCCTGCTAGTTTTCTTTTTTTCATTTCTGCTGCATTCCAAATGTAAAAGGAAGTTGAGAGAGCAAGCTGCGACAGTTCCTGGTGCTTCCCTAAATCAGCTGAGAAAAATCGTGGAGTTTCTCACCATGCCACATGAAGATTCACCTGGGGTGTCTGTGGTTTTAGAACCATTTTAGCGTGAGGTCCTACTGCAGGAGGAGGTTTCTCTCAGCTCAGGTGCGCCAGAAATTCCTCTCTCTCCTATAGCCATGATAGATGAGGGATCAGGGTTTCTGCAGCAAGAGTTAACTGGAATCGTGTTTGGAGCAGCACTGCCCGAAGAGAGGTCTCCCTTGAATCTTGCAAGATACTGTGGAGAGTCATGTCAGTTTGGAACAGGAGGTTTCCTCGGCGGAGGCTGGATCCTTGAGAATCGCGGCCAACGTTAGGGAAAATGCCAAAGCTAGAGCTGAAGGTACTCTGGTTTACTCCATACAGAGGGGTTCTATCGAGGCAAGTGTGATTTCTTGTAGCCCAATTTTGGCAGCATTTGCTGAGCTCTCCAACAGGTCCTCCATAGCGAAGCTCCTGATAGTACTCTGGACTCTGGTCTGTTCTGGTGTTTTGGGAGCAGGGTGTTCTTCATTGGTAACTTTACCCTCTGATATTTTCACGAATGCAGTTTTTAGACTTTCCTCTCCTCAAAGAGAGAGAATGGAAGTTTTGGAAGCGTGGTATGTCTTAGATATCTAATACCCAGATAGGGCTGACTCAAGTTTCTTCTGTGCAGGCTCAAAAGATCATGAACTTGGAGAACTATCATGAACTTGGAGAACTACATTTGCATGAGTACATGCTACATACACACACATGCTGATTTTACATGCAAATTCCAGAGCTTTATTGTGCGTTGAGTGAAATATTCACTCAACGCATGGGTTGAATTTTCCTAAGTTTCCCATTAGTTCTCCATTGGGAACTTTCAAGAAATATCTGCTTGATGATCTCAGAAGCCCAGCCAAAGCTTCACCGCCCATTAATAGGGCTCATATTCTTCCTTGAGGAGGTGGTGAGTTCCTGAACTCAATTGTCAACTCTGCTGAAATTCTAGGCCCCCGTGGCTTGTTGGAGAGATCTAGTGAAGAGCCTGCCAGAAGAACTGCTGGGTACCTTTGTGTTCCTACAAAATCAAGACTCCATTGTGAGACTGTTTTTCTGCATTAAATTAGTTACTTTTGTCGGCCAAAGGGTTTGGTTGTTTCCTAATGTCTCGAGATCCACACGAGCATAGGAAACATTTTCTTATCATATGACAAAGTTCAGCTCTTGGAACATCATTCGTACTTTATTTTTCTTGTAAGTGCTTCTTGAAGTTGCGTGATGTACAATATATTTTCTTTGTGCCATCACATTTAAGATTTTTCCTAGATTTAAAGAAGTGAACCTGTGTTGTGTTGAGTTGTGTAAAAGTTAGCAATTGGGGGGGAAGGGTTGCCAGCTGATTTAATATTTTAACAGGCCCTCTATTCAGTTTTCCTTTATGTACTCCATGCTCAGGGCTTTCTTTCTTGGACTCCCCTTGCTTTGTGGTTTGCTATGAGATACAGTGATGATTATTCTTTGATTTATTAATGCACAATTGTTTGTTTTTCTGGATGTGGAATAAAAATGTATTAGTAATGCCTGCTTAGGGCAATCGGAGGTCCTTGGACCAGATTTCCCTGTCTGAATAGTGATAAGACAATATATACACAGACTAACTTGGGTAGGATTTTATTTGGCTAGCTTAGAACATGCATATGCAAGGAGATGGGACACTAAGTGACTGTTCTGCATAGTAACCGGTCCTCAACACATTTTATAGGCGGCTTACAGACTTTAGAAGTCATTGGATAATCACAGATGTCACATACACTCTGTGTGGAAAGCTTCATCTCATAGGTGTGGTCAACCACAAGTCTTACCATGATCAGGGGGCATTTGCCAAGCCAGAAGTTGCTCGGAGTTCAGCTTGTAGGTGTAAGCACACACAAATCCATAGGCTCTGTTCAGAAGCAAAGGGTGAGAAGGTCCCTTGAACAGTTGTCCTAGTGCTCTTCTAAGAATTCCTGGAGGAGACGTTACAACCCTCATCACTGATGGCAGAGGCATCTTCACACCTCCAATTGCTCTGAGTTCCTGGAAAAGCCAGGGACTCTCTGTGGGACACTGGCCTAAATATATCTATAAGTCATGTGTCAGTAATCATATTTCTCCCTAAGAGACCGTAGCCAGCATGAAGCTAATTTCTGAAATATTTATAATGTAACCTGTTTCCTAGTTAACCCTAGACTAGCTTGATGGCTGCAGTGAGCAAATGCTGTTAGAGCAAAGCATAAACTAGCCAAGGAGTCAGTGTGGACCCTCTAAAAATCTTCACCATAGATGTACTCTTAATGTACAGCAACAAGTTTATTCTTGTGTTAAATTCTACATTAAAATAAGTAAATGAAGATTTTTCTTATTCTTTTTTTTTCAAGTCCTTTTATTACTTAATTGACTTTATTTGTTGTCATCTGCCCAAAGTCTATTATAGTCAAATTAGTAAGGGATTGATCTAGCAGAATGAGGTGTAGAGTTTTCTAAGTCTAATTTAGTTGTTGCCACAGAATGAAATTTCAGGCCAGATGAAGTACCAGCAGAGACTGTACAGTCATGACATTGTGATTGATATCCTTTCTCTTATTAAAAATGCTATGATGTCTACAACTTCCACAGAATAGATAGGACCTGTTTAGGGGGCAATAATCAGAACAATTTATGTAGTTAAAAAAAAAAATATTTCCTAGACTCAGGGGAAATCTTAGCAAATATTTCTTTATAGAGAGAGTAGTAGATGCCATGGAATGGCCTCCCATTGGAGGTGGGGGAAACAAGAACAATTTGTGAATTCAAGAAAGAATGGGATAAATACAGAAGGTTTCTGCAGGAGTGATGGGAATTGTAAAGCTAAATTAGTTGCACAGATGGGCAGACTAGATAGGCCATATAATCTGTCTTTGTCTGCTGTTGTGTAAACCCGGGTTCACCCGCAATAAATCTTAGGTTGATGGTTGCTCCCCCACACACATAAGAGTGCAAGTACTGACACACAGCATGTGTACTCTTACCCATGGGGAAAAGTGGGCAGAGTTGCGATAGCAGTCTTTACCCCTCATTTCCAGCATATCATTTTGTGCCTGCTTCAGTGCAGGTACTTCGTACCCCTGTTTACACACCATCAAGATTTTCAGAGAAACGCTTTGAGGAGTTGACTTTTGAAAATGATCTTGCAGTTGTACCTGCAGGACTGCAACCTCCCCAGGGATTTGATTTAGAAGTCCCACATCTCTAAAAGAGAACACTCCCAGCAAGGTAGCACCATTGCTCATAAAGCTGGAGCACTGATTCTGTACTAGCTGTATAGGAAAGTCCTCCATACCAGATTTTTGTTGATAAAACATTCTAATGTATGTTTTAATTAAGGTTAGCTCATACTAGATACGTATACATCCCACACGTGAACAGCAGTTTTGCTGTTTCCATTGTAATATCGCTGAAGTCCTTCTGTATATTTAGACTAACTTTTCACCCAAAGGTTGAATTCCCTTTATTGCTCCTGGAAAACTGCAAATTATGTAGATCATATATCTTATATACTGCAAGTCCATTGATGAGCACTCGAAGGACTTGTTGGTTAGGAAAAAGAAAGACTTGTCTTTATACAGCAATTTAGACATTGATCAACATGGTTGATTGATAAAAGAAGACATGTTATTCTGTTCAACTCCTCAACAGTCTGATAGGATAAGGATTGATAGATATTGCATGTCTGAGTATCACAATCTAGTTGCCTAAAGTTGCGTGGCTATATGACTTGTGTACTAACCCTTCACCCTTTCTTTCCATGGGCCTTTCTAGCAGCCTTCTGGAATGGCTGAAGAAGAATACTAAAAAAAAGAAAACAAAAAAACCCCTAAAATGAAATCGGCAGCTTTTTCTCAGCCTTACAAAATGACTTTTTAAACAACTGTCTTGAAACATCTTCACTGCCAATGTACAAACTCTGAGCTTACTGCTGGCAGAGCCCTACTTTTCATTTTCCTCAAACAGACCATATAGTTAGGACCTGTATGTGCCATCTTGAATCTCTTTTCTACAGGCAGAAGCCTGCTTGCTCTAAGTACAGAATCTGGAGTCCTATTAGTCTGTGCCTTGAAAGCAGCACACCTTGGTGCACTGTTTTCTGCCCAATTGAGCCAAGGTTTGGCCTCCAAGCCAAGGGTACATGGTGAGTAAGGGCTCACATTCTAGGAATGTTAAATTGTAATGGAACTTGCCTCCCCCATTCTCCAACTACCAGACAAAGCTACTGGAGCAGGCTCCAATAGTCAGCATCGCAGTTGCTTTACCAGCTGAGCCATAGGCCATCCTAACAGCCTCAGTAAAGGAGATAACGCATTTCTGGCCAAAACCTCGTAGACTTCCAGCAGTCTTTTCTGCCCCAGAATATTTAAATGCATGCGTGGGGAGAAGGGATCAGGCACCAGGACTGCGGTTAGTTGTAGTGCTGCTGCTATGGTTGCTGTTGTCTTGTGCCTGAATCTCCATCACTGCAGCTCTTCTTTTCCCCCTCACATGCCAGACATGTTGAGGGGGAAAGGAAGAGTCGCATGGAAATTCTGTGGCAAATGCTAATCCTGTGACGTGAAGGAGACTACTAGAGTGGCTAAAGGGTAGGCTGTGTTGTCGCCTTCAGTTTAATTCTGGAGCCTGCCCCCAAGTGAGGACATAAAATGCAAGACAAAAGAAGACAGATGAGGTTCCCAGTTCACATCTGTCTACATCTGACAGTTTGGGCCAATCAGGCTTATTGCATGCAATTTTGGAGGAAAATGTTTACTGAAGTTGCACTCTGTACAGTTCCAAATAAAACTAGCCCTAATCTAGTACACACTTGTTGAGGGATTGGACTGTCTGGGTGAACTTTGTCTACTCTGTCTTCCTGGATCAGCAGAAGTATGCCAGGCTTCAAAAGTGTCTCTTCTGGTCAAAACCAAGAATAAGGAGTTCACAGAGTTGTTGAACCACCTGGGTTACACCCTCACTAAGGGACAGACCAATTAGAACATGCCAGAGGTAGACCTGAGTTAACCTGGTTACTTCGGTCTTCTATATGTTTGGCAGCTAATCCCTTGCATTTCTCTTTGCTGGCAGATCCTAGATTTTCCAAGGCCCCATAAAACATTTCACTCTGCAGCACATTAGACTGTGGGGTTGGGGATTTAAAGGAAAGCCCTGAAGGACTATTCTAGCAAGTGTCATTCTGGGCTTGTTAGAGGCCTCTTACTAGCACTTATTCTGCTGTATGGAGGCAGATTAACTGGTGGAAGAGTAAGCATTTTAGAACATGTCTTCTGTTAATCATATTTGGTTAGAACTAAGCTTCAGCAAAAATACTCTAAAGGTATTATGTACTTGCTTTTCTTAATCTCAAAGGTACCGTTCACAGAGTAGTACTTTCCTCTCATCAAGTTGTGAGATTCTTTGACACGTTTGAAAAGGCCCGAGCTACTGAGGCTACTACTTCCTTGGATCGTGAATCTTATATTGTAGACCCTGACAGAGCTACCATTTGACCCCTTGCAATTTGGGGGGGGAGGGGGGAATATGTTGCAATTTTCTCGCAAGAAGAGTGAGCAGGTTGAAAGCTTTAGTATCTATCTCTCTTTCAGTTGTAATTTTCTTTAAAAAAAAAACAAAAACCCAGGTCAGGGCTAGCAGTAGCCTCCAATCCAGCTGCAAATGGGGAAAAGGAAGCAAGTTCTTAAATGTTTCCAGGTTGGTGAGCTGAAAAAAATCTGCACTGTTCACATTTATTCATTTTGTTTTCTGCCTAAGGTTCTCTTAAGACCTGTTCCATATTTTGTTTCTAAGGTTAATTTGTCTTGTCACATTAACTAAGACATTGTTTTGCCTTTGTTGTGCCAAAACCTAAGAATTTTAGAGGTGAAACTTCCTTCTTGAGAGATGAAAAGGGTTTTGAAATATATGTAAAAGACGAGGGTGTTTTCCTCCAGGAAATCAGAACAAGTTTATCCTTTGTTGCTGATAAGAGAGGATTACCAGAGCTGGCACGATGCCTTAGTAGCCATGGTCTGGGCTAGCAAGGAGATGCTGTAGAGACAGCATTTACAGACATAGCATGGAGTCTCAGCTTTTGCTTATTGGTGACAACTAGTGGCTAAACTTGGATGCATGCATGCTAGAGTCCAGAGGGAATGTGGTCTCGGGCCCCTGGCTGGAGAGGGGGGCAGGGGGGAATGTTAGTTGTGAATGAAGCCCCACTGGAGATTGATTCCACTTAAACTAGAAGCACAGAGAGTAAGAAGGAAACTACAGGGCCAGGAAAAAAAACTTCAGTCTCTAAGACTTCAGTTTTCCTACAGTCTTCTAAGAAAGTTAATAAGCTACCTAGTTTTCTCAGTAGAATAGTGTTGATCACGTTTCAGTAGAAGAAATATGTCAAGAGGCTTCATGAGCTTCTATGCATGCCTTCAAAAAAATATTACAGAATGGTAAATGGAATCTTCAGATGGTGCTTTTGGGAGAAGAATTCTCCAATCTATAATAAATTCATCCTGTGAGGTACTTCTGTGCTACATTGCATTGTTGCACTGGAACTTTCTTACCATGTTGTTCCTTTCTGTTAACTCGTACAGTGGTCAGGGCCATGCAATCCACTTATAAGCAGATGTACTAGTTATTTTGAGTTTACTGTGGCTATGAGAAAAAAAAAGCTTAAAGAGAGCTTCTACAAGTGTGAGTCATTGTGGAGATTTATGGTAATATTGTTATATTAGTGGTACCAGTATGTTTACAGTTGCAGGTGGACGGAGGGGTTTACAAGAGATTTGGTCAGGGGCTGAACAATTTTGTGTCTGCAGAGGGTTTGGGTGGCAAGTCTATAACTCCATGTTATACAGATTCTTAGTGTCAATCAAAATTAGAAGGGGCAGCCTTCTGCTTGTGGCTTAAAAATTAAACTTGATCTTAACCAAAAAGAGGCCAAGAAGCAATCCTGTTGGTTTACCTGGAAAATGCTGAGTCTGGTGAAGCTATTACAAGAAGCCGCATTACTTCAATTAACTTCAGGGTGTTGGTCTATCACACACACCAAGAAGCAGCATCCATCATCGGTCCTGACTGTTGTGGAACTTAATAGAAAGGAAATTGGCTGTAAGAAAACTCCTGGTTTTCTGCCTGGACTGATTTATACAAGTTTCTTATTCTGCCTTTCTAGTGAAGTTCTACATTGTTTGCAGACATTGTAGCAAATGAAAAGCAGTTTTAAATAAAGGCTTTTATATCTACATGAATTTGATTGTTTAATCTGTATTTACTCCTGTCTTTCTTAGGCCCCAGAGAGTGTAAAGTCTTCTGAAGATTCGGATTCCAGAAAAGATTCTAATTCCGATGTTTTCAGTGATGCAACCAAGGAAGGATGTCTGTATTTTCGACAGTTGATCACAGAGAAGGGAAAGGTAGCTCACTTAGTAAACTGCATGGATCATGGTGTCTTTAAATTGTGATTGAGCAAAAAGAGTGGGAGTATTAAAGCTTGGGCTTAGAGAAAAGGAATTTTACATTATACTCTCTTTTGAATGGTCGTTCCTTTAGTCCTTCTGCTCAAATTATGAAACAGGAAATCCCTGGCTGTCTTTCTTGAGATCAGAGGGAAAGACAGTATACATAGAAAGTCAGACTGGAACTATTTAGAATTTTAAATTGTTATCTTTTCTTATTGTGTAAGAAAAGTATCGTATTAGAAACCTGTTACTCCAGTTTACAGTGTGATGGAGTATACTCCATCCTAAGGCATAAATGTTTTCCTAGTGGGCCTAACAGATGGGCCATCTATTTTATTTATCTAAAATTCGGGGTGGTAGCTATGATTATGAATCCCCATCATATTAAATTTAGTACAGTAGACAGAAGGAAATGTTTAAAACTTGGTAGCTAAAGAGACATTTAGCTTCAGCTCTAATTTCTATAGAGCTGTTTTCGTATAAGCTTTAATGGTTATTTTATATCTGCAAGAGACCATTCTCATTAAACCTTGGTCAACAGAAGGCTCTTGACAAATATTGTGCTGGAATAGTAACATAATAGCACTCATTAAAAATACTTTTCAACAAAGGAAAAATTAACAACATACAGCAGTCTTATTGATTAAATAAACCTGCAAAAACAAGGAATGTATTACTGCCATTTCTGAAAGAGTTTTATATTTGTATGTTGTGTATTCAGCATATGTATGATGTTTTTGATAAATGAATTGTACTGCATTTAGTATGATTGTCCATTGCCCAAAGTCTCAGATGTGTGATAAAGAAATGTAAATAAATAGAATAACATACATACTGGCCAGACTTGCGTTTCGTGGCCATTTCCTCATAAGAAAATTATTTCTGGCCTTTTTAAGACAATGCGCATTGCACATGTTGCAAGAATTGTCATCCCTATACAATTCCTTCAAGCAAAGATCTTGCGATTATCCAGGTAATATGCTCATTACTTTAAAAAATATCAATTTTGATAAATAAAGAATTGAAAAATATATATATATCAATTTTGATTTTATAACGTTTTCATTTGTGAAAGCCTTCCTAAAAATTATTCTTTTAAGAGTTCTCTTCTCACAGTCATTTCTAGAATTGAAAATAATATCCAGGAGGAGGAGTTATGCTCTGCATTTATAGGGTAATTTTCCTTCACATGATGACTCTGTTATAGTTTTACAGTTTCAGCTTTGGAATAGCAAGAAGGGGGACCTGAGCAGGCAGAAATCCTAGTTCTGTAGTTCACTATTTCAGAAGAAGAGAAAGATGAACTACCTAAGGCAGAAATTGAAGTCGCATGCGACTGAAATCATTCCAAACCCATTTACAAAGGAGAAAGTACTTGAAGTACTTACACAAATGAGAATAGATGAGGCCATGGAGATCCAATGGCTGAACAGCCCAGCATACTGAAAGAGCTCAAAAAAGCACTGCCTATGCTCCTTGCAATTCTGCTCAGTTTGTCTTTAGAGATGGAAGATTCTAAAAGATGGAAGAAAAGCAGATATCCACAAAAATGAGGAATAAGGAAGGCTGCAAGCAAATGCAGGCCTGCAAGCCTAACTTGGTAGTGAGCAGTGCTGTAGGAATACTACTAAAGAGAGACGTGCAGCAGCTTGAAACAAGTAGATTATAGAACCCCAGACAAACAGTTTTACAAGGGAAAGATCATGTCAGACAAACTTGATCAACTTCTATAATGAAGTGACAAAAGAAGCATAATCAGGAAGGAGTCATAGATGTTGACTTTCTGGACTTAAGATAGGCTTTTGATGCTGTTCTGCACAGAGGAATGGTAAGCAAACTAGACAGCAAAGGGAGCAGGACAGAATGCTATAAATTGGGTGAGAAACTAACTTAGCCCCAGAACTTACTATGGTGGGCAGTGGTCTACTCTGATGATGATAAAATGACTAGTGGGGGAGGTACCTTGGAATTTGCTGTAAGAGCCAGTTCTTTTCAAGTTCTTTATTAGTAACATTGCAGCAAGACTGGAGGGGAAAATACCCTTGTATGCAGAGGACACAGAAATTTGTAACAAAGTTCACTCACCACACTGGGATGGATGGAAAAAATGAAAGGGGGCTAGAAAAAAGTGGTTGGACTCATCAAGGCTTTGAAAGCTGTGCTTCATTGCACAAATAAGTGTAATATCATGCACCTGGTGCACAAAAATCTATTAACCACTTATCAGTTAGGAAAACAAAACCTGCTTTCCTGTTAAATAGGAAAAGACCTAGGAATAATCTTCTCAGATCATCTGAAGGTTGCCAGTCAATGTAATAAAGCAACAGGGAGGGCTACTAGTAAGTGCACATGCATAAGCAGAGGCATCAACATGAAAAAGGTGGCAATATTTCCCTTTTATGGGTCACTAGTGAGACCCCAGCTCGAGTATTGTGGTCCATTCTGGAGGCCATATCTTTGTAGGGATATTGAAAGAAGTTCAGATAAGAGCTACCAAAATGGTACAGAATCTGCAACATAAACCCTTTTCAGAGGCTTATGACACTCATAGGGGCGGATTTTAAAAGCCCTGCTCGCGTAAATCCGCCCGGATTTACGCGAGCAGGGCCTTGCGCGCCTATTTTCCATAGGCCTGCCGGCGCGCGCAGAGCCCCGGGACTTGCGTAAGTCCCGGGGTTTTTTGTCGGGGGCGTGTCGGGGGCGGGGCCGATCGACGTGGCGTTTTGGGGGCGGGACATGGCATTTCGGGGGCGGGCCCGGGGGCATGGTTTCGGCATGGGGCGGTCCGGGGGCGTGGCCGCGCCCTCCGGAACCACCCCCGGGTCGCGTCTCGGCGCGCGTGGATTTACTTCTCCCTCCGGGAGGCGTAAATCCGTGGACAAAGGTAGGGGGGGGGTTTAGTTAGGGCCAGGGGGTGGGTTAGGTAGAGGAAGGGAGGGGGAAGGTGAGGGGAGGGCGAAAGAGAGCTCCCTCCAAGGCCGCTCCAATTTCGGAGCGGCCTCGGAGGGAATGGAGGCAGGCTGCGCGGCTCGGCGCGCGCCGGCTGCCCAAAATCGGCAGCCTTGCGCGCGCCGATCCTGGATTTTAGAAGATACGCGCGGCTACGCGCGTATCTACTAAAATCCAGCGTACTTTTGTTTGCGACTGGTGCGCCAACAAAAGTATGCGAACGCGCATTTTTTAAAAATCTACCCCACTGTGTACTCCGAAGAAAGGAGGCATATGATAGAAACATTCAAATATTTAGCAGACTTCAATAAAATACATACAGGAAGACACAATTTTCCATCAAAGAGGGGGTTATGGTGAGAGGGACCTGAACGAAAATATGAAAAAATGCTGCTTCACTGGGTGGATGGTGGATGCCTTGAATAACCTACCATCATAAGTGGCCAAAAACAAAACTGAGAGAATGTAAGCATACTTGGGACAGAGGTTAGAGTGCAGCATTAAGAACTGAGTTGAGAGGTTGGTTATACAAAATGGAGATCCTGGCTGTTTGTTAATGGTAGAGAACCAAAGAGTGCAGAAGATAAGTGACTTGAATAAGGACCAATATCATACAGGTGGTTAAGCCTGTACAGCCAATGGCTGGGAAAATGTTAGCTAGAGGAGTATAGACAAGAACAATTAAGGAGAATGGGTGAGCCAGCTGGTTATCTGCCATCTACTTTACTTTGTGACTAAATCTATGCATGTGCTAAAAACAATAATTCAGATAATTATAATTACTTACTGGAAAAACATTTTCTTCTTGTGTAACTTTACTAAATATCCCCGATGTCCTTTTATTTCTGTAGTTCTGAAAAAAATGCTGCTTGTTCCATATCCACCTTCCTTTGGCCATGCAATCACCATGTAGTGTGTTCTTAATTTTCCAGTTAGCCCCTTCAACAAATGTTGATACTGTAGTAACCACTTATGAATAAGAAAAGAATATTGCTTTCTCCATAGTGTATTAGTGTTGTGCTAGTGTCAGCCCCTCCCAAAGGAGAGTGCTGTTTAAACTTGCCAGATCAGTAATGAAAAGCAATAGTATTCAGTGATGATCCAAATCCCTGCCCTTAAGGATTGGGATGACCCACTCCAGTGCTTAAGTACCACAAACAAAATTTTCACAATGTCTATTTGATAGTTATATACAGTGGTTTCAGCTTATGATTAATTACCATTGCTCTGAAAACTAGACCACTTCATGCATGCCTCTGAAGGGCCACATATTCTGCACAAATATGTTAATTTAAGCATCATGGTATGAGCAAGAGATGGTCAATGGATAGTTATTTTCTTGGTATCCTTTTTAAGGTATTGGTAGCTGATGTGGCTTCTTGGAATTGTTCCATTCTGTGGTTTTTAAGCAAAGCAAAGTCTTACATGTAGCTCTTTATATTTTCCAGAGAGTTGGTGGGAGTATTCGACCGTGGAAGCAGATGTATGTTGTTCTTCGAGGTCCCTCACTTTATTTGCACAAGGATAGGAAAGACCAAATGGTTCATCCATCATCTCAGACTGAAGAAGAGCAACCAATTAGCATCAAGGCCTGTTTGATAGACATCTCATACAGTGAAAGCAAGAGGAAAAATGTATTTCGTCTTACAACATCCGACTGCGAATACCTATTTCAGGCTGAAGATAGGGATGATATGTTGGCATGGATCAAGGCTATACAGGACAACAGCAATCTAAATGATGAGGTAGTCATTGAATATTTTTATTTTTTTAAACACTTCCATCCTTCTGAGTTTTCAGTTTAAATAGAATCTGCCCTTACTGGGCCTGTGGTGCCATAAGCTTTCATTCTGAACTAGTTGAGAATTTTCCACATTTTAAACACCTCCATGAGGCCCAGCTGTCTCAACAACAGTCCTTAAGGGCCATGAATGATCATTGCTCTCCCTAGAACTTGGTATTATATGCATTTTGAATCCAATCAGTAGGTGTCACTGTTGTGCAATGACTGGGATGACTCCTCACATGGAGACTCTGAAAGGGATACCCTGCAGCATTCCCAGCCCTAGTGAACACAGAGAAGCAGAAGCCAGACTCAGAAATTGAAGAATGTGTTTTTACAATGTATAGTTTTGATGTATGTATTCTGTATGCATAAGTGGATACAGACATCACTGGATTGCAACTTGCGTACATATTAGCTCACCAGGGTTCCATGATAAGAGAGAGAGAGGATTGGGATTCTGCAGAATTTAACGATATGTTATAATAGGATTACCGAACCTTAAAAAAGAGAGATAGCACCATCCATATTTTTCTACCATTGCCACAGAACTATTGACTGTTTCTGGAGTTTGTTTTTTGTCAAATCTTATAACATAAAATATGCTTCCTGCTGTTTTTGCTTTCTCTCACTAATTGAATTTTAAGTTGTGGTTTAATATTGTTAAATCAGTTGCCTGCAGCCTTTCTTTTTCTCTCCAAACAGCCTAAAATTTTTATTTTTGTTTGCTTTCTTTTCTTTTGACCTACCATTTTTCTGTCTCTTAAAGCAACAAAAGTGGGAAGTTACGTTTCTCTTTACGAAAGATTTATTGAGTCTTAATTCATCCCAGATTGACATTGGTCTGTCAGTCTTACTGAGAGAGAGCAGCATCCAGTTGGATTTGTATTCACAGCCCACTCTGGAGTGTAATGTCTTTAGTTTAGTCTGCTGTCTAGCCTCATTGATCTGTGTGAAGAGCTTTTAATTGGCCTGGGTGAGAGCTGCAGTGCTCCTAGCAAGTTACCATCCAAAAAATAATGGCGTGTTTTTGATTGATTGTAAATATTACCACCTTTATTGTAAGGTTTGGGAGTAACTACACGAAGCGACAATTACGTCACCCTTGAGAGAAATATGGAGGTATTCTGCACAGAGTGGCAGATATTACCTTAAGAAGCTTGCTGGGGAGACTGGATAGGTCATCTGGTCCTTTTCTGCTGTCAATTCTATGTTACTATGAAAGAAGAAAGTGATCTGGAGGTGATTGTATCTGGATGATTTTAAGGTGACCAGACAGGTTGTTAATGCACCAGAAAGATATTTGGCTACATAGGGAGAGTAATGGTCAGCAGAAAACGGGAGATATTACCTTGGAATAGATACCTGGTGAGACCTCATTTAGAATACTGTGTATAATTCTGAAGTCCGCACCTTCAAAAGGATATAAACGAGTTGGAGTTTGTCCAGTAGGTAGCTAGTAAAATGGTCACTGGTCTTCATTCTAAAGCATATGGGGTTAGACTTAAAAATCTAAACATGCACACCCTAGAGGAAAGGTGAGATAGAGACATGTAAATATCTAAAGGTTTTTATGCAGAGGAGGTGAATGTCTTTCAATGGAAAGGAGGCTGTAGAACGAGGGGTCAGGGGATGAGAGTAAAAGGGGAGTAGACTCAGGAGTAATCTTAAGAAATATTTCTTTACAGAGAGGATAGTGAATGCACGGAACAGCCTCCCATGGAGACAAAAACAGTAACTTACAATGTTATTTATACATATATATAACTATCTGATCTTCATTTCCCTTCTCATTCCAAGTTATTGTTTTCCTTATTATATGTAACTGCTTTTCTGCACTATTGTTTAAATGGTAAAGTTTTTTATAATTACACCCCTGTTTCTTGTGAACCAGCATGATGGGACCACAGTCATGAATGTTGGTATATAAAAAAGTTAAATAAATAAAATAAATAAATAAAACTGAATTCAAGAAAGTATGGGATAAAAACAGAGTATCTCTAAGAGAGTGATGGAAATTATAAAACTAAATTAATTGGGTGGATGGACAAACTAGATAGGCCATACATTCTTTTTTACCATATTTTTTCTATGCTTCCAGGCTGAGTGTTCTGATCATAGCGCACCAGCTCTACATGGTGCAGTATTTGCCCAAATGTGTCCAGAAGCTAAAACCCTTGACAGGTTGTTTCCTTTGATCTCAGATTAGGAAGGGTAGTTGCTAACAAGTTCTGTCCATTTGGCAGGGGTGTATTGCGGATTGTTACACACTGGCTTATAGATTACAGAATCTATCAAGTTAATTGAGAGCCATGGCAAAGGAAGGAAGGGCAAACAACTGCCAGCTTGGTTAAAAGCATAGTGAAAGAGGTTATTTTAGCCAAAAAAAAACAAAACTTGCTTCAAATATTGGAAGAAGGATCTATGTGAAGAAAATAGGAAAAACATAAGCATTGTCAAGTTAAATGTAAAACATTGATAAGGCAGACTAAGAGAATTTCAAAAGAAGCTGGCCGTAGAGGCAAAATCTTATAATAACTCTTAAAAATATATCCAAAGCAGGAAGCCTGCAAGGGAGTCTATGGACTGTTAGATGATCAAGAAGTTAAAGGGGCACTTAGGAAAGATAAGGCCATCACGGAAAAACTAAATTATTTGCTTCAATATTTACAAATTAAGATGCTGGAGAGATACCCATTCCAGAGACTGTTTTTAAGGGTGATGATTCAGATGAACTGAATCAAATCACAGTGAACTTGGAAGATATAGTAGGCTAGATTGACCGATTGAAGCGTAGCAAATCACTCAGACCAGTTCTGGTATACACCCCAGAGTTCTGAAAGAACTAAAAAATGAAATTTCAGATTTATTACTAGTAATTTGTGCCCTATCATTACAATTGTCCATTGTACCTGAAGACTGGAAGGTGGCCAGTGATTCCCTGATATTTTAAAAAGGCTCCAGGGATTATCTGGGAGATTATAGACTGGTGAGCCTAACTTCAGTTTCATTTATTTATTTATTTATTTTTACAGTTTATATACTGCTTTTAAAACAATTAGTTCGTCAAAACAGTTTACAAGCTATAATATACATAATAAAATACACATAAAACACGCTTAAGACAGATATAAAAGACAATTTTTAAAAAGTTGAACTTCTTGGATTGGGGGGGGGGGCGGGGGGAGATGCTTATGGGAAGAGTAGGGTTAAGGGGAACATGGCCATGAGTAGCCTACTGGGTGGTAGGGGAGGAACTGAATGCCTCAGTGTCAGCAAATATCCTGGAAACTATTCTAAAAAACAAAATCACAGAACATATAGATAGCTATGATTTAACGGGACATAGCCAGCATGGATGGAAGTCTAGCCTCAGAAATCTACATTTTTTGAAGGGGTTAATAAATGTGGATAAAAATGAGCCGATAGATGTACAGTATTTGGATTTTCAGAAGGCGTTTGACAAAGTCCCCCATGAGAGGCTTCTAAGAAAATTAAAAAGTCATGGGATAGGAGGCAAT
Organism: Rhinatrema bivittatum; assembly: GCF_901001135.1. Lineage (NCBI taxonomy): Eukaryota > Metazoa > Chordata > Amphibia > Gymnophiona > Rhinatrematidae > Rhinatrema > Rhinatrema bivittatum. The sequence goes on from NC_042616.1 coordinate 140,616,686, forward strand.
GAACTTCTGTGGTTTGCAAACTGGTTAAAAGACAAGAAACAGTGTAGGATTAAATGGTCAATTTTCTCAGAGGAACGAGGTAAACAGTGGAGAGCCTCAGGGATCTGTACTTCGAACAGTGCTTTTTAATATTTATACATGATCTGGAAAGGGAAATGATGCATGAGGTGATCAAATTTGCAGATGTTACAAAATTATTCAGAGTAGTTAAATCACAAGCAGATAGTGATAAATTGCAGGTGGACCTTGTGAAATTGGAAATTTGGGCATACAAATGGCAGGTGACATTTAAGTTAGCAAGTAGCTCATTTAAAACAAATAGAAAATTCTTTTTCACTTAACGCATAATTAAGTTTTGGAATTCATTGGTTATGTAGTTACGGCAGTTAGTGTAATTGGTTTTGCAAAAGGTTTGGATAAGTTCCTAGAGCAGAAGTCCATAGACTGCTATTAAACAATAAGGATTAGTAGCTTAGGATCTATTCATGTAATCATATAATGTTTGGGTACTTGCCAGGCACTTGTGACTTGGTTGGCCACTATTGGACACAGGATACTGGGCTTGATGGACCCTTGGTCTGACCCAGTATTGTATATCTTATGTTCTAATGTAGACAAGGTGTTGCATATAGGAAAAACAACGCTGTAGCTACATGATGTTAGGTGTCACGATAGGAGTTACCACCCAAGAAAAAGATCTAGGTGTCATAATGGACAATACATTAAAATTGTCAGCTCCGTGTGCTTGGCAGTCATAAAAGCAATGTTAGGAATTATTAGGAAGAGAATGGTGAATACAATGGAAAATGTCGTAATGCCTCTGTAGTGCTTCATGGTGAGACCACACCTTGAGTAATTTGTTTAATTCTGGTTGCTGCATCTCAAAGATAAAGATGCACTAAAAAAGGACAACCAAAATGATTAAGGGAATGGAATTGCTACCCTATGAGGAATGGCTAAAGAAATTAAGACTGTTCAACTTGGAGAAGAGGCGACGAGGGGGGATATGATTGAGGTCTACAAAATCATGAGAGGATTTGAACAGGTAAATGTGAATTGGTTGTTTACTCTTTCAGATAATAGAACTAGGGGACACTCAAAGTCAATAAGTAGCACATTTAAAACAAATTGAAAAAAAATATTTTTCACTGTACGCACAGTTTAGCTCTGGAATTTGTTGCCGGAGGATGTGGTTAAGGCAGTTAGCTTAGCTGGGCTTAAAAAAAGGTTTGGGCAACTTCCTGGAGGCGAAGTTTATAAACAGCTTTTAGTCAAGTTGACTTAGGGAGTAGCCACTTCTTATTATTGACCTTAGTAGCCAGGTACTTGTATCCTGGAGTATCCTCTGTTGGAAACATGATGCTGTGCTTGATGGACCCTCAGTCTGACTCAGTATGGCAATTTCTTATGTTTAATGGCTCATCTCAGGGCCACTTCCACTGAAAACATTTGAAAAGCTGCTACTTGGTCATCTGCACAAGCTTTATGTCCCACTCTTGTCTGGACAACATATCCTGAGGAGGCAGTAACTTGGGACAAGCAGTTCTGTGCAACCTGTTTACCCAGTAGTCCACTCTCCACTGTTGGGAGCAGGATGTCTTTAAGTAAGTGCTTCCACATTGCAACCTTCAGCTTGGTACGCCACATAACCTAATAGCTAATTCATGCCTGCCTATCAGTGAATCAGAATTAACCATGCTTAATACCAACTCACCACCCTGCAGAGTCTATTTCCTCACTAAAGCTTAAGCTCTGGTAGAGACTGAAGGGCTCACAAGGCAGCCCATGGGACATCCCGCACTTGCGCACTAAATTCTTTACTGACCTAAGTCCATATCGGTGCTATCAGATGATCTCACGTGTAATGGCTAAGTCATTGTGCTAAAATTAAAAAAAAAAAAAAAAAGTCATTGTGCTGTTTACAGATAAGCAAACTTGCTTTCATGCTGTCTTTCTTGGTGGCAGCTCTTCTATTTTCTGTACTTTCTATTAAAACATACTGGGCCCGATACTGAAAGTGTGTTCAGCACATGATAGCCAATTAAGAAGGACTTATCCAGCTATCTAGCGGCCCGCTGAAAATCAGTGACTGCTAGATAGCCAGATACAGGTAGGTCATTTGTTTTATTTATTTATTTAGATTTATATTCCGCTTTTTGCATCGCTTCAAAGTGGATTACATTCAGGTACTGTGGGTATTTCCCTATCCCCAGAGGGCTTACAATCTAAGTTTGTACCTGAGGCAAGTAACTTGCCCAAGGTCACAAGGAGCAACAGCAGGACTTGAAACCTGGTCTCCTGGTTCGTAGCCCACTGCTCTAACCACTAGGCTACTCCTCCATTCTGCCTATCTTTTAGCCAGTCAATTTGTGGACAGATCCGGGTGATGCTACTTCTTCGATTAACTTAACCGGATAAGTAGCGATAGTCGCATTATCCTGTTAAGTTAATTGGATAAGTTAGACCGGCCATGGAGGTGGTCTAACTTAGCCAGATATAAGTTGCAAGATATGCAGATATTCAGTGGCATAGTCATGCTGCTGAGCATCCTTTGTAACTTAGCTGAATAAGTCATATCCAGTAAAGTTACTTAACCGGCCAGCGCTTAGTGTTGGGCCCATTATCGATTTGACTTGCCAGAAGAAAATTACTGCTTTCACTCTTATTTGCTGTTCTTCTAGTCACTTGCATCTTTCATTTGGCTTCTTTTGGTCAACATTCTCTCTCTCTCCCCCAGAAGGGAAATGCAATTATGTAGGTATTATCGCAAAGTGTGAAAAGTTAACACACTTTGCAGTAATATCTATGCGAAGCACTAAGATAATGCACATTGTGATAAATAAGCTATTACCATAAAACAAGCCCCTTTTCCTATCGCATGCAATATTTACAGCAGATTGATAAATCTAGGCTTTAACTAGCCACTGCACAGCTGAATATCTGCCACCTTGCTGTTCTTCTCAAAGGCCTCGTTGAGTGCTGCCCACCTTCAGTTGATAAATATCTTACCTTGGCAGGACTGCTGAAACTACCAAAATTTTAGTGATGGTTATAATCCTATTTGGGAATAAAACTACTGCATGTCCTTGTGCATTTTTCTTCTCTCATATGGCTTCTATCCCACCTCTTCCACAAGGGTGGTTATTTTGGCACAATTCTTGTACCTGCACACCATGCACAAGTCTGATGAATATAGTGATGCATTGGCCAAGATCATCCGATTTCATCTGCTCAGTTTTTTTAAAGATTGGCAACTGCCTAGGAGATACCCATTCTGGAGAAGGTTTTCATGGGTAATGAGTCAGATGGACTGAATCAAATCACCGTTATCCTAGAAGATGTGGTAGGCCTGATTGACAAACTGAAGAGTAGTAAATCACCTGGACCGGATGGTATACACCCCAGGGTTCTGAAAGAACTCAAAAATGAAATTTCAGAACTATTAGTAAAAATTTGTAATCTATCATCCATTGAACCTGAAGACCTGAGGGTGGCTAATATAACCCCAATATTTAAAAAGGGCTCCAGGGGCGATCCGGGAAACTACAGACCAGTGAGCCTGATTTCAGTGCCAGGAAAAATAGTGGAAAGTGTTCTAAATATCAAAATCACAGAACATATAGAAAGACATGGTTTAATGGAACAAAGTCAGCATGGCTTTACCCAAGGCAAGTCTTGCCTCACAAATCTGCTTCACTTTTTTGAAGGAGTTAAACATGCAGATAAAGGTGAACCAGTAGATATAGTATACTTGGATTTTCAGAAGGCGTTTGACAAAGCTCCTCATGAGAGGCTTATAGGAAAAGTAAAAAGTCATGGGATAGGTGGCGATGTCCTTTCGTGGATTGCAAACTGGCTAAAAGACAGGAAACAGAGAGTACGATTAAATGGACAATTTTCTTAGTGGAGGGGAGTGGGCAGTGGGGTGCCTCAGGGATCTGTATTGGGACCCGTGCTTTTCAATATATAAATGATCTGGAAAGGAATACGGCGAGTGAGGTAATCAAATTTGCAGATGATACAAAATTATTCAGAGTAGTTAAATCACAAGCGGATTGTGATAAATTGCAGGGAGACCTTGTGAGACTGGAAAATTGGGCATCCAAATGGCAGATGAAATTGAAGGATAAGTGCAAGGTAATGCATATAGGGAAAAATAACCCATGCTATAGTTACATAATGTTAGGTTCCATATTAGGAGCTACCACCCAAGAAAGAGATCTAGTCATCATAGTGGATAACACATTGAAATCGTCAGCTCAGTGTGCTGCAGCGGTCAAAAAAGCAAATAGAATGTTGGGAATTATTAGAAAGGGAATGGTTAATAGAACGGAAAATGTCATAATGCCTCTGTATTGCTCCATGGTGAGACCGCACCAATAATACTGTATACAATTCTGGTCGCCACATCTCAAAAAAAATATAGTTGAGATGGAGAAGGTACAGAGAAGGGCGATCAGAATGATAAAGGGGATGGAACATCTCCCCTATGAGGAAAGACTAAAGAGGTTAGGCCTGTTCAGCTTGGCGAAGAGACGGCTGAGGGGGGATATGATAGAGGTGTTTAAAATCATGAGAGATCTAGAACGGGTAAATGTGAATCAGTTATTTACTCTTTCGGATAATAGAAGGACTAGGGGGCATTCCATGAAGTTAGCATGTAGCACATTTAAAACTAATCTGAGAATGTTCTTTTTCACTCATCGCACAATTAAACTCTGGAATTTGTTGCCAGAGGATGTGGTTAATGCAGTTAGTGTAGCTGGGTTTAAAAAAGGATTGGATAAGTTCTTGGAGGAGAAGTCCATTACCTGCTATTAAGTTGACTTAGAAAATAGCCACTGCTATTACTAGCAACAGTAGCGTGGAATAGACTTAGTTTTTGGGTACTTGCCAGGTTCTTATGGCCTTGATTGGCCACTGTTAGAAACAGGATGCTGGGCTTGATGGACCCTTGGTCTGACTCAGTATGGCATGCTATGTTCTTATCCTGTCCAGGCATTCATCCTTTCCAGGATGGAGTATAGCAAGTGCATAGTGACTAATATTTCTAATTTTAGCTCCTTATTCCACGTTTCAAATTTTACAGAATTCCTTTTTTTTTTATTCTTTCATACTTTCCTCTGCCCTTTTTTTAATATATATTTTATTTAACTCTTCTGAATACTGATTAATTATCATGTCAGATTTAAACTTTTAGTATTGCTATTTAAAGGTGGGCATAATCTCTCACTTCCCTTCTCTGTTCTCTTGTTATGAGGTTTGTCGTCTTGCGTTGCCTGATCTGCTGGCCCGTGGAATTCATCGAGCTTCCTAGTACTGTTGTGTTTTCTCTTTGTTGGCCCTCCTTTCCCTGAAATAAATGCTCTCAGAACACCCAATCCGGTCCTCGCTTTCTGCTGCTTACTTTTCTCTCACAGCCCTTCCATTTAACCAGATGGTTTCAGACCTTCGCTTTAAAGATTCCTGCCTTCCCTCATTGGGAGGCCAATGCTTAAAGGGGCATTCAGCGGGACGCACCTTTTAACCTGAACTTGTACGCACCTTTTCTGCGGGCAAAGCTTACTCCCGATGCAGGAAGGAGTTTTGCACGCAGGAAATGTGGAGGGTAAAACCTCGCGCCCTCCTGAGGGAAATCCCCATGCAAATGAGGGTATTAAGTATTACTTCCCGGTGCAGAGTGACTGCTTTGGGCCAGCGTAGCTTCTTTAGCGCTGGAAACTTAAACGCCTGGGTCAAGGCTGCAGTTAAGTTTCCAGCGCTATAGAAAAAAATAATTTCAACAAGGAGAAACAATGTCCGGGCAGCTAATTGGCTGCAGCCACCACCACCGCTGCCACCTAGCCGGGTAAGTATCGACCTATCTGTCCATTTGGCAGTGGGAAACAGCTCCCAGATAGCTGGATACATCAATCCTTCCACCCCTCCCCCCTTTGCACTCTCACTCCTTTCATGCCCCATTTTCTTCCCTTCTCTACTCCTTCGGCTGGCAGGGCTTTGGCTTCCTTCCAGGTTGCCGCTCTCACGGCACCGGCAGGGTGTGGCCTCACCGCCAGCCCGCTTCAGTGATGTCATCTGACCACTGCTTGCAGCAGCTAGATTGCCGAAGGCAGGCTTTTTTTTTTTTTTTTGGGGGGGGGGGGTTGTTTGTTTTTTTGTTAAAACAAAAAAACTCAATTTCCCCACTGGGCGTTTTTATTGGGGTTTTTTTATTTTTAACTGAAAGTTAGCAGCCCTAATGGCACCTTAGAATACTGTCAAGAGGCACTTTCTGATTAACTGAGAAGCAGACTGATTTATAATATAATCGCACACGATTTTCTGTAATACCCAACAAAACTGAATGGTTGATTAACAAATATCATGCTGGGGTAAATGTTTGTATTTTACAGTAAATGAATGGAATTTAAAAACAGGTTTCATGGATTCCAATGTTATGCTTTTCAGGAAACTGGTGTTACCAGCAGGGAATTAATTAGCAGACGGATTAAAGAGTACAGCTCTTTGATGAGGTAAGCAGTGTGCAAAACTTTATAGCATTTTAGTAACCAGGCATAATTGCTTTTCCCTTAAATAAGATTTTTGTCAGTTCTAACAGCGGCAAAACGGAACCGTCGCCTAAGACACCTCGCCAGAGTCTCAGCATCCGACAGACATTCCTGGGCACTAAAGCAGAACAAAGGACGCAGAGTCCCCACTCCCCGAAACAGGACCCTGAAAGGAAGCTGCTCAGTAAGGGTATGGATCGTACTGTCCATATTGTGATCTTTTTTCGTATCTGAAAGTATAGACCTGAATTTTGTCCTCCCAAAATAGCTTATTAGACTTGGTTCATGCCTTAGAAACATTTCTCAACAAGTGCAAAGCTGTAATGTGGGGTTTGATTGTATAGAGATATACAATTCTGCCAGAACCCTTTTCTTTATATCAGAGCCTGGATACTGCCCTGCCCCAGCCATATATAGATATATATATATATATATATATATATATATATATATATATATATATATATATATATATATATATATATATATATATATATAAATAAATTTTTTTATTTTTTTTTTTACTATACTTGCACCAGGAATAATGACATTAATGTATCAAATGCACCAAAAAAATTGGGATCCTAAAGCCAAATGTCCTCTGAGCTGTTACTATTAGATTAGAAAACAATCTGAAAAATTTGATGGAAAAAGCATAATAAAACTATCAAAGGAGGTTTGTTTGAATCTTGGACCTTTATGAGCATCTGTTTTCTGATTGGTTGAACCTAAACCTTTTTAATCAGGCTAGACTGGAATGCCATATCCACCTCATCTGTGCTGAGAAGGATTATATAAGGACAGCCGCTGATGATTAAATATATCCGTGCAGCGGCAGTGAAAATCTGCAGATTGAAGCAATGGAGACTCCACTTCAGCTTGGCGAAAACTCTCTCTGCAAAGTGGCTGCATTCTCCTGCTTCAATTTGCAGACATTTGCTACTGCATCATGGGAGAAATGGAAAGTAAGACAGAAGGTTCAAGCAGAGGTTCCTTTATTTCTCTGAATGTGCACAAATTTTAATTCACTCGCAAATTTAATTAAATTTAGCTTTAAGTTACAGCCTTTGCAAGCTTTTTTTTTTTTTTTAATGTTTCATGTCCCTTTCTGAAGCATATTAAAGCCACAGTAATGAAATAGTCCATGGAGCTCCATCAACACACCAAAAATAGTAACTGTGGCAGTGTGTCACACAGCAAAGCTTCAATACTTTCAAGTTTATACACAAAGTGAAGCAAAAAAAAAAAAAAGACAAGCCAAAAACATGCAAGGAATCACTAAAATGACGATATAGCCCCAGCCTTGTACACAAATGACAATTGGATACTAAAATCATCCATTTCAGAAGTTCCACTCCTATTATGCCGACCTTGCATATCCATGATGATATCCTATGCATAACTGAAAACCTGGGCACACAAGGAGGGCACAACTCAACTTCATCAAATCTCTCCTCAAAGCTGTACTTTTGCCCACACCCTTTGCAGGAACAAGAGAGGTAGCCTCAGTCTTCAGGAGCTCATGGGGGCTGGCAAGCTCTCCCACTTAAGAATCTGAAGGAATTGAAATCCTCTTCTTTTGGCTGACATGCGGCGTGTGTGTGTGTGTGTGTGTGTGTGTATAGGTGTTTATACACACTGCCTGCCATCTAGCACTAACCAAGCCTTGCATGTACTCCTACTGCTAATATCAGAGATCCTTCTAGAATACCCAAGGATGAGGTGTAGATGAGCCACACCTGGACCTTCCTTCAACATATTTCTGATCTCACTTGAGACCCTGGGTCTAATCCAACTAGTAAATGAGGCAGTACTTGTTTACAGAACCTCAGTCCATGAACGATATAGCCCCAGCCTTGTACACTGTGGGGCAGATTTTAAAAGCCCTACGCGTGCCGAGCCTATTTTGCATAGGACCGGCGACACGCACAAGCCCCGGGACGTGCATATGTCCCTGGGCTTGAAAAAAGGGGCGGGGCGTGACCGGAGGCCTTCGTAGGGCCGCTAGGCCGGGGGATTGTGTGCCGGCACTCGGCCAGCAGGCGCAACTTTTAAAATAAAGGTCGGGGGGGAGGCTTTAGGTAGGGCTTGGGGGTCAGGTTAGGTAGGGGAAGGTGGGGGGGGAGGGGGCGGGAGGGAACAGGGAAAGCCATTAGGGCTCCCCTAGGGCTCGGCACACGCAAGGTGCACAAGTGTGTACCTCTTTGCGAGCGCTGACCCTAGATTTTATAATATGCGCTCGGCTGCGCACGCATGTTATAAAATCGGGTGTAGATTTGTGCGTGCCTGGTTGCATGCACAAATCTACGCCCGCGCGTATGTATTAAAATCTGCCCCTATATGTTGGCGGGTTCAATATAAACTAATGACTCTAATACACAATCTACTCATGAATGTTAACTTTCCCTGGATTTCTTCAACGTTACGATTATATACACCAACACATGTCTTACAATCTCTTGGACATACCCTCGCCATGATTAACTTGTCTTAATACTACCAGAGAACAGGCCTTTTCTATAATCTGCCCAATAACCTGGAATTCTCTTCCCCTTCCATTACATAGTATAAAGGATCCAAAAGAGTTCAGAAGGGCTTTAAAAATGACATTATTCAAAGCTGTTTTTCCTGAAGAATATTTAGGCCAATACAGTAAAGTGCAGCCGCGGTTACCCTGCTTCTAACCCGCTTTCTACTCACAGTTTGGCCGCGTTAGTCCAACCCGCGATTCACTATCCCTTTTAACCCGTCCTTACCGCCTCTTTAAATCAACGGTAACCCTTTCCGTCCGCGGCATGTATATGAGATGTAAACGATCGGATTAGCTATTCCCTCCCATACAGTATCGTGCCCCGATTATCGCTTTTTTAACCTGCAGTTTTGCCGCATGTTTAACCTGCTAATTTACTGCCTACCCCTACCCCTACGTTAGTGTGGAGCGTCAGGCAAGCCGAGATGAAATTTCACGGGCCACGGAGCAGCCCCAGCCAGCCCTGCTTCACTGCCTGACCCCCTCACTCCCCGGGACAAGACCAAAGTGAATCGGGCAAACTTTCCGCCAGCCCCCGCTCACCTGGGGGTCAGTCAGCCCTTCTCCTGTATCCACTTCCTGGTACCTGTCATTTGAAATGACAGGTACCAGTGCACCCAGGATACTGTATAGGCACTGTATAGCGCCTATACAGTAAAATGGATTGCGCTTCATGGAAGCTTCTTGGACGCGCTTTGGACGCGGCTGGCATTTGCATGCCATTTAAATACTGAATCGAGCGGTATGTCTTCCGAACTGTGCGTGCGGCAAGCGTGGGAGCGCCCGGCACTGCCACACTCTTTCTACCGCGTCCGTACTGTATCGGCCTGATTGTAAAAGAGCGATTATGCTAGCCTTTGGTGAGGAAACTGCAGTATTTATTAGGTCAAAAGCATATGATTATTAGTGTTTGTTTAGCTGTCTCTCTTATTTTTAACTACGTATGTTTTTATGCTCCCCATACCTTGGAGGGATCCGCAAATAAGCGATTTTCAATAAATAAATAAATTAAGCTGAGCACATGCTTTACCTGATTATAGCCTTGACTGAACTGCTACAAGAATTTGCAGTTGAAAATATCTAAACTACCCAATTCTTCTGGACTATTGACTATTGTATTATGTTTCCTGAACTGATCACCACCTGGTCCTCTGATATGCACCCACTTATGCTGCAAAACACCAAACCAGAAAATTTGTCACTAGCTTGACTATAACATCATACCTAAACCTTCAACCCTTTCTACACATCCTCCAATGCACAATGGAACAGCGCCCACCACCACGACTACCAACACAGGTAGCCAGGTCTGCAGCTGGAACTCAAATCTCAAATCAGCAAAGGTAAGATCTCCCTAATGGAAAATTGCTCGCATTAGGAACTCCAAATCAATCCCCTAGTTCTCATCAGATTTAAAAGAAACCAGCAAGAAACTGGAATGAAAGTGGCAGAAAACAAAAGCCCATACAGACCTAACCAAATACAGATGATATCAAACAGCTTACTGCAAAGCCATTATAAAAGAAAAAGACTACTACCCGAAAACAATCAGCCAAGCAAAAACGCCACCCAGAAAATGATTCTAAACAATAAATAAATTCCTGAGAATTGTACCACTACTGCCTGCCTGCCTCCCTCACAACAGGGACCCAGTGCATCTAACAGCGTTCCTCTCGGAGAAGATCTTGTTAATCCAATCTGAATTAGATAAGACACTGACAAAAGGCTCATGTTACAAACACAGCAAACCACTTCACCTCGCACACTGACAAACTTTAGCACATTACTAGAAGTTGATATCAACTCCCTGCTCCCCACAGTCAGAGCAGCTAACTGCCTGGAAGAGCCATACACATCCTGGCTAGTCAAGCAAGCCAAATCCAGATTGCTACTGCACATCTAGAGCATCACCAATGCATCAATTACAGAAGCCCATGTACCAAACTTCCTAAAATAAGCAGTGGTATGGCCTACAATTAAAAAAAACAAAACAAAAAAAAAAACCAGCCTCGATGCAGATGACCCAGACTTTTTTTTTAAATAAATGACCTTCTCCTAGGATTCACAGTTCCATATAATTTTTTGTCGTTAGATTGATTACCTCTATTTTGTTGTATTAAGGTGGGGAGGGGGATGTTATATCTGGTGGGAGACCATGGCAGGCTGGTGGCCTTGCTGTTCTCTGTATGTATTAGTTCTGCATATTGTAATGTATCTGTATAATTCTTGGAGTTGTCTAGCTCAACCACTGTTGTCTGATGTTCTTTTGCTTGATGATGATAAAAAGATTGTTCATAAATGACCTTTACCACCATCCCTTTTATAAGATCATCACCAGTGTCCTAGACCTCCAACACTTTGGCTTCCAGCCACACCACAGCACAGAAACAGAAACAACACTTATACCTGGTAGATGAACATGGACTCGTCCATGGATAGTCAGCTTTACTAATATTCCTAGATCTTTCGGCAGCTTTTGACACAGTAGACAAGTTTCCTCCTCACCTGACAAAGCAACCTAGGAGTAACTGGCCCTTCACTTGCCTAATCCACCTCCTTCCTCCATAGTCTCGCTAGGCTGTAGCACTGGAAGTGGCTTTTTCAGAACCTCACCTGCTCTCCTGCAGCGTTCCAAAGGGTCCATCCGCTCATATAACCTATTCAACATTGATATAATCCCTCTAAGTAAACTTATCAGAGACTGTCACATCGCACACTGTTCCAGAACTTACCACACCTGTCCTGGGGACCTCACAGCCAGTCGGGTTTTCAGGAGAGCCACAATGAGAGAGATGCAGATTTATCTTATGCATATTCATTGTGGCTATCCTGAAAATCTGACTGGCTGTAGGGTCCCCAGAACAGATTTGGGAAGCCCAGCACTATTTGTATGCCAATGGCATCCAGCTTCTGATTCCACTCAACACTATCCAAGACGTTGCCTGAAAAAAAGTTTTGTTGTAGCGAGCTTGCAAACCGTTAACCCAAAAAAGACAGATGCTATGGATCGGGAAACAGAAACCCAGCCACCCTCACCCAAACATGATCTTGATGGAACAGTGCTAAACTCAGCTGTCAAGCTTAGAGCATGGGCTTCATTCTGGACTTACCACCAAACCTCAGAGCCAAGCAGTGACCAATACAGCCTTCTTCGATCTCTAACTACTCTATCATTTACACCCCCTGCCTTTGTAATGCTGCCTGAGCTACTGTCATTTCCTATCTAGCTTATTGCAATGCACTCTCTGTACTGGAATCCCTAACACCCTAAACCATCGCCTATAATTCTTCAAAACTCATAAAACACTGCAGATTGCCTGATAATAAATGTAAACCAATTTGAACATGAATACCTGTCCTAAACACCCTACATTGACTCTCTGACTACAGCACCAAATTCAGAACTCCTAACCTGTACACGTAGACTCGCTATCTACGCTCATTGGCACAGGCTCACCTAGTAGTGCCACCTACAGAACAATGCTTCCCATCAACACAAGAAAGAGAACAATCAAAGGATCGATCTCAGTCCTGTGGAATTCTCCACCACCACACAGCAGACTTGCCCCGAATGTACCCTCCTTCAGAAACTAGCGAAAATTTGCTTCTCTAACATAAACTTTGCTAAATCTTTATACATAACCTAGTATATCTCATTGCACAACTTATACCCACTGAAATGTTCTACCTTCTCAGCCTAATTGGAACATTTTATATAACCATTGCACTCTAATAAATCAATCTATAACCAGTAACTTTATTGCACTGTAATGTATCAATCTATAACTAATATCTATATTCTCCTGATTATGATGTACAGCTGGAAATACTGTATAATGCATACAATGGTTCTGTCTGTAACACTTACCTATACAGTATGCTGTCTACACTGCACGCCTGCTGGCTAGCCAGCGTATTGCACCATACAAAATGATTCTATCTGTACCATTCTTTCAACGCCCATGATGATGATAATTATGGTGCTTTATTTATAAATCAGAGAAAAATGAATTTTTTTTCACATTTTTCTCTCTAAAAATTAAAAAATCAAAGATGAGACCAGCCCGCCTAAAGACAAGGGAACGTGGCGAAAGAATATTCCAAGCATCATGAGAAAGACCTTTGAAAAAAAACAGACTACGGGAGGAACCTTTGGTGTCCGTCTCGATGACTGTCCTCCTGCTCATACAAACAGAGTACGGAAGCTGTAATTGTCTTTGTAGTAAGTGTTTATAATTATACCCGACAGTTCTTTGAAAAATGTTTCATAATGCCTCTTGCTGTTCTGCAGTATGTTCCCTTGATAGTTGATATATGCTGCAAGTTGGTTGAAGAGAGAGGCCTGGAGTATACAGGTATTTACAGAGTTCCTGGAAATAATGCAGCTATCTCAAGCATGCAAGAAGAACTCAACAAAGGAGTCACGGACATCGACATTCAAGATGATGTAAGCTAACTAAAAAAAAAATAGGATCTGAATTTTAAATAACTTCTAGAATATTCTGGTTATTGAAATAATGCCTGCTTTCAACTCCTAGAAATGGCGAGATTTGAATGTAATAAGCAGCTTGCTGAAATCCTTCTTCAGGAAACTTCCAGAACCTCTTTTTACTAATGGTGAGTGGGCCTTAAATGCTGTGCAATGCTAGATGTTTGGTTTTTTTTACAATCTTAGTTTACCTTGAATTTGCCTTTATGCTTTCTTATTTTTCAAATCTGATGTTTTTGTTTTCCAATTTGCATATACTATTTTTTTTTTAATTTTAAGAGTGTGCATTTTAGAAAGTTAACTCTATTCCAGCTACCAAGAATACCATCAGCCAAAAAGGCCAAACGCTATCCCACTAGTATGATCTAAAGCACTAAAACTTTCAATCCTAAACCCCGCAGAGGCTTTTGGTTTGATCTGTATTTTTAATACTTTTTCCCTATTTGGTGTGTATTTGGTTGTGTTTTAATACTCCGGTTCTAATATATACATATCTGTCTTTTTGATGAATGTTATGGAAAGGTGGTTTTAATATTTCTTGTGTATGTGAATATATCCTTCATGGCTACCAATTCTAGTTTTTCTATGCTTGTATATTTTGTTTGGAACTTATTTTTAATAACTTAATGAACTTTTTCTTTCTTGCCCGTTAGTGTTGATTTCACTTCTTTCATGTCATGTATCACGTTCTGAGCCTGACTGATTTTTCTATCTTTAATAAAATTAAAGAAACCCAACAAAATAATTGGGTAGAGATGCTTTTATAAGGCTAACGTATGTTTGAAGGTAGGAGGCTTGAGGACTAATTAAGGTCCTTTTCTCAAGCATGTACTGTACTGTCTTGTTTTTTCAGTTTTGATTGTGGATGTTATGTAGTACATATTGAACTATATTTGGAATTAGCAGAAGATGAGAAATGCATGTATAAATATAATGTCATGAAGCAACCTTACAAGTCCTGAAAGCTGTTATCTCTACCTAGTTACACCATTCATTTTCTTTTGACTAATTCTTTGAAGAATTTGATGGTGCTCTTCTAGCTCTGCTTTTCTAATGAATCTTTGTTTGAATTAATTTAATGAGTTGTTACTTTAACCAAGATATGAGATCATTCTTTTGGGGCACGGTGCAATAATTTCCTGGTGTGTCATCTACTGGATGCAGGTCTGTTGGGGAATCTCAAGCAGAAAGATATGACAACCACTTCCTTACAGCATGCATACCACCCTGCTTTACAGCAAGATAAAACACTTGTAAGACAAGTTATCCTTTCTCGCCTTTGGCCATGTTCTCACCTGAGGGCAGTGATAAATTCCCCATTACTGGTTTAAAAAAATAAAAATCCTAAATGGGAGCAGATCTGGGTGGTAATGTGCATTGTTTCTGGTATATGTAAGTGCATTCAAACTTTTGTTGGTAGTTTCAAGTGTTCTCTACAATATTCTTGTTTCACTAAATCTCCAAATTTTGGTTAGTATCTCAGTTCTGAGTCCAGGTATTCTAGAGTGGGTGACACTATATTGTGAGCCATTGACTTGTACTATGTGTGCTAAACAGAGCCTACCTAACACATTATGCACCATAAAAGTGAAACAAGACTGCGGTATTTTTTTTCTTTTTTTTCTGTTCTTAGTTCCTTTGTGAATTGTACAAGAAGCAAAATGATTTATTTTTTTTGTCAAATAGATAGATATGCAGACTTTATAGAAGCCAACAGAAAAGAAGATCCTGTGGAACGACTCAAAACGTTGAAAAGATTAGTAAGTTTATTAATAGTTTACATTACTCCATTATATGTATAAAATAATATTTAGGTTCCGTGTTTCCATATTCTAGATACTATATGTATATATATATATACATATAAAATGTTGTAGCAAGACAATCTGTAGGCCTATGAGAAAATGTTTCAGCACTGCAGATTTTTGGGTTGATTATGTAAGCCACCTCATGAAAAATATATAGAGTACAGGATAGAAATATTTTATAATAAAATAAATAAATATGATTGTCTTGCTGCAGCATAAAGTTTTAATTACAGCTGCTTCAGTAATTTCCTGTCAGCTCATCGTATGTGGTCTCATACCTTCTGCGCCCTACAGAGAATTACTTAGGGTGCACAAGACCCCCGATAAGCTAAACCTTTTGTGTCCCATGCAAGCTACAAAAGGACACAACTGTTTAATTTTAATCAGCTCAGGTGTATAATGCTATACATGTACAACAGAGCATTTCATCATAACTGACTTTATTATATCAGCCTTATTTAATTGATGATAAACTTTTACATTAAACTGAATTCTTACTTTTATGATGACAAAGCCCTGTTGCACTGTACTTTTGCCACTTTTAGGTGTAGTACATAATCATAAAACTTTCCAGAATGTCGCAGGCCACCTGTGTTGCTATTTTTATTGTGAGCCCTGTGGTTGTTGCTCAGAACAGTGAGATGTAAATAATGGGCAGGGCAGCTAGATCCAGAAGCAGGAGAAAAGTGTTCATTCAATCAAAGGAAGAAGTAAATCCACCGTTAGGTACTAGAGAGAGACAAAAGCCATAGGAGGTATTGGAAAGATAAGAGCAAAGCAGGATTGTGAAGAGAACTGGCAAAGGGCAGAAATCATAAATGAGTTTGTTTACATGGTATTTACAGAGGAAAGGGGAAGGTGATGACATAGATTGGGAAGCAGCATTTTTAAATGTTAAATAACTTCAAACTAAATTACAGAGGAGGAGGTACTTGAAGTATTTTTAAAAACGAGAGTGGCTAAGGCCATGGGATCTGATGTGTACACCCCCTGGGTTACTAAAGGAGCTGAAGAATGTGCTGACTGCACTCCTCGCAGCTCTGTTCAACCCGTCCTCGAAGATGGGGGGGGAGGTTTGAAGGGGACAGAAGAGAGCGGATGTAAGTCCGTTTCAGATGGGACAGGGAGGAGGCCAGCAGCTAGAGATAGGTTTATGGTAGCTTCAGTAGTAGGCAAAACTATGGAAACATGACTAAAGACAAAGATGATGGTAAGATGTGACGGCCTTGAACATTTTCCAGACAGACAGACCAAGCCTGCAGCAAAACAGTGTTAATTTCTGTCCGTCCTTTCTTGCTGTTTCCCTCTGCCAGCCTCAACCAATAGGCCTTTAGTTCCCGTGCCGAGGTATCCTCATCAGAAGGGGTAACTTTCTGCCTACAAAAGTCCCGCTCTGACCAGGCCTTATTTCTCTGGCTGTGCTGGGCCTCTCTGGCAGTCTCCTGCCTCTTTCGCACTCTTGTCTGCCTGGCAGTTTCGTCTCCCTTTGAGAGACTATTCTGTCTTAGTAAAAATTAGCCTCACCTGGCAGATGAAATTGAATGCAGGCAAGTGCAAATTGATCCACATAGGGAAAAAATCCTGACTATAGGTACCCAATGCTGGGCTCCGTATTAGGAGTCACCACCCAGGAAAAGAATCTTGGTGTCATCGTGGACAATACGCTGAAGTCTTCAATTCAATGTGCAACAGTGGTTTAAAAAAAAAAAAAAGCGCGGGGGGGGGGGGGGGGGGGGTGGGGCGCTGTTCGCAGCGAATGTGTGTGGACGCGTGACGGCTCAGCTCCGCGAACCCTCCAGCCAAAAGACCTATTTACTCGCTACCATAAGCTTTAAAACTCGGCGTTTTACACAGCAAACGTGAGTAAGATCACGTGCAGCACGACGTGATGGCTACAAAGCGCAAAACAATGGATTTGAGGCAATTTTCTTATGAAAAACTGCCGGGTGATGTAGGGCAAGATGGCGCCGAGGCCGCGAGCCGCGCGACCAGGGAGAGGAGACAGAGCAGCCTGCGGACTCAAGCCTGCCGTCTAAACAAACTGACCCTACTGAAATACTTACACGTTCAGAGGCCAGGACCTGGTTTTTAGAAATACGGGCCGATTTAAAACAGCACAGGGACGCTAAAATGGCGTCCATGGCAGATCTGAAGGAAGATTTGGCTGCCCTGGGGAATAGAGTGGACGAGGCAGAAAATAGACTTGATGGACATGGGGAGTCTATTAATTCCCTTATCTCACAGCACACAACATTCATCGGATTTACTAACCCTGCAAAACAAGGTGGAGGACCTTGAAAACAGAAGCCAGCGCAATAATTTGCAAATCAGAGGGGTACCAGAGTCTCCAGAATACGCCGGGGCGGCGGAGATAGCAGCACAAATCTGCACCTTTATCCTGCAGCAAGCACCGGAGGGGGAGGGGCAGGAATCTGCCAGTGGAGTTGATATTAAAAAAAAAAAAAAAAAAAAGCAAATAGAGTGTTAGCAATGACTCAAAAAGGAACGGAAAATGTCCTAATACCTCTATATCAATCTATGGTGTGACCACTCCTTGAGTACTTTGTACAGTTCTAGTTGCCCCATCTCAAGAAAGATAAAGCAGAGATAGAAAAGGAACAGAGAAGAGCAACAAAAATGATGAAGGGGATGGAATGGCTCCCTTATGAAGAAAGGCTAAACAGATTTTACTAGTGTGTAGCAGATGGACTCAGGACCAATGGGTATAGTGTACTCCTGAAAGCAGTTGGAGACGGATCAGATTTCAATCTGACGTCAGCCCTAGTACATATACCCCTGCAGGAAGTGCAGCTCTTCAGTATTTTCTGTCTCCATAGCAGTTCGGGATTCTATGCACGCTTGCACAGCGTTAGAGTATTCTAACCAAAGAAATCCAAAACAAAGAAGAAAACTTACCTCTACAGATAAGCCTCGCTCTCCTGTGGTGATATCTACGGGTCCCTCCCCCAGTCGAGATTCCTGAGGTGATTTCCGTGATCCCTCGGAGGTAAGCCTCGGTCTGGCAGTTGGTTCCCGGCGTGAACTTAGCCCCCGGCAATGGGTGTGGCTGAGAAGGCAGCAGGTGCAAATTCGAGCGAGGCAGTGAAGGTATTTTCCCTCTCCCCCCCGCAGCTGGAGACCGCCCGGAATGAGACCGGGAAACGCTGAGACAAGGTAAGGTAGAAAACTTCTTCAGCTTGGAGAAGAGACAACTGAGAGGAGATATGGTAGAGGTTGATAAAATCATGAGTAGGGTGGAACAGGTAAATAGAGGTCGGTTACTTACCCTTTCAAATAATACTGAGACTAGGGTGCACTTCATAAAATTATAACAGGTAATCGGAGAAAGTATTTTGCACTCAATGCACAAACTCTGGAATTTGTTGCCAGACGACATGGTCAAAGCATCTAGAAAAGCTGGGTTTAAAAGCAATTTGGACAAATTACTGGAGGAAAAGTCCATAAATAATTATTAGCTAGGTAGATTTGGGAAAGCCACTGCTTATCTCTGAGGGTGAGCCACAAGAAATCTGGGATCTGCCAGGTAATTTGTGACCTGGATTGGCCACTGTTGGAGACAGTATGCTGAGCTTAATGGACCTTTGCTCTGATTCACTATGGCGTACTTTTGGTTTTTATGGTTCGTCCACAGTTACTGCCCTGTTCCTCTGCCTTGAATTCCTTCTTCCTGATGAGCTTTAGACTAAGACTTCCTGAGGCTACAGCTGCCACCACCTGTTTTCAGTTTCTCCCTTCCTAAAGAGGTACTACCTCGGGAGTCATATTTGCAGCACCCTCTGTCTCTAGCTGGCTACTTTCACCCCTCTCTGGGCTCTTTGTGACTCTGACTCTGGCATCACAACAGGACACCAGTCCTGTCAGACGAACTAGATATTTAATGAGGTAGGAATAGTGGTAGATCAGGGAGGTGTATTAGATGTCCATCTGGACTTCAGTAAGGCTTGATTTGATTTATTCCCTTATATGTCTGCACATCCAAAACCATCATCCATTCAATGTGTATTGCAATAAATAATATGAAGACTTTTACAATAATACTGGAGACACAACATATTTTTATAAAACCAAATCTAAAGTCATGCACTGTTCAGCACGGGAGACTGGTACTCAAGCTGGGCAGAATGGAAATAGGCCTCAAAATTGTAGATTTGGGGAAGAACGGGTAGAGTAGCACGGCATATAGTGGGGTGAAGGCAAAGTTGGGGGTAACCCAGGCTTAGTAATGGGAATGGTTCTTTTCAGTATCTTTAGTTGTGACATTGCTGCAGAACTTGAGGGCCAGATGCTTCTTTGCACAGACTACAAAATTTCTTAACAGAAGGTGTAGAAAAATGAGAGGGAGTTTGAAAAAAAAAAAACAAACAACTGGAAGAACTGGGAAGGGTTTTGAGAGTGAGCTTCGGTGCTAAAAAAATTAAAAAAAATAAATACAATAAAATATTGCATTCGGGATGTAAAAATCCATTAGCCACATCTCGGACAGAAAAACTGGGAAATTGCTATTAAAAAATAAATAAATAAATAAATCTAGGAACCATCTTGGATGACCTCAAGGTCAGGACTGGGTTTAGTGACGTGCGACGTGCGGTTGCAGCTGTGATGGCTTCAGAGGGGACCCTCCCAGCCTTGGAGATCATGGTGCTGCTGCTTTAGGGGGACCCATGCGCAGTGGTGGCTTTCAAAGGACCCCACTCTCTCCCAGCTGCACAGGGTGTCACTATCAGCCCTATTCGAGTTGGCTGATCAATGTAATAAAGCAACAGAATATGCTAAGAATTAGGCTGATGCAATAAGGTGCGTTCAGCCATGCTCAGTTTTACCCGCACTTAAATGCACATTTCGTGCACGCAAGCCTTGCTGCGAATGCAAAAATGAGTTTTACGTGCACAAAATGTGCGTTTAAAACTGCAAGTCCTGCTTAGCATGCCTTCAGCATGGAAATCCCATACAAAAGAGGGCATTAAGCAGCACTGACTGATGCAGAGAGGTGCGCTGTCTCTAACCCAGTTTTTCCTTGCGTTAGAAGTTTTACTCCTGATCAGAGGTGGAGTAAAGTTTCCAGCACTGATTCTGTTAACCCACCTCATCATACACCATCTGATTCTGCAGGAGGTAAAACCTATGTCAGAGCAGCTTTGGAGGTGGAGAGAGTGACTAATCAGATGAGATTCAAGCGGTCAGACTTCTGTTTTTCTTTTTTTTTTTTTTTTCCACAATTGGTTGACTATCGCATCTGTTATTAAAAGGACTGGAGCTGGCCTGGAGGAGTAGAGGAATTTGGCTCCGGAGAAGTGGAATTCCATGAGTTAAGAGGCTCACAGATACTGGGTTGGCCTGATCTCAGCCTCCAAACACCTTAAGGACTCCACAGGAAATATTTATGGTCCTTCATAATGGATTTTCAAGGCCAGCAAAAAAAAATGTTTGTTTGCAAGAAGTTTAATCCTCTGGCCTTTGGCAATGACCCCCCATGCTCTGCCACAGCCACCTCACACTCCATCCCTCCCCTGAGTTAAAATGTGCTGAATGAACATTTTCCTGGCGACACGCTCTTGTTTTTTACTTTGCGATTGATTAGCAAAGAATTAGCTTGCTTGCTGCATTGGGAGTTAAAAAAAAAACCAAAAAACTTTTAATCTGTGCATTAAGAAACTAAATTGGCCTGAAAAGTAGAGATTTCATCAGCAGGAGAAAGGAGGTGTATACCTGTGTATAGGTCACTTATAAGACTCCACCTTGAGCACTCTTGATTATGGAGGCCATGCCTTCATTAGGATATTAAGAGACTGGAAAAGAATTATTAAAATGATCCAAGGGGTGCAACACAAATCCTATAAAGGTGGGCTTAAAACACTCAGCATACTTACCAGAGGGAAGGAGGTGGTGGGGTATGGTAGAAACATAGAAACATTTGTCAGGCTTCAGTAAAATTCGGGACGTGGAAATTTTCCATGGAAAAGGGAATTCAAGGGCAAGGGAGTCTTGATCTGAAGGGAGGAAGGTTCAGAAGAGACAAGAAAATATATCGTCGCTGAGATCCTTGGAATAGCCTATCAGCAGAGGCGGTGGAAACAGGCACTGTGCCAGAAGTCAAGCATGCGGGAGACATAATATAGAGGACAGTGATGAGAACATGGTTAGGAATTTTGCAAGATTGCAAACAGTTCATCCTTCACTTTCTCAAGAGCCAGAGACAAGGGGAAAAGTAATAAGATAAAAATAGGAGCTAGTGACATTGCAGGCCAGAAGGGGTAGCCAGGTGGAAAACAGCAGGCTACAACTCCTTAGAAAACAAACCGGTCAATGCCGGCGGGTTAGTGGTAGCCAGCTACTGTCCAGTAAGTCTACAGGATATAAATGGCTGGATGTTCAGGCAAAAACCTCTCTAGTTTCCGAGAAAAGCTTCATTAGTTTTGGTAGCTATTTAGAATAGGGATGGGCAACTCTGGTCCTTGAGAACCACCAACCAGGTTTACTGGATATCCCTAATCAATATGCATGAGAGAGGTTTGCAGGCAAACAGGGCCATAGGGTGATTACTTAAGGTGATGGTGCAACAGAAAATGTGCTCCTGCTATGTGACTCAAGAACAAATTAAGCACATAATAATTGTTTAAATAAGTAACTAAGAGAGATAATGAGCTTCTAAGCTCATATCCCCCTAATGTGCACTAATGTGTATTTACTTTTTCACAGCCATATAATTGTGAGAATATCGACAATGGGAGAGGGTAGTGGTGGGGAAGAGGCTAGCATGCCAGCCTTGCATCACAGGATCACATTGTTAATCTCTTTGGCAATCCCTCTGATGTGAAAAGGCCATGTAGATGCTGATTGCTGTCCTGCCCGCACACACCCCAACAGCCCTGCTGCTCCCCCCAACAACCGCGGCTATCCAAGGATGGGCAACTCCTGGACGTTTACTGAACCCCCCCCTGTAGTTCTGTCCTCAGGCAGGAGGGATGCTTACCTCCTGTTGTCTTGCCCAATACTTTCAAAATCTTTCCGGCTTCCCACCACCTCGCACTTTGTCCACATGCAAATCAAAGTGTGAAGCAGGCATGAGCCGGCACCATTTTGACAGTAATGTAGCAGAAGGTACCTCCTTCTCCCTGGCAGGGAAAGTGGTTCAGAGAGGCCTGGGCCCTCGAGAGGTTTGAGTGGTGGAAGGCACAACCCAAATTTGGATTATGAATTTGAGGGAGATTGGCAGTGCAGATATGGGAAGAGAAGCAAAGGTCTGTGTGTGTGTGTGTGTGTGTGTCCCCTCCAGGCCAAAATATCAAAAGCAATTATAAAAATGCATTTGCTAAATACTGAAGGACATAGAGTTAACATAAAGCAAGCACTGCCACCTATCTGATATGAATTTTTAAACCTAGAATCAGGCCTTGGCTTGCTAAGTGGTACCACAGGCAGTCAGTCATCTTGATCGCCCCTTCTAATGACATTATTTAGAATGTTAAAATTAATTTAAAAAAAAATACATATAAAATAATGTAAACATCCTCAAAGTGACGTAAATATTTTTTTTTAGGGTTGCCGCCTTTCCCCAGGGCAAGTAAACAGACTTATTCAGTCGACATTTTGTACTCCCTTCTGCCGTGCATGGAAGTGTAGTTTTGATTTTCTTTAAAAAAAAATCAATGGGAAAATCAGAGCTGCAGCTGCTGCTTGAAGCATGTATGTGTATAGATGGGAGGGGGACAGGGGGGATGAGAGGAAGCCAGGATTGGATCAGTCTGTTTGATTGACCTGGAGGTGGTAATCTTATCTCTCATCTGCCTCTCTCTCATTTCCTCCCTGCTTGGACAGCCCTAGTCTGTAGCTGGTGCATCTTTTCCTGGCCTAGTTTTTAGTTGTCTGTCTCCCTCTCTCTCCCTCCCCTCATATTTTGCTCTGCTTCTTACGGGCCGATACAGTAAGGACGCGTAAGAAAGAGTGCAGCAGTGCCGGGCGCACCCTCGTTTGCCGCGTGCACAATTTGGTTCACATACTGCTCGATTCAGTATTCAAATGAGACGCAAATGCAAGCCACGTCCAAAGTATGCCCATGAAGCAGTAGGCGTGCGCAATCCATTTTACTGTATAGAGCGGTATACAGCGCGCCTATACATTATCCCGGGTGCGCCAGTACCTGTCATTTCAAATGTCATTCCACCAGGTAAGTGGATGGTTCTTTTCTCGCGGCTTGGATGCAGTTCGTGGACCTTCCCGCTGCCTTGAGCGCCCGGCTGGACGTCCATTCATGGACCTTGAACGCCCAGCCGGACGTCCAAAGTCGCCAGCTTGGACGTCCAGCCGGGCGCTCAAGGCAGTGGGAAGATCCACGAACGGACGCCGCGACCTCGGACGTCCGAGCCTGACCTCTGCTGTAACAGTCCCTGTTCCATACACAGGTGTACCTGACCTGTCCAGTACGAAGATGACCGAACACCACACTGACATCAGGGTAGGCGGTAAATTTGCAAGGTAAAGACGCGGCAAAATAGCTGGTTAAAAAGGCGATAATCTGGGCGCACGTTACTGTATCGGAGGGAATAGCTAAATCGATCATTAACATATCATATATAAATGCGTCGGGCGGAGACAGATACGCGTCCATTTCAGTAAACGGTAAGGACGCGTAAAACCGGATACTGAATCGCGGGTTAGCCATACGCGTCCAAAATGTGCTTCCAAAGTGGGTTAAAAACAGGGTAACCGCGGCCGCGCTTTACTGTATCGGTCCGTTAGATTGTAAGTTCTTTGGGGCAGGGACTTAACATATCTGAATACTTATCACCAGTGTAAAATGCTATTTCCCTGTATGTACCAGGGTCAGTCCAGACCGCTGGGTTGTGTCTCCCTTCCAGCAGATGGAGTCGGAGAAGAAACTGAAAAGGCACCCCTCTTAGTCCGGTGTGCCACCTGCAATCCCTCAGTATTTCTCTGACTCCAGCCGATGAAGGATGACAGAACCTGCGGTCCTGATCCAATTAAAAAAAACAGCAGCTTTTAAAATAAATGTATTTTCAGTTTCGGACTGAGATTTCTTTGTGACCTTGGCTAGATCAACAAAAAAAAAGAAAAAGTATAAATTAAATAAGAATAAAATTCTTCAGGAGTGCAAGTCCTCCCAAGGTTGGTAGAGGCACGGCTGGGGTTTCTTGCCCCAATAGCCCAGTTTCCCGGAGTGTTTTCCTGTCAACCCGGTGAGTAGGGGGATTAACCGGTGGGCCTGTCCCTCTCCCTAATAGCCCAGAGACGTTCACATTCCTTTGGTGGGAGCCCCTGTCAAATTGCTCAGACCCAGGGACGTTTTTACTCCTTCCCCTGATTGATTAAGAGCTTTAAAAAAAAAAAAAAAAAAGTCGGCAGGCATCCTGGGTCTCCGGAGGAGAGATTTTACATATCTAAATTTAGTTTCTTTACCGAGCGAATGCTGCATGGTTCGCGGTGCTCTGCCTGCGGGGAGCTGGCAGCGCAGCTCTCCCGTGATGGCCTCTGCTCCCGATCTATTCCCGGGGGAGAGGGACTGTTAGAAATGCCTGTGGAGGAGAGAACAGCACTTACCATGCAGTCGTGAAGTGCAGGCAGGGCTCATCAGATTTGCAGTCGTCTGCCTGCCCTGTTCCAGATCAGCGTGGGAACGGTGGTCATTTTGGCTCCTCCTGTCTCTCAGGCTGTGCACAGCTCGGGGGGGAGGAGATTTGCCTCTGTAGCTTTCTCCTCCCTCTCTGAGCCCTGTAAGACCTTTGGATTTGATTGCTGATTCTCCTCCCCTCCTGAGTCGTCGTCGTCCCCCCCCCCCCCAGGGGTGGCCTTAAAGCAACAGCAACCTTTTTCCTCACAGTTTGTGCTTTTGTTGCACAAAGCCTATATGGAAACGGAGGCTGATTTGGATTTGCCCAAGGTGCCTAAAGCCTGCTGAGGGTCCCGACACTCCTAGGGTGCAGGCGGTTCGGGCGGTCCCAGACCTGACAATGCCGCCGCTCGCTGACCCTCCAGATGTCACATCACAGGATCCTCCCGCAGCGGATTCCTCTGATGTCGATAAATCCGCTCTGCTGGAAGGAGATGATCCGCAGGTGCTCCACTTGTTTCACAGGGAGGAGCTGGACCCTTTGATCCTGCATGTGCTCTCTGTACTGGATATTCCGGCTCCGCAGCCGGTAGCTGATTCTTCCTCTGGGGATCCAGTGCTGTCGGGTCTTAGGGCTCCTCCTAGCACCTTTCCTTTTCATCCGAGGCTTTTTCAAGTTATGACCCGAGAATGGGACGTCCCGGATGGCAACCTGCAGGTCAGTAGGGAGATGGAAAAGCTGTATCCGCTTCCGGACGAGTCGTTGGATCTTCTTAGGATCCCTAAAGTGGATGCGGCCATTTCGGCGATCACTAAACGCACGACGATCCCGGGCACAGGGGCAGCGACGCTTAAGGATCTTCAAGATAGAATGGTTGGAAATCCTGCTTAAGCGGATTTTTGAGGTGTCAGGGCTAGGTGTTCGAGCGGCTGTCTGCAGTAGCCTCATGCAGAGCGCGACCCTTCGATGGGTGCAGCAATTGCTCACGGCTCAAGACCTTCCGCCGGCTGAGACAGAACAGGCGGAACGTATGGAGGCGGCGGTGGCTTACACCGCGGACGCCTTATATGATCTCCTCCGCACCTCATCGCATATGATGTCCACGGCAGTGTCGGACAGGAGGCTTCTCTGGCTACGAAATTGGTCCGCTGACGTCTCTTCTAAGTCTCAGTTGGGTTCTTTTCCATTTAAAGGCAAGCTTCTGTTTGGCGATGATCTCGAGCAGCGCATCCCTAGCACCTCCTTATTAGTGTAGAGGTGGCTGTCAGCAGGTTCCAACAACCGACGCTCAATTTTACCAGCGTCAGTTTCCGAACCCGCTGGCAGCCACGGGTTAGGAAAATGGACACCAGTAAAGCTGAGCGTCCGTTTTTCTAATCTACTGACCGGCGGGTGGATTTTTTTAAATTTTTTTTTTTTTTTAATTTTTGTTTCTTCTGACTTAATATTGCTAGGATATTAAGTGGGGGAGTGTACAGAAAAGCAGTATTTTCTGCTTTTCTGTACACTTTATTCGGGTTGCTCAGAATTTAATTTCTGAGAGTAAAATGAGCGGCTTGGCCGCACATTTTCCTTTCTGTATCCTGGGCGACTGACTAATAGTGCTCATCACATGCATGTGCATGTGATGAGCACTATTAGGGGGGGGGGGCATGTGATGAGCACTATGAGGGGGGGGGGCATGTGATGAGCACTATTAGGGGGGGGGCATGTGATGAGCACTATGAGGGGGGGGGGACTTGGCCATGCGTGTTCGATATGCTAAACCCCTTACAGGTTCTTGTGGCCTGGTTTGGTCTCTGTTGGAAACAGGATGCTGGGCTTGATGGACCCTTGGTCTGACCCAGCATGGCAATTTCTTATGTTCTTAGTATAAGGGGTAATAGACGCGTGTGGAAAACGTGTGGCCAATCTCGTGCTAAACAATGTGCTCGGCCGAGCGCACTGTACTGTATCGGCCTTAAGTGGTGATTTACTCAGGGGGACATAAGTGTGGCTCTTCCTCTATTTGTGTGAATGCTTACCAAAGTAAAGAATTCAGTGATCCAGCAGATGGTCGGAAATATGAGCTAAAGCAATTACACATGTTCTTCAGACTATGTCATATATGTGGTTTTCTGGCAGTGTGATTTATTTTATGTTGGTCAGACAATTGAAGAATAGGGATGTGCAATCGTTTTTTTTCCGGATTGGGCAATGTCAACTTGTGGAGAAGTGCGGTTTTGTCAGTCCATCCATCGGGCACTGAAACGTCAAGAAGTTGGAAAGAGATTTACGGATTGAGTAGAAGTTCTGCTTGGGATATGCTATTGCAGGATGCACATGTGAAACAAGGCTTAGAGAAAGCTAAGTACTCTTTGAGATGCTGCCCATGCCATTTGGAAGTATATATATAACGTTGGAAAAGAAGATTAGAGATTGATTAACCTTTGGGACAATGCGGAGGGTCCGTTTTAAAGCAATTTATTTGAATATAGGTTTGATGGTAAATATCCCCCTGATGAAGCTGGTAACAGAGAAACAAGGGCCTCTTGTAGGGGTTATACCGTGGTGAAAGGTGAAGCACTATCTCTAGTTTCTATGAAGGAAGAGGCACGCAGTGAAGAAGATCAAATGAAAACAATATAAATCTTAATGAGCTTCAAACAACAGATGCACACACATACTGATGATATAAGATTAACACAAAAGGATTGGAGTTATGGTTAAAGAGTAGAGTGCAGTGAAATAATAGTGCTATTGTTCTGAAACATTTATAGAGTTGTAAGTGGTGCTATAAGCCACAGGATGTATACACACGTGCTCTGTTGTATTTTGAAAAATCTGTTTGAGATTGTAACTTCACTGTTGTGTTCAATTTTAATAGTGTGAGTGAGTTTTATGAGACACTTTTTATGTGATTTGGTGAAAAGTTTTGATAATAAATATTTGTAACCTCTCATATGGTCTATGTAATGTTTTGTCGAAACATCATTCAGTCTGAGCATAGCCTTTGAGTGGTCGTCTTTTTTTCTTTTGGATCATAAAAGAAAATCTGGCTATAAAAGGATCATTGATTTCCATTAACTCAATGTGTCTATATGGTTTTTGAGATTCCCATGTACTTGGGATGCACTGATTTTAATTGAGAGTAATTGAGTTCAGTCATTCAGGTGAACATCAAACGTGTTCATAAACTGCGCATGTGTTGGTGTTCTTTATGAAGCTGCACCGAGAAGAGGCTCCATGTTTTGAACTGCTGACTAAGTTAGAATCCTGGGACTATGCGTTTAACATCTATTTTTTAAATAAGCTTTCAATATTTCTCTAAATAATGATCTTCCATTTTCAGTTCTAGCCCTGAGGCAGCTTGCATGCAGAACGCTAGCTAACGTCAGCTAGTGGCAAAACTTTTAACAGCTCGAGGTTTACCTCAGGAAGTCCCTTTGATGCTTTTTTTTTTAAGAATTGTTCATCTTTGTACTTAGCCATCAATTTATTGGAATATGAGGAATCATTTTGGTTAATGGCCAGCTTTACCCGTTTGAGATTCATTTCATGTGGCTTATTTCACTCTGGGAAATCTTGATAATTCATACTCTCTGAAGAATCCTTGCTCATAATTGACAAGTGGAATTTTGTACATTTATTGAAATATAAGAAATATTTCCAGTATGGACAATTCCACAGTTCAGGTATAAAGAAATAAGATACAAATACAAAGGAAAAAAAATTATTTAAAATTTTTATGAAAATAGGTTAAAGAAATATAATTTCTAAATTTTGATCGAAGGAAGAGGTTTTCTTGACCAGTGATTGCACTAAATAATATGCTCAGTTGTACACACTAATACACATACCACAGATCTGAGGTCTTTGCCTCCTTGTTATGTCAACCTCAATAGGAGTTTAAAACCTTTATTTTTTACACTTGGTGTGACTAGTTTTGACATGACATTATCTGTTACAATGGCACATTGATGGAAAGCCTTTCTCACAGTGCACTTCAATGTTTAAATCATTTTCTTTCAGATTTATGATTTACCAGAACATCATTATGAAACTCTTAAGTTTCTCTCGACACATCTGAAGACTGTGGCAGAAAACTCTGAAAAAAATAAGGTATCTCAGTTTGATACGATGGATGCATTTGTACTTTAGATAGGGAGGCATTTCATAATGATGCAGAATTCAAAATTACTTTAATAATAATCCACACTGGCACACTTATATTTGTCAGGGTATAGTAGGAAGATTCACAGTTTTTATAGTAATTTATTATTTGTTTTACGTTTTTCCAGCACGTGTTTAAACCGTGTTATGGTAGACTAATGTTGCTGTACAGATTGTATAGTAAATGGGTGATGGTAACTGTTTTCAGCAACCAGAGAAAATATGAGAAAGTTGAAGGTATAAAGCCCAGACAGTGTTTCTTTTCCAACATATTTGTTACCCTTCCAGTTGTTTTGATACAGCAAAATTAAAATTGGAATTATTTGATTTACCTTTTGATCACTGTAGTTGTAACAGTTGGTTTTTAAGTTATCTCTGTAACCAAGCACTTGGCGTGATCCTCAGTTAATTCAAGAAAGCATGGGATAAACACAGGGGGTTCTCTGAGGAAGGGAGGTGAATTGTAAAGGTGAATTAGTTGGGTGGATTGGCAGACTAGATAGGCCATTGGTCTTTTTCTGCCGTCATGTTTTCCGTGTTAAACAGCAATAAGAGAACACAAACCCATTTAAACGTTGTAGTATTTGTAATAATAATTTGCTTGTTATGACAACTTTACTCAGTGAGCCCAGTTATGCATTTATAATAATCCAAACATATGTGCAGGAACCTTTGCAGTGGAATTTCTTGCTGCTAATTTCAAAGCCAAATTTATTTAAGAGCTTCCATAGGAAAGGAGGAGGAAGAAATGATATTACTTTATTGTGTATTTATTTCATTCCTTTTCGTTAGTAGCTCAAGACCAATTACATTCAGATACAGTAAATATATTCCCTGTCCCCAGAGGGCTTGCAGTCTAAATTTGTAGCTGAGGCAATAGAGTGTGAAGTGAATTGCCCAGGATCCAATGAGGGTTGCAGGTTTTGAATCCTGGCTTCCCTGGTTCTCCGCCCACTGCTCTAACCACTCCTTAAGTACAATTGGAGGCCTCATCCAGAGTGGTGTTCATTTCTGGAGACCACCTCCAAAGAAATGTAGACAGTAGAAATGGGCCAGAGAGAAGCTGCTCAAATGCTGTGGACCCTGCATCAAAAGCCATATGAGGTGAAACTTAAGGCTGCAAATGTGTATACTGCAGGCTGACTTGATGAAGGGAGCATCGCTTTCAAAGAGGTAGAGATAAGTGTGTTGAATTAGCCATGTATAATGTATCACCTACAATTTGTGTGACCCTTATTTCTACATATTCAAGTGGCCTAACACAGCAGTCATAATTCTATACCTTAAAGGAGAGGTGAGTATGAGGGGATATAATAGAGACCTACAAATATCTGAGATAATAAGTAATGCATAAGAAAAATATATATTTCAGAAGAAAGGAAAGTTTAGATGAGAGGCCGTGATAAAGGATCAGGGACTGTACTCAACATTATAAAATATTTCTTCACAGAAATGATGGTAGATGCATGGAACAACTTCCCAGTAGAGGCACAAACAGGAGCAGATGAGTTGGACAGACTAGATGGGCCTCCTGGACTTGGCTGCAGTCAGTAACTGATTTAGCTAACAGTCGCAGCCTAGGCACTGTTGGTGCCTTACCACATTGAGCTAGTGACTGTGAATGGCCACACCGAAAACTGACAGGAGGCGTTGAACTTGTAGGATTACCTGAATCATAGTTCATTGCTGACCACTTGCCCATGCTTGAATGGTGAAGGGTCTGTTTTCTCAGTGGAAAGCTCAAATGTTGTGTAGCATTTGAAATCATTTGCCTGTTATGCTGGGATTATTCTGCTTTACAGGAATTACTTATGATAGTGATTGAAGAAAAGACGTTTAACATTCAGATGTTGAGTCAAGAATAACAGCAAATAACTAATGGTAATGCAATTTGATTTCCGTAGATGGAGCCGAGAAACCTGGCAATAGTGTTTGGCCCAACCCTTGTGAGAACATCGGAAGATAACATGACCCACATGGTTACTCACATGCCAGACCAGTATAAAATAGTTGAGACCCTTATCCAACATGTAAGTCCATTGCTTGTGTGAAGTGAGTATTACCAAAATGTGATGCTTTTCTGGGCTTCCTGTTGTCCAACTGTCGATCCCAGTCACTTCTGCACCGGATAATTTTACCACGTTAGCGCTTTTTCACTTTTTGTGCTCTCTTTTATTTTAGCACGACTGGTTTTTCGCAGATGAAGGAGCTGAAGAACCAATTGTAAGTATTGTGTCCAGTTTTTAAACTAATTGAAGAGGTGTTTTCATTCTAAACCACATTTATATTTTTGGAGGACATAATGCAAACTACCGATTTATAGTTCTTTTGACAATCTCTCTATAACCAGTTACATATTTTGACACATTAGGGATAAGGTTCATTATAATTGTGCTGTGCTGAAAATATTCTGGTTTGTTTTAACTGTAAAGCCCTGTGGGGAAATTAAGACTTCAAGAGAAAATGTCATTGGGTGCTTAATTAGCAGCTAGTAGATGTTTATGAATCATAGCCAACTATTTGTGAAAAGATGATGAAGAGATCTTTATTTATTAACTGTAGACAGCAGTTCAGGAGGAAAACACGGTAGAATCTCAGCCAGTGCCAAACATAGATCACTTACTCACCAACATTGGAAGAACTGGAGTGTCCCCCGGAGACGTATCAGGTAACTCTTGTCTGGACAGTGTTAATCTGAAGGCCCGATTAACCTGTCCAGTATCCTTCTTAAACCACACTGTGTACTTATGGATATCAATTCCATGAACAAATTTCCTATCCTTTATTAATAAACTAGTTTTCTCTCTCTCTCTCTCTCTCTCTTTCATTGATCCGAATGTACTGTCAAATTTTGGCTCTTAAATTTCTTGGGTACACGAGCATGCACACCGCCATTTTCTTCATTCACGGTTCCTCATACAGTAGTCCTCATGAGGTAAAACAGATTTGTTCCACTGTTCTATATGGTTGCTGTGATGGCAGGTATTGTTATATGTACAGAAAAAGTGGTCAAACACAAAGTGGAAACTACGAAACATATATTTGAGCTCCATATCTGTGGTGGTAAGCTGAATGCAAATTATACATACACTTTTAATAAAATATTATATGAGTGCATTCAAGTTGATCTTCCCTCTTTTTTTTTTTTTCACACTCGCCACCCAGTTTGATCATGTGATAGGTTTGTAGGCATTAACTTCCAGTGAAATTTCCCTGTTTACCTGTTGCTGCCCTAACCCAGCATGTGTACCCCACAATTGTAATCCTTGTCTCTAGTTCTTGTTTTTAGCTTCAAAGGGTTTTTTCAAGTACTTATTGAAACAAGCGCTCTTTACTGATGTTGAAACAGGAGAAGTGGGAGGAGTCTATCACACGGTGATGTCACTAATGGATTCTATGATGTCACTGATGGACAGCTGGAACTGTAGGAAGAAGGAGGATTGTTGTCCACATTGTAGCTGCCTTGTCTGCAGAAACCCCCGTTTCTTGTAAATGCAAAAAAAAAAAAAAAAATAGATGATCTGTGCTGTAAATTTTCTGTTAAGAGTATTTTAAACAGATCAATGCTACTTTCTTAAAGTCTTTCTGCTGTTTCTTGTTATTTCTGAAGCAGACCCTGAGGAGAAATAGCATGGTATGGTCTACCAGTTTTTCTAGTCATAAAACATTAGCCATGTGTCAAAGGGGTGTGGCATGGGGCTGAGCTTTATAGATTCCGAAAAGAAAATGCCAAAGTGAGCCTTCTTTAGGTGTTTTGCTAGCCCCTTTCTGCCCTCTTTATACTTGTACAGTCTCCGTTTTTTTTACCTACAGTAAAGCTCTGGTGTCCATTTTCATTTCATAACGCTTGCTTTAGGGAAGAGCAAAGCAAATCAATTAAAAGTAATGCTGATCTCATAAAGATACATAGGTTAAAGAAGCTGTTGAGGTCATTTTTAATGTTTAAAAAACAAAAGTGCGCAGTATGTACTGCAGGTGTACTTAACCTATTGAGTAAGTGCCCATTTGAATGGAACACTGGCAGCCCCTGTTGAGCCCAGAAATCGCCCCTTCCATCTTTATTGTGAGATCATTGGCAGGGAATTATTTTCCGTGGCAATGGGCAGCCAGTGCTGGCACGAAACATTGAATTATGTCATGTTTCTACCATGGCATGTGCACGTAATGACGCCACACAGCATAAAAAAACTGGGAGTTCCTTTGGGATCTGCTAAGTGAGGGTTAGGGTCTGATTTACTAAAGTTTTTCTCACATTTTATGTCGGGGGGGGGGAGAGAGAAAGCTTGGTAAACGGAGGCCTTAGTCTGACCAGAAATAGACATTATGGCTGTGTTCAAATTTTCAGCCAGGTCAGCTAAATACAATTCTTAGCTGTCTTTTAAACCAGTTCCAGTACAGGGTGATGTACTATGCAAGACTGAAACACCTCTAAACTATTTTGCGAGCAATATATTTAAAAAGAATAATAAACCTCGGTATTTCTGTTTTTATTTAGAAGAACAGGGTTCCTTTGCCATTCCT
This sequence comes from Rhinatrema bivittatum, assembly GCF_901001135.1. NCBI lineage: Eukaryota > Metazoa > Chordata > Amphibia > Gymnophiona > Rhinatrematidae > Rhinatrema > Rhinatrema bivittatum. The sequence continues at coordinate 140,650,321 of NC_042616.1, forward strand.
CTCATTGAGCTGGTTCTGCCTACAATTCACAGCATCCTTTCATGGCGGTGGCTTTCTGTGGTGCAGCTTGCATCTTTGTGAGCTCTTGACTCTCCACTCTGTTTTGCTCTTTTGCTTTCACATTTTCCTGTGCCTGTCTTTTCCACAAGTGTAGCGTTATCTGTCTTACAATGACTGCCACTTACCTAAAGCTAACCACATTACCCTTCTTCGATTCCCCACAGATTCAGCTACTAGTGATTCAGCAAAATCTAAGGTAAATATATACCCCAAGTGGAACTCGGACTGTTTATTTGTGATTGCTGCAAAAGAGCTTTATGTTGTCACTTGATATTGATTTCACCTCCCACTTTCTAACAAGTCGAATGTTTCTGTGGAAACCAGCACTAGGGTTTGAAAATGGTGGGCAAGCAGCCAGACGCCATGTGAGACCTGGTGTTAGGTAGTGGGGTTATGTGAAACACTGCAGAAGTAATGAATAAATCAAAAGACCCACTCCTCAAACATAGGGAAACGTTTACTGCATAGCCAAAAAGGAGAATGATAAGCAGTCACTAATATGCATGTGCAGCTCTCCAGCAATTTACAGTTAATCAAGGATTAATTTGCTTTATCACTGGGCCACTCATTCTAGCTAACTTTGCAGAAGTTCCGAGGCGCATGCATATCTCAGAGGGGCAGGGGCCTAGCTTGGAACGTTACGCGTATCGCTCTGTGGTTACACATGCACGTTCCTCAGCTGCTGGCAGGATCTGCATGCACGCCCCGCTTGCTGTGGATAGACAGTGAGCACTGGGCTCAGGCTGGGGAAAGAGGGAAGATACTGGTCAGGCAGAGGGGTCGGGGAACCGAGATACTGGGTCAGGCTGGGGTGGGGGCTGCACAGGGGGGTTAGCATGTGCCTGAGGGTTGGGGAGATAGGGAGAGACAGAAGAGGATACTGGGATGGGACTGGGAGAGGGTTTGGTGTATATTAGGATGGGAGTGGGTGGGGGGAAGGGAGTGCTGGGGTCAGGTTGCATAGGGAGTTGGACTTTGGTGGTGATAGACTGGAGGGACAAGTGTTGGGGTTCAGATGGGAAAGGGGGTTGAAGTGTGCTGGGGTCCAGATGGAGGGGGTGGGAAGCGAGTGCTGGGGTCGGCCTGCAGAAACACAGTGCTGAGCACTCCCAGTATGAGAGTTTCTCTGTGAATATTCAGTGGGGATCAGCTAAGCCACATTAATAAAACTCTTACCACAGTTGGTACTGTTTGGAGCTCTATTTGTAAGTCTCAGCAGAGAGAACAGGGAGGGGGGATTTCTCTCATCCCTAGATGTGATTCCTCCAAGAGAAGATACTAGCAGGACGATGCAGTAAAGTGCGCTTAGCTGATCGCACTGTTTAACCCGGGTTGGACACTCGTCCACAACCCCTTATACAATAAGGAGTTTAGCTCGTCTGTAACGCGCATCCAAACCCTCCCGAAACTAATAGTGCTTATCACATGCAAATGCTTGGGCAGACGTTAATTTCCTGAGCAGCCCAAAAAAGTGTACAGAAAAGCAGAAAATACTGCTTTTCTGTACATCCTCTGACTTTATATCGTGCAGATATTAAGTGGGAGGAACCAAAGGTTTAAAAAAAAAAAAAAAAAAAAAAAATGTGCCGGCGGGTCAGGTTAGGAAAACGGACGATCGTCAAATTGAGCGTCTGTTTTCCTGTCCCACTGACAGCCACCTCTCCTGGGCCACGGAGGCGCTAAAGGTGTGCAGTTTCCCTCCATTTAGCGTGACCCCTCATTTGAATGCTGCATCACTCGCCCAGGAGAGGGAGCTGAGCAGGTGCTGAAAACGCTTTTCTAGCGCGTCTGTACTGTATCGGCCTGAATGTCATTTCTGGAGCAGGGTGTAAGAGGGTTAGTGCTGCTTCTGTCCATGCAGTACTTGTTTAATGAATCAGTAGAGGGCCTGGATTTTTACAGTACGATCAGTGTAATGCATTTAACAATATGAAGCTTTACTGCTGAAATCTGAGTTGCTCTATTTCCAAAGAGACTGTGAGAATGTATTCCTACTTTCCTGTGGTCGGTACCGCACGTGGGTTTGTGGAAATGCTTTCTCTCCAGACCCAAGCAGTAATTTTTAGCTGGTTTCTTTGGATGTGCTCGGCCATGATTTTCCTACCCTGAGATGAAATCATCCCAGGGCACCTTTTTAAAATTTGGTTTGCTGAGGAGGGGAGAGTAAACGGCGGAAGAGCTTCTCTAACTGTTGCTTCTCTGATCCTTTTTATTTCCTTCCAGGGTTCTTGGGGATCTGGAAAGGATCAATACAGCAGAGACCTGCTGGTGTCCTCCATCTTTGCAGCAGCCAGTCGCAAAAGGAAAAAGAAAGAGAAGCCCCAGCCGAGCAGCTCGGAGGATGAGCTAGATAATGTCTTTTACAAGAAAGAAGCCACAGAGGAGTCTCTCGGTGACAGCACAAAACCAAGCACCGGTAAAGAGGACTCTGAAAAAGAGAGCGACCTGTCAAGTAGAAAACAGAGGAGCTTTCTTTTAAAGGAGAAAGAGAGCAGTAAGGACACCGACGTTGCAAAAGAAGAGAGGTCGTCATTGCGGAAGGAGAGCACACCCTCAGCAGAGCCCTCACCATCTTTTCACCACAAACACACTAAATCCCCTAATCTCAGCTGTAGAGTGAACGCAGGTCCGGATGGAAACAAAGCACCCACTTCACAAACGGCTTTCCTGCTCGAGGAAGCCGTATCTGATTCAGGCACAGTGCTAAGCACCTCTTCCCAGGCATCTTTGCACAGGCTTAAATCTAAAAAGCTAACTAATCCCGAACTAAAAGGCAGTGAGCTTTTAGCAGCTGATGTAAGTTCTATCACATCAGACTACTCTACTACGTCCTCTACTACGTATCTGACGGGTTTGGATTCCAATCTGCTTAGCCCGGAGGTGCAGTCGGTGACCGAAAGCAAAGGAGATGAGGCTGACGATGAGAGAAGTGAATTGATCAGCGAAGGGCGTCCCATGGAAACAGACAGCGAAAGCGATTTCCCTATTTTTGCTTCAAGTTCTGCTTCTGAAAGGCTCTATCGAGGCAAAAATCAAGAGCTGACCAGGACGGGCCGGAGAAACTCGGAAGGAAGCGCTAGCTGCACTGAAGGAAGTTTAACACCCAAACTCGATAGCCGCAGACTGTTCAGTTCACACAAACTTATTGAATGCGACACGCTGTCCAGGAGGAAGTCTGCCCGGCACAAGACGGATAGTGAGTGTTCTGCCGATAGCAAGAACGAGAAGGAGTTGCCAACCGTGTCTAAAGTGTTTGAGGTGGTAAAGAAAGGAAAGTCGTCAAGCAGCGTAGGCCAGCTGCCCAAGAGTGAGCCTGAAAAGCAGGAACTTGCTTGGAAACTTAAAATAACTGAAAGGTTAAAACTGCGCCTGAAAGCATCTGCAGATGATATGTTCGGGGTAGGAAGTCAAAAAGCTAGTTCTCCAGAGACCCGTAAGAAAAAAAATATTCGCCGAAGGCACACACTGGGAGGGCAGAGAGATTTTGCTGAAATAAACGTGTTGCATGCTTGGAAGGTTCAAGCACAGGAGACCCCTGTCAAGGGCAGGGATCTGGACCCGGAACTGTCTGCTGTGGACCGGTTAAAACCCAAATGCCCGTCACATGGTCTCTCCATTTCTGATTGGCTTGCTCGAGAACGTTTGCGCACTAGCACATCTGACCTTCACGTGGGGGAATCTGGAGAGCCCGTGATGGAGAACACTAGTGTGGGGGAAGTACTGAAGACGGATCCACCCTTTTTGCCAGCAGCTCAGGTGAACGAAGGCAGTTCTAGCAGTTTGATTTTGTCCGAGAAGCTGCCTTTTGCTTCGGCACTGCAGTCAGGTGACCAATTAAATGGCGAGGGCTATCAGAGCAAGAACAAAAGCAGTTTTAGTCCTGCAGTTGACGCCCACCCGCATAAGCTGTCTGGCACCCAAGTGGTTAGGTCTCGCTTCTACCAGTATCTTTAAAAATGTTCAAAATTCAGTCTCATACTGTTACAGTTCCCAGTTGCCCTGTGTATATTCTGTCTGTGAGCTGTTTTTATCATGCAGCCTTTACCTGGGTTGTTTCATTTTATGCACCGTGGAAAGTTTTCACTGCACATTATTTCAGCCAGAGGAGCATAAAGATAAGACGATGAGTGCATTTGTTGGCAGTACATGCAAATATTGAACAAAGCATCTGATGCAATATGCTATGTAATGTATACAGGTTTTTTGACTGGAATTTGCTGCATACCTTTCAATGGCTGGCATTAGTACATTTTAAACGTATTTTTGGTTTTGCCACTAACAGAAGTGCCTCATCATTAAATCATTTGATTTGGTAGGGTGCCATATTGTTAGATGTTAAATTAGAGACAATGTAATGTGATCAAATAAAATGCATTTTTTCGTCAGAAACTTTCCTTACATTTTTGTGGATTTTAACACCAGTGGATACAGAGCTTCCATTCTTTAGGCATTCCAGTTGGATCTCCAAGTTTTATATTTGAACTTTTAATACAGTTTTTGAGTTTTATGTGACTTGAATTTTTAATCTTTCTGTAAAAAAAAAAAAAAATTAAAAAAAAGTAACTTAAATGTACATATTTCATGTGTATCTTTTCTTCAGATACCAGATTTGATATAAATGTTGTAACATAGGCATGTAGATAGTGGATCCTGGAGGAACTGGTTTCTTTTATTGAAAAGAGTATAATTCTGCATGAAGACCTAATAAATTCAACCTTGTATCATGCCTGTGTGCATACCCACTTAAACACTGGAAATAAAATTGTTTTGGTGACGTCTGGTGCCTGAATTTTCTTGTGCAATTGAGAATGAAGGGAAACGCTGTATCTAATGTTTACTCGCAACCTCAGTCAGCAACTGTGCCCAATAAATTAATAACTGAATGAATAAAGTAGTATTGGTCATTATGTCCTGCCTTTCTTTGGAATAAGTGACTGAATAACTTTAAATGCAACTATCTGGATTATACTGGACCACTGTTGATGGGGGGGTCCCTGGTTGTAGTTTCCGCTTCTGCCGCCTTATAAGGGATAAGCAGTCAGTATAAAAGCAAAACAAGGACTGCACCAGCCTCATTCTTTCTCCCAAGATCAAATTGAAAAGTTTCCACTAGATGGCAACATTGTATAACAAGTCATCTTTGGCTTTCATATTGCTGTCGAGTGTCTACTGCTGGGAACACATTCACAGAAGACTATTTAGGGATGTGTAAGGGTGGATATTTATGTATTTAGCTGTTCCTTGCTATGCCCCAGAATAATGGTTTTGACCTTCAGATCTTGGTGAAAGAGGACATAATTCAACTGTAAAAATCTAATAAAGCTTGTTTCTCATCAGAGACAGTTTCCACATTTAAAACCTCTCTGGAATTTTAATTGTAATGTAGTCTTGCATTGTGAAATCTAATAATTTGCTGACTCTGAATCGGTGTCAAGTATCGAAGGTATTTGCACATATGATTAATCAAAGCCTTTCATTTTGCACTGAAGGTCGGATAAAAAAAGTTGGGGGTTTGCATTACATATAAGGAGTTTAGCTTTATATTAGTTATATCTGTGTCAAAAGTAAAACCAATTTCTTTTTGTTTTGAGAGAGTATTTTCAATCCAGTCAGCACCTCAAAAAGGCCTGGTCCAGTGATTCAGTAGCAGCGCTGTACATGGCCTGCCTGCTGGGCGAGGGATGTTGCAGAGTCTGTGTTTATATCCTCTGGGGGAGAGGAAATCCCAGTGTTGGCGCATTGGGGGGACACTTAGGGGCTGGATTTAGGGCCCGTGGTTGCAGGGTTCCAGAGGATTCTTGGTGTACGGCTCCCAGCTGAGGATTGTCATTGCATCGACTGGACTAAAGTAAGTGGGAGGAGATTCCAGGGTAATTACATTATATCTTTCTATTCCCAGTCCACAAATGTGAACCCAAACGGAGTATATTACAGGTTAACGCAATAAAAGTACAACAGTCCCTAATGCACAGTATAGCGCCATCTCCCGCTCTCACTGAAGGGTAGGCCAGCCTTGCAGTACAAAATTAAAATAGAAACAGCCAATCCAAACAAACCCATGATACCCCACTCACATCTGCCCATCTAAATACTGAAGTACACTAGAGTAAACCACCAAAACCCCAGCAAATCTAATCCCCTCACTTCAAAACCAGAGAATGCCTACCTGATCGCATGCAGAGCAACAATGCTTGCTCCCCTGCATCACATGGGAAGGGATGACCTGCCCCAGTGCCGGAGCTCTATTTAAAGTCTGCAGCACCAGTGAGGCCAGTCTCTGGGAAGGCATCAACCAGGGCGGGTGTGCAGGGTAATAGCTGCATGCCCGTCCTGGCTGATGCGTAGCCGGACTGCAGGGACACACACACTCACACACACACACACACACACTCTCACACTCTCTCTCTCACACACACACACACTCTTACTTACTTTTAGGTTGCTGTGTCTCTCCTCTGTGTTCAGTCATCGTGTGTCCTGTGTGTGTAAAGCTATAGTTTTACATTAAAAATTAAGCAGAAATAATTACAGTAGTGGCATCCCTAATGTTTTTTTCATGTTATAGTTTATTCTTGGAAATTAGATTTTTACCTGTCTGACAAAGTGCCATATTCAATGAACTATTTCCAGAGAGCCTAATATTCAAAACGGCACTTAGCCAGCTAAGTGGCATCTCTGATTAGTAAGCGCCATTCAGCCGTCATGTCAGGGGTGGGGAATGGTGAATTGGGGAGGGGGTTGGGTTGAAAGAATAAATTAACCAGCTAACTCAGTATTCAGAGTTTTATTTACTTAGTGCATTTAGCTCATGCCTTTTCATTGTAGCTCAAGGCAAGTTGCATTTGGTTGCAGTAGGTATTTTCCCTATCCCTAGAGGGGACACAGTCTGTTTGTGAAGTGACTTGCCCAAGGTAACAAGGAGAGGCAGTGGGATTTGAACCCTGGCTTCCTGATTCTCAGCCCGCTGCTCTAACCACTAGGTTACTACTCCCCTCTGCTGGCTAACTTTAGGACAGCCCTTTGCCTTGATCAAAGTCACTGGCTGATTTATCCGGCCAACTCTGGTCAGACCAAAGAGCTGTATAGCTGGCTACCTGTAAGACAGCTGGTTATATTTAGTGGTGCAGCTGCGCTGCTGAGTGTGCAGCACTAGTTAGCTGGTTATGTATAACCAGCTAACTAGCAGAGGCGCGCGGTGGCTGAATATGTACCTCGGTAGGTATACAACGCCCCTCGCTTTACTTTCATACAGTTTGTGCCTTTCCTCATAACTTCAACAGAAAAGTGGATTAATTACATCATAGAAATATGAGCCAAGCAAAAAACGTATTAAATTGGACTACAGCGTGTGCAAACATTTCCCTTGGGTTAGGGATCATGACTTTCTATTAGCAAATCAGCACGAATAAGGAAATAGGTTTAGTTGTTCTGCTGGTGCACTGTCCAAAAATGGAGGAAGAAGCATGGCAGCCCCCAGAGCTAAGCAAGACTGACAAGCGGGGTGGTGATGGTGTGTAACAATGCTGCAGTATGTTGTGCTACTGCGCAGCTTGTTTTGTATAATTGATATAAACGCAGCAACTATTTGGTAGCTTTTCAAAGCACACAAAAGTTAGGTGGTTCTGTTGGCAGCTCAAACTCTAAATAGCCCAGGTGGCATGGTCTATTTTGGCATGGTCTAATTTTGCAAATCAATGCTAATTTTCAGCACTAACCTAAACTAAGCCTTTTCCCCAGTCTTTGCCTATGGGTTGCAAGCTTAATAAATCAGGCACTATAAGTTAGGTGGCTGTAAGCAGGGATTTCCTGCATTGGATCTATCAGAAGATGAATGTTTGGGGCTCCTTGGTTTTCCTAGTTTTATCAGGGTCAGTGTCCAAAAGAGTGTCCATGACTTTAAGCAATAGTGAGGAGCACTCTATAGTCCTGGGGGAATTCTGTGCTGCAGCAGAGCGCAGAATTGCCATTTTCTGCACAGAAAATAGCAGAGGAGACCCCGGCTTGCCGCGAACGGAGTGCGTGAAGACTAAGTCCCGAGTGTGCCACAAGGTGCGCTCTGCTCACGGTGAAGATGAAGGCCCAGACACACTGTTCGCGGCGAAAAGGGAAGGCTCCCGTGTGCCACGAACGGAGTGCGCTCCGCTCGCGGCCTAAATGGAAGGCCCCCGTGTGCCAGAACAGAGTGTGCACCGCTCATGGCGAAGATAAAGGCCCCGGTGAGAGAGAATGTGTGTGTGCATGGGAGAGGGAAGGGTGAGAGCAGGAAGAGGGGTGTAAGGGGAGGGTGAGAGTATGGGAGATAAGAGGGGGGGATACTTGAGTGGGTTTCAGAGAGAAGGAGCCTATATGAGGAGATTGTGAAGGAGTGTGTATATATGTGAGAGATTGGGAGCTGGTGTGTATGAAAAAGAGATTGTGTGTATGTGAGGGTGCTAGCCTGTGTGAAGGGATTGTGTATGTGTGAGACAGAGCCTGTGTTGAAGGGGTGTGTGAGAGAGAGACATAGATAGTCTATGTGAGGATGTATGTGTGAGAAAGGGAGCTTGTGTGGGTGTGTATGCATGAGAGAGGGCCCTGTATGAGGGGATGTTACCATTGCTAATGGCAGTGGCTATGCTCTAAGTGAACTTAATAGCAGGTAATGGACTTCTCCTCCAAGAACTTATCCAATCCTTTTTTAAACACAGCTACACTAACTGCACTAACCACATCCTCTGGCAACAAATTCCAGAGTTTAATTGTGCGTTGAGTAAAAAAGAACTTTCTCCGATTAGTTTTAAATGTGCCCCATGCTAACTTCATGGAGTGTCCCCTAGTCCTTCTACTATCCGAAAGAGTAAATAACTGATTCACATCTACCCGTTCTAGACCTCTCATGATTTTAAACATCTCTATCATATCCCCCCTCAGCCGTCTCTTCTCCAAGCTGAAAAGTCCTAACCTCTTTAGTCTTTCCTCATAGGGGAGCTGTTCCATTCCCCTTATCATTTTGGTAGCCCTTCTCTGATTAAGGAATGAGGCTGCTCTCTGGTGCATACCTGTGATTTAAAATTGAGGTGGGGAAATTTATTTATTTATTGGATTTTATATACTAACATTCATCAGTGATATCACATCGGTTTACAGTGCAACAAAAACATATGCTTGGAGAGCATTTGACATCGAACAGTAATGGGTAAATAGACATCGAAAATGGCAACTGAGGGAGGGGGAAAGCTATTTACAGGGATTATAAGAATAGAACTGTAAAATTATATACATTATAAAAATTATAAACAGCTGAATAGCACTGTAAAATGTATATGTTAGTGCAGCTAAAAAGGTTTCAGAAGGGGCACTGGGGAAAGGCAAATGATAAATATTGAGTACATTCCAGAGGGTTTGTCATAAAAGAAGAATAGAAGTAGTTAGCTGAGTAAGCTGTGGAGGAGGGATTTAGTCAGGAGGAGAGCTGGTAGGGGGAGGAGAAGTGGAAAGGGCTGGGGGGCTGGAGGGTGGGCTGAGTGGTACTAGGTGTATGCTTTTGTGAAAAGCCATGTCTTAAGTTTTTGTTTGAATGCTTTTTGGCAGTCCAAAAAAATGGGAGTTGGGGAAAGCTGCAGGCTACGTTCTCTCTCAGATCTGGCAGAGAACAAGGGACGAAGGGGAGTATCCCCAACAAGGCAAGATGGCAGCACCGCCCTGGAGCAGTCCAGCCACGGTAATGGATCCACCATCCAACAAGCTTTCAGCCTAAAGCCCACTCTGCAGTGAGAGGGGCCAGAGGGAGGGAAAAGGGCAGCACTGTTCTTATCACAGCTGTGGTGCCTCAGATGGAAAGCGGAACCCATCTTGAATACCGCTCTCGGATGCCGTTAGAGAGGGGGCCGGCTTAGGTGGAAGTAGCAGGCAGGGACCTGAGCAAAACTAAGAGTCCGCTTGGTGCTATCATTTTAAGGTAAGGGGAAAGTGGGCAGGAGTGGGTGAATGTGAGGAGGATTTACAAAGCAGGATGCCAGGGCACAGAATGCCCTTGCTAAGAGTTTATTGGATTAGATTTCAGGCATTCTGTCCCCAAAAGCGAAATAAAGCAATTGGAGAAATGTAGTTTGTCTGCTGGGAGTAGGTCGGGCTAAAATTTAAATAATAATAATAATACACACGCACAGGGAAAGCCTTCAGGCTTATTTTCAATTATGTATAAGGATTTCTTCACCCTTAAGAAATGTCTTAAAGCAGCATTTCAACACTTGTAACTCTGTCTTAGGGCATATAAAATAATGGGAGGGTTTTCCCCGTTAAAGAACTGTTTCCCAAATTTTTTTTAGTGGGTTCCAATTTATGGGTCATGCAGAGGGTGAAGTGGACCTGGATGGAGACATTAGGCGTAGCTTACAAAATGTCTGGACTTGTCAGGAAGAGTCCCCACCATGAATTCTGGCTCTTAATTATCCCATGGTGCTGGCAGCAGTAAAGCATTAAACAGACTCACACTGCTTATAGATAAACACAAACTCTTAACTTTATTTCTATTTTAATCCCGCCACAATACACAGGAATAGTTTTGGGTGCACCTATAAATACTGAATACTCAGAATCTATGGGATACAGTCAATTTTTCCATTGAATAAGTATACTAGTCACTCAGCCTGCACATGAACATCAGCCAGATCTTCCGACTCCATAGTCCAAGCATTATACAGGAATAGGAAAATTGGTTCTTACCTGCTAATTTTTGTTCCTGTAGCACTTCAGATCAGTCCAGACTCCTGCGTTTTGCCTCCCTTCCCTGCCACATAACTGCAGTCCCTCACTGTTGATAAGTATCAAAGCCAAGATAGCTAAAATACCAACACCAATGAAATAATTATCCCCTGAAGGAGCAGTGGGAAGAGGAAAGTGATAACAGGTAAGCTTGCCCACCCTAAAAACATACAGGACTAACAATAAATCAGTGTCTGTCTTTAGATTAATTACAATGACAGATCAAGCAAACTCTCCAAATCTTCCTTCCTCAACTGTGCGGGACTTTAGACTGATCTGAGGTACTACAGGAATGAAAATTAGCAGGTAAGACCCAATTTTCCTTTCCCTGTACGTGCCCAGATTAGTCCAGACTCCTGGGATGTACCAAAGCTTCTCTAACCAGGATGGGACTGAGAGAGTCCAGCTCGGAGTACACTCTCCCCAAAGCCTATAGCTTCTGGGGCCTGGACATCCAAACAATGCCTAGTGAAAGTGTGCAATGACTTCCAAGAAGCCGCCCTGCAAATCTCTTGTGGTGACACTTGTTGAAATTGGCCCAGGAGGCCGCCTGGGAACAGGTAGACTGAGCCCTTAAGCCCTCCGGGACCGGACGACCTTGACAGACATACACGAAGCCAATGGCTGCCTTCAACCACCGTGCAATCATGGCTTTTGACGCTTTATGATCCTTTTTCACATCACTCCACAGCACAAAAAGGTGCTCTAACAACGGAAGCTGTTAGTAACTTTAAGATGCTGCAACAATGGTCCACTGCAAGCCCAATTTGTAAGTCTTACTCTCTTATACCTATCCTCACACTTCTGACATATGCCGAATTGTTACTAGTTGTCTATACACGTTTCAATATGTTCGTTATGAATGCGTTTTATGTATGATGTTGGTTACAATGTAAACCGGAGTGAAGGCAGCCTGCTATACTTCGGTATATAAAAGAATCTAAATAAATAAGTAAATAAATAAATAAATGTGTGCTTGACATCCAAAAGCCGCAACTCTTTCACATGAAGCGCTGGGAGCTCCACAGACTGACTTAAGTGGAATGATGTTTCCACTTTTGGCAGAAAGGTCGGACCCATCCGCAAGGAGACCCTGAATCTGAAATTCTCAAGAAAGGATCTCTCCGTGACCAGGCTTGAAATTCCGAGATCCTTCCAGCGGAACAAATCACTACCAAGAAAGCCACCTTCGAAGCGAGATCTTTTATAGTAGTCCTTTGAAGAGGCTCAAAGAGCGCCGCACACATGCCTTTAAGGACTAAGTCAAGGCTCCAAGAGGCGCACAGCTTCTGAATGGAAGGGCATAAATGCTTCGCCCCCCCCTCAGAGAAAATGCACCACCTCCGGATGCGCCTCTGGAGCCACTCCCTGCACCTTGCCGGGAAGACAGCCCAAAGCTGCCACTTCAACTCTGAGAGAGTTAAACAACAAACCCTTCACCAACCCTCTTTGCAGAAAGGCCAGAATATGCACCACAGACGCTCGCATAAGATCTGACCCCTTGCTCCATGCACCAAACCTCAAAAACTCTCCAGACCGTCACATACGCCAAGGAGGTGGAAATGTGTCTAGCTTGCAGAACAGTAGAAATGACATCCTCCGAATATCCTTTCTCCCTTAAGTGCTGCCTCTCAAAAGCCAAGACAAGAGACAGTAGCGAGCTGTCTGCTCTGAAAATATGGAGCCTTGATGCAGAAGCTTTGGCAGATGAGCGAGCCTCACAAGACGTCCACCGCTAGATAAATCAGATCCGCAAACCAAGGCCACCTCGGCCACTCCGGTGCTACCAAAACCCCTTCACCCAGATGGATCTCTATCCATTGCAAGATTTTGCCCACCACTGGCCATGGTGGGAATACATACAGAAGAATGTCCCTCAGCCAAGGCAGAACTAAAGCATCGACCCCCCCCTTCTGCTCCTCATTCCCTTCTTTGACTGAAGAACCACGGGGCCTTGGCATTTCAGTAAATTGCCATTAGATCCATGTGCGGCTGGAGGTGCACATTTTTTTATTTGCATGGAGGGAGAATCGATAATAGCCTCATCAACATCCATTTGCATGTGATGAGCACTATTAGCTACGTGCGTCATAGGACGTGAGTTTTGCTTGCACTAACCCCTGTTTTGCATGGGGGGGGGGGGGGGGATATGGATGCTTGTCCATTGGCGGGGGTAACCGTCTGCTGCAGCATGATATAGCATCGGCCCGCAAGAGTGGCTTGGCAGACGGAGGGGGAAGAGTGTGGCAACTAAGGGGGAGGGAGGAAACAGTATGGCAACTCTTGGGGGAGGCAGGAGTTGCTGCGGATAGCAGCCAGAGTTAGAAGGCTGGTGATGGTAGTGGTAGGGCCCCTGCTTTCCAGCAATTTTGCAGCAAAAAGATTATGCAACACTATTAAAAAAAAAAAAAAAAAAAGGAACCCAGCTAACAGTGTATCACAGGTGAAGGCAACTCTGGTCCTCAAGAGCTACAAGCCAGTCGGGGTTTTCACGCTAGCCACACTGAAATTCATTAGCATGCACTTCTTTCACCGCCTTCAAATGCATCTCATGCGTGTTCACTGTGGATACCCTGAGAACCCGACCGGCTGGCTGCACTTGAGGACCAGAATTACCTACTTCCAGTAAGTGATTTATGTGTTTGAACAATCAAAGTTACCACAATCAGCAAAGAACCTGGCTTCCTGCAGGGACCACTGTGCCTACTGCAGTATTCATGCATAATAATAATAATAATAATAAAAGCCAAACAGTGCCTTTCTTAGATAATATCCTCGGTAGGTTTCAAAGCTTGCATTTCAAAACATTTATTAGTCTGCTACAGCAGGGGTGGCCAACTCCTTCCTCATGTGCCACAAATAGGTCTCGTTTTCAGTATCTCCCCAAGAAATATGCATGAGAGAGATTTGCATGCACTTTTGAAGCCCTGTATTTAAGTTATCTCTACCCAGCTCAGTTCTTGGGTTTTCTTATAACACCAATTTTTATCCCCCGTCTTAACTTATTAAAAAAAAAAACCCCAAAAAAACAGGAACTCGATGTGTAAGTTAAGCAGGATAAGGTATTAAGCCAGAGCTCTCTAGAGGGGATGGTGAACTCCGGGAGCAAGTCTCAGCTCAGAAGGGTAGAATTCCAGAATATATCATTGCCATGGAAGAGGGTCTGCAGTCCCAGCCTGACAAGTAGTTCATATTTATGAATCGCTGTTACAGGCATTTAGATATGAAACGGTTTCCATGTGTATAGAAGGTATTGACCAAAAAGAACCCACATGGTGCACCCAGTCTGCCATTTATTGGATTACAAGCCGTTAAGCCCGTTAAAACGGGCTACATTACATTTTTTTTTCAGTCCATTTTCTAACACAGCAACCTTCTACACTTTTTCTCCCTCTCTCCCCCTTCCCCTCGTTCACTCCTCCCCTTTTCTCCACTCAGTCTTACTCACCCTGTCTCTCACCTCCCTCCCCTTCCCTCAGTCACTCCCCACCCTCTCTCAATCCCATCCCCTCCCCCTCAGCCCTCCTCCACTCCCTTTTTCTCTGCTCCACAACGTCTTACCCTTCCACTTACTCACATCCCTGTCTCTCACCTCTCCCTCATTCTCCCTCTCCCCCTTCCACTTACTCACATCCTTCTCTCACCTCTCCCTCATTCTCCCTCCCCTCACTCTTCCCCACCCCCTACCTCCCTCCCACACACTCACCCACTCCTCCCTCCCTCCCTCTCACTCAGTCCCTCCCTCCCACTCAGTCCTCCCCCTCACTCAATCCCTCCCACTCCGTCCCTCCCTCCCTCGATACTGGCTGCCGCCGCTGCCACCCGCCGCTGCCGCCACTCGACGCCATGTTTTTTTTTCTGACGCTGGCTGAGACCGACGTGCTCGCCCGCACATGCGCGGTAGAGCTGGTCTCTACTGCGCATTTGCGGCACGTCGGTCAACCTTCAATTATTAGGATGATTACCAGGATTTATTGCTTGCTATGCTGCTGGAGTATTCAGAGCCAGATACCGAATTATCCAGAAGATAAAATATGAAAAACTTTAATAAATAATTAGGGACCTTGACTGGTTTTTATTTTTCCCAGAATGTATCAAATTTTATTATAACAAGAACAAAAACAGAAGAAAATGTAGCTGACATGACATTTTTCTGGGTAAATATATTTTTAAAAAAATTTGGTCTTTTTCTCTTTTTTTTTTTTGTTTCCAGGGTTTACTTTTGGCTCCTTTTCCTTTATTTTTCTCTCCTCTCTCCTTCCAAGCACTATCCCCACCTTTCCCTGCTTCCTGCATTCCCTCTAGGGTCGGTCACTTTCTGCTCCTTCCCTATCCCTCCCTCTGGGCACCACTTCTTTCTCTCAGCAATGCTCTCCCTCTTTCCGAGTCCCTCCTGCCGCACGTAGCAACCTGCACGCCCACGTTTTTCTACTTGTTCCCCCCGTAGCACCATCAGCCTCTTGTCTCGCCTCCCCTGGCGCAATAATCATCTCTCCCCCACATCACTCCCAGCCATTCCGGCACAAAAAAAAACCTTTCTCCTACCCCCCCCCCCCCCTTCACGGAATAATCATCTTTCCCCCCCCCCACCCAAATGTGACCCTCCTCCCCCATAATTCCCATGTGATCTTCCATCTCCACACGATCCGCTGCCTCCTTGTGCGATTTTCTTCAGCAGGCAGGGGCTGGGCGAGCAGCGTTTCTTACAGGTGGCGGCTGGTTTTCTTCTCTTTCGCCTTCCCTCTCTGCTCTTATAACGGAGGGGGGGGGGGGGCTGGGCTGGGCTGGTGGCGGGTCTCGCGAGACCCTAAAGCCTCCATGGTTCCAGCTGCACAGGGAAGCGCGAAATGGAGGATTCAGCCGCAGCAAGTAAGAAGCACCGTTTGCTGATGCCGCCTGCTGGCTGGAGGAGGTAAAGCAGGGGATGGGAAAAAAAGCTCCTTTCTCTCTGACAGCTGCATCGCTGGCCTAGCTCTTCTTCTCGCTGTCAGCAGGAATGAAGGAAAAGATAACTTTTCTGTAGGTGGCGGTAACACAATGGCCCACTGCTGCTTTTCTCTGTGGAACTCCTTTGGGAACTGCTATCTTAGATCCACCTTTGCAAAAATCTGGGAATTCAGGGGTAACAATCAGTTTAAATTGAAAATGAAGGCTCATGTCAATAATAAGAGAGAGAAAAAGTCATGAAAGATTACAGAAACTGTACATGATGTAATGACATCTAATATCCAGGGCCAAAAGCATCCATCCAAGCATGCCAGGAAACCAGTGCTGATGATGGAAGAGACTGGAGGAAGAATGATGGGGTGGGGGTGTCAGAGGTGGGTTATGGTTTTTAGTTTCCTGAAAGTGGAGCTCTGGGGATGTCAGCAGCTAAGAATAGGCTTGGCATAAGAACCAGGTTTTTACCATAACAGCAGAATGCTAATCTATGGGTGGCCAATCTGGCTCTGTTGGGAGAGGGCCAGAGCCTGGGGCTGGCCCGGGAGAGGGCGCACTCATGTGTTCGGCTAACCTACAGGCCGATACAGTAAAGTGTGGCTGTGGTTACCCTGCTTCTAACCCGCTCTCTACTCACAATTTGGCCACGTTAGTCCAACCCGCAATCCACTATCCCCTTTAACCCATCCTTACCGCTTCTTTAAATCAACGGGAAACCCTTTCCGCCCGCGGCATGTATATGATATGTAAACGATCGGATTAGCTAGTCCCTCCCATACAGTAACGTGCGCCCCGATTATCGCTTTTTTAACCTACAGTTTTGCCGCATGTTCGACCTGCTATTTTACCGCCTACCCTTACCCCTGCGTTAGTGTGGAGCGTCAGGTCAGAGAGACGAAATTTCACGGGCAAACGACCCCCCTCACCCCCAGGACAAGAACCAGGATCAGGCAAACTTTCCCCCAGCCCCCGCTCACCTGCCCTGGTCGCGTCCATGGTGCCGGTCTCCCGTGTGGGCGCGCTGACAGCTCCGGAGCAGGAAGGAAGGACCTGTTGTTTCCAAGCATAACCTAAACTCTTGCCTGCCCAACCTAAAATCCAACGCGCCAGGAAAGCCACTCTTCAGATCGCGACTAATCCCAGCCCCCGCTCACCTGCCCTGGCTGCGTCCATGGGTGCTGGTCTCCGGGGCAGCCCCAGTTCTCTCTCCCATCCTCCCGGGGGCAGCCGGCGGCGAGAGCGAGAGCAGCCCGGGGTGGATCGCGAGGCGGCTTCCAGCAGCCCCCGCCGGCGAGGGTGCATGAACGCACGCCGTGACCTGAGCGCCCGGCTGGACGTCCGAGGTCACGGCGTGCGCCCATGGCAGCAAAGGTGCATGAACGCACGCATGCCATGACCTGAGCGCCCGGCTGGACGTCAGAGGTCACGGCCTGCGCCCATGGGTCTAGGTCTGATGTCAGGGCCCAGGCCAGAGGTAGGATCCCATTGCCAGGGCCTCGACCTAGACCCTGGGCAGATGCTGGGGTCTGTTCCAGAGGCCGACTCCTAATGCCTTGGCCTCAGCGCAAGCTTGACACCTCGGCCTTGGCCCAAACCTAGACCCAGCTCCATAGGCTATGGCCCAGGCCTCCAGAATGAACAATGAAGTAATACATTATCTAAAGATATGAAAAATACCCCACACAATTTTCTCATAAGCTGACTGGATACCAAAAGAATGATACTGGAAAAACGTGGCACTATCAAATACTTATTATAGCAAGAGGAGACACAGTCTGATATAAAACATCAATAAAATCTTTCAAAAAAGTTCAATGGCTGCATACTTTTATAATAATTATGAAAACACTGAATATGATAACCTAGGATCCTTTAGACGATCTCTCTTAATATACTGTTTCCACAAACAAATTCAATAATCTACATGTTTCGCTTATCTGCTTCAGGATAATTCACGTGTACCTAGCCATTGATATGACTTTCACATTATACATTTAAAATGCTGCTAAATAAACCTAATGGGTACCTGGACGTATTTTTCATAAATAATTTTTACAACATCCTCTGGCATTATAAACAAATTTTCACCGAAGCTTCTGCAATGTCCTCCACGTAACCACTGTATAAGCGGAAGAAATCAACGATATCTTCCAAGGGAGAATTGAATGGCAATGTCCTTCACAATCAAAACGTCACTCACTCTGTTGTATGGGGTACATGTTTCCCCCCCCCCCCCCCCCCCCCCCCCCAGTGGAATGCGGCAGATGCCATTTCCAGCTTACAAGAGTCAATGCTTCACACAAGTGCGAGTGCAATACTTCTCATTACCAACTTCTCCCCGATTGTAGATCGAACTTCTTGAAGATGTAAACATAATATAAATCACCACCAAACATTTCCCAGAACACCGTTCTGTAGCAGCAAAATCCGGCGTCTTCAGCCAGGCTTCTTATAAATCCAGCATCAGTTTAATCTCGCACAAAGCTGCTTTCGCTGTTGGTAAATATTTTCTCGCCGCACAAGCAGCAAACGTCCGACCTCTTTAAACATGCGCCGTGATGCATTGCAATTTTATTCTATTCTTATACAAAAAAGCCTCCGTGTAACATGATGACGTCCGTGTATCGTAAACACGTTATGCAATAGGCAACCAGTCAGTTGTAGCTTTTTTTTTTTTTTTAAAGGCTCATATTTATTACTCAAACATGTTAATACTATGACTACTAAAGTAACAAAAATGACAGATTATAACAATATTTTAAACACATTTCTTATTATTTCATCTCATATACCTCTATTCAGAGTGTTCCTTTTTTTTTTTCTTCCCCCAAACTGTTTTTATTAGGATTTTCAAAAACAGTAACACAATCAGACCAGGCAACTGTAACAACATACAGACATGTGTTTTGGTGAATCCCGCCCCAACCAACAATCCCTCCCCTATCCCTCCTTTCCCCCCTTAAGAACATAAGAAGTTGCCATACTAGGACAGACCAAGGGTCCATCAAGCCCAGCATCCTGGTTCCAAGAGTGGCCAATCCAGGCCATAAGAACCTGGCAATTACCCAAAAACTAAGTCTATCGCATGCTACTGATGCTAGTAATAGCAGTGGCTATTTTCTAAGTCAACTTAATTAATAGCAGGTAATGGACTTCTCCTCCAAGAACTTATCCAATCATTTTTTAAACACACACTGGATTTTCAGAAGGCGTTTGACAAAGTTCCTTATGAGAGGCTTCTAGGAAAAGTAAAAAGTCATGGGATAAGTGTCGATGTCCTTTCGTGGATTACAAACTGACTAAAAAACAGGAAACAGAGGGTAGGATTAAATGGACAATTTTCTCAGTGGAAGAGAGTGGGCAGTGGAGTGCCTCAGGGATCTGTATTGGGACTCTTACTTTTCAATATATTTATAAATGATCTGGAAAGAAATACGACGAGTGAGATAATCAAATTTGTAGATGATACAAAATTGTTCAGAGTAGTTAAATCACAATCAGATTGTGATAAATTGCAGGAAGACCTTGTGAGACTAGAAAATTGGGCATCAAAATGGCAGATGAAATTTAATGTGGATAAGTGCAAGGTGATGCATATAGGGAAAAATAACCCATGCTATAATTACACAATGTTAGGTTCCATATTTTTATTTATTTATTTATTTAACAGTTTTTATATACCGATGAACATTGGGAACATCTCATCGGTTAACAAGAAACAAAAATTAGCAACTGGCTTTACATTAAACATCAAACTGAGGGTGAAGGGCGGAGGAAGGGTAGAGAACAGGGGTGGGGCGGGAAGGGAACAAGGGTGGGGCACCATATTAGGTGTTGTAGCACCATATTAGGTACTACAACCCAAGAAAGAGATCTAAGCGTCATAGTGGATAACACATTGAAATCATCAGTTCAGTATGCTGCGGCAGTCAAAAAAGCAAACAGAATGTTGGGAATTATTAGAAAGGGAATGGTGAATAAAACAGAAAATGTCATAATGCCTCTGTATTGCTCCATGGTGAGACCGCACCTTTAATACTGTGTACAATTCTAGTCGCCAAATCTCAAAAAAGATATAATGGCGATGGAGAAGGTACAGAGAAGGGCTACCAAAATGATAAGGGGAATGGAACAGCTCCCCTATGAGGAAAGACTAACGAGGTTAGGACTTTTCAGCTTGGAGAAGAGACGGCTGAGGGGGGATGTGATAGAGGTGTTTAAAATCATGAGAGGTCTAGAACGGGTAGATGTGAATTGGTTATTTACTCTTTCGGATAATAGAAAGACTAGGGGGCACTCCATAAAGTTAGCATAAAGTTAACTAATCAGAGGGAGGCAAGATGGCCGCCTAGATGTAGCCCCATGTAAGACACTGGAGGAAGAAAGCTGTCCTTTTCTTCTGTTACTACGGAGCAAAAAATGCCTCACACAAAATGAAAGGGGTGACTTAGAGGTGAGAATATTAACTCACCTTCTGTTGACCCCCGACAGCTTACAATCCCCGGCATATTGGCGGGTATTACTGCTTCTTCTGTTCTGGAGAGCCTGGTCACTGGAGGAACGACTCAGGACCAGGAGCTGCCCCCCTTGAGACAACGCTGAGCCCCAGATCGCTGTGTAAACTCGTCATCCCCAGTAACTTCGCGAGACCTTGCCCGACTTCTGAGGAAGTTGGAGCGGCCATGGCTATGGCCAGGAATGGAGGCACCGGAGCATGGCGAGCTGAAGCCTTGGAAGGGGAAAGAGTGGAAATCAGACGGAAGAAGGAATTCCAGGTGGAATGGAAGGACCTCTGAGGGCTTCTACTCCGCTTGCACGGGAGGAAGCCAGACTACTTGCAGTTCAAGGTATCGGGGAAAGTGAAGGGACTGTTGAAGTTGGGGCATTAAAACAACTTAAAGAACTTTCAGTGTGTCCTCTTACAAAAAAGCCTGATGTAATGTCTCTGGAGGGAATATGGACTATGTTAAGTTATATTGACAGCTCCATTAAATCTTTGTCTAAAGTAACAGTGGAGATACAAAATCAGTCTGTAAAGAATAACAACCTGATTACAAGTTTTTCAAATAGAACAGAAGAATTGGAAAGAAGAATGGTTACAGCTGAAGTAAAACAAGAAAAACTAATGGATTCTGAACAAATAACCTCAAAAAGATTAGAGACAGTTGAAAATGCATTAAGAGCACATAATCTCTGTATATTAAGTTTTCCAGTAATAAATTCTCTCTCTCCACTTGAGTTATTTAAAGTCTATATGAAAAAGAACTTGAAAATTCCTGATCAAGCTTTGCCAGTGGTTACAAAAGCCTTTTATCTACAACAAAAATTTAATCAAGATCAAGAACAAATTCCTTCTTTAAATCTAACAGATATTTTGGAAATGTCTACTGATTATGAGGTTAATCAGAGGAGACCCCTACTGGTGTCGTTTGCATTCCTTACGGAGAGAAATCACGTTATTTATTTATTTAAGGTTTTTCTATACCGGCATTCATGAAACGATCACATCATGCTGGTTTACAAAAAAACAGGGGTGCAATAAATACATCAAAAGAGAAATAACGTGTCTAAGAAAAGCAGTTACAATTAATAAGGACTATTGAACTGGGATCAGAGGAAATAAAGATAGTTTAGCAGAGACTAAATTATATACAAGGAGATGAGGTACAGCTGCTGTGTTGGATATGTTGATGGCAAGGTGCATTAATTTAAGTCCGGGAAAGCTTGCATAAACAGCCAAGTCTTGAGTCTTTTTCTAAAGGTTAATAGGCAAGGCTCCTGTCTGAGAATGCGCCTATTCTTCAGAAATCATCAAATTCCTTTTTATGGCAGTCCTATTTGGATCTATCCCGACGTGATTAAAACTACTCAGACCCATAGGAAGGAATTCCTCTCTATGAAGCGGATTTTAAAAGGCCCGCGTGCGCCGGCGCGTAAAGCCCCAGGAAGCGCGTAAGTCCCGGGGCTTTCGAAAAGGGGTGGGAGGGGGCGTGTATGGGGCGTTCCCGAAATGACGCGGCGTTTCGGGGGTGTGCCGTGGCGTTTCGGGGGCGTGGCGCCAGCCCGGGGGCGTGGTCGAGGCCTCCGGACCAGCCCCCGGGACCGGAGGACAGAGTGGGGCTGCCGGCCGGCGTGCACAAAGTTAGGGGGGGGGTTTAGGTAGGGGAAGGGAGGGCGAAGGAAAGTTCCCGCCGAGGCCGCTCCGAAATCGGAGCGGCCTCGGAGGGAACAGGCAGCGCACGCTGGGCTCGGCGCGCGCAGGTTGCACAAATGTGCACCCCCTTGCGCACGCCGACCCCGGATTTTATAAGATACGCGCGGCTACGCGCATATCTTATAAAATCCAGCGTACTTTTGTTCGCGCCTGGTGCGCGAACAAAAGTACGCGATCGCGTATTTTTTAAAGATCTACCCCTATGCAATCAGATGTCTTGAAACTAGGAGCGAAGTTTACATTAAAATATCCCTGCAAAGCATGCATCAGATATCTAAATGTGAATTATATATTCCTAGAACCAGATCAACTGAAGTTGTTCTTGGCTGGAAGATCCCCCATGGTTACTCCAACAGATCCGGTTTAAAGTAAAATGAAGCAGTACTCTAGGCGTGTCTATTTTTAGTGACATTATGTTAAAGTTTTTCTGATGAGATTGCTCCTTCTGCCTCTTAATTACATTTTTTTTCTTATAATTTAAATGTCCGAAATATATATATGATGTTAAATATGTATATTTGAGAATATTATACTTTGTTAGGACATTGAATTTTCTGTAAGGAATTTTCCTGGAATAAATGTTAAAAAATGTTTTGAAAATAAAGAATTAAATAAAAAACCAACTAATCGGAGAAAGTTCTTTTTCACTCAACGCACAATTAAACTCTGGAATTTGTTGCCAGAGGATGTGGTTAGTGCAGTTAGTATAGCTGTGTTTAAAAAAGGATTGGATAAGTTCTTGGAGGAGAAGTCCATTACCTTCTATTAATTGAGTTGACTTAGAAAATAGCCACTGCTATTACTAGCAATGGTAACATGGAATAGACTTAGTTTTTGGGTACTTGCCAGGTTCTTATGACCTGGATTGGCCACTGTTGGAAACAGGATGCTGGGCTTGATGGACCCTTGATCTAACCCAGTATGGCATGTTCTTAACTGCACTAACCACATCCTCTGGCAACAAATTCCAGAGTTTAATTGTGCATTGAGTGAAAAAGAACTTTCTCCGATTAGTTATAAATGTGCCACATGCTAACTTCATGGAGTGCCCCCTAGTCTTTCTATTATCTGAAAGAGTAAATAACCGATTCACATTTACTTGTTCTAGAACTCTCATGATTTTAAACACCTCTATCATATCCCCCCTCAGCTGTCTCTTCTCCAAGCTGAAAAGTCCTAACCTCTTTAGTCTTTCCTCATAGGGGAACTGTTCCATTCCCTTTATCATTTTGGTAGCCCTTCTCTGTACCTTGTCCATCGCAACTATATCTTTTTTTAGATGCGGCGACCAGAATTGCACACAGTATTCAAGGTGCGGTCTCACCATGGAGTGATACAGAGGCATTATGATATTTTCCATTTTATTCACCATTCCTTTTCTAATAATTCCCAACATTCTGTTTGCTTTTTTGACTGCTGCAGCACACTGACCCGACGATTTCAATGTGTTATCCACTATGACGCCTAGATCTCTTTCTTGGGTGTTAGCTCCTAATATGGAACCTAACATTGTGTAACTATAGCATGGGTTATTTTTCCCTATATGCATCACCTTGCACTTATCCATATTAAATTTCATCTGCCATTTGGATGCACAATTTTCCAGTCTCACAAGGTCTTCCTGTAATTTATCACAATCTGCTTGTGATTTAACTACTCTGAATAATTTTGTATCATCTGCAAATTTGATTACCTCACTCATTGTATTTCTTTCCAGATCATTTATAAATATATTGAAAAGTACGAGTCCCAATACAGATCCCTGAGGTACTCCAATGAACAAACCCAATGTACATGTACATGGCAAATAAGAGGCGATTACTTCAGATGTAGAGCCCTGAAGTGAGACAAATTTGAGGTTACAGAGTACCAATAACATTCCTCATTGTTGAAGAGATATAATCTAAAAAAACCAGACCAAATTCTTAGCATGTTGGCTCTTCTCTTAGAACTGACACAGGGAGACACATATTCATGCATACAAAGATTTATCATTTTTTTAAACCAATGCCTTGTATTAGGCCCTTGTTGCCCCATCCAACCTGCGAGGATCAATTTCTTGTCCGCTAACCTGGCTTCTGTAATGAATGCAAGAGTCTCATCTTCTAAACCAGTTTTTAACAAAATCAGAGACCCAAATAGCCAAAGATTCGGGTCGTATGGCATCTTTCTCTTTAAAAAAATTGTGCCCTTTCGCCTGACGCTCCCCCAAAATGCTGAGATTACCGGGCATTCCCAAAAACAATGATAGTAGGTACCGACACCTCCTTGGGATTTTGAACATAACATGGAAATACTCAGCCTAGTCTGAAATGCTATCAAGGGGGTTAGATAAATCTGCCACAAACATTTATATTGGGTTTCATGCAAGAATACTTTATCCGTAATGTAATTTATTCTGGGCAAGCTATTCTTAAAATCAGAAAAAGAAAGATGGAATGCAGACCAGTCCGTCCACTTCCTATATAAGCTCTGAAGTGAATCCATCCCATCCATAGAAACCAGCATCCTAGAAAAGAGGGACACTGAGGGACGTTGCTTTTCCCCCAGTTGTATTGTCTGTTGTATCTTTTTAGAAGAAGTGGTCTCTTGAAAGAAAGGTAGCCTACTATGAGCAAAATGACGTACATGCAGAAAAGCAAAAACGTCATGTTGGGGAAGACAAAATTGTTGTTCTAGTTCCTGAAAACTAAAAAAAAGTCTTGACAATGCATCAAAAAGTTGATAAATATAAGTGAGACCCTGCCTGTGCCACCTCTTTTAAAGACCGATTCCCCCATTCTTAGCTGAAATATTCCATTGTCAACTATGCTTAATAGGGATGTCAGTCTGCTCGGCTGCCGAGTTACCCTACACATCTGTAGCCAAGTTTTCCAGCAAGTACAAAAAAGCATATGACAGAGTAAGTGGGGAGGAACACATTTGGGTTCCAGTTGGAGAAGAAAGTTTAAGGAAGGGTCTGATACCAATCTAGAAGATACTCATAAGGCGTGAAATAGGATGTAGCAAGCACCCAATTGCCCAGATATCGCAAGTTACATGCTAGATTGTATAACAATAAATTCAGGCAACCCAAACCACCCCATCCAGAGGCTTCATCAGCACTGTCATGGGTATCCTGGCCTTTTTACTGCGCCAAAGAAAAAGTCTAAGAGCGCGACTGAACACCTTATGATCCTGTTTAGTTATCCAAAGGGTTACCATCTGGAGAATGTAAAGCCACTTAGGGAGAATAACCATTTTGAAAATATGTATTCTGCCCATCAAAGATAAGGGCAAGGTTTTCCACCGTTCAAGAGAGTCAATCGTACTGGTAGGGGTTATATATTTGCCTTATAGATGGAATCTATATCAACCGGTATTTTTATGCCAAGATACTTAATTTCTTTGGTCACCCACTTCAGAGGGGAGGTTCCCGGCCATGGGACCTAACATTATTGCTGCCGTGGCTTCTGATTTATCTTGGTTAATCTTTAGCCCTGCAAGCTGCCCAAACCGCAACTGAAGATTTAGCAGCATCTGTAAAGATTGAATAGGCTGAGTGAGAAAGATGAGTACATCGTCTGCAAACACGGCTACTTTAACCCACTGGTGGAGCCTTCAAAACCCTTAATAGTCGGGTCCAGCTGAATTTTTCATAGAAGAGGATCAATAGATAAAATATATAAAAGAGGTGAGAGAGGATGGCTCTATCGTACACCATGCTGTAGCATATCTCCCGACAGACACCCATTGACGATGATGTGAGAGACTGAGTCTGCATAGAACAGTGAAATAAACCGAAGAAAATCACCCCAAAAACCATATCTGTGGAGGACCGAAAAAAGTTAAGGCTAAGACACCTGGTCAAACGTCTTCTCTGAATCAAATAAAAAAAGCTAAAGCAGGGGTTCCCTGAGATTGACAAAGTTTCATGGCTGTAAGGAATTTAATAATATGATAAATGGATTTCCATCCTTTGACAAAACCTACTTGGTTATATTAGCGTTGGTAATAAAAATGTAAGCCTATCTGCAAAGACTTTTGCTAGAATTGTCAAATCGCAGTTCAATAGAGAAATTGGGTGGTAAGAAGAGGGAAAGAGTAAATCTTTGCCCAGTTTCGGCAAAACGATGATATGAGCTTTATTAAAATCCGCCGGAAAAGAATCTTTATGCAAAGCATCTAAATAAAAATTGGTTAGTGGAACAGCAGGTGTGATTGTAAAATCTTATAGAAATCGTATGAAAAACCATCCAGTCCTGGAGATTTACCTGATTTAACAGATTTAATAGCTTGTAAAACCACAGAAGTTTGGACTAACCGATTAAGAAATTCCAGCTGGGTTTCCGAAAGTTTTAGGAGTGAAAGTTTATCAAAAAAACCCTCTTCCTTTTCAGTCTCTGTCATAAGATCTGCCTTATACAGTGACTCGTAAAATAGCCTAAAAACCACAGTTGGGAAACCAACTCTCTGTGATGGTTTTTCATATGGTTAACAAAGGTCTTCCTTTTAGCAGAACAGACTAACCCCCTCATTTATCCAAATGCGCTAAGGCGTTTTCGCATGCGTTAAGGGCTCTCTCTCTCTCTCGTCCCCCCAGTGGTTGTATGTAGGAAATACCACATTCTGGCACTTATCTGAAAGTGCGAAAAAGTTATCGCAATTTGCAGGTAACTTAGCTCTTTGCATAGGTATTAGTGCAAATTGCGATAAAGTGCCTATTACCATAAAACTCGTCCCTTTTTCTATCGCAGGCGATATTTAGTGCATTTTGATAAATCCAGGCCTAAATTAGCTATAAGTTTCAGACATTGGTTTCTAGAAATTAAATGAGCAATTTCCTCCCTAAGTACCCCCATGCCAGTTTCCCAAAATAATTGGGGAGTGTCAGCATGTTGTTGATTATGAGTTGTAAAAGCCAGTCACTTTTCCCTGAGAAATTTTTGAAAATCTGAATCGTCTTTTAAGTAATTGGGGAAACACCAAATCCTCTCTCCCAGGCTACCATTAACAAAGGTAACCGTGATTGAGATTGGCGAGTGATCTGAAATTGCCCAAGATTCTATGTGTGCCCTAGAAACTGAGTGAAAATGGGATTGAGAAATTAGTATGTAATCAATACGGGAGAGGGACATATGGGATCTGGAAATGTGCATGTAATCCCTCTCCTCTGGATGTAGAGTTCTCCAAACATCCAATAAATCTAAATGATGACATAGAAAAGCCACTCCTCTCTCTTTGAAACCTCCCCTTTTTACATTTGGAGGGCACTTATCAATAAAAGGGTCATGAGGACAGTTAAAATCCCCCATGAGGAACACAGTACCTTGCATATAAGTCAACAGTATGTTCAAGATGTTAACAAAGCATGTGGGTATTCATTCGGGGCATAAATATTGCAGATCATAATCTCCATTCCATTCCAATCTCCTAGGAGAACAACAAATCTATCTTCTGGGTCTGAGATGGTCTTAAAGACCCAGAGATTAGTTGTTTTACTATTCAAAATAGCGACTCCTGCTTTTTCACCCTGTGCTGCCGAAAAAACACGAGCTCTCCCAATTGCTCAGATAAATACATTTCTTGTAAGCAAGCAATGATAGGATCTCTTCAAATGTTGTAAAACCTTTTTCCTCTTAATGGGTAAGCCTAAATCATTAACATTCCATGAAATTAATTTGTCTCCCCACAGCTATGGATTACCCAGAATCGATTATGCATCTCATGGGTACAATAGGAGGCCCCCAGCCCAGCCTCTCACTGCCTAGAAAAAAATCTCAAATATATAAATCGGACATATGGGCCGCTATAGAAAAAAGCATTGCACCATACAGCCTCCCATATTTTGTCCCTCCCACAACCCTCTCAATCCCCTTCTTCAAGAATAGGACACTAGATGAACAAACACATTAATCCCCATAACCCTTCCCAACCTCCCTCCCAGCCCTCTACCCCCCTATCCCCCACACTCCTAGTCCAAATCTCTCCCCTCATAAAATGAGGAAAGGAGTCATGCTTAAATGTGGATGTGTGCCACTCTCTCAAATATGCCTTTCGGGACAGGTAACTCTTTGTGTAAACAAAAAGGGAAGAAAACTTTTCTCTTCACAAATACCACTGAATTTAGTGAAAGCAAAGAGGAAAAGAAAGAAAAATCCCCAGTCCATGGTTATCTTCAAAGAAACTAAAACCCACTCAGGTTGGATCAATGCAGATCCAGAATTCACAAAAATGTAACATAGTGTAAGAATCCAGTGCAGTTTGAACGAGCAATGAGATTTCCCATGACTCAACACAGGGAAAAAAAATTAGGGAGAGAGAGAAAAAAAAGAAGTCCAGGGCGAACTGCTCCATGTCTTACCAATAACAAAGTCCATCGCTGTGTCGGAGAAACTTACAAAATGTAGGTCACAGACTTGAGGAGCGTGCTTTGCCTCACTTAGGGCTTTCACAAATTTTTGTGCTGACGCTGGCGAATCAAAAAATGTTATATGACTCTCATGCCAGACTTTAAGACTGGCCGGGTACTGCAGTGAGAATTTGATCTGTTTGTTGAATAGAGAGGAGCAAATCAGCGAAAAACTTCATCGGAGTGCCGAAACGCAGGTTGAATAATCTTGAAAAATGCAGATACGTTGGGAGTTGTAAAGAACCTCTGCTCTTTTCCAATATGCTTGCCAAATCGCCTATTTGTGAGCAAAATTTAGAATCTTTGCAGTGTCAACGTGTGGCCTTGCATCCGATTCTTTCCTGGCCCCGATGCAATGGGCCCATTCTATGCATAGCTTTGCTGTTAAATCCAGCAGATCGAGCGCCGTTGGGAGCCAAGACACTAGAAAACCTCCCAACTTTCTGTCCTCTATGGACTCCAGAAGCCCTAGAAAGCTCAAATTAGACCTGCGGGCCCGATTCTCCAGGTCATCAAGTTTGGCGATGCACTCAGTTAGGGTTTTCTCCTGTGCTGCCATTTTTGCTATGATTGCCAACGAGTCATCCTCCAGGACAGAGATATGGCCTTCTGTGTGGTTAAGCTGCGGGCCTAGCTTGGTAAACCCAGCTGTTACTTCCAATAACTGAGAAGAGATCCCAACCAACTTCTCATCACTGCTGCTTTGATTTTGACGACTGTGATAGCCGGTTGCACTGTCACTTTGCATCTCACTCCCTGCTGCTATTTTAGCCTCCGAGATTTTTCTCTCTCCTTTTTTCTGCCCTTAGTGGCCATCATTTGCGGGGATCATTGCATATAATTCACAATTGACATATGCACCAAAACAATCGGGTAGATGATTGGTGGAGAGCTGATTATAAATAGCTTTTGGTGGATGGTGAGAGTGTGGCTGTTGCGCTGGAGGTGGATCCTTGGCCTGGTGCAGGATTGGTATGGCCCTTTGGTCGGACCCAGAGAGTGCCTGCCACCAGGAGGCGGAGCACACGAGGAGACAGAGGCTAGCTGGAGCTTCACCAATAACAGTCCGGGGTTTCCACAGGTTGAGCCCTTGGGTACCCGGACCATCTGGACTTAGGTGAGCCTCAGAGGGTCTCCCAGAGAGGTAGCGGAGAGGTGTGCTCACCACGAGTAAGGGTGCACGGCTGATGCAGAGAGGATGGACCAGACCTGAACTGGAGACTCCGGAGACCTCAGGGAGGTAACAGTTCAGGAAGACTCTCTGGGCGGAACAGGCAGCGCCTGTGGGTCTGGTCAGATGGAGGCCGCGGTCAGAGTCCAAGTAGGTCAGTCTGGAGTCACAGGAGGCAAGAAGAGAGTATCCGAGTGAAGCGCAAGGGTCAAAGCCAGGGTATCCGTTCAGAAGTGGTCAGCCAAAGCAGGTGTCAAATCCAAGGTCAGTCTGAGTGTAGTCAAGGCAAGCGAGGGACAGTTCCAGGCGGAGGTCAACGTGGTCAGGCAGGCATAGGTCAGTTCCAGGCAGCAGTCAACATGGTCAGAAGGCAGGCAAAGATTAGGTCCAGGCAGCGGTCAGTCGTAGTCAGGCAAGCAGAGGCCAGTACCAAGAGTCAATCCGAAGGGTACTACCTGGGAACGTGGAGCAGGAACAAGACAGATGCTGGAAGACACAGAGAGGCTGGAAGAAGGAGACACTGAAACAGAGGATCAGGCACAGGAGCAAGGAACAGGCAAACTAGAAACACCAAGGTGTTGACCCGATTGCCAAGGCGAGGCTCTGGGGACAGAGCCTCGCCTTATATACTGTAGTCGTGTGATGTCATCGAGGTGTGTCCGAGCTGGGTTTCCCACGCTTGGCCCTTTAAAAGTAGACGTCGGCTGCTCGCGCACCTAGGGGCGGGGCTGAGGAGATGGAAGACGCGGAGTCCCTATGGGAGCTCCGCTGAGAGGCCTGTGGCATGGAAGAGGCCGAGGATGCCTGAAGAGAGCATCAGGGACGTCGGGAGCTGGTGGCTGCGGCAAGGCCGGAACTGGTGGAGGGCAGCGCAAGGTGAGCAGGCCCGATCGTGGCACCAATGTGGCCGGGACGTGCAATAGTGGCATCCGGAACCTCAAGGAAAGCATCCACTCTGGCTCACCACATCACGTGACTCCTCCAGAGTGTTCTGTAAAATTTGTCATTCACAAAAACAGGTTTCATGTGCTGTTACTGTTCAAACCATTTGGTTCAGTACTATTCAATTTATAAATCCATCTCTGTTCCAAATGACATAATTCCAGATTGCGATTACCTACTCTAAGATGAGGAGCTACTCCATCTAAAACAATGCAATTCAATTCTTCAAATTTATGATTGTATTGCAAACAATGGGAAACCATTAGTGCTGTTGTCTTATTAAGCATAAGGCAACTACGATGTTCAGATATTCTAATTTTAACAGATTTTATAGTTTTCCCTATATAAACTTTTGGACACGGACATGTAATGGAATATATTAAAACATTGGTATTACAATTAAAAAACTTTTTAATGTAATATTTCTTGTTGTCAAAAAGGGTTAATAAAAAAAATGTTTTTTGCATGATCGTACAGCAGAGACAATGTCCACACTTGAAATTGCCCTCTACTTTATTCGGATGCTTATCTAACCGATCTGTTAAGATTATTGGTAACATGGCAGGGCAAATTTTCTCTCTCAAATTAGAATCCCTAGTATAGGCAAACCTAATCCTTTGATTTTCCATACAGGGAACTCCAGACACATTTGTTCTTTTTTAATATTTTGGATAATTTTTTAGAAACAGTAGAATGGCGCAATACACAAGTAATCCCATCACACTCTGTTTCTTTCTTAGACTTGATGTTCAAGAAAAGGTCTCGGTTACTGAATAATCCTCTTTTATAAGCTTGCCTAATACATTTATAGGGATATTCCCTTTCACTGAGTTTTGCACTCAAAATCCTGGATTCCCTCTTATAATCACGGATGTCACTACAGTTGTTGCGCTGGAGGTGGACCCTTGGCCTGGTGCAGGATTGATATGGCCCTCCGGTCGGACCCGGAGAGCACCTACCACCAGGAGGCGGAGCACAGGAGGAGACAGAGGCTAGCTAGAGCTTCACCAATAGCAACCCGGGGTTCCCTCAGGTTGGGCCCTTGGTTACCCGGGCCGCCTGGTCTTAGGTGGGCCTCGCAGGGTCTCCTAGAGAGGAAGCGCAGGGGAGTGCCCACCACAAACAAGGATGTGCGATCAATGTTCAGGCAAGAATGTCCAGAGGTCGCAGGAGGCCAGAAGAGTGTCCAAATGGATAGCGAGGATCAAGGCCAGAGTATCAGTCCAGAATGGTCAGCTGAAGCAGGGGTCAGTATCTGTATTTATTTATTTATTTATTTAGCATTTTTAGATACCGATTTTCCAGTAACAGAATTACTAATCAAGTCGGTTTACATTCAAAACAATAACCATGACAAGGAGTTGTCTTACAAGAAACAGGATGATTCGAACTTGGATACAAATAACTGGGAATAACAACATAGAATAAAATAATTAAGGAGCATAATGTAGGCTGTAGTTAAGACATGTTAAGAGTAGGACAAGGTTTATAAGATTTGACTGCATAGATATAAATAGATAGCACAAATAGATATCTGTAGTCAGTCCGGGAGTAGTCAGGCCAGGCAGAGGTCAAATTCCAGGTAGTGATCAGGAGAAGTCAGTGGTCAGGCAGAGGTCAGTACCAGGCAGCGAGCAGGAGTAGTCAGAGAACAGGCAGAGGTCAGATCCAAGCAGCAGGCAGACGAGGTCAGGAGCAAGCAAAGGTCAGTACCGTGAGATTAGTCCGAAGGGTACTACCAGGGATGGAGAGACGAAGGAACAAAAGACGCTGGAACAGGCAAACTAGAGAACACCGGAGTTTACAACCCGAACGAGTTGCTTGTTGGACCTGGGCCCCGGCCACTGTGGAAACGGATGCCGGATGGAACAGTGGTCCCAGGATGCGGTTAACCGGGAGAGGGTCTCGACGAGCCACTGGACAGGCAGGTATGGAACGACCCGATTCCAAGGCAAGGAAGTGGTGTCTGACCACTTCCTTTTATCCAGCTGTCAATCAGGGTGTGCCGCGGAGCTGGGAGCTGCCCTTGGCCCTTTAAGAGGCCAGGCGGTCCGCGCGCACACCTAGGGGCGGGGCCAATGCTATGGAGGACGCCGAGCCCTGCTGTGAGGCCTGGTGAGCGGTGGAAGGCCCAGCGGACTCCACCGTGGGATGCCGAGGACGAGCAGAGCTGGCAGCAGCAGCGGGTGAGGATGACCTGGGACCCGCCGGCGCAGGGACGAGGTGAGCAGGCCTGGGTGCAGGCCGAGCGAGGACAGGACACGCAACAACAGTTACTTCTAATCCTAAGAAATTGTGATACAGGTAAATTGTCCTTCATATTTTTATGGTAAGCACTATCATATTTCAACAAACTACTGCGATCATACATCTTTCTATACAATCTAGTGCTCAAACCCCCTTCACTGATTTTATATATGACCACGTCCAAAATATTGATACTTAACAAATCAAACTGTAGGATAAACTGAATGTGATCATTACAACTGTTTATCCACTTCAATGGTACCTTTCTATAACATGAATATGTCATCTGTATACCTTGTCCAAACCTTGAAATTGGTCAAGAATGGAGAATAATAAATCCATGATTTCTCAAAATCTGTCTTGTAGAGGTTCGCGAGGGAAGGGGACATAGTGGCACCCATTGTAGTTCCAAATATCTGTTGGTAAAATTTGTTATAAAAAATAAAATAATTTCTTTTTAAAACAATGGATGCCAAACGAAGAACAAAAGTGGTGGGTACCTTATGTGGTCTAGGTCTAAATTCAAGTATTTGTTCAATTATGGTGAGTGCTTCCACTTGAGGAATACTTTGTATAGTGAATTTATATCCATTGTTGCTAACAAATATTCCTCCAGATCATCACTCAAACATTTCATTTCATTGATTAAATAGAGAGTGTCTTTTATATATGATGGAATCCACTCCACATAAAGTTTCAGAAATTTGCCTACATAAATAGAAAGCAGTTCCAATATTGAATCATTGCCTGACACTATAGATCTCCCGGATAGATTACATAATGGTTTATGAATCTTGGGGAGCATCTAAATAGTAGGTATTCTGGGATAATCTTTGTTTAGAAACCTAAACTAATTCCATTTGAGAAACCCACTTTGTAATCCCTCCATAGTAATGCCCCTGATCTGATTTTTAAGTGTCTTGGTAGGATCAGATGTCAGATGTTTGTAGGTGTTAACATCATTCAAGTGTCTCGTAACTTCACTTATATAGTCACTATGATTTAAAATTACAATGGTCCCTCCCTTGTCCGCTTGTTTGATGAATAATTTTTTATCTTTAATTAAATTTAGAAGGGTAGATCTCTCTCCTTTACTCAAATTGTCATAGAAAAAATGATCTTCTCCATTTACTCAACCTCTTTTAATACCATGGATTGGAACGTAACTAAGGCAGGATTTAAAGGTCCGGGTGGTATCCATGTGGAATGTGGTCTCACCAATCTCAGCAGGATTCTCAGCAAAAAAGATTTCAAGGTGATTGTCCTAATAAATATATTTCTAAATTGAAAAGATTCATAGTGATTTTGAGGACAAAATATTTATTTATTTATTTATAAGTATTTTCTATACCACCTATACAAACTGTAGCAGATCTAACCGGTTTACAAATAAAAACATCCACAACCAGTATAAAACATATAACAATACAGTAAAACATAAGAGGTTAGATAGAATTAAGCAAGGAAAGATTGTTACATTGCTTTGTAAAAATGGAGGGAAAGGGATTCATGTTTGGGAATCAGGAAATGCTAGTGAGTATAGATAAGTTTTGACAGTTTTTTTGAAGTCGTTTTTTGTCGTAAGTTGTTGGATGAAATTGGGTAGTGAATTCTAGAGTGTGGGTCCTGCTACAGAGAAGGCACGTTTCCGAGTTAAGTCTAATCTAGCAGATTTGATGTTTGGCACTTGTAAGTCATTTTTATCAATTGAACGTAAATGGCGTGGGGGTTGGTAGAGACATAAGGATGAACACAGCTATGTAGATGATGCACTATGTATTAAGCTGTGAATAATGGTTAAGGTTTTGTACTGAATGCGTTGACGAATTGGTAGCCAGTACAATTGTTTCAAAACTGGAGTGATATGTTCTTTGGATTAGTTGAAGAGGTTGTAGGATATAGTCAGGAAGACCTAAATAAAGTGTGTTACAGTAATCTAAACTAGCTAGAATTAAAGCTTGAAGCACAGAATGAAAGTCATTTGGAAAAAGGAGTTTTAGTTTTTTTAATAAGCACATTTTATAAAAAGCAGCTTTTATATCAGATGAAATATTGATTGATAAACCTCTTGAAAGCAATCTATTTTCATCTATTGTAAGTATACATTTGGAAAGATTAATTATAACTGATTCTTTCTCATTAAACTTGTGTTCAACCTCATCCACCCTGGTGGTTGTTCTTGATTCCTCCAATCATGCCATTTCTTTTTGCTTTTGAATTTTTCTTTTCCTGGCTCCGAAAAATGTGTATTGACCATTGTATCATTCTCATCACTACTGGAGCCAGATTCAGAAGAAGAACCAAACGTAAAATTTTTAGCAACTTTTTTTATACATCCATGGATAAATCGAACCCTTGCTGTAATCATTTTCATCTCGCTGGATCTTATTATATTTAAACTTTTTAAAATAACTACAAAATTGATCGATCATTTTTTGTAAATCTTGATATTGATGATCAAACAAATCCACTGCAGTAGTGGCTTTTAAAGTTACCAATTCTTGATCTAATTTTTTAAAGAAATGGTTAAATTCTTTGTGGTCTCAATAATTAATATCATCAGATCCAGTGAGCATTTGTTCAATATAGAGTTCCATTTCTCTAAGGAACTCTTATCTTCCAAAAAAAGGTTGGGCTCTTTAAAGATTCTTAATCCACAGGAATTTTCTCATGTTTGCAATATTCAATCAATGTGCTACCATGTAGATCTGTACAAATGAGTCTCCTATATAAACTGGAGATGTAATTCCATTTAGTAGGAATATCCACATTAGAGCTTTCACAAAAAGGAGAAGGTTCTTGCAACAAAGATGAAACCTGTTCTTGAGTATAACTAAAGGCACTTTTCCATTTACTCTGTGACATGGTCAAACAAAATCTGGACCACCCAAACAAAAACTGGAGACCAATGGAGTAATAAATTATCTAAAGATATGAAAAATACCCCACACAATTTTCTCAAAAGGTGACTGGATACCTAAAGAATGATACTGAAAAAATGTGGCACTATCAAATATTTATTATAGCAAGATGAGACACACTCTGATATAAAACATCAATAATCTTTCAAAAAAGTTCAATAGCTGGGCACTTTTATAACAATTAAGAAAACACTGAATATGATAACCTAGAATCCTTTAGATGATCTCTCTTAATATACTGTTTCCACAAACGAATTCAATAAGTCGACATGTTTCACATAGCTGCATCAGGATAATTCACATGTACCTAGCCATTGATATAACTTTCACATTATACATTTAAAATGCTGCTAAATAAACCTAATGGGTATCTGGAAATATTTTTCCTAAATAATTTAACATGGTCCGTGTGTCTCATCTTGCTATAATAAATATTTAATAGTGCCACATTTTTTCAGTATCATTCTTTTGGTATCCAGTCATCTTATGAGAAAATTGTGTGGGGTATTTTTCATATCTCCAGAATGAACGTCCATACATCATAATGGTGCTCAGGAGGAAGGTGCTAGAAGGATATCACTCCAGCACGTTCTCCAAATGGAGAGCATAATTTTGGAGAGGACGTTGATGGAAGATTATGTCTGGAGGGCTGGTCCTGGCCTTCAGGCCTGGACCTAGGTCTCAGCCTCAGGACCCAGCTTCGGGTTTCAGGCTGGCTGTGTTGACATGACTCTTGATGGATAGGGAAAGTGGGGGCTGGGGAGGTTCCTTTCCCTGGCAATTTTTTGGGGGTGAGAGACCTGGAGAGCAGGATTGCCTGCGGGGGGCCCTGTTTCATTTTGTTTTTGGGTTTTTAAAAAATGTTTATTTTTGCAAACTACAGAAATTAAATAAACATTAAACAAAATGATACTGGGGGGGGGGGGGGGGGGAGGAGTCCTCTACAACAAAAAAACAAAACATTTTTTCCCCTGCATATCCCTACCAGAGGTGCACCAGCAGAGTTTGGGGCTCTTCTGTCTCCTTAAGTGCACTCAAGGTCACATGCAACTGCAGCCTGGAGTGTCTCAGGTGATGATAGTTGTAGGAGGGGTTAGGTCCCTTGTCAACAGCTCTAATTCTTCTCCTTACACTTTTTTTCAAATATCTTCTCCTATGTCCCTTATTTCTTCTCCCTTTCTCTATTAAGTGTCATATAGTAATTAGCTTCCTAAATTAATACCCTTGACTCTGTTTTATACTGGAGCCATCTTTATTAGTTCGACATTTTCATGTGAAGTCAATAGATGACAACAAACATAAAACATTGGGTGTGCAGCAATATTCTGCCTGTATAGGCACCTGTTTGTGTAGTGTTGTTTTGTGTTCACAGCATACTGGG
Organism: Rhinatrema bivittatum; assembly: GCF_901001135.1. NCBI lineage: Eukaryota > Metazoa > Chordata > Amphibia > Gymnophiona > Rhinatrematidae > Rhinatrema > Rhinatrema bivittatum. Next base: position 140,687,332 of record NC_042616.1, read on the forward strand.
GATATCTCTGGTCTTCCTTGAGGCACATGTGCAATTTGTTTTAGGATCTGTAGCCAACATATGAAATGAATTTGGAGAACGGTACATTAAAGAGTAACCATGTTTGGACTTCATATGAATAAGAATGCTATTATTTTGTAGGGTTGTGCTTTCATCTGAAACAACATAGACAATGGAAATGATATTATCTATATTGCTTCATGCCATTTTGTAAATGAACTTACAGTAAATAAAATTGCACATCAAAAACAAAACATCACAAAATAACAAAACTGAAAAAACAAATACAAATGAACTAAAAATGAAACAAAATAAAAATGACCATGCACATCTCTATGATCCTAAGAGATGCAAGTGATATGGTCTAGTAAGAGCTAGAATTGTACAGGAGACGTACCTAAAGTGGACATTTCATTTTTGCTTGGGGGTGGGAAGAGCAGAAGTTTCCTCTTACTCCTTTTGCCATCAAGTTCAACTGCAACAGGTGCTGGGATCTGTCACTAGAATATTTCAGTCTCCACTACCTTTTTTACCCCTTCCAACTCCCTAGCCCAGTTGTCACAATGATAATCCTTAGCTGGATGCTGTGCACCAAGTTTTCCTGGAATTCTGCAATCATGGACCCTAAATTCAGCCACTAGGTGTTGCCAATGCACAATAACTGGCCAGCCCACAGAGAGAAAGACGTGCCCTGGGAATCGAAATCAGGACTTCTGCACAGTAGTGCACAGGACTGCCACTGGGCTGGCCCTAAATCCATAGGTATGAAAAATCTAGAACAAGTTTCTTGTATACTGTGGACTATAGAAATCTTAAGATCAATAATTAGATGTAAATTGAGAGCAATTGATAATGATGGACAAAAGAAATCTTCAGGGAGAAAACTTGGACCTACTCTCACTGACATGAGAGAAACTGCCTTGGAGACAGCACCCATCTCAGCCAATGATCTGCAGTTATTTCTAGTGCTGGGGCAGGATGTGGATCAGAGTATAAAGAGAATGAATGATTTTCTATAAATGGTTAAGGCGATGGATACTTGAGAACAAAGTTTTATTGAACACATAAAATATAGAGGTGTTGTGCTAAGGAATCTTCCATCCTCTCTACAGAGTTTGTTTCTGGTGTTGGATGGTGTTTCTTTAGATATAAAAAAATCTGAAGAAAATACAGGGGTTCATTTAGATTTTCATCTCACTATGAACTACTAGATTTTAGCCATGGCTAGAACAGTATTTTTTCATCTTTGGTTGATTGCCAACTCGGCGCTTTTTTTGATGAACATCATTTGGCGACTTTAATCTGGGCATTCATCATGTTTAGAGTAGACTATTGTAAAAACTTGTATTTGGGCCTTCTAAAAAAGAAAACCTATCGGAAAACTTCAGCTTATTCAGAACATTGCAGCTGCAGACATCATGACCACATCCGCCCAGTACTGAAACAGCTGCACTGGCTACCTGTTGAGTTTAGGATTATCTTTAAAGCTGTTTGGATAACATAAAATGCTCTGTAAAATCGAGTCCCAAGTATTTGCAAAAGCTGCTGGTTAGACACTCCTGTTTGAACTTTGGGCTTGGTCTGTGAAAGCTATCCCCCTGGTTGCAGCCAGGAAAGGAAGGTTTTTCCCTGCATAAGACCTTTTAGATGGAACTTGCTGCCCAGAACTGTTTGACTGCAGGTTGACCCTTGGGTTTTCCGTTGGGACCTAAAGACTTGATTATTCACACAGGCATTTAGTAGACTGTAATTGTTGGGATTGAGATTTGGGCAGTTCACGTTATCTCTGCTGTTATTGGGATGGGATTCTCATGTACAGAGAATTTGAAGACGTTTTACCCATTTAGAGGATTTTTAAGGGGGGAAGTGTCTGAGTTACTCTTGATCTACTGTTTGGGGAGGGGGGTAGAGTGTTTGAGATACTGTTTTGTTTTATTGTTTTGGTGATTTCATTTATGTGGTTATTACCGTATATTATTGATCATAGTGTTTCAGTATTTGTACTGTAATGCAATTTGAGCATCAGTGGTGGTGAGGCATGATATAAAAATAAAATACAATAATTGTTGTCTGGAAGAGGAGTAAAAATATTCATGTGTAATGGTTCTCAGAAGCCTAAAAAAGCCCAACACAGACAAGTGACAATGTAGTTTTTATAACTCCCTCCCCTCCAAAAAAAACTAAAGAAAATGGAACTAAAACACACAACTGTAAGCATGCAGCCCTTTATTTTTTGAAAAGTTCTCTGCTTATCATAGTTCTGTATATTACATTAGGATGTTATACAAATACACTATTTACAAAGAAACTATAGCTGTGCAAACATATTTTCTTTGTATTTCAATTCACTTGTTTCTATTGTTTTTTTTCCCCCACACTGACTTTATTTTTAAAGCATTTGTAAGAATTCATGTTGGCATGGCAGAGGTATCATTTTGCCCATTTGCACACATCCTTGTGTGTACCTAGCCACATACACAAACACAAAGTTTGCCAATATAAGGAACAGCACAGAGGAGTACATTTTACAATTCATAATGTAGCACAGTAAAACTAAGTAGGGAGGAGGCAGTTGGATGTATCTCAGTAAAATGAAACACCTTTATAATTAAGAAATGTCAGTGTTAAGAACAAATAGTTTATTTTCTTTGATTGACGACATGCCCATGATTATATATATATATATATATATATATATATATATATATATATATATATATATATATATATATAAAGCCTGAATGGCAGTGTAGTATGTTAAGTTGACTTTTATACATATTTAGACCAGTTCTACTCTGTTTATGATGTGGAGGTCATTGTCTAGCATCCACTTTTGAAATGAACATATCAGTATCAAAATATTTTGGCAAAAGATCTTGAAAGGAACAATGAAGTATTGTTGACAAAAATAGAAATCTGTAACAAAGCTAAACACAAAAATAAAAGAAAAAATATTTTAGCTATCAGTTTTACAAGTTTGTATAATCATATTTTAGTATATCTCTGTTCAGTTCCAGACTCCTTACGGAAAAATACTTTTATACAAAAGAACTTATTAAAATTGTGGCATTTTAAGAGGTTTTTTTTTTTTTTTTCCAAATCATGTTTGCTATATTTCCGGACACACTCACTAGCTGTTCACGTATACACTGCAATTTTAGTTACTAGATACTAAATACAGGGGGAAAACAGGCTATGTAATTACAACAGAAACTATTTCACAATCCAGATTTACTGAACTCTATTAATTCAGTATGTAGCATGTATTTATGAAGCTTCAAACAATACAGCAAAATGTTATTTTCCCCTGTAGCAGATTGATAACTACTATAAGCCTGGCTGACCGCACAGATTAGTGTTTAGCCTTCAAGATGTTTCTTTTGCTGTGGCTGTGGTGGATTTGCTTGCGTTTCCATTCTGTGCTTTGTAGCTGGTGAAGCTAGGTGTGTGGATGGTCCGGATGCTCTTCATACCTTGATTCAGTGAGGTGGGGGAGGTAGGGGAAGGAGAGGAAGGGGAGGAAGAAGAAGAGGAGGATGATCGGCCATTTGAAGTCTGCAGTGAGAATGAAAGATGGTGACCTTTACCTGTGTGAGTGGGGTTTTGAAGCTTCAAAGAGCCATTAGGAACAGAAGGAATGAGGGATGAAGAGTTAATAGAGCGACCTGTTTGAGGACTGAGCAAGTTAGAAGAAACGGGTGATTTAGGAGGTGGACTATGGGGGTTAGAGCTGTCACCACTATAGGCAGGCAAAGAGCTGCTTTTCCCAGAGGTGGGAGAAAAGGCTGGAATCTTAGAAGTAGGTAAGTTAGGGGAAGTAACCTTACAGTCCCCACCAGGTTTCTTAGTCCCTCCATTAGCCTGCAAATAAAGATGTCAGGAGACATTCTGTCAGATTGCTAACAACATGGTAAACCAACAGGGCCTGGGAGTAGCCCAAAAGGATTAGAAATGTAACACTTCAAGACTTTAACCATGTCTTGCAGATGTACACTGGACCTGGCAGAATCTGCAAGACGCACAACACAGAAGAGAAAGAAAACGAAAAAAGAAATATACAAAGATTGCGAAAGTCACATCAACCCATCTGTTTAGTATGTTAGCCATGCTCTTCAATTATTACAAGAAGAGAGAGGAAACATTTTGATGAACAGTTAATAAGCTTCTAATGCACTGCAACAAACACACACACATCAGTTAGTATTGTGATTTTTGTATTCATTTAACAGTGTATTTTCAAGGGTCCTCCTGCACCACTATTTCGCCAAAGAAACAGTAGTGTGATATTTTACATTACAGTTGACTGTTGGCTTCAACAGAACCAAAGGTGTTTTATTGCTGGCATGCACAAGCGCTGTGAAAGGGTAAGAAAAGTCATTAAAAGTTTTCATGCCACCAGATCCAGAATGTTTTGTTAGGCAACATTTTAGAGACTGACTCAAGTATTTGGTATAAACTATTTCAGTTCCTTGGCTTGCTTTATTTTTTTTTTCACAGCTTTAATGTCCATCCAAAGATTTGGTTTATGGTAAAACTACCTGTCGATATTGGCGTTGTGAATCCTGCAGCTTTGCCTGCTTGCCTGGCTTATCCATGCTTCCTTGTTGTCTACTTTTTGAAGCTACAGGGATTGGCATTCTGCTGGTTTGTGAAGATCCACTGGAGCCCTGCAGTTATCAGGGGAAGGGAAGAGACAAGAGTAAAAGAAAGCTTTAAGTAGTGAACATAAGGGCATTCTACACACCATGCTCCACCATCCTTTGGTCAAGAAGCTGTGGGCCTACATGCAAAAGAAGGACGACGTTTACCAGGCACACCAACCGTGTTAATTTCAAGAAGCAAAAAGTGGAAACTACTCAGCAGCTAATCAAACTGAATTTAATGAAAATGCCAGAAGCAATCATTTCACACAGCAGATTATTGACCCAGATTTTCCCACCACCAATCCATAGTAAAAATAACACCAAATGAAACCATCTGCAATCAGTTGTTAGACATTGGGATAAAAAAAAAAACAAAACAAGCCACCTGACAGTAAGCATATAAATTGTAAGAAACACCTGTGATTCCAGAGTAATTGAGGATTTAGAATATTGATTTTTGATATTGAGGTACCTTACGTGGAATAGAAGGTATTGATGAAGAGGTATCTAGAAAAGCTTTAGTTTCATCTACTGTGGTAAGTTCCTTGGCTGAAGGCTGAGTTACAAAAGAAGAGTATGATACATTATCTACTTCAGTGGTAGCCACTGTTTCAGGTGTAGCTTTTGGACTCATTTCACTTATAGTATTTTCCAGTTGTTTAATAGTTTGCTCAAGACTGTCCAGTGTTCTGTATGTGTTTTTCCTGATCTCATCCGTTCTGGAGACCTGGGTGACATTCTCAGAACTGTGTTGCTCCTGCTGTTTTTCTGAGGTAATTTTGGTGAGATCCTCTTGTGGTTTGGACCTTGCAATTTCAAATCTCTTTGCTTCCTTGTGTTGTTTTACAGTTCCATCTGATTCTTCCTCCTCTTCATAGACCACCACTTGTAAAGTCTTCTTTCCAGTTTTGGTCCCTGTACGAATTGCTTGAGTTAAGGCTGCTAGCTGTTTTTTGGGGAACTTAAATTTGAATTTTTTCTTAGTATCTTGCCGACTTCCAAAGTGGTAATCTGTAGAATCAGACTTGACTTCCGAATTGATCTTTTCTTCAAATGTGAAATTCGTCTTGCTGGTTTCCTCATCAGGAATTTTGATTTCCATAGGATTGGAGAAAGACTGACATTTAAAACTGTGTTGCTTATCTGATCGAAGATCAGAGGAATAGTTTGAAATGTCATCTTCATTATGCATTTCAGAAGTATGGGTAGTAGATCCTTGTGCTTCTTCTTCTTCCTCTTCCTCCTCCACTATTTTACTTTCTGTCATCATTCTCTCTAACTCCTCTTCACATTCCTCAAATATTGTTGAAAGTCTCTTGTATGCTGATCGAATATCCATTGGTTCGTCAAATATAATGATGACTGGTTTTTTGTCCATGCAGACTACTGGGTCTTCAGTTCCTGCACTTTCCAATGCATCTTGCTGCGCCACCACATCACTTCTACCATCAATGTTAACTGTCTGTACATCGTCTCCCTTTCTTTTCACTATATCATGCACTTCTCCGCTAGACAAGACCTGCACCTTTGTTTTTGTAATCATAAAAGCAATGTTGTCTGTTGGTGAATTTTCTTCACTTGGAGATGAACATGCTGAATCTGTAAGCTCCATATAATTAACATTCACATTTCTAGATGCTTTAGGCCTTAGAACAACCTGTTGATCAATGTCTAGAAAGGGCAATTCTCGTTCCCGTAGTAATTTGGAAGCTAACAAGAGATCACAAATTTTGGAATCTTCAGACTCTTTATCATCAGATGCAACACTGCTAGCTGGAATCAATTTTTCCTGATTTTCCAGTTCATTATGAGGTATTCTTTGTTCTCCTCCTTCTGACATCACAAAACTGATGTTCTGTGTCTCTGTTTCACCAACTGGATAATGAACTCTGAAGCCAACATGTGAATCTTTACTTTTCATACATTCTTCTGATGAACTTGTGAAACTTTCCTTGTTTTCAGCCATGTTCTTGGGATATTCTTCATTCTCCAGGCGCATACTAAATGCAGAATTTCCATTCTCTGAACAGTGATCTTCCCTTGCTGAAATTGTAGAAGCATCTGAAACATCAGATTTTTCTTTCCCATCATCTTGTGGACTTTCTATGGGCTTTGTACGCTGTTCACGTGATGACCCCATTGTGACACAGTAAACAACCTAGGGGGAAGAAAAAATCTGGTGAATTATAAACTGAGTACTGATTTTTAAAAAGAAGGGTAGTTTTTGTTTTTAATTGTCACAATATCATACAGACAGGTAAACTTACCCTCTTATGCTCTGCTGTGACATTATTTCTGTAGCCATCATCTGATTTCTCTGTATCTTCATAGAAAAATTCCAATTTCTAGTAGGACAGTGCATGATACATTACTGCACAAAACTATATGCAGGCTAATAATGGATTGCTATTGATACAAAATGATCAGTCAATTCATAATGTTTTCATAGCAGGCTGTGCAAAAGCATCTTTACAACATGAGTAACTTTATTGTACTTAGGACAGAGGCATGCAATATGCTGTCTATGCAGTATGCCATATATTATCAGATAACACTGATATCAGATTAGATACATTTGTCTCCACTAGATGGGTTATTTTTTTCTAGTTAAAGCAGCAGCCCCATCAACTCACTGAAGAATATATAAAAGTGTAGAGAGCTTATTAGTGTGTATATTACTGAATCGCTTATCTTGCTGTTGATTTTGTAATGACAGTTTCCATCATAAATATGTTCCTACTGATCTGCAGGATGTGTGGCAGCTGGTGGCAGGCTCCTGTTCCTGTCCCAGCGATTTCATCATGCCCTCTCAGTCACCCATTTAGCCCTCTCTAAAGTGAATCTCAGTGGTGCAACTGATTGATGCCCAGGGAATGGCAACCTCATCCCAAGTGGTGGCATCTCATTTGCCCAGATTGAAACAAGAATCATTTACAAAAGAAATTTAGTTATCAGTACATCAGAGTTTCATTGATTTTTTTTTTTGGTTCAGCAGAACACATCCATTCTGAATGCTCTGTGTAACCCATACGCCTAATAAGAAAGACTCTAGCTGAACAGGAATTCCTGCCAGTGTTGTTTCAGCTCTACTCAGCCTCAATCCTCAGTATTCAGCTACTGCTGACAATAAAACAAAGCTAATCGGAACAAAAGAAAGGCATAATTCTTTACCAATTTGCAAAAAATATATTTATCAAATACATTTCATTTTCATAAAATCAGAAATCAGTATGTTATAATTTCCCATGATGGTGATGCAATTAAAATACATGCATGACATCATCTTTGTTTAAGTGATTCCTTGGACATATCCATGCAGTTAGAGCTTGCTGCCATAGCACCAATGCTAGACATGTTAAAGCAGTAATTCACACCAGCAGGACATCTCTCTGAACTAGCTGAAATGGTTACTGTGAGCATGTAATAAGTACTAAGTAGCACTATAATCACCTATTGGAAAGCGAAGTTTCTTACCTGTAACAGGTGTTCTCCTAGCACAGCAGGATGTTAGTCTTCACATGTGGGTGACATCATCAGATGGAGCCCGGCACAGAAAACATATGTCAACGTTTCTAGAAACCAAGGAGGACGTCAAGACGGTCCAACAACAGTTCCAACCCCAGTACCTTATGCGGCATCGGCGCAGGCGCCAGCATCGGTGCAGGCACTGGCATCTGTGCAGGCACTGGACACGAGGGTGTTGGTGACAGCACTGGTGTTGGGGAAGGCACCAGCCCAAGTGGCAGGAGCACCGGCTCCCTGTCGCACAAAGCACGTTCCACCGCCAGGCACACCCAACATTCCAACTCTGCCGCAAAAGCCTCCGATGAAAGGGAAGGGACGAGGCTAACTCCTCCTTGGAGCCCAGAGGAGGATAGACTTACAGCACCGGGACTGGTGTGGACTGCCTCAGGCCAATGGCATCGAGGGAGGATGGTGCTTCCTCTTGCCATGGCTGCTTTGGGGGCAAGGCGATAAGCGCTATAGCCAGCCCGAGCTCTGTACCGTGTGTAGACGGGGACCGGTGACAGTGCTTCCGAGACCTCCCACGGTGTTCAGCCCGGTCCTTCCCTGGTGCCAAGGATGAAGAAGATGATCCTGAAGTTTGCGACTTGGAGGAGACAGAGATTGGGCGATCCCCAGAGCCTTTTTCCCCCACAAGCCTCGGGGGAGGAGTATCATCGAGGGATCGAGGACGAACGGTTCCCTCGGTCTTTAGGCATCGATGACATCAATGCCAAAGTGGAAGGTTCGGATTTCCCTGAACCAAAAACCTTCTCCATCTTGTCCAACCTAGCCCAACGGCCCTTTGGGGTCATTTGAGCACACAATTCGCAACCCCGAACACCCCCAGGCACAGTATGCACACTTCATGTGACTCTGTCAGGGACATAATCCGAGGGCACTGGGGGCACCGCCGGAAGCCCAAGGCCGCCATGAGGCTCACCAGGGACCGCAAAAGGCATGAAGACCAGTGGGTACGGGAGAAGTGTGAAAAAATACTCACCAATCAAGAAAGAAGTGGGAACCGGAGAGAGACCCAGCGCAGGAAGAAGAAAACGAAAAAACTCACTTTTAGGAAGTTTCCCGAGAAAAAAAAACGAGCACGAGCTCCACCTCCACGAGACGACAGCTCTGCAGAAAAGAAAGGACTAAAGAGAGACCCCATGTGGATGCATGGATAGGTGCATGCTGGGCATGCTCAGTGTGCCAGTCAAATGTTCTAGAAACTTTGACATAAGTTTTCCGTGCCGGGCTCCATCGGATGATGTCACCCACATGTGAGAACTATCATCTTGTTTATCCTAGGAGAAAACTTAATGCTCTGGCAGCTGGAAAATGTTAATTTAATAAGTGCTGCTGCTTTAAACCACAGTAGATTAAGGTCATTATTATCTAAAATTTGAAAACAGAGTGTAAGATTGGATTCACACGATGAAGTATTTCTAAGCAAACCCAAAAAAAAGTGCCCAAAGAGAGTGGTCCTAGGAAGCATCAGTCCTTTTGCAAAATTTGCAGGTTGCTCTAGGAAACACGTACCCCTGCTTCTCAGCGGGTGCAGCTTTCTGCTTGTATATTTATGTGCATATTTTCAAAAATCAAAACCATGCACAGAACTGCTTTCTTTGCCTCAATTCTGCCCCCTGGAAGGCACAAACCCCTCTAACTGATTTTCAAAGTGCCACTTACGCGCAAAAAGCAGGGCCGTATGGGCTTGGAAAATCAAGCCCTAAAAGGCACCCCCTCCCCCTCCCACAGCAGAAAGAATATTCAGTTTTATGGCACCACCTATGAGGCCGTCTCGCAGCTGATGAGGAGAATATAAAGCGGGGATTCTCTTCCTCTTTACTACCCTCTGCTACATCCAGTTTGTTCTCCTCCCCATCGCCTTCCTCTCTTCCCTCCATTTTACCAGAGTATCATTTTATTTTGTTTTCATGGCTCCCCGCTTGGAGTCTTACTGCGCCAAGCGGGTAATGAAGTGGAAATAAATGAATAGCCACTCGCTTAGCTTTCTCCCCCCTTTGCTCCCATCCACCTTTCTCTTCCCCGTCTCCCACTTTACCTTCCGTTCCTTTTGCCTCCTCAGTCTCCCCTGCTATCTTCTTCTCTCCCCTGTCATCGGATTCCTTCCCATCCTTTCTTCCTCTCCTCCTCCCCCTTCCTCTTTCAGGCTGTAAGGTGCTGCACACATCTGCTGGTGCTATAGAAATAAGCAGTGACAGGATGGCATCCCCCCCCCCCCCCCACCACACACACACACACCACTTCACATTCCTCGCCCTAGCCTTCCAGATTTCTTTCCAGTCGCTCCCCTCTTTCCTCACCTCCTCCTTCCTTCACCAGATTCCTCGCCTACTCCTTTTTCCCTTTTCAAGTTCCTGCCCTGATTCTCTCCCACAGGCCTTGCCAGTAAAAGCAGTGCCAGGAGGCCAGCAGCACAAGTAGGCAATGCGTGTGCTTTCCACACCTTCCACTTTTCCTCCCGCCGTTCCCCCCCAGCAGAGAAAGGCGTGGGTGTAGGGGAGGAGTAGCCGCTGGGCCCAGCAGGGTGCATTCACTGTATTCTGTGCTGCTGCTGCTTTTGCGCTAGCATGGTGTCCTGGCATGTATCATCCCAGTCCCTGCTCTGGACCATCTTTAAGAGCACTGAAGACCAAAATCTTGCAGCTTTCATAAAAGTGCCCTTTATTGCTAAGCTAAGTACAATAAGTAACCTAGCCCATTTTTGCTTTTGCGGAGGCTTAGCCCTGCAACTTAACCAATCTATTTTTTAATGTGTCCTAAATAGGTATACTTGAATCAGGCATGGAAGAGCCAAACCCCCCAAATTTATGTTAAACACAAAAAGAAAAAAAAAAGACAAACTTGAAATGCTCTGTTACGCTGTGCATTTCACTCTTTTTTATATAGAGTCTAAGCTCTCTGTTAAAGCCTTTTACATTCTTGATACATGCCAGAGAATGACATTCCCTTGCCAGTCAGAATGACTTAAGTGCCTAGCGAAAATAATTCAAAATGTTTAAACTGGAATTTTTAGGACTCCGTTTTAAGACCAGGTATCCTGTGTCGGTGAGAGTCGCTGAAGTTTGTAAATAGTGTATCAGTAAATCCAGTAATTCTGGGGCAGGTTATCAGATTCTCCTGCAGCACCCGCTTACTATCGCTGCCTTCTCTGGTTCTCCCAGCAGTCACCCGCCATGGTGAAAAGGTGGTAAGGTGGGCCGAGAGAAGAGGAACACGCTTAACTTTCCACTACACTGTCTGTAAGATCCTGGTTCACTAGGAGACCTGTAGAAGACTCTGAAAATGGTTCCAGTATTCCAGAATGAAAAGAATATGTGCTGAAGGACTGCTGCGTAAAGAAACGTGTTTGCATAAGCTCTCCCCTAAAAGCTAAAGTGGCTCTCATGCCACAAGATTTAAGCTCAAGAAAGAAAGCCAGAAAAAAAAAAGTGGCGGTGGAGTTATCTAGAGAGGAAGGGCTATAGTGCTTAAGACGTACTAATTTAATGTTTGTGTATTTAGGAAAGCAAGCAAACCTTTTATTAACAGACCACAATAAAATTGTGTTTACAGAACCTAAGCTGTGGCAGTCAGCAGGAGAAGAAGCTAACAAGGAATGCCATGGTTAGTTTAGAAGTGGTTACAAAAAGTCTGCTTCATTTAGGTTAAAATCGTGACCTGTCTTGTGTGAATATTTTGAGTCGCGATTTAATTTCTGATCCAGCATTTAGATGAAACATCCACATAGTTAGATATTGCCCCTACCAAGAATGCATGATCACATGAGATTGGATAGTAAGCACTTCCCATGTTCCTTCCGCCTCCGAGAGGTCTTTCTACTGTAAACCAGGACTGAATGCATAAAGAAGGGGTTGGGCCAGACTTTTGGGCTGGAAGGCCACATGAGGGAGCGGAGTCTCAGAGTTTAATGGGGTGTCCCCTCTCGGAGGTTTGATGATGGCAATGAGTCTGAGGAAGAGGCAGGGAGGACCCTTGCAGAAGCCTGATGGGCCGGCAGCCCCATCTTATCCATCTAGGGAATGGCACTCCCTGCTGAATGTGAGGTGCTATGGCCGCTGCAGGCCAGGACAAGGCTCACTGTCATAAGCCGGACTAAAACCTCCCACGGGCCATAGATTGTCTGCTTCTGCAATAAAGTGTTATAATCATTCTAACTGGGCTCTGACCCTTGTTTCCAACCATTCTTTCCCCCCCCTCTTCATCTCCCACAATATACGGTGAACTTTCAAAAGTTGCTCGTGTAAAAATTAATAGTTACGCGTGTAAGACAGCACGTACGGGAGTAAATGTTATTTTAGAAACCTCAACATACACGCGTACAGCAGGGCCTGTGAGCAAATCTGCATGTGTAAAAAAAAAAAAGGGGAGGAGGGGTTCCAGGGCAGGCCCAACATTTACACAAAATAAGTTGCCATTTTATAAGCAATTTACGCTGTAACTGTGGCAGCTTACTTGCATATATTTGCTCCTGCTCAATGTCTGGAGTAAACGATCATCAATGTCTTGGAAGTGAAAAAATGACTGGATGGGGGGCGCTGGGTGAAATGGAGGGACTTCAGGCTGAAGAGCCAGGGGCGTCTCTTTGACCTGCAGATGAACTGGGCGAACGGGTAAACTATTTGGTAAAGCTGTCAATTGCATGCATGTTAGAAACTCCACTGAATTCCATGTGCATAAAATCTACTCGCTTATCACTTTAAAATGTGAAATAAAAATACACAGGTATACCATTTGCGCACACTTATCTCGCCAAATTTCAATTTCTCCGATTAAGTAGCACCTCGCCACTACTTAGGTGGACAAGTCTGGAGTTATCCAGAGATGTAGCCACACTTATCTGGATAAATAAATTTAAGGTTTTTTTTTTTGTTTTTTTTTTAACATGTCTGATAAGTTCTGATTTAACCGACTAAGCCAGAGCTTTCCAAACTTTTCATGTTGGTGACACACTTTTTAGACAAACATAATTTCGGGACACAGTAATTCAGTCTACTAGCAAACCAGAGGTTAAAGGTTAAACGAACGAAATGTATTTCGACAATTTATGTATGTTTCCTTAAATATATACATAATAGGTTGTGTCGTGAAACATTTTATCTTGTGAAAACCTCTCATTTATATTAAAAATATATAATATTCCAAGATTAATGTTATTGTTCTAATTTATGAATAACAATAATAAAACAAAGTTATTGTGTTATTCAGTTTACCTCTTTAATGAGATATATGAGCTTGATGCGATGAACACAGCGTTTGAATATTTGGTGTTAATAAGAAAGTCCAAAGGGTCTTCTGCGTAATTTTAAAAAGCTGGCCAGTTTCACACTATATAATTATTTGATAGCCTCATTCAACTAATTCTATATGGCTATAAGAGTGAAGACTGGAATTTATAGGAAGGGACAGAATGTCAATATAAATCCTGCACCTCCAGTTCTGTAACTCTGTGCATCCACTGAAATTCCCCCAAACAATGGAGCTTGGATGTTTCCCTTACAGCTCATCATACTAAAAGATATTTTCAAATTCTGGTGTCACCTCACAGTAACAGCAGCACAAACACCTTCCACTGCCAGGCACTATGGGGCGGATTTTCAGAGCCCTGCTCGCGTAAATCCGCCCAAAACCGGGCGGATTTACGCGAGCAGGGCCCTGCGCGCCGGGAAGCCTATTTTACATAGGCCTCCCGGCGCGCGCAGAGCCCCGGGACTCGCGTAAGTCCCGGGGTTCTCGGAGGGGGGCGTGTCGGGGGGCGGGCCCGGTCGTCGCGGCGTTCCGGGGGCGTGTCGGCAGCGTTTTGGGGGCGGGTACGGGGGCGTGGCTACGGCCCGGGGGCGTGGCCGCGCCCTCCGTACCCGCCCCCAGGTCGCGGCCCGGCGCGTAGCAGGCCCGCTGGCGCGCGGGGATTTACGTCTCCCTCCGGGAGGCGTAAATCCCCCGACAAAGGTAAGGGGGGGTGTGTAGACAGGGCCGGGTGGGTGGGTTAGGTAGGGGAAGGGAGGGTAAGGTGAGGGGAGGGCAAAGGAAAGTTCCCTCCGAGGCCGCTCCGATTTCGGAGCGGCCTTGGAGGGAACGGGGGGAGGCAGCGCGGCTCGGCGCGCGCAGGCTATACAAAATCGATAGCCTTGCGCGCGCCGATCCAGGATTTTAGTGGATACGCGCGGCTCCGCGCGTATCTACTAAAATCCAGCGTACTTTTGCTTGAGTCTAATGCGCAAGCAAAAGTAGGCTGATCGCGCTTCTTTTAAAATCTACCCCATTGTGAACTAACACAAAACCTCGCAAAAAAGACACTCAAAATCTATACTGCAATCCCATAGTAACACAACAGTAATAACACCAAGGACTCAAAGAACAATAACCCTACCTGTGAAAAAGCAAGGGTAAATATTACACTCGGTCCTAGAATACCAATACACCACCTACTGAGGAAACAAAACAAACCCGATTGCTATAGATCCCTATACAGACACTACATGCTAGCAGAATCTCTCATCGTGGTCACACACACAGAGCAGAGACAGACCCTCACCAAATACAGAATACAAAATAAAGGAGCACAAATTAGACAAAAACTGAAATGGAAACCCCAAGAAGCCAGACTCTGTGTATTAACAATGGAAAAACAGAACCACCATGCATTATAAAACAAATAAAATCAAGAAACATAAGGCATCAGTTATAATAGTAAAACCATACTAATAAAATAATATTTTAAAACTACTGATAAATAGAATTTCTATTAATTAAAATCATATACATTTTTTACAATTTCCCAAATACCAATAAAATGTTTAAAAACAGCACATATATCAAATAACACCCAATGATTAAAACTAATAAGGATTTTAAAAAGCCTCTGCTGTCCATACGTGGGAGCTCTTGATTTCCAGTCACCCTGATATTGTCGAGAATTAGGAGGTTATCCTCTCTCTCACACATACTCCCATGTCCATTCTCTCTCACACATATACTGTCACATACATACATATTCATGCTGTTATACCCACCATAACCTCTCGCTCTCACAGACACTGACACACTCTCAGGCTTTAAGACACTTTCTCCCCCTCCACACACCCCCCCACCCCACACACACAAACTCTTACTCCCCTGGATTTTCTCATATACACTCATGCTCTCACTCTCTCTGGCTCCCTCACATACACACAAACACACACACCCAGGCAAGTTCCCAATCATTCTCACACAAACACACACACCCAGGCAAGCTCCCAGTCATTCTCACACACTGAAACTGACCCCCAGGCAGGCTCCCATTCATTTTCACACCACTCCCTCACCATCCCCCAGGCATGCACACATTCATTCTCACACAAACAGACCCCCAGGCAGGCACCAATTCATTCTCACACACACATACATATACCACACACAGGCAGGCACCTATTCTCACACATACAAACCCTAGGAAGACACCCATACATTCTCATACACAGACACACCCTCAGGCAGGCACCCATGCATTCACACACATACACCCCCAGGCAGACTCCCATTCATACACATGCACACACTAAAGGCAGACCCCCTCTCTTTCTTTTGCCAGCAACCTCGGAGCCTCTCT
Source organism: Rhinatrema bivittatum (assembly GCF_901001135.1). Classification (NCBI taxonomy): domain Eukaryota; kingdom Metazoa; phylum Chordata; class Amphibia; order Gymnophiona; family Rhinatrematidae; genus Rhinatrema; species Rhinatrema bivittatum. The sequence continues at coordinate 140,703,091 of NC_042616.1, forward strand.
CATTCCTCTGCTGCCACTGTCACTGATGCCGCATGGCTATTGGGGAGGCGCAGATTGCTGCTATTGGCACTGAAGCCCATTCTGCTGCCTCCTCTGTGCAGGCCCCGTGGGTTTCCACTTCCTCCATGTTGATCTCGTACATTGTGAGATCCGCATGGAGAAAATGCTGCTCTTGCACATTACCAAAGATTACATGTGCCAATCACCTTTGCTGTCTGATCTGTTTTCTAATCGGTTGGTCACAGGCTTTTTTGTTCCACCTCCCCTTTCTTATTTTTTTACCAATTCATTTCATTTTGTCTTTGTTTTCTATTTCTTTTCTCTCCATCTATCTTCTTCCCTCAAACATACAGTCAGGTTCTCATTCTCACATGCTTTCTCTCTCTCACACACACACACAGGCTCTCACTCTCACATGCTCTCTCTCATACAATCATTTATACTCAGTCTCTCTCTTGCACATGCTGTCTGACTCTCACACACCCAGGCTCTCTCTCACTCCCACATGCTGTCTTGCTCAAGCACAGACTCTCACTGTCACATGCTCTCTCTCATACAATCATTCATACACAGTCTCTCTCTTGTACATGCTGTCTGACTCTCATACACAGTCTCTCTCTTGCACATGCTGTCTGACTCTCACACCCAGGCTCTCTCTCACTCCCACATGCTGTCTTGTTCAAGTACAGACTCTCACTGTCACATGCTCTCTCATACAATCATTCATACACACAGGCTCTCACTGGCACATGCTGTCTCTCTCTCACACACCCAGGCTCTCTCTCACTCCCACATGCTGTCTTGTTCAAGTACAGACTCTCACTGTCACATGCTCTCTCATACAATCATTCATACACACAGGCTCTCACTGGCACATGCTGTCTCTCTCTCACACACACAGGCTCTCACATGCTGTCTCTGCAAACATTCAGGTCCTCACTCCCGCACACAGTCTCTCAACTCATCTCATACACACACTCTACGGGCCCTCTGCCTCTCTCTTACCTCTGGGCTCCTCTTCACGGGTCGCTGCAGGAGGGGCTCTGCAGCGTCCCTGATCTTTGCGGGCTGATCCACGGCAGCGGCGTCCCTGATCTTCGCGGGCCGATCCGCAGCAGCGGCGTCCCTGATCTTCGCGGGCCGATCCGCGGTGGTGACCCTGCTACCGGGCCTCCTCTTCTCAGCCCGCTGCTCCTCTTCTGCACGTGGCTGATGCTCCTCCTCCTTCCTGCCCGTGCGGCTCCGGCAACATTTTTCTTCCGGGGCCGCGTGGGCAGGAAGGAGGAGGAGCACCTGCGTGACCTTTTTCTTCGGGCCGTGGTGACGTAAGCTCCACCACGGCCCTGCCGATCTTCCTGCTGTGTGTCTCCGGCACACAGCACAGCCCAGCAAAACTTCACTGCTCAGCCGCCAGAGGGATGAGGTCCACCGGCGGCCGCATTGGCTCCCACTTGCCGGTGTGTCACGTGCACCGGGCTTGCGCGACACACTAAAGTGTCGCGACACACACTTTGGAAAGCTCTGGACTAAGCAGTGCCAAAGCCGCTACTTAGCCAGATAAGTCTGAAAAGTACGACTTAGAAAGCAGGTAGCACTTATTAGACTTATCAGGCTTAGTAGCAGCCTTGGAAATGCTTAGTCGGTAAAAGCAGAACTTATCCGGATAAATCCAAACTTGTGCGGCCCATGGTGTTTATATGCGCATGCATGTTTAAGCACATTTTTGTGCATATTTTATAACCTGCACAAATCATATATGTGCAGGCAATAAAACAGAGCAGTAAAATTGTGCACGCCCATATACATGTACATATGGACATGCGCGTTCAGGTTTCAAAATTATCTTCCCTGTGCAGTAATCATCTTCCTCCATTCCACAACCAGAAGGCAATGGCCCCCCCAATGGAAAAATTATAATAATTCTAGGGGCTAGAACAAGGAGCTCTTTCTTTAAATCATCTTACCTATGTCCGAGAACCGATTGTGGAACTGAATCTAACAACCGGGCAGCCTTGAGAGTGGTGCTGGTCCTCACAAGTCAAATCTGTGCTAATCTGTCCATTTTTCCGAGTGCTGCCATGTACCCGGTACATTCTCAGGGCAATCTTTCTACATTCAAGCAAAATCAGCAGGGGCCCTGCCTCTCATGTTAGGTGTTGCTGCTCATCGTGCTGAGCACCGAGTAAGATCCTGCAGACCTGGGCGTGAGTAAAGAAGCCAAGCAGCTAAGCAGCACATGCTGAAGTTTTTAAGGAAGTAGAGAGAGGGGATAGAGTTAGTGATTAAGCGAGGAAAGAAGGTTATGGCATATTTATTTATTCTTGCCACCATTACCTTCTTTTCTTTGGGATGAACTAGGGGCCCGGGCCTTATATCTTTGTCGTGAGTATCAGCTCTGGATTGTTCAACATCAGTTTTTGAATTTGCATCCACAAAAGAACACTTCTGAAAAGCCTAAGAAATTAAGAAATTTGTAGTTAGCACAATTGTTTGTTGCTTTCAGTAAACGTACAGTAGGATATTCACTTTGCAAACCTAAAGCCAGCTAAGCTGGGTACTGCTTTGCACTACGTATATTCACCATTATACTTTCATGTGACATCTCTGATGAATAAAATATTTTGTCTTTTTTATAATAATTTGCACATCTACACATTTTACTGAAAAAGGAAACAAATCGGTTTTCATATTTCTGATACTTTTATAACAAACTAAATTAAAGGGACATTTAATGCTGTGGTCTGCTTGTTAACAAATGTAGCATTGATGAAATAAAAAATATACAAATTATCTAAGAAAGCTCACGAAGCGGTTACGAGTTTGATAACTAAGATTAAATGCACAAAAGTGCAGAGTCATGTATTTGGGGGCACAGGAATCCATGAGAGCAATGCATGATGGGGTCAAGATATTAATGTGCACCAATAACGATAAAGATCTTAGGGTAATCATATCTGATGACCTCAAGGTAACAAAACAATGCAATAATGCAGTGCTAAAAGTCGGAAGCAGGGAGAGACGTTTTTTGACTCTGTCATAGGACAATAATTTATTTATTTATTTATAATTTTTATATACCGACATTCTTACATTAAAATGCAAATCATACCGGTTTACATAAAACAGAAAAAGCAGGAAAAAATATTTCCATAGTCAAATACAGAGAACATTTATAATAAAATTGTTAACAAAGGCATAAGGTAGGAACTTGAAAAAAGGTTACTTAACAGAAAACGTAAAAGAAAAAATAGTAAATGAAACACAAAGAGTTGACGTCGGGGGAGGGGCATGGTCACACAGCGCAGTCACCCATTTCCCCTCACCTCCTGATGATAATTATTGGAGAAGGAAATTTAACACCTTTTAATTCAGCATTTGAAATGATGCCTCTGTGACAATTTTGGTAGAAGAAACTGAAAGACTGCTTGATATTGTGTCACTGTGATACACTGTCTCCCTATGCATATCAACTCTTGTGAACAGAATCAACCATAAAGATTTCTATTTATATCTGTCTCTGGTAAACTCTTCCCAGTTCTCTATGTGGATATTTGCCTTCTTCAGGTTCCTTTTCAAAATGGCCTTACATCGCAGCTTTTAACCTCCTAAGTCAGGTTTCCCTTAAGTTCACCATAAAGGAGAATCTTTTTGTGTACAAATGTTTAGAACCATGGATAACACAGCCTGTTTTAAGCAGAACCCCTAAGCTCCCGTGATCTAGTTGCTGCCACATATCTGATAGCCCCTCCACACATTCAATAAACTTCCAAGATCCCCTGCTGTGACTGAATTACCTAAACAAAGCCCCATAGTGCCTGCAGGGCTGCTTCAAGGCCATCCTGTTTCAGCATGCAAGACAAAGCTATATGCTGATTGGCTCTCTCTACCAGCCAATCAGCATAGACAGCAAGTTGTTCACTGTCACTAGGGCAATTTTCAAGTGCAATTCAAATGGCATACAATATAAAAGGCAGTTAAAGTAGCTGGGTTTTAAAAAAGGTTCAGACAATTTCCTGAAGAAGAAACTGTTAATAACCAGGGGAAATCCACTATACTTATCCCTGGGTGTTAGCAGCATGGGATCTATCTACTGTTCAGGATCCTGCCAGCTACTTGTGACCTGGATTGGCTTTGATGGACCCTCAGTCTGACCCAGTATGGCAATTCTTATGTAAATAATTATATAAACAGCAATAAAAATAATACAATATCATGTAGCATGAAGAATGCCGCAGATGCGGAGCGTGGCTTCGCATACATAAGCTTATATATTCAGAAAGACAATGAGGACTTTCTCAGGAAAATATAAAAAGAGTGGTTGCACTGTACTTCAATTCAAAACAAAAGTGATGGTGCACAGTTAAGTTTAGAACTTATGAATAGTTGATTTTTGTAAAAGATGAGCTTTTTTATTTGTATATAGTTTAAATATTGTTTAAAAATATGAATGTTTTCAATAAAATCTTGACTTTTTTGCATAGTCAGAACTGTGAATCTTTATGCAAAATTATGCAGATCTACCACATAATTGCTGCAGAATTTTGAAAAATCGGCCACAAAATTTGCTAACCCTAGCCACTGAATCTTGAAAAATCTGCCACAGGAAACCGGAGGCTCTGGTTATAAGTACCTCAACATTCAGCATGCGAGCTCTTCTCAATACTTCAGTGTCTGTAGCACAATCTTGTCACTTCATTCCAAAAAGCTGCTTCAGGTTTCTCAGTCGCAGGCTTGCAACCTTTTTTAATGTGTTGAGAGGTATTACCAGCGTGAAAAAGGAGGTGATAATGCCGCAGTACATGTCATTGGAGGCCATATCTCCAAAAGCATATAGACAGAGTACAGGCAGTTCAGAGACAGGCTACCAACAGAATGAGGATTCTGCACTATAATCCCTATGAAATGAAACTTAAGGACCTAAATAAGTGTACCCAAGAAGGGAGGGGCGTATGACAGAGATATTCAAATACCTTAAAGATATTAATATGCAAGAAGCAAACATTTTCTAGTAGAAAGAAAGTTTTAGAACAGGTCATAATATGAGCTCAGAGGAGGACAGACACGAGAGTGACATAGAAATATTTCTTTACAGAAAGAGTGGTAGATATTTGGAACAGCCTCTCTGTGGAGGAGATGGAGACCAGCATTATAACGGAATTCAAGAAAGCATGGGGTAGGCACAGAGGATCCTTAGATATGAGGATGTGAGGATAAAGCCCGAAACAGGATAGGCTCTGCAGTATTACATCAGAAGTGGACAGGCTTTGCTGACCTTATCCACCGTTATTTATTTATTTATTTATTTATTTTTAATTTTTATATACCGATGTTCCTGTATAGAATACATATCGCACCGGTTTACAGAGAACTGAACTGTCGCCTCAGGGGCGGATACATTGGAACAAGGTTGAAGTGAACTTACAGTGAACAAGTGGAAAAGCAATTAAAAACATGATTAGCTAACATAGTTAGTACAATTCAAAACATATATACAGTGGCATAAGTGGAGCAATGTCTATGACACGCCAATCATCGGATCTTAGCTCTCAGGGAACGCTTGGCTGAATAGCCATGTTTTTAGCTTCTTTTTGAATACCAAAGGGCAGGGTTCTTGGCGGAGGTCCAGTGGGAGCGAGTTCCAAAGTAGAGGACCAGCTGTGGAGAGGGCACATTTCCTTAGTGAGGTTTTGGCCGGCTGGGTGTATAGCATGTCCTTGTATGCTCTTCTGATGGGTCTATTGGAAGTGTGCGGCTGAAGTTGGAAGGTTAGGTTGAGGGGGGAGATGTCGTGTAAAGCCTTGTGGATCATCATGAGGGCTTTAAAGAGTATCCTGAATTTGACTGGCAGCCAGTGAAGGTTCTGAAGGATAGGGGTGATGTGTTCCCTTTTGTTGGTGTTTGTGAGGATCCTGGCCGTCGCGTTCTGGACCATCTGAAGTGGTTTGATTGTGTTAGCGGGTAGGCCCAGAAGGAGTGCGTTGCAGTAATCCAGTTTCGGGAGGATGATAGATTGTAGTACCAGGCGGAAATCTCAGAGGTGCAGGAGTGGTTTAAGTTTTTTTAATACTTGCAATCTGAAAAAGCATTCCTTGGTGGTGGTGTTTACGAATTTGTTTAGGTTGAGTTGATTGTTGAGCAGCACTCCAAGGTCTCTTACATGCGGTGTGTGGTCAATAGATGTTGTGGAGAGTTGGGAAGAAATTGGGGGGTTGAGCGGAATACAGTTGTCCGGAGCTATTAGGAGGATTTCAGTTTTGTTGGTGTTAAGGACGAGGTTGAGGCTGGTGAGTAGGTTGTTGATTGCTATAAGGCAGATATTCCAATAGGACCATGTTTTGTGGAGTGATTCAGAGATGGGGATGAGGATCTGTATGTCATCCGCGTATAGGAAGTGCGTTAGCTTGAGGTTGGTGAGTAGATGGCAGAGTGGAAGGAGGTAAATATTGAATAGGGTGGGTGACAGAGATGATCCTTGGGGTACCCCCAAATTAGATCTGATTGGGTGTGATTCTTTGATGTTGATCCTTACCTTGTAAAACCTGTTTTCAAGGAAGGATTTGAACCAGTTGAACGCAGATCCTGTGATGCCGAAGTCTGCTAGTCACTGTAGTAGGGTCGTGTGGTTCACGGTATCGAACGCTGCGGATAGATCCAGAAGTGCAAGTAGGAATGGTTGACCTTTTACCAGGTTTAGGAGGATGGTGTCCGAGAGAGAGGCTAGTAATGATTCGGTGTTCAGGGCCTTCCGGAATCCGAATTGAGTTGGGGTGAGGATATCATTTTCTTCGAGGTATTCAGATAGTTGTCTGTTTACTATCTTCTCCATGAGTTTGGCGATCATAGGCAGGTTAGCTATAGGGTGGAAGTTGGGTTTTTTTAGGAGAGGCTTAAGCACTGCAAGCTTGAGTTGGTCTGGGACATGACCTTGAGACAGTGAGCAGTTTATGATGTCTGCTACTGGCTTGGTGATGATGTTTGGCATGGAGAAAAGCAGGTTGGACGGGATGTGATCTGAAGGATGAGACGCGGGTTTCAGCTTCTTAAGGATGTTTTCTATTTCTAATGAGAATGTCAGTTCGAAGGTAGCAAGGGTAGCTAGGGTTGAATTTTGTTGCTGGAGGGTTGAGTGCGAGAGTTGAGAACCGGTGGGGAATGAGGAAATAGGCGGAGGAGAGGGCCCCGTGAGGGGTGCGACGAGGGTGGAGATTTTTCTCTCAAAGTAGTCCGCCAGTTCATTGGCCTTGTTGGTAGCTTGGTCGTCTGGGATGAGGGGTGTAGCTGGTTTTGTGAGGGCTGATACATAGGAAAACAATGTTCTGGAGTCAAGGATAAAGTGGTGGATCTTTTTAGAGAAGAATTCTTAGTTCTGTTGATGACATTTCTGTAGGAGTTTAGGCAGGATTTGTAGGCAGAGAGGGTTGTTGTGGAAAGGTTTTTACGCCACCTGTGTTCTTTACATCTAAGCTCCTGTTTGAGCGACTTCAGTTCAGGGGTGAACCAGGGTTTCCTGTTGTCTTATCCGGATGAAGTGTTTTTGTGGTCATGGGGCACACTTGATCTGCTACTTTGTTGGTGATGTTAATCCAAGATGTAGTGGCAGTGTTGGCATCAGAGAGGTCGAGGTGATCTAATTCCTTGGAAAGATGCGAGCTGAGGAGTTCTCCGGAGCAGGGTTTCCTGACAGTTACTGAAGTTAAATGGGTTGCTTGGGGAGGGTGCTCCTTGATCTCTAGAACAGTGGAGATGCCTTGGTCCGTCCATGGGACTGGTGAGCATGTTGGGATGGTATGGGGCGATATTCCCTCATTTATGAAAATAAGGTCTAAAGTGTGTCCTGCTTTGTGAGTAGGATTGTTGACAATTTGTCTGAATCCCATATGGCTGAGTGTGGTGAATAGGGTTTCGCAATTTGTGGAGTGTGGTTGAGCGTCAACATGTAGGTTAAAGTCTCCCATCAGGATGGCTGGTTTTTCGGCATTATGGTGTTTTGCGGTGAGTTCGATGATGGGGGAGGGGTCTGCTTCAAGAATTCCTGGAGGGGCGTAAATTAGTCCGATTTTGGAGGTATTTTGATTTGAAGAGGGCAAATTCCAGGTTGGTTGAGACATTTGTGAACTGTAGGGTTAGGCCTAGCCCTTTTTTGGCTGCCAGCAGCAGCCCTCCTCTTCTTTTTTTGAGCCTGGTAATAGAGAACAGGTCGTAGGCCTGAGTGGGGAGATGATTTATTAATACTGTGTCTGTGGTTTTTAACCAGGTTTCTGTGATTGCACAGATGTCTGGTTTAGTTTCTGAAAGGAAATTTTCTCAGTTTCTATTTCTGGATACCTTAAGAACATAACAAGTTGCCATACTGGGTCAGACTGAGAATCCATCAAGCTCAGCATCCTGTTTCCAACAGTGGCCAATCCAGGTTACAAGTACCTGGCAAGTACCCAAACATTAAATAGATCCCATGCTAGATAATGCCAGTAATAACAGTGGCTATTACTGGCATTATCTAGTGGCTAAGCCAACATGATTAACTGCACTTAATGGACTCTTCTTCCAGGACTTATCGAAATCTATTTTAAACCCAGCTACTCTAACTGCCCTAACCACATCCTCCGGCAATGAATTCCAGAGTTTAATTGTGGGTTGAGTTTTAAATAATTTTCTCTGATTTGTTTTAAATGTGCTACTTTCTAACTTCATGGAATGCCCCCTAGTTCTTCTATTATCTAAAAGAGTAAATAACTGATTTACATTTACCTGTTCTAGTCCTCTCATGATTTTATAGATTTCTATCATATCTCCCCTCAGTCGGCTTTTATTAGTTATTAGTGTGTAATTGTAGTGCATACAATAACTTATACAACAAGCTAAGAACTGAGGTCTTAAAATAACCAGGGCCCAAGTTATGCTATCCCCAGTTGAAGTTACCTAATTTCCCTGGTGCAGATAGGATATAATTTAAAAAAGTAAAGGTGAATTTTAAAAGCCCGATGCATACATTAATTAGGGAATATGCGAATATGCTGGGCTTGTGCGTGTTGAGCGGATTTTATAAGCCGTAGGATATGCGCTTAAATGCCACAGCGTGCATATCTCGGAAGTTTTCAAATAGGGGCGGGGCATGGGCGTTTCAGGGCATGACGCTGAGATGTGCGTTTAAATACGCGCTCTGGCGCGCGCCGATGCCCCCCCTGCTGCGTAACTTTACTTCTGCAATGGATGCCATGTAAGTTATAAAATAAAAATAAACAGGCAGACTGATGGGGTTTTAAGGGCTGAGGATAACTGGGGGAGTGAACGCTATTAAACTGGGGGAGTTTGGAAGACCTCTCTCTTACCTGGGCAAACTGGTAAAACTGGAAAAGGTGTCGGGGCGCGCCCCTTCTAAAATCCCCCGATTTACGTGCTAGAAGCAGCATTTAAGTGTGCACTTATGCACGCCCCCTTAAAATGTGGTGCCCACGTGCGCGTGGCCAGGCTATTTGATAACATGTGCACATATACGCCGACGAATGCATGCACATGTGCGCCCGCATCCTGGTTTGAAAGTTACCATCCCAATTTGTAAGTTGTTGCCAATGAACTGTAATTTTGAAGAAAGTTACGATATCTTATTTTGAGTGCAGGAGGGTTTACATGCAGTGTGGCGTGTTGTCCTGTTTTCTTTGTAATGGATTCAGACAGCTGATTAGAGAGCTCAGCCACTTCACTGTGATCATAGGGCATGCACCAAGTGGATCCTAACCTGCCATGTACTCAGCATATTAGGCTGTTCTGGGTACAGCTGTTATTCAGCAGCAACAATAGCGTGATGCTATCTTTCCTAGGAGTCAGCAGTTCTGGAATTCTTAGACCTGCTCTCTTATCCACAGCACCTCCCTTGTTACACACAGTCACTAACATTACTCAAGAGACTGGCCTTTGTGCGCAGCTAAGGACTGGTGGAGGTATCTACGTCTGCAGATGTGCATGACTGACCAGTTCTCTAAGTGCATACTGTACCCTCTGTAATACTCTTTGCGCTTCATGAATTTTTTTTTTTTTTTTTTTATAGTTCAGAAGCCTAACTATCTGAAAATATATAAACTAGTGTGTTAAATATCTTTTTACCAATGTCAATTTCCTGCGATTACTACTCACCCTTTGGGCAAGCTTCAGCAGTACATTTCCTAGTCTGATCATTCTAAACTTTCTTCTGAGATAACTTTTCCTCCCCCCCCCCCCCCACTGAGGAGATGGAAACCCACCGACAGTTCTGTGAAATGCATACTGACTTGTCTTTCATTAGTGTAATAAGAGCATATTTGAACTAGCAAAGGATGGCAGTAAGAAAGCATTCCCCATGTATTGCCTTTGCAATCATTTTAAAAGGTAACTGTTTTAAATAATTCCAACAGAAAAGGTGGTGGGTGCATGGGACAGTCTTCCAAGGAAGAAGAAGGGCCCAAAAAAAAAAAGGTTATGCAGTTTATGAACGTACGGGACACGTGCAGAGGATCCTTAGAAGTGGCACAGTGAAGACAGAGCAGAGATCAATGAATAATTACCTGCAATTCTGCCATTATCCGCTCTCCTTCTTCGTCTTCATCCTTTACAGCCGAGGCTGCAACTGGAGGAGATTTTGGGGGTAAGGCTTGATCCTCTGTTTGAGACCTTGTTACCTTTGTCTGCAGAACAAGGCCAGCCTCCTCGTTAGATTCCTGGAGAGTCAGAAAATGCAGAGCAGTGTGTATGTGCACTGGATCGAACTATCTCATTATTTCTACTGCTTAGCATTTCTATAGCTTTACTGGGCATACACAGTGCATACCTAATAGGGGTTGAACGGGCAAAATTTTGCTCAGATTGTTTCATTCATTTCAGGGTCGTTTTTGTTGCTCTTTTTGAGTTTCATTTTGATGCTTTATGAGAGCAATTTTCAAAAGCAGTTACATGTGCAAAACAGGATTTTATGCAAGTAAATGGTTTTTTTTTTTTTTTTAATTATCCCAGGACTGGTGCATGTAAGAGTACGCACAGATGCGATTTCATGCCTACTTTTATGTGCACTTGAAAGAGGCGTTCTCAGGGGCAAGCTGGGGGCAGGGAAACCATTTACGTGCATACATTTGATTTTCATTGGCCTGTAAGGATTTCACTTAAAGAATAAGTACCTCCTGGGCATCATACCTCATTTCCTTTGTGCATTAACTAGTGTGTAACCAAGAAATTTTAGTCAGAAACTGAGCAAATGAGCGGATGTACTCTCAGGACACCTACACAGATAGAAGCAGGCCATCATGTCTCTTTTACAGAAGCACTCTCACCACTCTAGAGGCACTTTCAAATTGGCCATCGTTCTATTTGGTGGTTTCCTTTTCAGTATGTATTACTACTGTTCTGCTGATATTTAAAATACCTGAAGCAACAGTAGTAGCCAAAACTATTTTAAAAAAATGTTTTCTAGTTAAAGTACTTATTTAAAAAAAAAAAAAAAAAAAAAAGCTTTTCCTCCTCAGTCCCTCCCAGCACTACGGATGTCTGTAAATTGTGCCAAGTCACGAACCTGTGCAGGCATCACACTGATCCATGCAAAGAATGAGTGCAGCATGCACGGCTTAAAGAATGGACTCAGAGAGTGCAGAGCATCCAAAATGAAAGCTACGCTTTCTTGGAATAGAAAGATGTATGTAGAAATGTAATAAATTAAAAGGAAATGTAAGAAGAAGGCCACAAGCGGCACGCTGCTCGTCATTTCTCTCTTTATTCCTGCAATGTGTTCTGAAGTGGAAGGCTGTAACTCTACCGTTCCTCTTTGCCTTTTGTTTCAGATAGAGAGGGACTTTTCCACAGATAGCTTACGTGACAAGGAAATGTATTTAGCATTCTTTTCTGAGGACCAAGGAGAGCACTGGGTTTAGCAGCCATCTTGGTTTATTGGTAACTTCTTAAAGAAGAGTTTAAAAATGAGACCTTTGGGTTATGTGCCTACTGTGTCCTAAGGGCTCTGATTGGGTGAGAATGACATTTTGGCAACCTCAGTCGCTGCACAGCAGAAACGCATTAGGATTTGATACAATTCTAGCAAAGATGACATTACTGAACAATGCTATCTCGTTGTTTGACAATATCCGCCCATGAGAGACCCGTGATTATTACGCTGCACCTTGTTTTCCATTATTGGTCCAGCAGTGTCTGGCAGCTGCATGTGGGACAGATCCAGTATGGAGACCAGTGACAGGGAAAAGGTTGAGAGATCAGCTGTGATATGGGGGAGGGAGTGGTGTATGGAGCTTCTGCTGGATGCTGTATGGGAAGTTATATGCTCATCTAGCCAAAGAGAAAGACAACCAGAAAGGAAGTATCTCATCTGGGCAGACTAAATGGGCCAATTGGTCTTTATCTGCCATCAGTCACGGAGATATTGTGTTACTATGCGTTTTGGAGTCTTTTGTTTATTATTATTGGGAAATATGCTGTAAAACCAGGATTGGAGATATTTTATTTCTTATGAATTTCATACAACAAAGATTTTTTCCATAGGTACAAAATGAGAAAAAGTCCTTTTGAATAAGGCCCTAGAAATCTTTAAAAGTCTGATTTAAGCATCTAGTAATAAAAAAAAAAAAAGTGCCAAAAGCCTGATGATCAGTGTGTGCGCAAAGCTCTAAAATAGCACATCTTCGGGTCAAGGCTTTGATTTCCTGCAACTTGTGAAAAAAAAAAATCAAAGCAAACACCTGTGCAAAGCTTTGTGCAAAATAACACGTGTGCAACTTTTGTCCGACTCTTAAATTTAGCACATTTGGGAAAAAGCAGAATTTTTGCTTGCTAGTTTTTTTTTTTTTTTTTTATGGAATTTTTTTCCCCTTCCAAATGTTGCAGTAATGTAAATCTTTGGGCAAAAGACACCCAATTTCAAAATTATGCAAGCAATCTGATTTGCTGGCTACAACCCCCTTACTTTTACCCAGTCCTTAAAGCTGGCTGGAAAGCATTTCTCCACAGGTGAAAACACTTCCTGAGGGCTTTCCGAATTGCATCCCCTCCTCACTATTTTTATGGTATAAACACAAATCTTGTCTGGGAACGAATCGGACCATAGTTCTCGGCCAGTTTTCCAGTGAACTATTGCTGCATCATCCAACCTTTGAATTCTCCTTTTTTAGTGCGTATATGACATCGCCCGTTCTCGGTGGAGTGGGGCCAGATCCCGGCGGGTAGATGCGACGTGGAGGAGGTGGAGGCGGAGACTTCCCAACCTTATTGTTATCTTGTTCTGCAGCAGAAGTCTCCTCTGTAAAACAGGGTGCAGAAAAATATCTCAATAAGAAAAATAAAGAGAAAATCTAATGCCAGGCTTGTGGTGCAGATGGAGCCGTAAGCCCCACTGAATATCCCGACAAACTTGTATGCATAACTTTATCCGAATAACCAGCTCTCTGGCTTTCTAAATATGAATCTCCTTGCAAATAAATCAATTTAAAAGGAACCATGTTTTATTAAACAAGTGCAGTGATGTGGAATAAATGTTACAATAAGAAACTGATTGCTGAGTGAGTCACTGGCTTTACAGTATGTGCAGATAACTTGTAAATTGGTAGGTAGTGCCTCTGCGTAGGCAAATATATTGCTAAATTATGTGCTCTCCTATTTTTGTGTCAGGCAATTCTTGAAGGTAGACTCGTGCAGTGTTTTTCCAACCCTCTCCTGCAGGCACACCTAACCAGTCCATAATGAACAGGCATGAGATAGATCTACATACATTGGGAACTCCGTGCATACAAATCTGTCTCATCCATATTCACTGATGGCAAGCCTGAAAACCTGACTGGATAGGAGTACGTCCAGGAGAGGGTTGGGAGCACTGTACTGGTGCATTTGAATCTTTCCTCAGAAACAGGAATGGCAAAATATACATCGAGAATACTAGATATTGAAAATCCTCATTGAGGGGCTTTTGTACCAAAACTATGTTAAAATTAATGTATGTACTAACCACTATGAGGGGGTATGCTGATACAATAAGTTGAAAGGTCCTGATTCAAAGAAAAAGGTGTGCTGTTTACCTCATATGCAGACTCTTTAAATCGTCACTATGTACTAAGACCTTACAGCGGACGCTAAATTTAATGCACCCTCTTATACGGTAACTTTTATATTGGCTCGCAGGCGCACATGTGCATTCGTTTGTTGGCTCGCGTCCAGAGACTCGTTCATTTTATAACAGAGACGCGTATATGCACGCATGTTATAAAATAGCCTGGATGCGCAAATGCCGCATCTACCATGTGTGTGGGGAAATTTTATAAGGGATGTGCAATGATGCCATAGCTAGTTTTCCCGGTTCATTCCCAGTTTTCCCAGTTAAGGTTTAGGACTTCCAAACTGACCTATTTAATAGCCTCCTTTCCCTCCTATTAGCCCCAACTTTTAAAATCTGTCTGATTAGCCTAGATTTGCTTTGTTTAATACTTACCCACCATCCATAACAGAAGTATATTTACATGGCAGGGGACCCCAGCGCGTGCCGGTGCACATAAGTATTTACACGCACATGTCTTGGCTAGGCCCCGACATGCCCACTCCCTGCCCATGCTCTACCCCTTTACAGAATAATTTCACTTGTGTGCACAGCGGGAGATACTCCAGTCCATGGGAGGCTTATAAAATCAACTTGCCCAACTCATGTGCCAAGTTTTGGTGCATGCCGTGCTTTGAAAATTCACAGTTTATTGTGGAAAATTTAGATTCTGTCAAGGGACTCAGTAAACCATTAGTGCACTGATTTAATACTGGGAGAGAGTTTAATATTGGGAGGATGCTGTGTCCTTGGCCTTCTCCCCATTAACATATCTACCTTTCTAGTCATCTCCCATCCTCCTGATCAAAAAACAGCAATTTCCCCAACTGCAGACCATCCTCTTCCTGACTCTCTGGAGTGTTAAGCATCCTCTCATCTGGTGTGGTTCAAAGTTTGAACTGAGGCCAGATGAACATCGAATGCTAGGCCGGTAGGAGGTTAGGAATTGCACTCCTCCCAGACTGGCAAAGATCCTTTTTGAGAGAGCTGGAGACTAGGGGATCACTTTTGGGGTCCTAGGATGGAAGGCAAGGACTTACTTTTCTGGGCTTTAGGTGTTAAAATAATTTAATGCACATGCTAAACTATGCAAGTTCATTTTTAGTGGGGGAGTAGCCTAGTGGTTCAAACTGTGGGCTATGAACCAGAGAAACTAGGCTTCAAATCCAACTGCCATTCCTTGTGACCTTGGGCAAGTCTCTTTACTCTCCATTGCTTCAGGTACAAACTTAGATTATAAGCCTTCTGGGGATAGGGAAATACCTACAGTACCTGAATGTAATCCACTTTGAAGGGCCGAAAAGCAGAATATAAAATAAATAATGTACACTCTTAATACATGGGCTCCTTGATTCTATAAAAAGAGCAAAGCAACAGTGCCTTCTAACAACTCATCCAAAAGAACCAATAAGAGTCTCTTCTGACTCAAATACAAAAGTTTTTATATTTCTTTTCTATAGTATCGTTTAGACAGTTTTATTTCTCTTGTCAGTCTCTGGAAGGTCTGGAAATGCTGTGCTATTTTTCCCCACTCACTACATTCTCCAGCCTTCTCTCCTCGTCTTTGTTGCGTGGCTAATATGAACCCATCTCCCATAATGCAGGAGAAGGAGGGTACGACTACAAACCGGAAAGTTTCTGACATGTGCCTTGGCAGCCCGACTTAAAAGCTGGATTCGCATAAGTATCCCTCAATCTATTTTTCGACTAATTCCAAGAAAACGGAAGTGCAAGAATCGGATGGATTATCTATCATACAATATAGATCAGGGCATTCCTCACTAAAGTTTGGCCAAAACAAAGCTGGTAAGAGGCAGTATCACCTTATACACGCAAGCAGCAATGTCCGCTTTCATTTGGCTGGGTACTGTATTGCTGGCATGGTTTCTGGGTGATGGGTTTTGATCACCTACAAGAAGGCATTACAATCTATCCCAAGTCTTTTTAAAGCAAAAAAAACCCCCATCTTACGAGAGTGCAGTCTTACCTACAACTTCCAATCTGTCCACAACATCCCTCTTTGAAGGCTGAGGAGGCACTTCCAGACTGGGGATTGACTTCATTATGTTGGCCTGTGCTTCTTCCAAGAGCTTCTCAAACTCCTTTCCATTGTACTGGTCCAGGTTTTGTCTTTTTTCTTCCCATTTCTTTTCCGCTTCCTGAGGCAAAACAGGAGTCGTTCAGTTGTACGCTTCTGGATAGTTTAATGGCATTTCTGAGTCACGATTCCATTCCATCCTTCCTGCATTAGGTTACGCGCAACTGCACTGATCTCAGCAAGGAGCAGTAATCGCTCTCAGATGAGCACAAAGGACAAGTCGATGCTTGTGCTTTGCTGCTTAGTTTTAAATTAGATCTTCACAGTTCATTTTCCACATTAAAAAAAAAAAAAGGTCAGTAAACTCAGTTCAGCATGCTTCACTGATTGTTGATCACAGCACTACAGCAATGAGGCGTGTGGGGTTATTTTTTAAAACAAAACACTGTGTGTGGTTTGCCCTCACCAGACACAAAAAGAGAGTAATTAGGAAAAAGGTGCAAGTCAGGCAACAATATTAACAAAGGGCACGACTCGCATGTGTTCCCCCTGCTCACTACCACTCTCTTTGCAAAGATATTAACCAAGGGCCTAACTTACCCCCTGTTCCTTGGACTTGACCTAGAAATTCTGGGTTTTCAACCCAAGCTGTGGGGTTCTAGGGCCCAGGGACTTAAAGAAAAGAAAAATAGGCAGGATACTTTTTAGGAATACCATCCTAAAACTGAAATGGTGGAGGAAACTGCCTGTCTCGCACGAGTGCACCCTGGACGCACCTCCTGTTCTGCTCCCTCCCTCTCAGCCTGAGTCTCACGACGACAGTGCACATAAAGCAGAGATACTGCCTTCACCTGGGCCACTTTCACCAGGTTGTAGGTTTCTGTGACCTTTTTCTTTTTTGTATGGGAGGGGCTCAAAAGAGAGAGGAGAAAAGAGAAATACAAGGACAAGGGGAGGGGGGAAAGGCGGCCAGGGGACTCAAGGGAGAGAAGAGTGAAAGACACAGGGGTATGGGAACAGAAGAAATGAGGACAGAGGAGCAGAAAGGATGGACGAAGGATGCAAAAGCAAAGGAGGAAGGCAAAAAAGGGCCAGAGGGAAGGAAGGGGAAAGGGACAGCATCACAGAGAGAAGGCAGCACAGAAGGATGGAGGCTGGGGAAATGGACAGAGGAGCACCCGGGGGATGGACACAGGATAGGAAGAAGATAAAGGGAGAAGGGCACAAGGGAGGGAAGGGAGAAAGACAGAGGAGCCCTGGGGAGCAAGGGGAGAAGGATAGAAAGATACAGGAAATGAGGAGAGAAGGTAAAATGAGGGAAATGTAAGACCTTGGACAGAGGAAAGAGGAGCAAAAACAGCCCTAAGGAAAGTAAAAGAAGTTGCACAAGGGAGGAAGAAGGGAATTGGGAGAAGGTGGTGCGGAGGGAGGAGAAATCTGAGCGAGTGCCATTTCCTGGCCGCTAGTCATTTTGTGGCCCCAGGTTCTGGAAATTCCTGACTGGGCCCCAAGAAAGGGCACAAGTCAGAAAGGCCTTACCCTTGAGGCCACAAACCCTCCTTACCCCTCTCTCCCTACCAGTGAGGAAAGAAAAGTGTGGGTGTCCTGAAGAAGCTTTTCTCCTTCCTTTCCTTTTTTTGTTCTAATGTTTAATTTGTTCTAATATTATAACTGAGCTCAGGAGCGCACATTTTTCATTTAAATTTCAGATTTCCTTTGTTCTATCTGAGTGCAGGAGATATTTACTCCTCTGCACACCAGGGCAAGTTAGAGATGACTGCTTAAATTCGTTTTATAAGCAACACCAAACATCTTTTAGCCAAAAGATCTTCATTCAAAAATTAGAAGAAGGATCCAGCAGAAGAAAATAGGATAAAATATAAGCTTTGGCAAGTTAAATGAAAGACATTGATAAGACAGGCGAAGAGAGAATCTGAAAAGAAGTTAGGCAAAAACTAATAATAAAAACTTTTCAAAATATATCCAACGCAGAAAGCCTGCGAGGGAGTCAGTTGGACCGTTAGATAATCGAGGGGTTAAGGGGGCCCTTAAGAAAGATAAGGCCATCGTGGAAAAATTAAACAAAATTTTTGCTTCAGTGTTTACTGAAGAGGATGTTGGGGAGATACCCGTTCCGGAGACGGTTTTCAAGGGTGATGATTCAGATGGACTGAGCCAAATCATGATGACCCTTGAAGATGTGGTAGACCTGATTGATAAACTGAAGAGTAGTAAATCACCTGGACCAAACAGTATACACCCCAGGGTTCTGAAAGACTAAAATATGAAATTTTCAATGAATTTGTAAGCTATTGTTAAAATCATCCATTGTACCTGAACATTGGAAGGTGGCCAATGTAACCCCGATATTTAACAAGGGCTCCAGGGGTGATCCGGGAAAAATTGTGGAAACTGTTATAAAGACTGAAATCACCAAACATTTAGATAGACGTGGTTTAATGGGACTCAGCCAGCATGGATTTACCCAAGGGAACTCTTGTCTGGGTGAATAAACATATGGACTAAGGTGAACTGGTAGATGTGGAGTATTTGGATTTTCAGAAGGAGTATTTGGATTTTCAAGTCCCTCATGAGAGGCTTCTAAGAAAACTAAAAAGTCATGGGATAGGAGGCGATGTCCTTTTGTGGATTGCAAACTGGCTAAAAGACAGGAAACAGAGAGTAGAATTAGATGGTCTGTTATAACAGTGGGAAAAGATACAGGGGTAGATTTTAAAAGGTGCGCGTGGGTGTGCATGTGCGCACGCTACCCGTCACACGCACATGTACGCCCGATTTTATAACATGCTCGCGTAGGCACGCACATGTTATAAAATCGGGGGTCAGCGTGTGCAATGGGGTGCACAATTGTGCCCCTTGCGTGCGCCGAGCCACGCTGCCTTCCCCCGTTCCCTTCCCCCTAGCCTGACCTTCCCACCCTGTCCCCTAACCTTTCCTCCCCCTAGCCCTACTCTAACCCTCCTGTCCTTTGTCTTATCTTTTGTGCCTGCCTCTGGGCAGGCGCAAATTGTGCGTGCCGACCGACACAGCAGCAATGCCCGGGGCACGTAACCCTTTGAAAATCCGGCCCAAATAGTTGAGTGTCTCAAGGATCTGTACTTGAACCGGTGCTTTTTAATATATGTATAAATGATCTGGAAAGGGGTAAAACAAGTGAGGTGATCAAATTTGTCTTAGGAGTTATCACCCAGGAAAGAGATCTAGGCATCATACTGGATAATACATTGAAATCATCAGCTCAGTGTGCTGTGGCGATCAAAAAAGCAAACAGAATGTTGGGAATTATTAGGAAGGGAATGGCAAATAAAATGGTGGATATCATAATGTCTCTATATCGCTCCACGGTGAGACCACACCTTGAATACTATATGCAATTCTGGTTGTCGCATCTCAAAAAATATATCATTGCACTGGAAAGTGCAGAGAAGGGCGACCAAAATGATAAGGTCATGGAACAGTTCCTCTATGAGGAAAGGCTAAAGTGGTTAGGGCTGTTCAGTTTGGAGAAGAGATGACTGAAGCGGGGATATGACAGAAGTCTACAAATCATGAAAGGACTTGAACAGGTTAATGTAAACTGGTTATTTACTCTCTCAGATAATAGAAGGACCAGGGGGCACTCCATGAAGTTAGCAAGCAGCTCATTTAAAACAAATCAAAGAAAATTCTTTTTCACTCAACGCATAGTTAAGTTCTGGAATTCATTGCCAGAAGATGTGGTTACAGCATTTAGTGTAACTGGGTTTAAAAAAGGTTTGGATAAGTTCCTAGAGGAAAAATCCATAAACTGCAATTAATTAATAAGCAATAGTAGCTTGAGATCCATTTAAT
Organism: Rhinatrema bivittatum; assembly: GCF_901001135.1. NCBI lineage: Eukaryota > Metazoa > Chordata > Amphibia > Gymnophiona > Rhinatrematidae > Rhinatrema > Rhinatrema bivittatum. Next base: position 140,723,034 of record NC_042616.1, read on the forward strand.
GTTTGGGTACTTGCCAGGTACTAGTGGCTTGGATTGGCCACTGTTGGAAACAGGATGCTGGGCTTGATGGACCCCTGGTCTGACCCAGTATGGCATATCTTGTATTTTTATGTTTTTAAGCGTCATGTGTGTAGTTACACCTATTTATTTTTTATTTATTAGTCTTTATATGCCGTCTTTCTGAAACCAATCAAGGTGGCTCCCAGTTACATATTAACAATAGATATGATTAATGTCAATTTTGTACTCTTGATAGATAATAGTGACAAGAAATAATTTAAAAAACCTATTTGTTTCCTGTATCATGTATATCAAGAAAAGGCAACTCCAATCCTTGAGAGCCACAAACAGGCCTGGATTCCAGGATATCCACAATGAATATGCATGAGACAGATTTGCATACAATGGAAGCAGAGAATTTAACTTTACCTTATACATATTCAACATAGATATCCTGAGAACCAGACCTGTTTGTGGCACCTCAGAACCGGCATTGCCTTTCCCTGATACATACAAATGGCATCTAGATTTCACCACAACTTAGACATAAATGAATTACGGGGAGCAAGCTGGGTGTGGACTGACTTAAGAACAACAACGAGAAAACACCGTACCTCAATTGACACAGCTCTGTTCCGGTAACCCACGTGGTGAATTTCCTCAATGAAAAGGCTTTGCATGGTGGACCCATTTACAGCTGCCGTAGGTGACTGGGGGCTCTGCATTGGCTGGGAAAGGACCGCCGTCTCCTGTGAGGTGGCTGCAGAGTTTGAGGTTTGATGGCCTCCCATCAGTACACCAACCGAATGGCTGGCCAGTGAGGGGGATTGCGGAGGGTTGTTCACCAGTGCTGAGGAGTGCTGGGACTGATGGATGACGACCGGAGAGCTCTGCGCATGGTGAACTGTCATTGTAGGAAAGGGCACCACTTCTGACTTGACAGAGGAAGTCTGTGACTCGGCGCCGTGCTGGGAGTGACCCTGGCCCAGAGCCACCTCGTTCTGGTTATACAGAGCTTCGGTGGCCCTTTCGGTGGTAGAGTAATGCACGGTGTGGGTAGAACTGGAGTCCTTTAGGAGCCCCTCAGTAACCTGTCTATAAAACAAAGGGCAGGTTATAGGAAGTCATGCAATGGGGTTTTCTGACTCTCCAAACCTATGACAGCTATTCGGATTTTTAGGAGAGTGATTCCATTCAATTTATAGAAGTGACTTATGGCTGGGTGATTACCTTCTAACGAGGGTTTTAATATTCTGATAAGGGTCAGTCAAAGTTACTGAAAATTAAAATCTAGTTGCTTACAATGTGCCTCAGCAACAAAATCACACTAGACCGGAGCCCAAGGACAATTTTGGTTAAATAGTGCAGTTTTATTATTTTTAAAAACAATGGCTTTTTTTTTTAAACAACCGTAGGGGGGGGTAAGTATTCACTATATATACAGTATATCTCGAGTTAAAAGCATAAGCATGTCATCTTTTTTTTTTTTTTAATTCTTTATTTATCATTTTCTTATATTATACAAGTATCCACTTGCAATATTGCATTTACAGAATCAGAAAATATTGTATAATCCTTACAAATAATACCATGAATATTACACTTTCTGTATTATTTAAAGTAAAAAGAGAAAGTTTATCAATTTTAGAGCATTTTTATTGCAATTTTATAATTAACTAAGGAAAAAAAGTAAGTTAAATTATTCTCCAACTTCTATCTTATTTATACCTGTTTTTCTACCCCTAAAAGTACTCTGAGTTGTTCAGGGTCGGTGAATTGATATTTTTGTTCATTCAATGTTATCATGCATTTACAGGGGTATCTTAATAAAAACTGACCACCCTTATCTATTACAAGTTGTCTTAAAGTGAGAAATTTCTTTCTCCTAAGTTGGGTAGTTTTTACCAAATCCGGATATATCCAGATTTTATAGCCATAAAAGGTCTTCATTCTATTGCGAAAAAAGAATCTGAATATATTATCCTTGTCAGAGATAAATGCTAATGTAACTAATAAATTTCCTCTTTTTTCAACAATTAGTTCACTTTGAGATTTTTCAAGCAAATCAGATAATTCAAGTGAAAGTTCATCCTTTTTTTGATCTACTAATTCTTTGATTTGTTTTCCATCTTGAGCTTGAGCTTGGTCTTCCTTTCCTTTCAAGGTATTTATATAAAAAGCTTTTACTATCGTTGGCATACATTGGTCCGGTATTTGAAGCACTTGTATTATATAGGACCTAAATAGATCAATGGGATTCATTTTACTAATAATTGGGAAATTTATAATTCGCAAATTTAAATTTCTTGAATAATTTTCAATATTTTCTATCTTTCTTTGAATCTCATTTTCACTTTTTATCTGGTTTACTTGAATTTTCTCTACCAGAGATAACCGATTAACAATCTCTTTAGTTTGCTTTTGTTGATTAAGCGTCATCTCTGCATTATTTTTTACCGCTATATTGATCTCATTCATAACTTTAGTTAAATTCTTAATTGAATTATCCAACTTAGACATATATGTCCACAAAGTGTCCAAAGTTATATTGGAAGGTCTTTTTTCCTCTTCATTAATATTGCTATTTTCTTGAATTAAGATCTGGTCTAATTTTTTAGGAGAATCAATCTTTACTAAGCATGTCATCTTAAAAGAAATTAACTTCCAATGATCAGACCATGAAATACAGTGGAAAAGAATATGTTAAAAGAACGCACCTAGGGCACATCCAGTGACTCGGGGTGACAGTGCTGTGCACTGCCAAGTGGAAAGTAGACTCGATTCCCGGGCCCGGCTTCTGACCCTGGGCAGGGAGTGATGTGGAGTCAGAATTCCCAGCACCCCCAGGGCGGGGAGTCCCAGCCACTGCACATGGGCGCCACCTGCTGGCCAGACTCAGGGTGTATTCCCTGGGTTCCAGAAGGAGGCTGTGGTCTGGGACCCTGGGCCAAAGAATGCCATTATGATCGGGCAGGGGAATTCATAAATATGGGGGGAATGTATCAGGTAGCTGAGAATGAAGGCTTATGACGCTGTAGCCCCAGTACAGGGCCGGCTCAGACTGAGCTGGAAACTCAGAGGTGCAGGAGAAAATAGCCAGAGGCAAAAAAAACAGCAATACGATATTTTTAGCGTGTCCAACTGAAACATATCAAAATCAAAACATACTAAAAGAATCATGTTATAATGATCCCCTGGAGCAGACTATTTTGGACATGAAAAATGAGTGAGCACTACCATTGCATTTGGCTTTGTCAAGGAGAGAATGATAACTACAGACTGCTCAGTATGAGCAATTATTATTAAATCACAATTCGGCTGCACTTCATAACCTACTGAAAGCCACTTGCACAAAAATCTCCTAAAGTGAGAGATTTGATGAAATGGAAAACAAGAGCTGTGGCAAATTTTTATCTTTTTTTTTTTTTTTTTTTATTAAACAAGTTCCACGCAGAACTAACAGAGCCTGCTTGTCTGGATTCGGGCACAGACATGATTGAATCCCCCAAACTTAACCTGGTCAGGATCCTCTTGGACCCCCTAGCATGTCTTGAAAATCTTGTGTAGATAGGACACCGCACAAAATAGCTATTAGTGGGAGTGGTGGTGGGGGAGGAGAGGGAGGAGAGGGAGGATACCCAGGCATGGTGATTGTATAAGCCTGCTTTCCTTCCTTTGGAAAGTACGCTAAAAGCAAAAAACATTCACAGTGAATAACTGCACAGTGGTAAAGGCAATACAATTTTCTCAAGAAAAGTCTTAACACAGTGCTAACCTCTCAACAACTGTGAAATGACTCCCAAAATGTTTCTGAATTTAGGGAACCACTAAAGGAAACTGTAACAAGCATTTTCACCCAGCGCTAACGGAGATTACGTTCTGGGATGTGCGCAGATCTGAGCCCCCTACCACCCTCCTCCTCCCGAAAACCCCCAACCTGTCGGGGTCCTCATATCCACCCCCCTCCCCCCCCTTGTTATGGATATGACATCAAAGAGAAATTAGAGAACACACACAGTGATTTTCCTAATTCTTCTTTCCCTTCAAAAAATAGACCAAAAGCTAAAGGGCTTCAGGTTAAAAAGAAAACAATTATACCTTGACAAGTTTCATCATCATGAATCCTTTATCAGGGAAACATTTGAAATCATGTCTGAACACTAGAAAAATTTTAATGTGGACCAGACCAACTATCTCAAAAAGGTTTGCGACTTCTAACTTCTGTGAAGACAACTGCTATGAACACTATCACTTCAACCTCCCATTTTCAGAGCAATCTATCAAATGCCGTAAGGGAGTACATTTCTGGTGTGTAAAAAATAGATTGGCTCTGTATGAAAAACGTTTTCTAGATGCCCCTTATTTTCAAGAGCTGCTCAAAGGTTCAGGGAATCAATCACCTTCTTAAGGTGGTAAGGACATCTGTCATGCTCCGAATTCTCTTCAGCAAGCAGTCCAGCTTATGAGGCTCCTCTTTAAGAAACTTCACCGCTTCCACTTCAACACGGAGGACTGCCCGCATTTTATTCTGTAAAGGTGGAAACTCTCCTAAAGGCAAGAGAACAACAAGGAATACATTTGTCACCCCCAACTGCAAAGCCAGGCCTGGCCTTTGAAGCACACCAACAAACTTCCATTTTCAATGTCAAGGCATCCGCGTTAACTGGGCCGGGTTGTTACGCAGCTATAAACACACAGGTGCAACTCCCCGCTGCAAAGTGGGGTGTACATATCGGCATGGCAACGGCACGCAGGACGTTCCAAAATACAAGTTATGCAAGTCAATTTACAGCTCGGCCTTGAAAAGCTTCCAGAACAGCCTCTCATCATGCAGTCAGATTTATAAATGTCAAAAACCTCCATGCAGAAAACAACTGGAGAGCAAAATGCTCTCATCTTCAATCCTCTAAAAAAAAAGGTTTGATGTCTGTATTTTTTAAAAACTGTTAATTCCTCCTTTACAGCTGGGAAGAGAACCTGCATCAACCGAGAACAAAGCCACAGGAGGCGAGATGAAGAGGGGGAAATGTACCTTTCAGGCTCGCTACCGATTCGCCTATTTGCCGCAGAAGAAACGCCCCATCTTCAACATCTTTCAGTGTAACCACTCTGTTAAAGGCCGTGGAGTTCTTTTTGAGTTCCTCAACAAAACCTTCCAGGTCACTAAATGAAAAAAGCAGAGAAACAGCACAAACTAAACATTGCAGTTACGTGTTTTCCCATTATGCATTGTGCCCCTTTGAACTGTAAACCGCTGCAACCTCTCCAGTGAGCATGCGGTATAGAAATGGACCGATCGATGGGAACCAGAGCTGCCTTGCGAGATGCTTCAAGAAAGCAGTGGTGAAGGCCCCCTCAGAGATAAAAAAAAACTTACCAGCAGGTGGCGCAGGAGCGTAATGTATCGCTCCATGAAGACGTCTGTTTAGATTACGGACAGATGTACTGTTGAGATTACTACCTGATAATCTCCTTTTCCTTAGTGTAGACAGATGGACTCAGTACAAATGGGGATAGTATCCCCATTTGTACTGAGTCCATCTGGCTACACGCCAGGAAATACGCATTTTTCTGATGGGCATGAAGGTTGGAAAAAAAAAGACACCTCATATAGCGAGGGGCAGCCCAAGCCTGCCCTGGGGACCCAACAGCCAGTTGGCGTTCTGAGGATATTCACAATGAATGTGCATGAATTAAATAAGCATGCGTTGGAGACCCTGCATATGCACATTTTTCTCATGCATACTCGTTGAAGATACCCTGAAAACCCAACTGGCTGAGGGGTCACTAGAACAGGTTGGGAAAGCCCTGCCTTAGCTCATCATTAAACCATATTTGGAAATTTTCCATGTTCTGAACCCAAGCTCTAGACTTTGGGAAAGTTCCCAGGTTCTTTGGAGCCCCAAACTTTAAAAAAAGGAAAAGATCCAAAACGATAGGAGCTTGAGATGGTCCAGAGAAGAGGAAGCTGTCTCTCTGCTGCACATGCTGCTGTGAGGACACTCATCTCCTTCCTTGTCAGCCTGAACACTGTGGACCATGCATGCAAGAAAGAGGCTTTTCTTTTCTTGCTGAGATCTGCAGCGCTGACTCTGCCACTGGAAGAAGACACAACTCCTTTGCATTGGAAAGTCTATATCACTGCTTTAGTTATGCAATACCGTAGATGTGTTCGTGCAGGACAGGTAATAGTTTAAGACTTAACTATGTGGCAGCTTTCACCGTGTTGCCTTTTACATTGAGTTTGATTAGGCACACAACCTAAACAGAAGACTGACCCATACGCAATGTTTTTACAAGTGTGGCAGGTTCAAAGTAATATCTGTAATCGGCTTGAAAAAAATCCTTGTCGATAAGTATGATGATTTCTGTTTCTCTTACTTTCCAACTGCATTTGCTTGTCATGTTCCAGATGGCAACAAAGATCACAAATTTAGGCCTAGATTTATCATTTTCCTATAAAATTTGCAAAAAATAGCACCTGTGATAAAAAAGGGGTGTGGTCGAGAGAGAGAGAGAGAGACTCTTTATAAGTCTCTCATATAAGGAAACTACCACTGTAAGAGGGGCAACTTGTAACTCGGGGTGAGGTTTTGGTGGTGGCCAAAATATTTGGGGGGGGGGCAGTTTTACATGCACAGTCAGAGGTACAAACAGCACAGTAGACATCAGTGAAGGTTATATGTGATTTGGAGTGATGAAATGTACACAAAGATGAGATTTGTACATTGTACTCTTGACCTAGCTTGATAGCAGCTATCCAAAGAGTGCATCAAGCTAGGTCAAGAGTACATAGTACAAATCTCATCTTTTTATACCTTTTATCACTCCAAATCACATACAATCTTTACGGATGGTAACTGTGCTGTTTCTACCTCTGACTGTGCAAGTAAAACTGACCCCCAAAATCTAGCACATTGTAAGAGGAGTCAGAATGACTCCTCGTACAATGGTATAAAAAGTTGACTAATATGTGTGCCTCCCCAGAGGCGCTCGCTCGCTCTCTCTCTCCCTTCTCCCTGCCTGAAATGGGATTTGTAATAAATATCACAAATCCTGGTTCAGCCATAACACATAGCTATTGCAGGCATAACGCCAGGAAAAAAGGTGTAGTTATTTCTAGCATTAAATCCCATGATAGCGTGCGTTACATTATCGCACGCAATATTAAGCACCCCTCATTTACTCCTCCCCCTTGACTACATTTTTCAAATTTGCATACGTATCTCGCGATCCGCTGTTTATCACATGCATTATCGTGGGCATTTAGGCCCTAATGCCCATGATAAGGCCCTAACGCGATTTGAAAAATGACCCCCTTAGTAACTCTTTATCAGGTCTAATAACTCTCTATAGCATTTCTTGATGTTATACCAGCACAGAACTCATTTTATGCCAATCACCAGAACACTGGATGTATTTTTAAGAGATTCCCTTAACTAGAGCTGTGTGACTGATGAAGCCGCACAGGGTGCTGCCATGGTAAGAGCTCTGCCACAGAGCGCCAGGGATACCGCCCTCCTTTCCTTGTTCTTCAAATCTCAGGAAGACCAACCACTATCTCCCTCTACCCCTCCAAGCCAGAAAAGGCATCATCCCCCCTGCCTGCACAGAACTCTGCTGAGGATAAGGCTGGTCCTGCCTGTAACCATTACAGTTGTGCATTTCTGATGTCCGTCTTGTGATAGCTGTACTTTTAGAAATTTTGGGATTTTCTCCATGGATAATCACAAAAAGGTTTCTGTCATTTTGAAATGTCTGAACTGATAATGGATACAAATCACTGCACCTCTATATTAATTTTCTTTGGCCCAAGTCTTATGGGAGTAGTCAAAAAATAATCATATAAATTAGGGAGGTCCATATTTGAAGGCTCTGGGTAACTTTTCGAGTTACCTGGACAAAAAATGAAAACTGAAGTTTCCCCCTGCTCCCCGGCTAGATTTTCTCTGAGTAACATTTTATCTGGATAATAAGAGGAGGTGATGGGGGCATGGCAAAATGTTAGCCAGCAGGCTCTAGATATCAAACCCAGCTTTGTCTGCGTGGCAGTGCACAGCACTGTCACCAAGCCATTTTATTCAATGAAAGCTTAATGTTCCAAAATCATTAGCAAAAACCCCAAACAGGTCAGCAAATGTTCTCTCGTTTTTTAACCGTAACCAAACCCTGACTACTGCTATGTGCATGTGTAGGAAGGACAGGTGTGTGTGTGTGTGTGTGTGTGTTTCGTTGAATCAATACTTTAATACTTAAATAATGTTTAATAATTAATAACTTAAATAATGTTATTAAATACTTTAATAATGAATCAATACTTCAAAGGGGCACAATGCATAATAGTTAGTTTGTTTTTTTCTACTTATTATAAAGCAATCGTTTGATATGTTCTATGTAAATCGTTTGATATGTTCCATGTAAACCGCCACACGGCGGTAGTTATTTCAGTTACCTGTGAACCGGAGTGATATGTATTTTATACAGGAACTTCCGGAATATAAAAAACCAAAAATAAATAAAATAAATAAATAAATAATAAACTTCTTCATTCTTGATCATTTTGTTAAACTCTATATAAAACACCTCAACGGAAAAGATCTCTCATAAGTTTTGCAGATTAGCTTTAGTTTTGTAGTAAATGAAAGGTATTACTTTACATACTGTTCAGGATGCAAAACAATGGTTATGACAACCTAGAAGTCTCACACAGAATTACTGAAGCCTGATTTCTGGAATGTATGTGCATGCCTACATGGAAACTTGTGCTCTGACCTAACATCTCCTGATAACTTGGCATGCATTAGAAGCAAAACATAAAAGTTAGTGGGTGACATAACTGCTTGCACACATTCATGGAATACGTGAATTCAATCAGAAAAGACCCCTTTCATGATCCTCAAACACACCCTGACATGTTTTAGAAAATCCAGTGTGCACTGAATGCAAAATTTAAAAGTTAATGGGTGATACAACTGCATGAGAGCATTTGTGGAAAATGAGGCCCTCCATGCCTTGGAGGAGCTTCCAGTGTTGTGTTTCCCTTGTTAAATGATTTAACGAACACAGATAATGTCTCTCCAAGGTGACGCACAGCTGGCAAGAGTCCCTGGATAATATTTTGGTAACACATCCTTGTCAGGGGCCTTTCTAGACCTTGGACCATCAAAGATTTTTTGGTGCACCTGGGCATGCTATCCTGATAGGGGTGAGGTGGGGAGGCTGATGATGGAGGACAATAAAAGGGCATAAGGCAACCCCCCTCTACCTAATACAGAAAATCTTCATAACAACAAAATAATTGAGCAGTATTTGTTAAGGGAATCAAAGTATACTTTCATAAATCATCCTTATCACTACAGATGTACAAAATAATTCTGCTTTAGGATTGTGACCCTAAAGCCTACCTATCATTATGTATTTCCTGAATGCAGGCAAAATATGCATGAATGGACGGTAACCAAAGTGGAAGTTTTGACAGTTGGTGCAACTGCTCCCAAGTTTCAAACCTGTGTTAATTCAACCCCTTTTTGTATGTTATCTTGTGTCCAATGTGTGCATATGTATTTTTCTGTGTAGTTACAATTAAGCAGACTTTGTATACTTACCAAGGATACTCTCTTTACAGAGCCAAGGAAATGGATCCCCTGTGTGACTGACGTGGTCACTTGGCTGTGAGTGTACCAGAAGTACTTTAAATTAAATTGGACAATCTAAAAACCCAAAATGAATTACACAAGCTTTGGAATTTATATAGCAAAAGGTTGAGGATCATGGCAGGATCAGTGGCATGCTTCACGAATTTTAAGAAGCGGGGAAGTACACGCATACTTACCAGTGTGCACAGAAAGTCTGGAGATTTTGGGCCAGAGGGATCCTGCACAATGGGTGGGTGAGTGAGGAGAGAGAGAGAGAGAGCGAGCGAGAGAGAGAGCGAGAGAGCGAGAGCGAGAGAGAGAGAATCTGACGCTCTATATATCTCTCACTGTAAGAGGGGCACTTTCAACTCAGGGTGGGTTTTGCGGGGATGTGGGGGTGATGGTGTTACATTGGTCTGCCTAAGGCGCAAGGGTCTGTAGACCCTTGTAACATCCCCATCCCCCCAAAACCCATGCTGAGTTGAAAGTGTCCCTCTTACAGTGGGAGATAAATAGAGCATCAGATTGTCTCTCTCTCGTGTGAGTAAAGGCTCCACACATTCTCGCAGTTGGGATATTTTAAATGATACGTGTGTACTTGCATGCACGATATAAAATTACGTGTATTTTTGCTCACGTGCCCAATACAGTGCGTTTATGGGCGCACGCGTGCTCTTTTTAAAATTTACCTGAAAGTGTTTACCTATTGATATTTAAATTTCCCAAGGAAACTCCTTAAGAATTACAGTCTAAATGCCGTTCAGCCATTTCAGATCCAAGCACGAGGGAAGTAAATGTGAGAAATACTCTCCACTTTAGACAACATTTTTTTTTTTTTTTAAAGATGATTGAATTATGAATGCATGTGACAGATGCACGAATGGAGGGTAAGCCAGGGCTGAAGCCTTGATGACTGGCGCTACTTCTCCCAAGTTTCAAACTTATGGTACTTTGTCTCTGTTACCAAGTAAGTGTCCAATATATGCAGACACATTTTTCTGCACATTTTCTGTCAGGCAGGGATTAGTGAATTGTGACTGTAGCCTGCAAAGAAACAATCTATGAAAACCAAAGGAAATATAGCAAAGTCTGCAACAGTTCGTTACTGGTTCCCTCAGTTTTGCAGATCAGTTAGTGAGATCCGGTATCACAAACCGTTACACCTTGTCCAATGAGTAAAAGCAGGATCATGGCCAAGGTTTAGGGATTGCAATTCCACGTTGTCATTATTTTGCCTTTCAGGCTCGTTGGCTTGCAGACCATTTATCATAAAGGGGAACACACTGTATTCAGAACCTACCCAGCAAACATGCTGGACGAAAGACGATAACAGAAGGATGGCGAGCAGCCAGTCTCCCTTGTTTGTTGTGAAACTTCTGATTGATTGAGGCACCGATGGGGAACACGTGGCACCACTGTCCCAGGTGACACAGTCTACAGGTATTCATGAAACAACTTATCAATTACAAATGCAAACAGCTCCACGGGCCCTGGCAGCCATCATATTTTTTTATGGCTCAAGAGCTGTCAAAGATTCACCAACTCTAATAGGAGGTGTTGTAGATTAATGGGTTGTAAATGATGCGACTGCCTGCTTGAGGAGGCTCTGATGCCAGGTTTTTCCGGTAGGCAGGTAAGAGAGGATTTTATTTATCAGCACCGTGCACACCTGTTCCAATGCTTACTTTCAGCAGTAAAATGACTGCACTGTGGAAATTGTTGGGGATTAGAGTCAAACGTTCCTCCACAGCCGAGTAAACATTTTATCAGACTGCGCCAGGCACAATGCTGGATTCTCAGTATATATATATATATATATATATATATATATATATATAAGTGTTACAGCAGTTTAAGCTGAAAATGTGAAAGTATTAATTGTGCTATTTCTAAGTTTGATTTAAAGCAGCAGTGTTAGCTAGATCAGAATATAAACGGGCCTGTTCCCTCTTCCTGGTCATATTGTTTCTTTTGAGGCCTTCTTTCTAGGCCTCTCAAATCTGTTTTACCTACTATATGCAATTTCTTATATTTTCACCTTGTTTTGTGTGTGCTATTAAGGCAATGCCCCCTGTTTTTAAAAACTCACCTTCCCTTTATCCATTTTTCAGTTATTTGAGTTATATCCATATTTTACAGGAGTCTGACTTCTGCATGAGGATTGGGTAACAACCCAGTAACAAATTAATTTACCAGGCTCTATAATGGTGGGATTGGCTATATAGGAACTCCTTTAAAACATGGAAACATTAACACCTCTGTGGGACTCCAATACATTGACTGAAACCTAGTTTTAACTGTCCAGTCCATATACTTTGTTCTTTCTCACCACAACTGATTGTTAGAATGTAAGAACATAAGAACATGCCATACTGGGTCAGACCAATGGTCCATCAAGCCCAATATCCTGTTTCCAACAGTGGCCAATCCAATTCACAAGTACCCAAACATTAAATAAATCTCAAGCTACTATTGCTTATTAATTAATAGCAGTTTATGGATTTTTCCTCTAGAACTTATCCAACCTTTTTTAAACCCAGTTACACTAACTGCTGTAACCACATCCTCTGGCAATGCATTCCAGAGCTTAACTATGCGCTGAGTGAAAAATAATTTTCTTTGATTTGTTTTAAATGAGCTACTTGCTAACTTCATGGAGGGCCTCCTAGTCCTTCTATTGTCTGAGAGAGTAAATAACCGATTTACATTAACCTGTTCAAGTCCGTTCATGATTTTGTAGAACTCTATCATACCCTCCTCAGTTGTCTCTTCTCCAAACTGAACAGCTCTAACTTCCTTAGCTTACCTCATAGGGCAGCCATTCCACGCCAATGTGATTTTGGTTGCCCTTCTCTGCACTTTCTCCATTGCAACTATATGTTTTTGGAGATGCGGCGATCAGAATTGTACACAGTATTCAAGGTGCGGCCCCACCATGGAGCGGTACAGAGGCATTATGACATTCCATCGTTTTATTTACCATTCCCTTCTTAATAATTCCTAACATTCTGTTTGCTTTTTTGATCGCCACAGCACACTGAGCCGACGATTTCAAAGTATTATCCACTATGACGTCTAAATCTCTTTCCTGGGTGGTAACTCCTACGACAGAACTTAATATTGTGTAATACAGCAAGGGTTATTTTTCCCTATATGTTGCTTTGTATGTGTACGTAACCGGTTACCAAGAAGTGTGCAGGAGATTTCTAGAGGTTTCCAACTCTCCAGGGCAAGTCAGAAGTGTGTTCCAGAGGGTTCCTGTTCTCTTAGATTTCATTTAGAGGGCAGAGAGTTCTGCTACTGTACAGCTCATGCAAACTGCAGGGCTGTGTGCTTTGCAATCATCCTTTCTGTTTAGGGGAGGGTGCGATAGGGGGATGTGATAGTTTGCTGTAAAGGATGAGGTAATGTGGGAAGTGTGTTCCCTCCACGGGGAATGGGTTGTGGTTAGTGAGAGTCTAAATAAGATACCCCCCTCCCCCCCCCCACACACACAGAAATCATTTGGTTGTTGTCTTGTGAGTCCTGGGAAGAAACAGCACTTGTGAGGCATCCAGAGATTTCTGAAGCCAGGATTAGGAAGAGATTCCACGCCGAGGAAAAAGTGTTTGGCAGCCTACTAGAGGGAAGACACCTTATCAAATAAAGGGGTAAAGTCCTTGTCTGGGAAAGCTCCAGTACGTTGAACTATTTTTTTGGATTGATACTGCCCCGTTGGCTTTGGGGTTGAAGCTCTGGGTGAGTGGGATCCCTCCTGCTTGAGAAGAGAGAGAATTTACTTGTTGTACTGTATCCTGACACATACTGCCCGATTCTTCTGATTTGCTACCTGCTTTTTGGATTTTTCTAATAAACGTCAGCTTTTTGGAAATAAGAACTAATATGGCCCTTGGACTTTGTAAAATAGAAATGACGGCAGAAAAGGAACAATGGACCATCCAGTCTGCCCAGCAAGTTTATGGAAGTTTCTGTTGAGCCATACAAGTCCCCCCCCCCCCCCCCCCCATTCTTATCAGTTTCCCAGACCATCAAAGTCAGGGCCCTTGTTCTCTGTTATCTTCTGCCGTAGAAGCAGAGAGTAATGTTGGAGTTGATAGTAATGTTGGCGTTGCATCAGGAGTTTCAGGCTTATTGGTTAAGGATAGTAAGAGCCGCATCAGCAAGTTACCCCTAGGTTTATTTTTCCGAGACTATAAATTTATGTACTTGTTGGTTGCTGTCTGAATCTAATTCCCCTTTTCCTCGTTTCTCCCTGCCATTGAAGCAGAAAGCAATAGTGGAGTTTTATCAACAGTATGAAGGCTTATTGATTAAGGGTAATAACCGCCAAACCAGCAAATTACCCCCATTCTTCATTTCCATCCTCTAGCCTTTAGGGCTCCACAGTGTTTATCCCATACCTCTTTGAATCCTTTCACTGTTTTTGACTTCACCCCCTACTACGAAAGGGGTATCCACCACCCTGTCCGTGAAGAAATATTTCCTGACATTGGTTCTGAGTCGTCCTCCCTGGAGTTTCATTTTGTGACCCTGAGTTCTACTGATTTCTTTCCAATGGAAAATGTTGTCGATTATGCATCATTCAAACCTTTCAGGTATCTGAAGGTCTGTATCATATCTCCCCTGCACCTCCTTTCCTCCAGGGTATGCATATTTAAGTCCTTCAAGCTCTTCCCTTGGACCTCCCAGAGACTGATCTGGTCCCTGCTGGCGATTCCTGCAGGACCTTAACTGTTCCCAGGGCTGCAGCAGTGTAACTCACCTCCTCTGCAGCATCTAAAGGTGACACTAAGGAAAAGGGGGATTTCATGTAAGAGAAAGTACCCCCTACTTGGTCAGCCTCTTCCTTCTGAGCAATTCCTTCAGTGATGGTAACAGCCTTGTGCCTGCAGGCACACAATTAGGGCTTCTGCTTATTGGATTAAATGGATAAACTCAATAAACACCCCCATCCACCAGCAACATGAAATATGGGTTTATCGATAAGCACTGTAATCTGGGCTCTGCTGCCTCTCCCCCCTCGTTGGTGCAGAGCTGTGGTGCCTCTCTTCTTCATAGACTCTTTACTGCATGTGTCCCTGTGCGCTGTTCCTCCCATTCAGGGTTAATATTGCAGAACTGGGGGGTTCACAGTGAACTGGAGCTCCCGTAGTTTCAATACATAGCAGAACAGTCCTAAAGTACAGGAATCGCGGGGGCTCAAATTCAGTGTTGGTCTCACTCTGTCCCCATATTATCAGCAGCTGCAGCCTTGAATGTGAGGAGGCGACGGCAGTGGAGCAGTGGCAAGTGAGTGGTGTGCTGGGGTTCAGATTATGAAGGCTAGGCTGGGGCGTATTGTGAGGCGGAGTGGATTTACCAGTAGGCAGAATAGGCATGTGCCTACAGGCAGCCCCCAGATGAGTGAGTCACAGGCCTTAATGGTGGAGGCAGACTTGGACGTTGTTGCTGTCACGGAGACATGGCTCACGGATTCTCATGACTGGGATACGGCCATATCGGGCTATAACTTGTTAAGGAATGACAGAAAGGACAAAAAAGGGGGAGTAGCACTTTATGTAAAAAATAATATCCAAGCAAATGAACTGCAAGGAAAGGGGGGTGGAGAAGAAGCATTTTGGGTCGTCCTAAAAAAAGATGACGGTACATCCATCTTTACTGGAGTGGTGTACAGGCCTCCAACTCAAACGGAAGAACTAGACAGAGATCTGATCAAAGGCATTATAAAGGTGGGAAAGAAGGGGAAAGTGTTGATTGTTGGTGATTTTAATCTGCCAGACGTGGATTGGAGAATCCCTTCTGCAGAATCTAACAGAAGTAGAGAGACAGTGGATGCCCTGCAAGGGGCTCTATTCAAACTAATGGTAATGGAGCCCACGACTGAGGGAGTTTTACTTGACCTAGTGCTCACTAATGGGGAGAATGTCTCTAACGTCTGGATGGGTGCCCACCTCAGGACTAGTGATCATCAAACAGTATGGTTTGATATTGCAAATAGGATCCGGAGAAGTGACCCGAGTTTTGAACTTCAAAAAAACAGACTTTGTCGAAATGGGGAAATATCTGGAGGCATAACTTGAAGACTGGGAGAAAATGGGAGAAGTCGAACAACAGTGGGCCAAACTAAAAGGACCAATTACAAAAGCAACAAATTTGTATGTTAGAAAAGTAAACAAAAGTAAGAGAAATAAAAATCCATTCTGATTCACAAAGGAGGTGGCTGATTTAATAAAAGCAAAAAAAAACTAAAACAGCTTTTAAGAAATATAAAGAATCCCAAAAAGTGGAACACAGGGAGGATTATCTGGTGAAACTGAGGGAGATGAAAAAAGTAATCAAGAAAGCAAAATGTCAGGCAGAGGAAAGGATTGGCAAGGAGATTAAGCGAGGTGACAAAACATTTTTCAGATATATCAGAGAAAAGAGAAAGGTACATAGTGGTATAGTGAAATTGAAAGGGGACAAGGATCAGTGGGTGGAGAGAGATGATGAATTAGCAGAAATATTAAACAAATACTTCAATTCAGTGTTCACAAAAGAAGACCCTGGAGAAGGACCGTCACTTTTTATCAAGACTGTAGAAGGGGGTGGAGTAGATGAAACTCCATTTATGGAAGAGAATGTATGGGAAGAGCTAAGAAAACTGAAAGTGGATAAAGCCATGGGGCCTGATGAGGTTCACCCCAGAATAGTGAGGGAACTCAGAGATGTGCTGGCGGGTCCACTGTGTGACCTGTTCAATAGATCTTTGGAAAAAAGTGTAGTGCCTAGTGACTGGAGAAGAGCGGTGGTGGTCCCGTTTCACAAGAGTGGGAGCAGAGAAGAGGCTGGAAAGTACAGGCCGGTTAGCATCACCTCGGTGGTGGGAAAATTAATGGAGACTCTGCTGAAAGAAAGGATAGTGAACTATCTACAATTCGGTGGGTTGCTCGATCAGAAGCAGCATGGATTCACCAGGGAAAGGTCCTGTCAGACGAATCTAATTGATTTCTTTGATGGGGTGACTAGAGAAGTGGATCAGGGAAGAGCGCTCGATGCAATTTACTTGGATTTTAGTAAATCTTTTTATACGGTCCCACACAGAAGACTCAACAACAAAATGAGAAGCTTGGAAGTCAGCTCCAAAGTGTTGGTGTGGATTACAAACTGGTTGACGGATAGAAGACAACGGGTGATGGTAAATGGAACCTACTCTGAAGAGAGAATGGTGTTAAGTGGAGTGCCACAAGGATCGGTGTTGGGACCGGTACTGTTTAACATCTTCATGAATGACATTGTGGAAGGGTTAGAAGGTAAAGTTTGTCTATTTGTGGATGATAGTAAGATCTACAACAGAATGGACACGCCGGAAGGCGTACAGAGAATGAGACGGGATTTAAGGAAGCTGGAAGAGTGGTCGAACATATGGCAGCTGGGATTCAATGCCAAAAAATACAGAGCCATGCATCTGGGGCCTGATAATCCAAAAGAACTATATGCATTGGGGGGTGAAGGGCTGATGTGCACGGAACAGGAGAGAGACCTAGGGGTGATAGTGTCTAACGATCTGAAGTCGACGAAGCAGTGTGACACGGCGATAGCCAAAGCCAGAAGAATGATAGGCTGCATAGAGAAAGGAATATCTAGTAAGAATAGGGAAGTGATAATCCCCTTGTACATGTCTTTGGTGAGACCTCACCTGGAGTACTGTGTTCAGTTCTGAAGACCGTATCTCAAAGGAGACAGGGTCAGGATGGAGGCGGTTCAGAAAAGGGCGACCAAAAATGGTGGGAGTCTCGATAGAATGACTTATGAGGAGAGGTTGAGGAACCTGAATATGTATACCCTGGAGGAGAGGAGAGCAGGGCTAATATGATACAGACCTTCAGATACTTGAAAGGTTTTAATGATCCTTGGTCGTCAAACCTTTTCCATTGGGAACAATTTAGTAGAACTAGGGGTCACGATTTGAAACTCCAGGGAGGAAGACTTAGAACCAATGTCAGGAAATATTTTTTCACTGAGAGAGTGGTGGATGCCTGAAATGCCCTTCCGGAGGAAGTGGTGAAGACTAAAACTGTGAAGGATTTCAAAGGGGCATGGGATAAATACTGTGGATCCCTAAAAGGCTAGAGGTTGAGAATAAATAAAAAAGCTAAACCGGCACGGAGCGGCAGTTACTACCCTTAACAGAAACGTGGGGGTAACCTGCACTGAGCGGCAGTTATTACCTTGGGAAGCTTGCAGGGCAGACTAGATGGACCATGTTGGTCTTTTTCTGCCGTCATTACTATGTTTTACATTACCAGCTGCGGTGCCGTGCTATCTTCTGGCAGGGCAGGGGAAGAGCAGGCAGACGGCTGTTCACATGCCATAGGGCAGGCGGCCAGCCATGAGTGGGGCTTTCAGCAATTATGCACCAAACAATTTGGTACAGGACACCAATAACCCCTATGACTTGAGCCTTGCTACCTCACTTTCAGAAAAAAAAAAGTCAAGGCACAGCTCTTCAGACAGGCATTCCCTGCAGAAACCCCTGACCAACCTGTTCTCACTCCTTCTTCAGAGTCCAAACTGGGAACTTGCACTCTCTTGTTTTCCAACTGCAAACTGAACATCACCATAATATATTTCAATTGCAATTTGTCTGTTCCTAAATTTGTTTGTAAATGATTTGTTCCTAAATTTAATTGTAATCTGCCTTGAGGCTATTCTTGGTTAAAGATGGAATATGATATAAAATCAACGACTGATTGCTGGAGCTGAGCATTGTGCGTGTTTCTTGTACATTGCTGTGCTGGGCTGGGGGAAAGGGGGATTGTGAGAGCTTCAACAGAAATGGATGTTATTCTAATTTTAGAATAATCTATTTTACAAGAAATGTTAAAAATTAGAAAACTATAATAAAAATTTACTGAAAAAATTTACCCAATGATCTTGCCTGCAAGGCAAAAAAACACTTATTTTTAGCCTCCTAAAAAAACCCCATCCTGACCTAATAATGCTGCCGGAACCACGATGTTTTCCAAGGCTCGGGCCCCTCTCTCAGGGCGAACCCATTCCAGGGCCCCCTGCCCTTCACAAAGAAAAGAGAACTCTTCCCGGGGCTCCCGCCGGCTTCTCCGGGATCGGTTGCATTACCTCGTGGCGCCCGTCTCCACCACTCCGGGTTCAGGGATGTGAACAAGACTCCCTTTCCATCGGCCGAAGGCAACAGGGGCATCACCAGTCCCTTCTGAACGGCGCTCGCCTATCTCTTAGGACCAACCAACCCATATTCAACTGCTGTTCACATGGAACCCTTCTCCACTTCGGCCTTCAAAGTTCTCGTTTGAATATTTGCTACTACCACCAAGATCTTCACTCGCGGTGGCTCCTCCTGGGCCCTCGCCCCGGGCTTCCGTGCCCACCGCGGCGGCCCTCCTACTCGTCGCGGCTTAGCCCCCGCGGCTCTCGCGGCCGGCGACGGCTGGGTATGGGCCCGACGCTCTAGCGCCATCCATTTTCAGGGCTAGTTGATTCGGCAGGTGAGTTGTTACACACTCCTTAGCGGATTCCGACTTCCATGGCCACCGTCCTGCTGGAAAATAAACCCCTAAGAGAAAGCTACAATGGGGTCTGTGACGACAGCAGAGGAATTAGGAGAGAGAAAAATATAAAAAAAATTTAGGATGGTTCCAGGTCCCTTACTTAGATCTTTCAGAATTAGCAATGACGGCGTAGAAAATTTGCTTTACAGTGAAATGAAGTTTTCTTCAAGGTAGAACAACCAGAATCATGAGAGCTAAAGTCCTTTTTTGGACAGCAGGGAGGGAGGGGAATGAGAAGTGTCGGAGGCAGGAAGGGGATGAGCTTGGGTTACTTTTTTTTCATGAGATTACAGAGGGAGGTAGAATCCCTCTGCTGGTGGGCTTTTTGTTGTGAAAATCTTTTACAGAGTTAGGCGGAAGATGGGGGTAATTTTGGAGATCTGAGACAGCAGGTGGGAGGAATGGGACATTTGGCCCCCCCCTAGGATAATCTCTCTTATTTTAAACCAGGAAGGTTGCCCAGTTAACGTCCGGTCTGTTATTTGGCCAACCAGAATTAACCAGGTAACTTCAGAATATCAGCACTGGCCGGCCAAGGTTTAATGCCCCCTTTTTGTTCAGCTAAATTTTGTGTGGCGTATGATTTGCCTGGACCAACTTTATTTGGTCGGCAGGGGGCGTGGAAGGGAAGAGACTGAAGCATCAAGAAAGTTAGCTGAATAAATCTTCTGAATATCGACCCCAATATGAATAGACACACAGCCCTGTTTGTGGTGTAACGATCGCGGAAGGTCTCAAGGGAATTCTCCGCGAATTGGAAAGAGAAGATACTGATTTACTGTGACCATTTGGTCCTTTTCTGCCATCATTTCTATGTTTCTATCATCTGAGACTAACTATTTGTTTGCTTTTTGACATTTTTGCAGAATCATTATCAGATACTTTCACATCCTCATCCGTTATTATATGGAATATTACAGGGCTCCAATTTCTCCCTGAATGTATTCAATATTTGCATATCCCTGCTGGTTAACATTCTAAGTGATTTCCATATCTCTTATTGCTGCTATGTGGATGACACCCAGTTATTTGTTAACACCAGGAGCAGATCCTTGTCAGGCAGTGTCTAACCTGAATGCATGCCTAGAAAAGATTTTTTATTGGCTGCAGATTATCAAATTAAAGCAAACCCCAGGTAAAACAGAAGTTCTCTGGATGGGAGAAGATCCTAGTTACCTTATATCAGATGTGATCCTTGAGGGGATGGTCCTCCCTATCCACTGCTAAGATCTCAGTTTAGGAGTTTTGCTAAACTCTAAGCTTAGTTTTGAAGCCAAAATTTCAGCTGTGGCAAAGGCTGCTTTTTGTCATCTTCAACCATATTTTGATGAGCCAGCTTTTGCCTCAGCTGTTGAAGCATCTGTGCTCTCATGCTTCAATTACTGCAACTCTTCATACGCCAAATTAACCATTTCGATGCCTTCAGCTGATCCAGAATGCTCCCTTGCTAAAAATATCTACATTGGTTTCAGGTTTAGTACCGGTCCCATGATGTCCATAACTATACACAAAGCAAGTTTACAACTGTACATCAGAATAAATAAAAATATATCAAATAAATAACTATTAAAATGAACATATGCATTAAAACTAAAACAAAATAAACATCAGTAACAATAAATGAATAAATAAAAGTGCCCTTTGTGCTCAAGGGGCTAAAGGATTATGCTCCTTCATATCTCAGCCGCTATCTGAAACCTTATATGCAGTCTTACCACTTTCGTTCAGCGGCGCAAACTTTGTTGGAGATTCCCTCACTAAAGGGAATGAGACTGACAGGCATGAGGGATCAAGCCTTTTCTTGAGTAGCACCAAGGCTCTAGAACTCCCTCTATTAACATTTGGTTGGTTGGGAACCTGTTAGATTTCTGGAAGCTGCTTAAGTCATGTCTCTTTTAAATGTATTTACATTACACAAGAAAACGGGCTTTTATACTGTGATCTGTGCATTTGACTACACTCTTACATCAGGCGTTTTCTTGTGCAATCCCTCACAGGCCGATTCAGTAAAGTCCGCGGGAGAGCGGACGAACGCCCGCTCTCCCGGCGCGCGCACCGGCCCCTTGCCGGTGCACGCGATGCAGTATTCAAATTAGGTGGCGCGGTAGAAACAGGGAATAGGAGGTGCTAGGGACACTAGCGCGTCCCTAGCGCCTCCTTTTTGACAGGAGCGGCGGCTGTCAGTGGGTTTGATAGCCGACGTTCAATTTTGCCGGTGTTGGTTCTCGAGCCCGCTGACAGCCACGGGCTCGGAAACCGGATGCCAGCAAAATTGAGCGTCCGGTTTTCGGCCCGACAGCCGCGGGCCGAATTCAAATTGATTTTTTTTTTACTTTTTTTACTCTTCGGGACCTCCGACTTAATATCGCCATGATATTAAGTCAGAGGGTGCACAGAAAAGCAGTTTTTACTGCTTTTCTGTGCACTTTCCCGGCGCCGGAAGAAATTAGTTAATTTCTGAAAGTAAAATGTGCGGCTTGGCTGCACATTTTACTTTCTGTATCCCGTGCGCATACCTAATAGGGCCATCAACATGCATTTGCATGTTGAGGGTGCTATTAGGTGCCGCGGGTTGGACGCGCGTTTTCCTCCCCTTACTGAATAAGGGGTAAGGGAAAATGCGCGTCCAATAGCAGGCTAACAGTGCATGCGCTCCGTTGGAGCGCACTGTACTGTATCGGCCTGTCAGGGAGACGGGCAGGGAGGAGGGAATGTGTTGCATTTGCTACTGGAGCTGTTAACTTTAAGAAAGGATTTGAAAAGCTTTTTATTTAACCCAGGTTAGGGGACATTTTGTGATAAAGCTCTCCTCGTTAATATTCTATTTCTTTAATTTTATTATGCACTGCATTGCTGCTATGTATTTTTATTATTATATGCTTTATTCTTTTTGTATTTGCTGTAATGTTTATACTGCAACTTTAATCCACCTTGGGCAGTTTCTTAAGGATGGGATAAATATCCAAGCACATAAATAAAGAAATGTATAGCTCTTGGTTACCTCCGATTTTCCTGGCCAGAGTCCGAAGACTTATATAATGAGCCTTTGCACAAAGGGCATTTTTACTTATTCATTCATTGTTGATGTTTATTTTGTTTTAGTTTTAATGTATCTGTTCATCTTAACTGTTATTTATTTGTTGTATTTTTATTTATACTGATGTATAGTTGGTAAAATTGCTTTGTGCATAGTTATGGACACCATGGAATAAATTAAAAAATTAATCATATAAATGATTAAAAAACAGTCCTTTTTGTTTATTGCTTTACTTTTTTGGGGGGCAGAGGGGTTTGTTTTTTTCACTTCATTTGAGTTTTATTTTATTAGAAATAAAATTTAAAAACAGGAAAACCCAACAACCAGAAAATGGTGACAGGTCCAGGCCCTTCCCTTGCTGACTAAATGCACTGAACATCCCCCCACCCATCTTACTCCGCAGCCAGGGTACAAACAGGACAGACACAATCCCTAGTAGCTCCTGCCCCATCAATGTTGTACTTTAAAATTGGTGCTGGCTGACATTTTAGAGTAATCTTAGTTATATTCCGTCTGTCGTGACAATTCAAAGCAGATTACATTCAGGCACAGTATTTCCATAACCCCAGAGGGCTTACAGTCAGGGAGGGTAACTTTCAAACAGGCGCGCAGGCACACTTATGTGCACATATGTTGGCGTACGCCCAGGGACGTGGGGATTTTATAACTTGCACATGCATACGTGAGCATGTTATAAAATAGCTTGGGGGCGAGCACAAGTGCGCCCAATTTTAAGCTTGTGCACACCCAGCCACATAAATCGGGATTCAGCTGTGTAAATCAGGGAATTTTAAAATCTGTGTGCATCCACGCCACTACCAGTTTCTCCAGTTCGTCCATCAGTTTGCCCAGTGGAGTGCCACTTCCTCAAGACCCCCCTGTTTTAATAGCCTGACATCCCTCCAGTAAAGCCAAACCCTTCAAACGTTTCTGGGAAGCTTGCAACTGGACTTACACGAAGTAAAGTTACACAGCACTGGGCCTGGCAAGCGCCCGGGTGCGTGAGTATTTACGAGCACATCTCTTGGCTCTGCCCCGAAATGCCCATGCCTCATCCAGACCACGCCCCTTTTTGAATCCAACTTGAGCTGTGCGTGCCATGGAAGATGCATGTGGTTCCATATATGCACATATATGGGCACAGAGAAATCTACAGTATTATATAACCTGCATGTATCTGGTCCAAACAGATTATAAAATATATGCATGTCCACCCCTCTGCATATGCATGCATGTTTCATTATGCACGAATATCAGCAAGGCACTGAAAAATGCACACTTTTTCTACCTATTTTATAAACACACGCATATATATTTTCCATGAAAAAAAATTAGAACTTGCTAATGTAAAACTCCGATGTATATGTGGAAGTAGGCATAGTTTATATAACATGTGCGGAACTGAAATCACCAGTTAGCTGATACCTCCACCAGTTCACCCAGTCTATCTCCAGTTCATTGAGAGTCTCCTAGTATGTCACCCTAAACTCCAGCCCAGTTCATCCAGATTGCTCACCAACCATAGCAGACAACAGGCGTCTGATATCAATTGTGCTAGATAATTAACAGGTGTAAAATTGCAGAAGTAAGTTGCCTAATGTGCTGTTATGAAAAAGCAACTTGTGTGCCTTCTTCCTGGCACCGCCCCAGAACACCCACAGACTGCCTCTTTTTAAAGCAGGTAAATGTGTGCAAGAAAATGAATATGCGCTTGCACATTTGATGTTTATAAAATAAGTACAAGCGAATCAGGGCCAGCGCGTCTCAATAGGTGAACTAGGCGGTTGCCTAGGGTGCCAGCCATTAGAGGGCGACAAAGAGCAGCCATGCGGGGCCGTGAGAGGAGCCCATCCCACTCACGGCCAAAAGGAGTAGAGACTCGGCAGACCGTGAGCAGCACCCATCTTGCTCGCGGCAGAGAAAAGCAGAGACTTTGCGGGCAGTGAGCAGCACCCATCCTGCTTGCAGCCGAGAAAAGCAGACACCCAGCAGCGGCTGAGAGAAGCAGAGTCTCAGCAGGCCTCAAGCAGCGTCTCTGTTTGTGTGAGAGGGATTGTGTGTGTATGAGAGAGCAATGGTGTCAGTGAGAGAGAGGGAGGGAGCCTAGGGTGTAAGGGTGCGTGTGTGAATGAGACAAGGAACTTACGCGAGGATGCAGGCAGGGGTAGGTTTTCGGGGGTTGCGCACGTATCTTTGAAAATCTACCCCTAAGAGTGTGTGTAAGAGAGGGGGCCCATCTGAGTGAACGAGGTCGGGGCCAGAGCTGGGGAGGGAGAGTGGGCGCAAGGCAGGTGGGGTTTGCCTAGGGCCTAATATCCTTGCACCGGCCCTGAAGCTACTTATGTATGTATTTGCTAATTGTACGCATTTAATCCTTTGAAAATTAACTCATAAGTTTGTGCTTGAGGTAATGGAGGGTGAAGTAATTTGCCCAAGGCCACAAGGTGTGGCAATGGGATTTGAACCCTGGCTTCCCTGGGTTGCAGGGAGCATGGCCATAACGCCAAAATGGTGCTGACTTTAGATCAACTGGCAACATTTTGAAGTCTAGCACTTGCAGGGCAGGAGCAAATAGGGTTCAGAACTGCTCCATGAGAACTTCAGTTCTGGGGTAATTTTCAGGGAAGGTGGGGGGGGGGGGGGCTTTTTTCACCGCATTTAGTCAGCAGGGTGGGTGGGGGGGAGGGGTAAGGGTTCATTTCTCTTTTTGTTTCAAATACAAAAATGAAATAAGAAATGTCATGGACAATTCCTACTTCATTTTAAAGGAAAGCCTGTCTCTGTATTTATGAAAGTAACATCCCCCCTGGCTGAGCACTGACTAACAAAGTGTCGTGTTGGGGGCAGGCGTTCTGTGATGAACGCAGGGCTCTAAAGAGGATCACTCTCCAAAAATAGAAACGGTGCACCCTCCCAGAGTTTGTTTCAAACCAGAAATGTCCTGATCCAAAAATGACACAAAAATAAATACAAAAGCCAAAGCAGGATAAAACGGTCCATTCAAGTCCACAAGCGACTAGAATGCAAGTATAGTTCCTTACGCTGCTTAAGTCAACTTCACCAACACAGGACAGCCTTGGGTATTTCCAAACAAGGTTTCTATTTCTTCAAACCCCCAATGAAATCTAAACAATCCTCCTCTTGTTCCCGAAGGTGCTCGCCGATAACAGGCTTGGAAAGAACAATCCTCTCCTTGATGTCTGAAGTTTGGGTCTTCCTGGGTTATCCATCCCACCAGGCAACATGGAGAATGCCCCTCTCTCTGGCTCCAATGCGAAGAAGCCCAAGGTAGCGCACAGCTCCATAGCCTGCCTCTTCCACGCTCTCTCCAGGTTGTCGACCTCTCAGGACTCACGGAGTCCTCCCCCTTTTTATACTCTCATCTCTTTGACCCGCCCCCATGGAAATAACCCTACAAGAATATTCATTACATCTATGGGAGGGGGATCTAAACCCCTCTCCATGTATAACTCCACGATAAGCAGCAGGGCTGGGGAGCGCCTGGAACGCTCTCCTGAAAGAGGCAGTGAAAACAAGGACCCTGACAGAATTCAAACGGATGCGGGACAAACACAGAGGATCCCTGGTGGCTGGAGGAAGGAAATTAAGAACCGGGATACTCCGTGGTCATTTTTGGTGGGGTGACCTGCACGGAGCGGAGCATCTGCTGAGTAGAGTGGATGGAGCATTTTGGTCTGTATCTGCCATAATTTACTATGTTGCAAGTAAAACATACTCTGTCCAGTTTTTATGAATGTTGCTCATGGAATCGGCCGCGATGGTTTGGAATGTGGGGAATATAAATGCTATGAAATAAATAAATAAGCATGTCCAAAATACATCAGTGCGTGTCAAAAATTAATCTACCAATGTCCAGGAAAATCTGAAAATGGGGCGCCACGTGGTCTTGAAAACTCATGTACATCTCTGGAGCTGAATAATTCTTATGCTGATCCAGTGCAGTGCTCAGATTTCAGGGATTATATTATATGCTATTCTAATAGTGGGTGCTCAGATTTCAGCCATTTCAAGGACTACATCTGGTCTTAACGAGCTACATAGACTTCACCCTCTTCTGAGTCAAGAAGACTTGGCTCCTGAATTCATGAAGTAATAACATCCTGTACTGATTACTGCAATGCGCTCTACATTGGTGTACGGAAGAACAGCATCAGGAAATGACAGCAGGTGCAAAATGCTGCGATCCGCCTGCTGACAGGCATTAGATCATGGGATAGTATCACACCTACTTGGAAAAGTCCACACTGACTTCCAGTTGCTTTTTGTGTGCAATTTAAATGTCATTACTAACGTGGACTGGGTGCTGCTAACCTTAAAGATCCATTTATACCTTGTACTCTGAGTCGACATCTGAGATCTGCATAAAAGGCCATGCTGCAGATTCCTTCACTTAAAGAAGCAAGGTTAGTAAAAAAAAAAAAAAAGAAGCTTTTTCAGCTGCTGCCTTGTGTTTAGGGAACAAAGTTCCAGAAGAGGTTCGTTTAAATTTGGATCGTTCTGGGTTCAGACTTGCTATAAGAGACCAGGTCCACATTTTACCCATATGCAAGGAGGGCAGTAGACTCAGGGGCCAAATTTTTGAAGATATCATCGTCCCAAAGCTTAAAGCATGCCTGCGGGGATCCAGACGACAGCACGCCCTCCCCCCTTCCCTTCTGGCCTGTAGTGTGGGGCCTGTGAGCTGGCTCACCCCCCTTGCTTGGGTTCCCCTTAGTAACAGGAAACTTCTGCAGG
The DNA here is from genome assembly GCF_901001135.1 of Rhinatrema bivittatum. NCBI lineage: Eukaryota > Metazoa > Chordata > Amphibia > Gymnophiona > Rhinatrematidae > Rhinatrema > Rhinatrema bivittatum. The sequence continues at coordinate 140,750,030 of NC_042616.1, forward strand.
GCTGTTGCAGGACCTGTGAGCATGTGCCCGCTCATAGTCTCTTTGCTATTCTTCACATTGCTGCAGTGGAGGGAGAGGGAGTGGGTGCAGAAGGAAAGGGTCTCAGATTAACACTTCATTTATACTGTCAGTGTCTCTGCAGGTTCTGTGTCATTCTAAAACTTTTACTTCTATAGAGCTAAGGTGTTGTGATACTGTTTCATTTTTTTAAATGAGATTTAAGTTAAATATGAGTCATAGTGCATTTGATTTTTATTATTAGTGTTAGTGCTATGAAATTATAATTTTATAAATATTTTGGGTTCTGTTTTGTCATACTTAATGTTATGCCATTTTACAGTAATATATTGTATTTTACTTGATTGTGTTGCTTGGTCTCGTTCCTTGCCTTCTGGAAAATCAGGGTAGAAATAAATAAAGGTGAGACAGTGCGGCATCAATGTCCCTCAGTTCACCTACCACAGCTTCTTCACGATTCTCTCCTCCTCGTGAAGGTACCGCTGCCGTTCCTGTTCCACTAGGACGCGCTGTCGCTGCACGGGGTCTTCCATCCTCTTCATGCCTTCAATCACTTTGCTATTGATTTCCAGCTCTGCTTTCTTTACCATCGCCCGCAGCAGTTCCTGGTTCTGCAGCTGTCGCACGAAAAAGAAAAGAAAAAAATGAAAATCAACCTCAGTCTCCCTGGCCTGACTAATGTCCCCGGCAATGCAACGTGTCGTGGTAGCACTCAGAAGTCAGCCTGCAAAATAAAAATAAACAAACAGCCCTTGAGCTAAATGCATTTTTTGTTTTATATTATTTCATCCATAAATGTTACTTCCAGGAGAAAGGGCAGAATCGGCACAGATTCCATTAACTTCGAAACAGTGCACCTGACTTCCAGCAAGAAGCTGACAGACAAAATGGGTTTGACTTCATTATGCTGCAGCTTCTTGGCCAGCGGTGGCTTTGGCTGTGTCCTGCCACAGAAATGGAAGACTTTCTATTATGTTCAAGACAGTAAGTGACGTCCTGTGGAGAATATCAATGATGAGCTCCCTGCCGTGTGCTCTGTGATAAGGGAATGGATGTCCTGGTCTGCAATCTGTTGCATTGCTAATCATAGTTTTTACTTTCTGATGCCTTTCAGCCTGTCTCTCTTCTGTTAGATTTCCTGCATGCAGTGTTTAGATCCTATAGATCCACTACAGAGGCTGCTCAAGGGTGCCACGGCTTCTTGTTCAGAAGCACTGAGAAAGTGCAGCACACAGTGCAGAGGGAGAGCAGAGGAGCAAAACCCCACTGGGATGGTGAAAACATTTCACTGGAAACACTGCTGAAAAACAGCAAAAGAAATGTAAACTTAACAGTAAAGGTCCAGCAGAGCAAATGGCTGGAATGTGCTGGACCTTTAAATGTTTTCTGTGGGTCATCCCTGCATTTGGCAAGATGTAAGTCCTTGTTACAGCACATTAACTCATCACAATCTCGTTGTGCCATGCAGCCACAAACATAAGGCTGGTTATTCCCCGAGGATGCCCTGTGACCAAAGGGTGAGCACAAGAATCTGGCATTAATAGAAACCATACAGTTTATTTATAAAGGTTTTGCTAGATGTTGTCCTTTAGGGAATCCAATCAATCAACAGAAGCTAAATATCCTCACCTACTAATTCACTCAATACAAAAAAGGAGGATGTATTATGTTCTTTTTTATAATTTTTAAAGTGCTCAATAAATTATCCTTATAAACTAATTACATAGGAACGAATACCATCAGTATTAGTAAAAATGGAATTTAATCCATCGCCTCTCGCCACGCAATGGGCCTCAGGCAAATTCAGCGTTTATTCAAGCACTAGATGTATAATCATTTGGTATCGTTCCTCTGTTTATTCAAAAACATTTTTTAATTTTAATCCACTAAAATTTTTTTTTATATTATTTTCAAAATTCGTTTTATCCCAAAACCCAAAAGCTCATTTATTTGTGTATTTCTAAGATGTCTTATACTTATTTTATCCTTACACAATTTAAATGTCCACCGTCATTTGATTTGTTTAATCATTGAAATCCTAGAATGAAATCCTAGAATAAATTATACTTAGCCCCACTGTAGATGTATTATTTCTCAATTTGAGAAATAATACATCTACATCTACAGTGGGGCTAAGTATAATTTATTCTAGGATTTCATTCTAGGATTTCAATGATTAAACAAATCAAATGACGGTGGACATTTAAATTGTGTAAGGATAAAATAAGTATAAGACATCTTAGAAATACACAAATAAATGAGCTTTTGGGTTTTGGGATAAAACGAATTTTGAAAATAATATAAAAAAATTTTTAGTGGATTAAAATTAAAAAATGTTTTTGAATAAACAGAGGAACGATACCAAATGATTATACATCTAGTGCTTGAATAAACGCTGAATTTGCCTGAGGCCCATTGCGTGGCGAGAGGCGATGGATTAAATTCCATTTGCACTAATACTGATGGTATTCGTTCCTATGTAATTAGTTTATAAGGATAATTTATTGAGCACTTTAAAAATTATAAAAAAGAACATAATACATCCTCCTTTTTTGTATTGAGTCCTTTAGGGAATACCATATATATTCATGTATAAAACGAGAAATTTATGCTGGAAAATAGGCCCCAAAAAGCCGGTTTGACTTATGCACGCATACTATTCGTTTTTCCATATATACTATAAAGTCCCTGAAGTATGCGCATAAGTACGCATGAACTGCCGGAATGGAGCAGAGTTAGCTACATAGGTTAAGTGGCTAACTCTAACATTCGGGGTTAGCCGCTTAACTTATGCAGCTAACTCTGGTTATGCCTCTGATCTGACCTAAAGTTAGTGCGACGCGAGATGTTTTTTTTTTAATTCGACCATGGCTTTTCTTGAATTCTTAACTTCCTGATAGATCACTCATTTTAAACTTCGACTTAAACATGGGTCAATGCATTTCAATGGATTTTGGTCTCAAAATCACCTATCGACTTATAAGAACATAAGAAAATGCCATACTGGGTCAGACCAAGGGTCCATCAAGCCCAGCATCCTGTTTCCAACAGTGGCCAATCCAGGTCATAGGAACCTGGCAAGTACCCAAAAACTAAGTCTATTCCATGTAACCATTGCTAATGGCAGTGGCTATTCTCTAAGTGAACTTAATAGCAGGTAATGGACTTCTCCTCCAAGAACTTATCCAATCCTTTTTTAAACACAGCTATACTAACTGCACTGACCACATCCCCTGGTAACAAATTCCAGAGTTTAATTGTGCGTTGAGTAAAAAAGAACTTTCTCTGATTAGTTTTAAATGTGCCCCATGCTAACTTCATGGAGTGCCCCCTAGTCTTTCTACTATCCGAAAGAGTAAATAACCGATTCACATCTACCCGTTCTAGACCTCTCATGATTTTAAACACCTCTATCATATCCCCCCTCAGTCGTCTCTTCTCCAAGCTGAAAAGTCCTAACCTCTTTAGTCTTTCCTCGTAGGGAAGCTGTTCCATTCCCCTTATCATTTTGGTAGCCCTTCTCTGTACCTTCTCCATCGCAATTATATCTTTTTTGAGATGCGGCGACCAGAACTGTACACAGTATTCAAGGTGCGGTCTCACCATGGAGCGATACAGAGGCATTATGACATTTTCCGTTTTATTCACCATTCCCTTTCTAATAATTCCCAACATTCTGTTTGCTTTTTTGACTGCCGCAGCACACTGAACCGACGATTTCAATGTGTTATCCACTATGACATCTAGATCTCTTTCTTGGGTTGTAGCACCTAATATGGAACCTAACATTGTGTAATTATAGCATGGGTTATTTTTCTCTATATGCATTACCTTGCACTTATCCACATTAAATTTCATCTGCCATTTGGATGCCAAATTTTCCAGCCTCACAAGGTCTTCCTGCAATTTATCACAATCTGCTTGTGCTTTAACTACTCTGAACAATTTTGTGTCATCTGCAAATTTGATTATCTCACTCGTCGTATTTCTTTCCAGATCATTTATAAATATATTGAAAAGTAAGGGTCCCAATACAGATCCCTGAGGCACTCCACTGTCCACTCCCTTCCACTGAGAAAATTGTCCATTTCATCCTACTCTCTGTTTCCTGTCTTTTAGCCAGTTTGCAATCCACGAAAGGACATCGCCACCTATCCCATGACTTTTTATTTTTCCTAGAAGCCTCTCATGAGGAACTTTGTCAAATGCCTTCTGAAAATCCAAGTATACTATATCTACCGGTTCACCTTTATCCACATGTTTATTAACTCCTTCAAAAAAGTGAAGCAGATTTGTGAGGCAAGACTTGCCTTGGGTAAAGCCATGCTGACTTTGTTTCATTAAACCATGTCTTTCTATATGTTCTGTGATTTTGATGTTTAGAACACTTTCCACTATTTTTCCTGGCACTGAAGTGAGGCTAACCGGTCTGTAGTTTCCCGGATCACCCCTGGAGCCCTTTTTAAATATTGGGGTTACATTTGCTATCCTCCAGTCTTCAGGTACAATGGATGATTTTAATGATAAGTTACAAATTTTTACTAATAGGTCTGAAATTTCATTTTTTAGTTCCTTCAGAACTCTGGGGTGTATACCATCCGGTCCAGTTGATTTACTACTCTTCAGTTTGTCAATCAGGCCTACCACATCTTCTAGGTTCACCGTGATTTGATTCAGTCCATCTGAATCTTTACCCATGAAAACCTTCTCCATTACGGGTACCTCCCCAACATCCTCTTCAGTAAACACCGAAGCAAAGAAATCATTTAATCTTTCCGCGATAGCCTTATCTTCCCTAAGTGCCCCTTTAACCCCTCGATCATCTAACGGTCCAACTGACTCCCTCACAGGCTTTCTGCTTCGGATATATTTAAAAAAGTTTTTACTGTGAGTTTTTGCCTCTACTGCCAACTTCTTTTCAAATTCTCTCCTAGCCTGTCTTATCAATGTTTTACATTTAACTTGCCAATGTTTATGCTTTATCCTATTTTCTTCTGTTGGATCCTTCTTCCAATTTTTGAATGAAGATCTTTTGGCTAGAATAGCTTCTTTCACCTCCCCTTTTAACCATGCCGGTAATCGTTTTGCCTTTTTTCCACCTTTCTTAATGTGTGGAATACATCTGGACTGTGCTTCTAGGATGGTATTTTTTAACAATGACCACGCCTCTTGGACATTTTTTACTTTTGTAGCTGCTCCTTTCAGTTTTTTTCTAACAATTTTTCTCATTTTATCAAAGTTTCCCTTTTGAAAGTTTAGCACGAGAGCTGTGGATTTGCACACTGTTCCTCTTCCAGTCATTAAATCAAATTTGATCATATTATGATCACTATTGCCAAGCGGCCCCACCACCGTTACCTCTCTCACCAAGTCCTGTGCTCCACTGAGAATTAGATCTAAAATTGCTCCCTCTCTCGTTGGTTCCTGAACCAATTGTTCCATAAAGCTATCGTTTATTCCATCCAGGAACGTTATCTCTCTAGCGTGACCCGATGATACATTTACCCAGTCAATATTGGGGTAATTGAAGTCTCCCATTATTACTGCACTACCAATTTGGTTAGCTTCCCTAATTTCTCTTACCATTTCACTGTCCGTCTCACCATCTTGACCAGGTGGGCGGTAGTATACCCCTATCACTATAGTCTTCACTGACAAACAAGGGATTTCTACCCATAAAGATTCAATTTTGTATTTAGTCTCATGCAGGATGTTTATCCTGTTGGACTCTATGCCATCCCGGACATAAAGTGCCACAGCTCCTCCCGAGTGCTCCTCTCTGTCATTGCGATATAATTTGTACCCCGGTATAGCACTGTCCCATTGGTTATCCTCTTTCCACCATGTCTCTGAGATGCCAATTAAGTCTATGTCATCATTTACTGCTATACATTCTAATTCTCCCATCTTACTTCTTAGACTTCTGGCATTAGCATACAAACATTTCAAAGTTTGTTTTTTGTTTGTATTATCATTCTGCTTTTTAATTGATAGGGATAAGTTTGAATTTTGTAGCTCAGGTGAGTTTTTAGTTACAGGCACTTGGACTGCTTTTCTAATTATTGGAACCTCACTGTCAGGATGCCCTAATTCTAATGCATCATTAGTATCCTTTAAAGATACCTCTCTCCGAACCATGCGCTGCTGAGTGACTGTCGGCTTTCCCCTTTGTTCTAGTTTAAAAGCTGCTCTATCTTCTTTTTAAAGGTTAGCACCAGCAGTCTGGTTCCACCCTGGTTAAGGTGGAGCCCATCCCTTCGGAAGAGACTCCCCCTTCCCCAAAAGGTTCCCCAGTTCCTAACAAAACTGAATCCCTCTTCCTTGCACCATCGTCTCATCCAAGCATTGAGACTCCGGAGCTCTGCCTGCCTCTGGTGACCTGCGCGTGGAACAGGGAGCATTTCAGAGAATGCTACCCTGGAGGTTCTGGATTTAAGCTTTCTACCTAAGAGCCTAAATTTGGCTTCCAGAACCTCCCTCCCACATTTTCCTATGTCGTTGGTGCCCACATGTACCACGACAGCCGGCTCCTCCCCAGCACTGTCTAAAATCCTATCTAGGTGACGCGTGAGGTCCGCCACCTTCGCACCAGGTAGGCATGTTACCAGGCGATCCTCACGCCCACCAGCCACCCAGCTATCTACATTCCTAATAATCGAATCACCAACTATGACGGCCGACCTAACCCTTCCCTCCTGGGCAGTAGGCCTTGGGGAGATATCCTCAGTGCGAAAGGACAATGCATCACCTGGAGAGCAGGTCCTTGCTACAGGATCCTTTCCTGCTGTACCTGGTTGGTGCTCTCCCATCATGAGACCTTCTTCCTCCAAGGCAGCACCAGGGCTGCCAGTCTGAAGTTGGGACTTGACTACTATGTCCCTGAAGGTCTCATCTATATACCTCTCTGTCTGCCTCAGCTCCTCCAGGTCTGCCACTCTAGCCTCCAGAGATCGGACTCGTTCTCTGAGAGCCAGGAGCTCTTTGCATCGCATGCACATATATAACTTCTCACCGGTGGGTAAAAAATCATACATGTGACACTCGATGCAAAAGACATGAGATAGAATTATACACAAGTATATAACAGTAACCTTTTTATATAGATCAGGCCCTACGAATTTTAGTTTACGATTCCTCAAAAAAAAAAAGGAGAACAAGAGAACACGCTAAGCATCACAAGCTTTCTTTCAGTCTTGTTCGTGTCTTGCCTTGCCAAGCACAATGACTCTGAGTACTTAGGTGTTCAAACTCCATATGTGTTTTGCTGCAAGGGGTTTGCCTTAACACAAACCAACCCTCACTTGTGGGAAAAAAAAGGTCAAAGCAGTGGAAGGATTGCCCTATGGACTGACAAGTGACAATTATGTGAAACTGAGGAGGCCGCTGGTCACATGCTGGTGACTAAAGTAAAACAGAGTCTAAGAAGGTGAAAATGCTGGTCCTTTTTATGACTTACTAACCACTGCTTGCACCAGGAACCCTCAGCCTGCTGTCTGTGAGCCTCAGGTGGCTGTTCAGGGTCCTCAAGGTGGCTCTTTTAGGCTTTGATATCTTTTTGGGCACAGAATCCAATGGAACTGTAGTGAAAACTGAAGGACAGACTGAGGAGGGCAGCTGAGCAAGGCATTTTAGGATTTGGTTCACCGTGAAAGTGTTTAATAAAGCGTGAGCACTACTGGCCTGCTACTCCAGGTCGCCTTGTCTCATGAAAAGTCTCCCCCCGCCTAATGGACGATGGCTCTGGTCAATATGCAATCAGCAGTAACAAAAATCCTGTTTTCATGAGACTTCCAAATAAAATCCTACTCAAGAGGCAGAACGAAACGGTAATTTTTAGACTTCCTAAAAAGAAAATATCCTCGGAAAAGCCTTTAGAAATGTTTAGTCCACCAAGCCAGGCAGAGGGCGCTCTCTGAAAGCTAACGCTAGATACTGGGCAGGAAGTTACTGGAGATGGCAGCCATTAGGTTGGTGAGAAAAGGCTGGTTTTGTTCTCTTAAGGGCTTCTCTTTCTTTTTTTTCTAGCAAAGAAGGACTCTTTAAATTAAAACCTTACCCTGAAAAGGTAAATCACAAAACTGTGAAATGGATTAACAAAGGCTGGGTGCTTTTGTAATCCAATTGCTCTTTATATTGTGTAAACAGGCTAAAACGGCTCTAATCAAACTGGCAATGCAGATCCGGTTCCATTAGTTTACAACATCTACTGATTAACAGTGTCAATGCAGTTCTAGCCCTTCTCCCTGGGTAAGGGGTGAATACTGTTCTGTCCTGTCCCTTTCCCAGGCTCCTACACGGTCAAGGGCCTGAAGTATGGGCAGGACTCCCGTAGGTACCGATGGAAAGAAAAGAAAGGCAGGGTTACATTAATATACAAGTGGCTAATCATTCCATTAATATAATTAATTCTGGAGCTAAAATATAATTAGCCGTACAATCTATTAAGTGTCAAACTTTATAATAATCATCATTTATGTGGTAATGTGGGGGTAATGGGCTTATGCATGAAACGAATGAAAATAAATGCCTATAATTAGAAAAACACTCTCACAAAGCATTACATTTATAATTATTAATGGCAAGAGGTTTTCAGAACGAACAAAGATGCCATGAAAATGTGCAGGGGAAAGAAAGTTCATTATCACCCATTAAAATGTACAGGGTTTTAAAATCAATCTCTTGGTTTGGAAGCCAAGCTCCTGTTCACCGCATCCACCTTAAGCTATCCGAGAGAAGATTTGCAATGATTTATTGATGTACTACAAGTTTTTGAGAATGTATTTTGATGTATTACTTTGCTTGCTGTACTCTGTAACGTTTTTTCCTGGCATATATGGCTATGCGCAGCTGTACAATACTATGTTATAACCCGCGTGGTTATAAAATATGCGTTGTCTACCCCACAGCATCAGTGCATATATTCGCGTCCACGTGAGTATTTCAATGCATTGACCATGCAAACTTTTCCTACCTATTTTAAAAATATACGTACATATATTTTACGCACCAAAATAAAGCAGGCCTTCCTCGCATAGAACCTGATTTACGCATGCAAGTCGGTATATTTTAAAACATGCATGCGTAATTGTAAGGACCAGTTTTACCAATTCCCCCACCAGTTTGCCCAGTCCTTCTCCAGGTCATCGAGACCTTCCTGGCCCTTCAGCCTGAACTCCCCTAGTTCACCCAGACCACTCATCCAGCCAATACTACACAACAAACACGTTTACTATCACTTATGTACGGTAATCGGCAGGCGTAAGATTCAGCGGATAAGGTGCCAGATGTACACGTGCATGTTTTTTCAAACAGCAACCTAGGTGGGTAACTGTTGGCCCCATGCCGGTACATCCCCTACGTCGCCCCTTTCTTAAGTGCGTATATGTGAGCAAGAAATGTAATGCGTATGTGTACTTTTGATTTCTATAAAATAAAGAATAAAACGAGTACATGCTATTTATGTGCATACATGCTAATTTGCACGCGCGGAGCGGTTTGAAAATTACCCCTATGGCTTTTTGCACTGAATCTTGATACTTAACTATCAGCCACCCATGACGGCTCTTTTTATTCCGCATACACAGGTACAATGTCAAAAGCCCTGGCAGGAAGTGCCCCTGTCCAATGCCACATGGGAAAGCTTTTAATGGAAGAATCCTGCAACAGTGTGGAGGAACAGGACAAGGACAGCTGCAGGCAGTTCATTTCCTTGGTGTCAGCTCCAGAAATGAAATGCACATCCACAAACATGAATTCAGTCTACAGCTTGGCATTTTCATGTGATTTAATTGCATAATTATTCCCATTTACTGGCAAACAGAGAAAATTTCATGCAGATTTGCTATTCTATCACAGGGCAGAGTGGAACAGAATTTCTAATGCATTAAATATATATATATTTTTACACTAATTATAATAAGTAAGATAAAACACATCAATGACAGCAGGATTACTAAGCTTACTATCTGTGTAAAGAGGTATTTGAACTACATCATTTATATAACATACCCACTAAAGAAATGCTACCCTGTTCCTGATGTAATCATAGAAAGATAAATTTTCAAAATGTTACGTGCATACAAATCAGCACAAATGCATGTAAGTAGCCTATACCCGCACACTCCATATTTTATAGAAGTCAGAAATAAGCGCGTATATTCGCTTTCATACGGACTTTCCCGTGTAGAAAGAGGGGCGGTCCCAGAGGGGCCAGTACTTACATGGGCAAGACGCTCTTTTAAAAAAGACACTTACATTTTCCAGCTTCCTCGCGTATTGCTACAACGGTTAATTTTCTGGCGCAAGTGATATTAAACGTGTTTACTGTGTAGCACTGACTGGGTGGGAGGTCAGGGTGAACTGGGGGGGGGGGGGGGGGGGTGGAATTTCCAGCCGTTGAACCAGGAAGATCTCGATCTGGAGAAGGCCTGGGAAAACCGGTGAACCAATTGGTAAAAATGGTTACTGTCATTTTCCCGCTCATGTTTTAAAGCTGGGACGTACGCGAGCACATCCTACTTCACTTTCCAGCATAAACTATACACCTGTGTATTTTAAAAACAGGTAGGAAGAGTACGCGCGGTCACTGCATTGATAAGATGTTGTTTCAGTGCACTGCCTGTGTATGCACTGAAACTCACACGCGCGCACGTTCCGGGGTGGCGAGCGAACTGCGTATTTTATAAATCGCACACGCGAATTACAAAATGCTAAGGCAAAAAATGTGCGGCCATAACTGCACATACACGCCACCGCACGCAATTGTTTACAATTATCCTTTCAGCGTTCCATATAGAAATTTCTCTCCTCAACTGTTATTATTATACCTAAGGGACATGGCTGGGAATGAAAAGATGAGACCCCTACATTTTAACTGGCTATAAGTCTGCTGATGAGGACTCGAAAGGCTGAGAAGTCACGTCACACACTGCACATATGAAATTCCCCCAGAACAAAACGGAAAACTGATGACTATATTCTTTATGTCAGCCTCTTTTGAAATTCAGTGTAAGTAACACCGGTCTCGTAATACTTTGGATTCCCTTCTTTATAATTCTAGCAGCAGGGGTTCAATCCTAACACTAAACAGACTTGTACCTGACGGAAGACATCACAGGCGAGAGGGATTGTGAAATCAGGAGAATTTTACTGTATCTCGCTTTAATCCTGAGCTCCGGATTTCCTTGCATCTACACTATCATCCTGCCCTAAACTAACTCATCATCTGCTTTCTCCGGATTCAACCGAAGTCTGAGCCCTATGGTGGCCTGTTCATAAATATGCAGCTGTGTGCTACTGTGCATGTCAAAATGAGTAGAGGAGAGGCAAGAGCTGCGAGGAAAAGAGGAACTATGTGAACTGTCTACTATAAAAATACCATTCTGATAAATGCACATCATTTTATTTTAATGGAAGGTTTAGTCCTTTCAGTTTGATGAGAATTCAAAGAGTTTATGGGGTCGGACGTTAAACCTCCTCTGGCCTGGGTTGTACAGGCTCACAGCGGACCTGGATTTGACAATAAGCACACCAGTCCTGTGCCGGGGGGGGGGGGGGGGGGGGGGGGGGGGGCAGCAGGCCGGCTGAAGATCTGCTGCCTTCCAGCTGGGCTGAATCTCAGTCAGCAGAGAAGGACCCCCCCCCTGCTTCCTGATCCGGCCCCTCCCTTCCCAGGCAGGATTCAGGGAACAGGGTGGGAGGGGCTTGATCCTGGAGCAGACAGAGCAAAGGGAGATCATTTAGGGGTGAGGAGAGAGAGGCTGGGGGATGCCTGTGTGTGAGAGGAAGGAACAGGGGAGGGGCAGCGTTTAGGAGAATGGACTGGTGTTCGAGGTGCGTGGGTGTGGGTCTGTACATGCCAGACTGAGTTGGAGATCAGAGAGAGGACACGAGGGGGAGCAGGAACGACGCATAGTAGGGGCACCTGCCTCTTCCTCCCCACCAATGCAATTTAGACCCTGGGGTTCTTTCCCCCGGATCTCCTTGAATCTCCCTTTCTTCCTACCTCTCTCTTCTTCCCCAATCCTGGAACCTAGACCCCCAACCCCTCCTACTCCTTCCTCCCCTTCCTCAATCTCAGAACACTCCTCCCTCCTCCTACTCTTCTCCTATCCCAGATTCCCAATCTTCTCCCTTCCTCGGTCTTCCTTATCTACCATCCTATCCATCTCCTGCTCTTTCTCCCGCTCCTCCTACCATCTCCAGTCCTCTCACTTTCTCCTCACCCCATTCCTGGTCCTCCTCCCTTCTCTCACCACCTCCTTCTTTACTGATGCTTGCGATTTCTTTTCCTCACCCAATTAAAAGAAACAAACATTTCTTCAAGGCCAATATTCAAAAGATGGCATAACTGGTATATTCAGCCATTTATCTATCTAAATTATAGCTGGATAAGTAGTAATCCGTTATAATTTAGCCAGATAAAAAAGGAGCATTTTGGGGGCGTTCCAGGCAGGGACTGAGATATCTGCCTAAGCTAGTCAAATATCGGGTATATCTGGCTAGGTTAGATGGATAACTTTACACCTGCTTTTGAGAAGGTCTTCAAAGATAACTGGTTAAGTAGCACTGTCAGTAGCACCAAAAAACCCCAAGAAATGTCATCCTTCCCCACCTTATATTTAAAAAGGGCTCCAGGGGCGATCCGGGAAACTACAGACCGGTTAGCCTGACTTCAGTGCCAGGAAAAATAGTGGAAAGTGTTCTAAACATCAAAATCACAGAACATATAGAAAGACATGGTTTAATGGAACAAAGTCAGCATGACTTTTCCCAAGGCAAGTCTTGCCTCACAAATCTGCTTCACTTTTTTGAAGGAGTTAATAAACATGTGGATAAAGGTGAACCGGTAGATATAGTATACTTGGATTTTCAGAAGGCGTTTGACAAAGTTCCTCATGAGAGGCTTCTAGGAAAAGTAAAAAGTCATGGGATAGGTGGCGATGTCCTTTCGTGGATTGCAAACTGGCTAAAAGACAGGAAACAGAGAGTAGGATTAAATGGGCAATTTTCTCAGTGGAAGGGAGTGGACAGTGGAGTGCCTCAGGGATCTGTATTGGGACCCTTACTGTTCAATATATTTATAAATGATCTGGAAAGAAATACGACGAGTGAAATAATCAAATTTGCAGATGACACAAAATTGTTCAGAGTAGTTAAATCACAAGCAGATTGTGATAAATTGCAGGAAGACCTTGTGAGACTGGAAAACTGGGCATCCAAATGGCAGATGAAATTTAATGTGGATAAGTGCAAGGTGATGCATATAGGGAAAAATAACCCATGCTATAATTACACGATGTTGGGTTCCATATTAGGTGCTACAACCCAAGAAAGAGATCTAGGTGTCATAGTGGATAACACATTGAAATCGTCGTTTCAGTGTGCTGCGGCAGTCAAAAAAGCAAACAGAATGTTGGGAATTATTAGAAAAGGAATGATGAATAAAACGGAAAATGTCATAATGCCTCTGTATCGCTCCATGGTGAGACCGCACCACTGGAGCGCACTGTACTGTATCGGCCTGATAGCTGCTTAGTCTAACAAGAGGAGTAGATTTGTACACTGCAGTCTCCTTTTCGTTACGTATAAGGACTACAATTCTTTAGTGATGTCAAATTTACAATGAATACCTCTGAATGTGTCTGAAACACCACCCACCCTAACCCCAACCCACCTCCCGAAATCCCACGCCGATTCAAAGTGCCCCTCTACAGTGGTACGTATATAAAGAGTAGCAGAGTGGCCCTATATAGAGTCTCTGTGGGTCTGTCTGTCTCTCTCTCTCGCTGTTGGCATATGTGAGCCATGAGTATTTTAAATGCCATGAGCGTTCTTTATAAAAAGAGGCGTATGTTTGTTAACATTGCAATATGCATGCTTATGGGTGCACACGTGTTTCTTTGAAAATTTACCAGTAGATCTGAAACTGTTCAGACTCAGCCAAGTAGGAACCACCCTCATCTTGTGACTCAGGCCTCACATTTGATCTTAACAGAAAAGAGACCAAGAAGCAATCACAAGAAAACTTTGGAAATAATACAAAAATACTTTTGAAAACTCTTATTGTCAATCAGGCCTCAGGCATTAGCGATGCCTCTCTCTCTCTGACCTGAGATTGTAGTTGTCTCTTTGTCATACGTTTTACCCAGATTCTACTGTGGGACGCTGAAATTAAGGTACATAAAGGAGTGAATTTTCAAAGGAGTTACATGCATAAAAGTAGAACATTTGGTGGCAATTTTCAGAAGCTCTTTATGCTCTTAAAGGTGAATTTTCAAAACATTACATATATAATATATAGCATGTATGTGCAAAAGTAGCCTAAGCTTGGGTAATCCCTATTTTATAAAAGTAAAAAATATATGCATGGATACACTTTTGCGTGCACATATACCGCATTTTGTGGTCCAAAAGACGCCCCTGACCAAAAGATGCACCTAGGATTTAGAGGAGGAAAATAAGAAAAAAAAAATTCTGTTCCCATGACGGGCTCTGTACGGAACTCCCCCTGGAACGAATGTAGCGTCTCTCCCTCTCACGCGCCGTCCCTCTCCTCCCAACTCAGCCCAATCAGTCAAATGCACGAAACATCTAACATATCTAAATAAATGAGAAGGAAATGGCCTGCACTAACTTTGATGCCATGTATTGTCTTCTGCCAGCAGAGCTTCAGCTCCCTGCCGGTCTGCTGTTCCCGGGCTGCATCTTACTGCGAAGCTCGGAGAGGCGCAGGTCAAACATCAGCTGTTTGAACCGCGTGTGCTACGGAAGCCCCTCCAGTTCAAACAACTCCCTGCCGGTCTGCTGTTCCTGGAGTGCTGCGGGGTGCATCTTACTGTGAAGGTCAGTGGCACCCCGGGAACAGCAGACCGGTAGGGAACTGTTTGAACTGGAGGGGCCTCCGTAGCGCACGCATTTCAAACAGCTGATGTTTGAACTGTGCCATACTGATTGGGCTGAGTTGGGAGGAGGAAGAGGGGGATGGCGCGCGAGAGGGAGAGACGCTACATTTGCTCCATAAGACGCACAGATATTTTCCCCCCACTTTTGGGGGAAAAAAAAGTGCGTCTTATGGAGCGAAAAATACGGTACTCATATAAAAAAGGGGACGTGTAGGAGCATTCTAGGGCTAGCAGTTACGCATGTAAGTTGTTATTTTAAACCACACGACTTGTACATTATCCAGCTTACGCGAGTATTTTTACACCTGCTACTTATCTGGTGCAAGTGATAGCAAACAAGTGTAGTGTGTAGACCTTGACTGAGAGGGAGGTCTGGCCTAGGGGAGTTGAGGCTGAAGAAACAGGAAGGTTGCGATGACCTGGAGAAGGCCTGGGCCTACTGGTGGACTAATTATTAAACTTAGAATTTCTTCCACGTGGGCATGTTTTTTTCGCATTTAAAGCGGGACTTATGCAAGTAAATCCTAGTTTATTTTCACGTGTAAAATATATGCACGTGTATATTTACAACAGGTGGGTAAAGAGCACGTGTTCCATCCATTGCTTTCAATGCATTGCATGTATTTGTGCGCAAGCCTATTTAGGTGCGTGTATTGCATCGTAGAATTACGCATATTTTATAAAACGCGCACATAATAAAATACTATAGCAAATATGTGCGTGGCCACATATACATGCTGCTACACACAGTTGTTTGAAAGTTATCTTCGATAAATCCATTTACATAAATGCATTTTGAAAATTCAGCCTTATCATAGCAATTCTGAAAAGCCCATTTGCATGTGTAAAGTCTATTTATGCGCGTAGAACCTTTTGAAAATTACTTCCTAAGATGGTAACTTTCAGAGTGGTGAGCGGGTGCATATGTGTGCACATTCGTCGGGCCTCACCCAGAGACTCGGCCCTTTTAGAACAATCGCGAGTATATGCGTGTACGTTATAAAATAGCCTCAGCGTGGGCACATGTGCGCTCAATTTTAAGGGGACTCACACCTGTGTACGCAAATGCCACTTCTACTGCGTAAGTGGGGGAATTTTGAAAGGGACATGCGCCAACGCAATTGCCACTTTCACCAGTTTGTCCAGTTATGTGATAGGACTTCAAACCCTCCTAGTTTATTACCCTCCATTCCTCCCATTAGCCCCGACATTTAAAACTCCGCTGAACAGTCTACATTTTTTTTGTTCTCTTAGTTATACTTCAGCCATAGCAGATGTAAAGTTATGCGGCAGGGACCCCTGGCATGAGCCAGTGCACATAAGTATGTATGCACAAATTTCATGGTTAAATCCCAGCCCTCCCATGCCCCGCCAGACCACCCCCACGCAGCGGCATGTATGCACGTATCCGGTCGGCTTTTAAAATTCGCTCAGCGTGCGCCAGCCCGACATATTCGCACATCCTCTAATTTTGGTGCACATTGGGCTTTTAAAATTCACCTCTAACAGTTTAAAGTTAATGTGCTTTAAGGGCTTGATTTCATAATCATTTGCACTGATAAAACACAGTTTTAAGTGTGTAAATGGGTGTTTAGAAATTTGCTCTGGGGCTTGTACGTGTAAAAGAACACATGGAAGTGATTTCATATGTACTCATAGATCTACTAGAAAGAGGCGTTCCCAGGGGCGGAGTTGGGGGAAACCATTTACATGCACAAAACATGTACACAGACATTTACATGTACTCCCAAGCAGGCATGAATATATGCCATGTATACCATGCTGGGTTCACTTTGAAAATTCGGTCTGACGTTTGCGTATTATAAAATTACCTTCTAAATATATGCAATCTAGTTTACAAGCATTAACAGTCCTTTTAACATGCATAAATTAGCTTGCAGAAGTTTTAATGGAAAAACTATGTTAATATAATGATGAAAAGCAGAACTATCTAAAGCAGCCCATTACCTATTAGCAGAGTGGAAAAGTAAGGGGCAGATTTTCAAAGGGTTATGCGCATAACTTACGCGTGTAACCCGAAAACCTGCTCCCGCGCGCGCCGAGTCTATTTTGCATAGGCTCGGCGGTGCGCATAAGCCCCGGGACACGCGTATGTCCCAGGGCTTTGAAAAAGGGGCGGGGGTCGTGGGCGTAGCGCCAGTCTGGGGGTGGTACTGAGGCCTCCGGCACAGCGGCTGTGCTGGGGGATGGTGCGCCGGCAGCTGACGGCGCGCGCAAGATAAGCTTGCCAGAGGTAGGCGTAAAGAATTGAAACAAGGTTGGGGGGGGGATTTAGGTAGGGCCGGGGAGTGGGTTAGATAGGGGGAGGGAGGGGAAGGTGGGGGGGGGGAGCAGAAGAAAAGTTCCCTGCAAGGCTGCTCCGATTTCGGAGCGGCCTTGGAGGGAACAGGGAAAGCCATCGGGGCTCCCCTAGGGCTCGGCGCACGCATGGGGCACAAGTGTGCACCCCCTTGCGCCCGCCGAACCTGGATTTTATAACATGCGCGCGGCAGCGCACGCATGTTATAAAATCGGGTGTACATTTCTGCGCGCCAGGTAGCGCGCAGAAATGTACCCCTCTGCTCCTAAGTGTGCTAATTGCTTTGCAGACACATTAACGTAAAAAACTACACCTCAAGAAGGTATAGTTACGTTTTGCAATAAGCTCCGTAGGTAAAGTGCACAGATGCTTTATTGTCTCTCTCTCATTTACCTGTCATTAACTTTGGCTGTTAGCAAGCATAATAAAAACCATGTTAGCGCACTTTACTACATAGGCTCCTATGTCTCAATCCAACAGGAAGTATATTTTTGGCTTTTTCAATTGTTTTAAATTGCTGAAACACTTCTCATGCTATTCATGCTTTTGCATGTGCCCTTATCTTAGGACTGTTTCCTTTTATTCAGTCCAAGTTTGAAACTTGTAAGCAGTGGCACTAATCATCAAGGTTTCAACCCAGGCTACTGTCCATGTGCACATCTTTCATATATGCTTTTAATTCAATCATTTAAAAAAAAATATATATATCTAAAGTGGACAATATATTTGACATTTACTAACCTCATGCTTGGATCAGAAATGGCTGAGCATTCAATGCTGCAAATTTAAGGTGTTTTGCTGGGAAATTTAAATAGCAGTAGGGGAAGAGGTTTGTAGATGGATGTGATTTTCCAGGGAGCTGGGAAAGGAGCACTTAAAAAAAAAAAAGTAGCTGGGAGGCTGTCATGGAGATTGAGGTTACAATCAGAAAATGTATAGGAAGAGTCATACATCCTACCAGGAACCTCATGCTCTTCCTAGATACATTTCAAAGCTGGTTTAATTTTTTTTCAAGCTTTTAGATTGTCCAGTTTAATCAAAAGTGCTCCTGACATACACTCAGCCAGAGACCTATTCCCCTATTGATATTTGGTAAGAGTTAACGGCCTGAGTGCGAGGCATTTCTGATCCAAACATGAGGTAAATAAAAGGCGATATGTATATATATATACTCTCAACTTTAGATAGATGTTAAGATAATTGAGTTATGAATGTATATGAAAAGATGCATGAATGGACAGTAGCCAGGGTTAAAGTCGTGTTGATTGGTGCTACTGCCTATAAATTTCAAATTTGTACTAATTCAACCCCTTTTTGTGTCTGTTACTATGTACCCAATCTATGTGCGCAGGCAGGGCCGGTAGAAGAATATTTGGTGCCCTAAGTGAATCTTTTGGAATTCACACACATCCCCCCCACATCTTACTTCTAGCACAGTGCTCCCTCCACTGGCGGCTGTGGCTCCTGATTAATTCTCCCTTTTTTGGGAAGAATTAACTCTGGGACAGCACCCCTCTCTGCCTCGTCTGGCAATATTTTGCTGCTGCCCAAAACATTGGCGTTCTAGGCAACAAACTAGTTTGCCTAATGGAAGCACCGGCTCTGTGCCCAGTGAGGATAATTTTCAAAGAAATGCATGCAGAGGCACATACACATGATTATGGCCGCATGTAGATCTATGATAGTATTTTATAACCCGTGTGTATCATAGACGTGCGTACTATAAAATATGTGCATCTTTATCCTGGAACATATGCGCATATGGATGCTAATGCATGAATACATGCAATGCACTGAAAGCGAGTACTTCAAAGCACTGAAATACTCGCTTTCCTAAATATTGTAAAAATAAACGTGTAATTCAGCAAATTTTAAACATGTCAAATTGATTTTAAAAGCATTGCTCGTGCAAAAAAAATGCCCATCATATATACATGTAAGTGGTCCACACGTGAGCAATGTGGATTTTAAAAAGTCACACAATACGCGAGCTTTTGTATCTGCGTGCGCGTGAGGAGTAAGAGGGCGGAAAAGGGGTGGGGCTCAGGCAGGGCATGGGAATTCTGGGGCAGGGCCAAGACTTGCGCGCCTAACTCTGAATTCTAAAAATGGAACCCGCAGTGCACGCGCACTTAGATATCCGCCTAACTTTACTGCTGCTCCTGATGAGGAGCAGGTGTGGAGAGCTCGAGTTTTAGAGCTTAAAGGACAGAGTGAGAGGTCCGGGTCAACTGGGCGGTGTGCAGGATTAACGAAAGACAGGAGTCTGAAAGCCCCCGCTATTAACTAGAGAAACTGGTGGACTAATTGGAAAACTGGAAATGTGCCTCGCACAAGCATGCTTTAGAATTCGCTGACGTACGTGCGTAAAAGCCGACCTGGTTCTATTTAAGTCACAAGCATGCTAGCTGTGTTCGAGTAACCTCTTAAAATTAGGAGCATAATTAGACATGGTTGGTGCATTTTAAAACATATGTGCCCAAGTACGTGCACAATTAATTATTCTAGGATATCCCCTCTCGTGCGCCGTTAAGCACATATATGGGCGCAAGTGCGCTCGTTTTAAAATCGACCTGTGTGTGCGTAATTGAAATTACCCAGTTTACTAATTACTCCACCAGTTTGCCCAGTCCTTCCCCAGATTATCAAGATCCCCCTGGTTCTTCAGCTTGAACTCCCCCCAGGTGCACCCAGACGTCTCACCCAGTCAATTATATATAACAAACAAATCTAATATTATGCCAGATAATAAGCAGGAGTTAAATTATGTGAGTAAGTTGGCAAATGTATGTGCATAAGTGGCTTTTAAAATAGCAACTTACACACATAGGGGTACATTTTCAAAAAAAGTGCGAGCACGTACTTTTGTTCACTCACCAGGCGCAAACAAACGTACGCCGGATTTCAATAGATACGCGTGTATCTGAGCATCTCTTTTAAAATCCGGGGTCGGAGTGCGCAAGGGGGTGCACATTTGTGCACCTTGCGCGTGCCGAGCCCTGCGCGCGCTGCCCGTTCACTCCAAGGCCGCTCCGAAATCGGAGCAGCCTCGGAGAGAACTTCCCTTCCGCCTCCCCCCACCTTCCCTCCCTAACCCCCCCCAGCCCTATCTAAACTCCCCCCCTCCCTTTATCGCAAAAGTTACGCCTGCTCGAGGCATAATCACCCGACCCGGGGGCTGGTCCAGTGGCCTTGGCCACGCCCCCAGAATGCCCCCAGGCTGGCACCACGCCCCCCGGAATGCCCCGAACGTCGCGCCGCCCCCCTAGCAAAGCCCCGGGACTTACGCGCATCCCGGGGCTTGCGCGCGCCGCCGAGCCTATGCAAAATAGGCTCGGCGTGTGCAGGGGTTTTTTTTTTAAGGGTTACACGCGTAATCCTTTTAAAATCCGCCCCATAACCTTTGGCCTGCCCCAGAATGCCCCCAGACCTCCCATTTTTTACATGCATATATGTGCACATGAAACATTATGGGGGTAATTTTAAAAAGGATTTACATGCACAAAACTGGGTTTTACATGTGAAATGCATTTTACCCATTAAGTGGGCTTTTGAGAATTGCTGTAATATATGCCATTGAATTGTTCATAGGATATTCAAGCGTAAGTGCACTTTATGTGCATAAATGGCTTTTGAAAATGACTATGATAGTAATTTACATTTACACGAGTAACTCCTTTGAAAATTAACCTGAAAGGGATAAGTGGGCTTTTGCAAGTTACTGCGATATATGCTATTGAATTGTCAATGGGTTTTAAATGGGTAAATGGGCTTTTGAAAATTGCTACGATAGAATGTTACATTTATGCGCGGAACTCCTTTGAAAATTACCTCCAAAGTACGTGCATTCTTTTGACTTTTTATAAAATACCGCTTACAAGAGTACAGGCTTCTTACGTTCATATATGCTAATTTTTCTGCACATAACTCTTTGAAAATTCACCCCATATTTTTGCATCTCCTGTCTGAGGGGTCAAGTGCCAGTTTATCTTTCTAAGATACTCAACATATATTTCCGGTACAGAACATAAGGGTCTCTCCAGGGGGCATTGCTAAAGATGTCACCCATTCGAGAAATGCCATTTAACACAACCAAGAGCTCTGAGCCTTCTTAGTGGCTGCTACGGTTTTATGAAATAGTTTTCCCTGTGAACTTACTTCATTTTTCATAATAGCCAGTCATGAGGCTATTATTTAATTTTTCATAATAAATTAAAAACCTTCCAGTATCCATCACTTTAATAGATGACTGCTGTATCCTGCCTTACAGGCCGATGCAATACAGTGCGCTCGGCCGAGTGCACCGTTTAACCCGTGGCTGGAAGTGGGTTTTGGTCGCGCGCCCACAATCCCTTATTCTATAAGGGGATTAGCGCGTCCAACCCTCCTGCAACACCAATAGCGCTCATCACATGCAAATGCAAGTTGATGAGGCTATTAGCTATTCTTCCCCACTCCAAAAAAATGTGCGCCCGACGCTTTTTGGTTCCCCCGATATTAAGTCGGAGGAACAAAACGTGTGCTGTGCACACAGGTTAGAAAAACGGTCGCTCGTAAAATTGAGCATCTGTTTTCCTGCCTCACTGACAGCCGCACATTTGTCCCTAGCGCCTCCTTGGCAGCACGTCCCCTCATTTAAATATTCAATCGCGCGCCCAGGAGAGCTGCTGGGCCCACATTAGGAAAGCAGGAGCTCAACACCGAGTGCCCGTTTTCCACGCCGCTTTATTGGATCGGCCTGATAATTGAGGATATGTGGATTGTAAGACGGCTTCTTTTTAGTTTCTGTGGATGAAATCTTTGAAATCTTTTGGGTTACCATGAGGGGGGTTTTCATGAGAGAAAGAAAAGGTTGGAGGGTCTCATTGATTTTACTGTTTTAGTATTAGAGTGGGGGAAAGGGGGCAGATTATTTTGAGAAATAGAGAGGCACCTAATTGTCTGAAAAATAGGCAGTTTTATTAATACCTAGGATCAGAAGTCCTAATTAGAATATGTATAACATCACATCATATATATTCTAATGTATACACCATTGGGAGAAATTCACAGGCTGTCTTTTGCGTCAGGTAGATTAAAAAACTGCTTTAAAATGCTAGTTTATTTTATCTTAAGTGATTTTCTCCATAGTATTTTTTGTGACTTGTACATTATAGATAGCACTTTATTATGCATGATTTGTTTCTAAAGAGATAGGGGACATGTTCTTATTTTTATTTTCTGTTGTATTTTTAAGATTGTATGATGTAATCTGACATTTTTAAATACGCTATTTTTAGACATTACTTGCACAGAAATAAAAGGTTAATTAAAATTATATACAGATATAGATATCTAGATATATATCAGGTGATACCTTTTTATTGGACTGCTAATACATTTCTTGACTAGCTTTCGAGAGCTAGTACTCTTTTCTTCAGGTCAGAATTCATATGAGCAAAAAATGACATATTTCTTGTTATTACTGTGTATGAAATGTACTTTAATGTGATTAGACTGCCTTATTGCTGTACACTGCTTTGGAAGGGCTACATTTAGCTCAGAAAGGTGAATTAGAAATGCTTAAATCAAATTAATCAGTGAAAGTGGTGCATGGGCACACGGGGAATGTGGGAGCTCATGGAAGAATGGGATAGAATCAACCTACAATACCAAGTCAGATTTTCTTCATATGAGACAAAAGAACATTTTCTTCAATATTTATCAGTGTTGGATGAATTTAAACATGCAGTATTATAAGAAA
This sequence comes from Rhinatrema bivittatum, assembly GCF_901001135.1. Taxonomy (NCBI): domain Eukaryota; kingdom Metazoa; phylum Chordata; class Amphibia; order Gymnophiona; family Rhinatrematidae; genus Rhinatrema; species Rhinatrema bivittatum. The sequence goes on from NC_042616.1 coordinate 140,773,014, forward strand.
AACAAACAGGAAATATCCTCCACGGCGGACTTAAAGCAGAATCTCTACCTCTATAATTCAGTGCCATTCAGCACCTTTCCATGGAGAAAATCACTTAAGATAAAATAAACCAGCATTTTAAAGCAGTTTTTAAATCTACCTGACTCAAAAGACAGCCTGTGAATTTCTCCCAATGGTGTATACATTAGAATATATATGATGTGATTCTATACATATTCTAATTAGGACTTCTGATCCTAGGTATTAATAAAACTGCTTATTTTTCAGACAATTAGGTGTTTTGGGAGAATACTATAAATATGTGCTTATCTGTGTTTTCATGGCACAAAATACAATTTTAGGCATATTTTTATGTTGATTGAATTTACTAAGGTGCAAATCAATTTATCTTCAAATGTTTACATCTTATTATTTAAGTTACAATTGCAAAATGCAACTTTACAATGCAGTGTTGCGGAGCAGGGTGTGTGTGGCTGGGAGGGGGCAGAAAGTGTGTAGCCAGAGGCAGTGAAGTGAGATAAGAGTGGGTGGGTGTGGCTTGGGGATGGTGGGTGTGTGTGTGATTGGTAGGATGGCTGGTGTGTGGGTGTAGGAGGCTGAATTGTCCCCGTCCCCTCTTCCCTCCCCCTTCCCTATTGCTCTTTTCCTTCCTCTCTCCCTTTCCTTCTTCATTTCCCCTTCCCTTTCCTCTTGCACTCACTTTTCCTGTTGGCTCCTCCCGTGAACTTGAGCTTCCCACTGGCCCACTTCTCCCATGGTGTTTTTTCTTTGGCTGGTGAAGCCTGACATTCGCTGCTCCCCATGGTGTCTCTTCATTGGCCACCAGGGTTTGGATTCCCCTGCTGGCCTTGCTGCTATGTCATCATTCAGACACTGCTCTTGTGTATCTTCTTGACCCACTTGAGGGCTAGGGATGTGCATTTGTTAGTTTTTGGTATACGCAGCCATCTAACGTGCGTCCATCAGGTGCACACCAATCGTTGTGTGTACATTTGTTCATTCTTTAAATATGCAATAAGCATCCAAACAAATGAAACGAATGGACACACGAATGCATATTCCTATTGAGGACAGCGGCCAGATGATATCCACTAGAGTCCCCTGAACTGAAAAACCCAATTTCCCTATCAGCAAAGTTTTATTTGGATTTTTCAGTTCTAACTAAAAATCAGAAGCCCTAATTAAAGCATAATAGTATAGCACTCTATACTGTTCCATGGAGAAAATTATTTTAATAATAAGTTACTTTTTCTATAGGTTTAGAGGTTGCTTGCAGTTGCTTCTCTCCTGCTTTCCTTCTAACTCCCTTTTTGCCCTATGAAGAGCTGCTTAGTGAGCATTCTCCCATAAGTTTGAGCGTTCCTGGTGCATGATAGCCTTGCAATTTTGTTTAAAACAAAAAATCAAATTGTCTCCATGGCACGATGCATATTACTATACCACATATTATACAGTACACAACTGTGAGGGAGCTTCACAGCCTAGTCTGCTTTCACACTGGCAAAGCTTGAATGCTGCTTTAAAATCCTAACCCATTTTGTTGCCTTGGAAATATATTTAGTGCTTTATAAATATTGGTTCAATAAGAATGTTTAAAATAAGGATGCAAATTATTCCTTTTTTAATGTTTTAATGTTTGAGGATGGCCAACTGCAATATTAATGCTCCATCTGTGTCTGGTAGTAAAAGAGCAGTGCTTGCTTAGGGAGTGGTGGATCATGCTCTGCACCTTTAGGCACAGAAGAACCTCTCAGCTGGGAATGGCCTCATGAGAGGCTAAGAGCACGAGTTCCGCACGACCCCATTTACCTGTAGCTGTCTCATCTTATGCAACTGCAGACGGAGATCAGAGACATTGTGTTTCAGTTCGTGCAGGCTGACTTGCATTGTGGTGGCACCAACAGGTGGAGGAAGGTGACTGAGGACAGTGGTAGACTCAACAGCATTTAATGAATTCTTTCCACCAGGCATATGAACAATTCCTGTAAGAGAAAGCCAAGAGGAAGCCTTGGGTTAGGAATAAGGAAGAGCCCAGTAATATATTTTTTTGCCTATCAACTTGTGTGTGATAAGCATCAGAGATGTGCTTCGTTTTTTGAGTCGGACACTTTGGGGTAAAGTTCGGTTTTCCTCGGTTAGTTTTTTTGACAAACGAATAAAAAACTAAGAGAGAAAAACGAAACCGGCTCAAAAAACGAAGCGGGAAAACGAAGCTAAAAAAACCCACTCCAAGCATTAAAACTTACTATAAAACATTAAATACAACGCCCCCCCCCCCCCATCCCGATCCCTCCCCAAGACTTACCATCATCCCTGGTGGTCCAGTGGGGTCCCGCGAGCGATTTGTCCCGGCATGCCTGCCTCGCTCAGAATGGCGCCGATAGCCTCTGAATTACAATGTCACAGGGGCTACCGGCGCCATTGGTCAGCCCCTGTCACATGGTCATAGGCGCCATCTTGTGCTCTTACCATGTGACAGGGGCTGACCAAAGGCGCTGGTAGCCCCTGTGACATAGTATGGGCAAAGGCTATCAGCGTCATTTTGATTGCTGGCAGCCGACGACGAGATCGCTCCCGGACACCCGCTGGACCCCCAGGGACTTTTGGCAAGTCTTGGGGGGGGGGTCAGGAGGCCCCCCCAAGCTGGCCAAAAGTCCCTGGGGGTCCAGCGGGGGTTTCGGAGCGATCTCCTGCCCTCGGGCTGTCGGCTGCCAGTAATCAAAATGACGCCGATAGCCTTTGCCCATACTATGTCACAGGGGCTACCAGCGCCTTTGGTCAGCCCCTGTCACATGGTAAGAGCACAAGATGGCGCTGATGGCCATGTGACAGGGGTTGACCAATGGCACCGGTAACCCCTGTGACATAGTAATTCAGAGACTATCGGCGCCATTCTGAGCGAGGCAGGCACGCCGGGCATGGAGGAACAAATCGTTCGCGGGACCCCACTGGACAACCAGGAATGTTAGTAAGTCTTGGGGAGGGATCAGGATGTGGGGGGGGTGGTTTGTATTATATTTAATTGTAATGCTTGGGGTGGTTTTTAATTTAAAAAAATAAAATGTGCCCCTCTCCCCGTACAAACCCGAAAAAAAAAATGTTTCGGGGTTCGGGGCCCCCTGACGAATTAGGCAATTTCGTTGAAATTGCCTAATTCGTGATAAACAAACCACATCTCTAATAAGCATTACACAGGTCTGCCATGTCTTTATTAGATTTTTTTTTTTTTCTGATCTTGTAATTTCCTTAACGGGATCCAGCACCATGAACCTTCATTTAAAACAAACTAAAGATTTTCCCCTTATTTTATATCTCCTCCCTGCTCAATTAGCCCAGAGTTAGAGCCCAGCATGGTGTCGCTGTTGAATGATGACTGGGACTCCCACCTTCACAGCCCCAGTTGTCCAGGGGAGTAGAAGATCTGAGCCAGGAATCAAACTCAGTTCCTCCATATTGCAGTGCACAGCACTGCCACCAAGACAGCTCTACAAATGCTTTTCAATTAGGGGCTGAAAGAGCTTCAATCAATCTACCTGACTAGAGGCACAGTAACTTCCATGAAAATGCTCTGATCCTGGGTCAAACTTAGTGGGACGGTAGAAAATGTATGGGCCTGGCCCCAATCTTATTGAAAATGTCCTTGAACTTATATGGATGAGGTCATTTTAATAGGGTAAAAGTAGAAAAGTGGTAAAAAAAAAAATAAAAAATCAATGAATAAGCACGGTCTTCACTTACTGTACTCCCCTCTCTTCTACATAGAACTGACAGGGTACAGAGTGCTGTGTAGGTTCTGCACAAACAGGTCAATATGGGGACACAGTTTAATAAAACAGCACAAGGCAAATGGGTGAGAAAGAGCCTTCTTCCTCAGAGATCTTCCAGTGCACAGGAATTTGATTAAGCTAGATGTCCTCACTTTTGAGTATTATAAGAACACAAGAAGTGCCATGCTGGGTCAGACCAAGGGTCCATTGAGTCAAGTATCTTATTTCCGACAGGGGCCAATTCGGATTTCTTGGAAGCACTTGGCATTTCCCAAATAGTACATAAGAACATAAGAAATTGCCATATTGGGTCAGACTGAGGGTCCATAAAGCCCAGCATCCTGTTTCCAACAGTGGCCAATCCAGGTAACAAGTATCTGGTAAGTACCCAGACAGTAAGTAAATCCCATGCTACTAATGCCGGTAATAAGTAGTGGCTATTCCCTAAGTCAACTTGGTTAATAACAGTTTATGAACTTCTCCCTCCATGAATTTGTCCAAACGTTTTGTAAATCCAGCTTGCTAAATGACATTCTCCATTTCTTGTTGCCCACTCCCAGGGATAAGCATTGGCTTTCCCCAAGTCTACCTGGCTAATAATTGTTTATGGACTTTTTTCCAGGAACCTGTCAGATTGCACAAGCATAATTCCAAAACAAACTCTAACACATGCAGGAGGAGTGTGGTGAAGCATGCAGATGTGTGAGAAAGGAGTCCTGTGTGCGCTATATATCACCAAGAGAGATTCCCAGAAATTTCCATGCTGACTGCTGTTCAAAGACCACTCTTTCTTATATAACACCACAGCTGGATTCTACGCTATAGGGCCTGTGCACAGCAAATAGTATGCTATGCGCTAAGCCCCTAGAAGTATATTTTAAGAGCCGTGTGCAGGCGCACAGGTTCACACGTTTGCCGGCACACGCGCATGGATGTGGTGATTTTAAAACATATACGTGTATATGTGCGTATTTTAAACTCTGCTATTCATGTGTACATCTTCGCACGATTTCATTTTGACACACGCATGTATGCGCAAATGCCGCCCTGCTCACGTAAGAGGGGGAGATTTTACTAGAAGCACGCGCCAATGCAATTACCTCTTTTCCCAGTTTGTTCCAGTAAAGGAGAGGATTTCCTAACCCCTTTAGCTAACTCACCTCCCTTTTATCCTATTAGCCCCAAGCCATAAGACCCCATTGACTTACCCTATTTTTCTTTATTTTACAACTTACACGCCGTCCATAGCAGAAGTAAAGTTACGCAGTAGGGGACCCCGGCGCGTGCTTGTGCGCATAAAGATTTACTCGCAGACTTCATGGTGCAGTTCTAGCCCCCCATGTCCCGCCCATGCCCTGCCCAGACCATGCCCTCACCCCACCCCGTTTGGTGATTTTTTTTTTCTGCACATACAAGGAGATACAGCCGTACCAACGCGGGTTTTAAAATCTGTGCAGCGCGCCGAGTCACGTGTGTATCTCTCGGCTTTGGCACATATAGGGGTTTTAAAATCTACCAGCTAGTGTGCATGTTAGACTGGGATCAGAGAACATTATCAGGTACATGCTAAAATTAGTGCATACCAATGTATAGATGAGGGAATGCTGTGTTCAAACTAGACTTTTCCATGGTATACTTTCCTCCACCTACTGTTTACCATGCACCTGATAAAGACTAAAATTTAACCCCTGCCTCAGACCAGGTATTAACTTTCAATGTTTGCTGCTCCTCAAATTCCCCCCTGCTAACTATGGACTTCTGCTCTAGGAACTTATCCAAACCATTTTTAAACCCAGCTATACTAATTACTGTAACCACATCATCTGGCAATGAATTCCAGAACTTAACTATGTGTTGAGTGAAAAAGAATTTTCTCTGATTTGTTTTAAATGAGATACTTGCTAACTTCATGGAGTGCCCCCTAATCCTTGAGTTATCTGAAAGAGTAAATAACTGATTCACATTTACCCATTCAAGTCCTTTCATGATTTTGTAGACCTCCATCATATCCCCTCTCAGTCATCTCTTCTCCAAGCTGAAGAGCTTTCTCATAGTCTTTCCTCATAGGTGTTGCGACCGTTGGTCTTCGAAGGCTTCGCCCCGCCTACCTCTCACTACTTGCGGCTCCTCCCTCTCACCTCGGACTACTGGCTGCCGCGGCGTCTGTTTGCCGTCCTCTCCGGCGTCCCCAGACCGGCTTTGGTGCTGCTTCCCGCCATGCTCCTCCAAGGTACCTTAGCACGCGCATGCCACCCTCATCTTTATTTCCACGTTGGAACGAACCTCAGGGGCGACCCCTGATATGACGTCACGCTGCCTGGATATTTAAGCCTACAGTATTTGCTAGCTCATCGAGTTAGCAACGGAAACTCCACGAATGGGATTCGCTCTCCGTACCGAAGCTGCTCTGCCACTCCAGCATTATCTGGAACTCTTGCACCCTTCGGGGTTGCTAACGGGGTACCCGCTCCTCGGGGGCCTCTTCTGCTTCTTTCAGGTGCTATCAGGAAACTGATACTCGCTCCTCGAGGGCCCATGTTCCCTGAGTCGCTGCCTGCATCTTCAAACCTTTCTACTTGGAAGACTTCACTAACAGTTTCCATCTGTGAGTACAACTACCATCTATTCCACAATACTGCTTCCCTGGAACCAGGTACTCGCTCCTCGAGGTCCTGCCCTCTGCTCCAGTGCCAGACCTCTCTAGTGGAATCTCTGTTACTGCTACATGAGTACAATACAACTGAGTCTCTCTGCTCTAAGGGATCAGGTACTCGCTCCTCGAGGGCCTGCTCTCCCTGTCTCGGAGCTTCTCCTAATTCTACCTGGGACTCTGAATGCTTCTCATTGTGTACTCATAACTCTCAGTCTCTTTCCACTACAGCACAGCCTAGCAGAGGATTCGCTGTTCCAGCGTCCTGTGGGAGACGTACCCAGTCGGGCTCAACATCTACTACTCACTACTGCCACCTCTGGTGGTTTCCAAAACTGTTTAATAAAAGATTCAAATCTGTGTTTCTGTGTCCAGAGTCTAGCCTGACACTGTGGTCCCTCACAGCACTGCCCACTGTGGTTGTGGTCAGCTGCCACAGGGGTAGATTTTCAAACCGCGCGATTTGGCGTACTTTTGCTGGCGCATCAGGCGCAAGCAAAAGTACGCGGGATTTTAGTAGATACGCGCGTAGCCGCGCGTATCTGCTAAAATCCTGGATCGGCGCACGCAAGGCTATCAATTCGGTATAGCCGGCGTGCGCCGAGCCGCGCAGCCTACCCCCGCAGCCTACCCCCCCGCAGCCTACCCCCGTTCCCTCCGAGGCCGCTCCGAAATCGGAGCGGCCTCGGAGGGAACTTCCTTTTGCCCTCCCCTCACCTTCCCCTCCCTTCCCCTACCTAACCCACCCGCCCGGCCCTGTCTAAACCCCCCCCCTTACCTTTGTCGGGGGATTTACGCCTCCCGGAGGGAGACGTAAATCCCCGCGCGCCAGTGGGCCGCTAGCGCGCCGGGACGCGACCTGGGGGCGGGTCCGGAGGGCGCGGCCACGCCCCCAGGCCGTAGCCACGCCCCCGGGCCCGCCCCCGGAACGCTCCCGACACTCCCCGAAAACGCCACGCGGTTCGGGCCCGCCCCCCGACACGCCCCCCTCAGAAAACCCCGGGACTCGCGTAAGTCACTAGAAGCATATGCTATCGGCGTAAATGCTCAGCATAGGCAGAAGTGGCTATAAATGCTTTTTTTTGTAAGGGTTTTGAGGAGGTTCCTGCCCAGCCAGAGGTTTTGCTATTTATGATGGTAAGGGTGGGAATTGGGCCTGAAACCCATGGTGAAGTTTCTTTCTTTCTTTTTTTTTTTTTTTAAAGGACTGCTACTTAACTGGATATCTTTTGAAGATACCCAAGTGAAAAGTTATCCAGCCACACAAGCGGGCTGCTACAGTAAAGTCCGTGGGAGAGCGGGCGAACGCCCGCTTTCCCGGCGCGCGCACAGGCCACTCTTCTCTGCGCGCGATTCAGTATGCAAATTAGGCCCGGCGGTAAAAACAGGTAAAAGGAGCGGCGGCTGTCAGCGGGTTTGACTGCCGACGCTCAATTTTGCCGGCGTCGGTTCTCGAGCCTGCTGACAGCCACGGGTTCGGAAACCGGATGCCGGTAAAATTGAGCGTCCGGTTTTCGACCCGCGAGCCGACTTCAAATTTTTTTTTTTTTTTTTACTTTTGGTAACTTTCGGGACCTCCGACTTAATATCGCCATGATATTAAGTCAGAGGGTGCACAGAAAAGCATTTTTTACTGCTTTTCTGTGCACTTTCCCGGTGCCCGGAGAAATTAGCACCGACCTTTGGGTCGGTGCTAATTTCTGAAAGTAAAATGTGCGGCTTGGCTGCACATTTTCCTTTCTGAATCGCGCGGGAATACCTAATAGGGCCCGCAACATGCATTTGCATGTTGCGGGCCCTATTAGGTTTGTGGGGGGGGGGGGGGGGTTGGACGCGCGTTTTCGGCCCCTTACTGAATAAGGGGTAACGCTAGCGCTTCAAGCCTAAAGTTATCCGGATAAGTTAGCGGGATATAACTGAAATTTGGCTATGTTAGCCAGATAAGTTTAGCACATTCTGGAACGCTGCCAGAATGCCTCTTTTTTATCCAACTAAATTATAGCCGGATAAGCCATTATTTATTTTTTTTATTTATTTAGCATTTTTTATATACCGAAGTTCTAGTAACAATGTTTATCCGGCTATAATTTAGCTGGTTAAATGGCTGAATATCCCAAATCTTGCCATTTAGATGGCTAACTTGTAAGCTAATCTATATCAAAAAATACACCTTTGCCGCGACCTGCTATACTAAACAAAAACAATCAAGAGCGCCGCTCTGTCGACAGAGAGCCTTGTGGCACAACGTCTAGAGCTCAGGAGAAACCGTCGAGGAGAGGGCTGCAGACTCCGTGAAGTTGGTTTCCGCAAACAACGAATCCCCTGAGGAAAGGCACTTTTGTCTGAAACATGTTGGGATAACGGAGAAGAAGATGGACACACCAACCTAAATCGGGGAAGTCTGTTTTTTACCCTTTATTGACATTCTCATTGAGTATAATGGAGTAATCCTTGCGGTCACGCATTTAAAATTTTATTGCCACGGAAGAGTCCTTCATGTGTTGTTAGGGACAACACAAGTTCACATAGAAAATTTTCAAAAAATAATTGTTAAAAGTTCATCTAGGAGGAGGAGGAAGGTTGATGATTATAAGTTCACCTTACGGAGGTGCGGGGCACCTACACTATGTATGAAACCTTTCTCTGACTCCATTTAACATTTTCAAATCTACACACATGATAAAAAAATTTTCTCCACATTGGTAGTGTAGGCATTTACTTTATTAAAAATAATTCCAATACATACATTATTCCTTCAAAAGTTTATTGAAGAGCTTAGCGACAGAGCGGCGCTCTAACTTGTAAGCTAGCCATCTAAAATGGTTTTGAATAGTGACTTAAAATGTCCAGACAACAATGGTCAAGAAAAGCATTTTATTTTCAGTTTAAGGACTGGATTATGTCAGCTATGGGATGTGCGTCTCTGCTATCTGTGTGGTCAGTTTTCAAAAAGCCATAACACAGATACCTTATCCAGCTAAAATTAGCCAGAGAAGTTATCAGGGATATTCCAGCAGGATAAATGTCCTGCTGAGTATCCTCAAATAAAATTATCCAGGTAAAACCTTCCCAGATAACTTTTGAGCTATGTTTGAGTGAGGGAGGGAGGGAGGGGTATTCTACTTGTGCCTGGGTGTACTTGTTTCTCCTCCTGGCAGAGTTACAGACAATCCCTTTTCCTGCAATCAGTGTTCTGAAATCTTCACAGCCACTGAACTGCAAACATCAACAGAAACACCTTTTGCTGAAAAGTCAGTAGTCCGAGCGACAGACATACCAGAAAGCTTTTCTCCATTGCCATAGTAACTAAACGTTGTGTGGGTGCAGCTTACAGTACATCAGTTAACAGTACATTAGTGGGCTAATACTGTCTACATAAAAAAAGAAAGAAAATTTCTTTTTGCGAGTCTAAGATAATGGATTTATAAATTTAATATATAATTTTACAAAACAATCGCAGAGAATTTCCTTGCTAAGTTTAAGAAATAATTTTAAAATAGGTATTCATAGGAATGTAGAACAGAAACCTTCAGAACATCTTAAAGGACCAGCTCCAGGTGAATCTCCCTGAGCGGGGTACATCACCGAGTAGGGAAATAAAGTTTAGGCTCAGAGGAGGGACAGAGAGGCCCCGGGGAATGAGGAGAAGGCAGCTCCTATGTAAATGATTGCCCTGTTGCTGTATGTTTGGTAAGCAGGTTCTCCGTGTTTCATTTTTGCCTGTGATGCAAGGATAACCGGAGTCCATGTATTCTGTCCTCCAGCAAGCCAAAGTCTGCTCATGTTGTGTTACAACATAAAATAGTTCTAAGTAGACGGAAATAACGGAAACTGTGTAATCTCCAGGAGGAAGATATGTCTGCCATACAAGCAATGCGAAAACAAAGGTATGACTAATTGCCATGGCCTTAGTGTAGAGCCGTAGCCAGGCAATTTGGCGCCTATAGCCAAGCGAAAAACTGCGCCCTCACCCATTACACAACACATGACACCACGAGTTGGGAGATTTTGTTCAATGTTTGTACAGCAACGCCCATGGCTAGTGCTAGGATACTAAACTTTACAGCCTTGCACCCCCCACACCATCAAACCTTCCTCACACACAATTAAAAATGATGCATTTATAATAACAGATTTTACATGTAAAAGAACATTCAAAGCACAGTTTTCTGAGGTAAAAATATCACTTACAATATGTATATTATATTTACATGCAGTGCTGAAGAGCCAACCAGAAAACCCTGCAAAAAAATAAGAGATACTTGGAACCTATATGGTATTAGGCCTAATGTAATGCATCTTGGGCATGACCCCAGAGAGCCACTCAAACAGCAATAACTCTACCTATGAAAATTAATACTGTAAATATTACACCAGGCCTAAAATAGTAATAAACCCCTTATTAGGAAAACAGAACAATCCAAGCTGCTATAGATCCTTATATAGAAACTACACACTAATGGAATAACTCACTTCAGGTCACACATGCAAAATACAATTAAACCCTCTAATACATAATAAAGAGACCAGACAATATAGAATAGAAATGTACAGACAAAAACTAAACTGGAAACCACAACAAGCCAAATTCTGTATGCACTGCAGCAATGTTAAAAACAGAAACATTCAATCTTTAACAATACCAACTAACTCCCCCAATTACAAGTCCTTTTAGACGCCTCAATTGACCGTCATAATAGGCTTCATTGTACAATAAAGGTTCATTTCATTGCTCTGCCTTATATTTAATCATAGGTCAATTTTAATTGTTAATTAACACTATTGTTAATAGTGGACAGTGGAGTGCCTCAGGGATCTGTATTGGGACCCTTACTTTTCAATATATTTATAAATGATCTGAAAAGAAATACGACGAGTGAGATAATCAAATTTGCAGATGACACAAAAATTGTTCAGAGTAATTAAATCACAAGCAGATTGTGATAAATTGCAGGAAGACCTTGTGAGACTGGAAAATTGGGCATCCAAATGGCAGATGAACTTTAATGTGGATAAGTGCAAGGTGATGCATATAGGGAAAAATAACCCATGCTATAATTACACAATATTGGGTTCCATATTAGGTGCTACAACCCAAGAAAGAGATCTAGGTGTCATAGTGGATAACATATTGAAATCGTCGGTATAGTGTGCTGCGGCAGTCAAAAAAGCAAACAGAATGTTGGGAATTATTAGAAAGGGAATGGTGAATAAAACGGAAAATGTCATAATGCCTCTGTATCGCTCCATGGTGAGACCGCACCTTGAATACTGTGTACAATTCTGGTCGCCGCATCTCAAAAAATATATAATTGCGATGGAGAAGGTACAGAGAAGGGCTACCAAAATGATAAGGGGAATGGAACAACTCCCCTATGAGGAAAGACTAAAGAGGTTAGGACTTTTCAGCTTGGAGAAGAGACGACTGAGGGGGGATATGATAGAGGTGTTTAAAATCATGAGAGGTCTAGAACGGGTAGATGTGAATCGGTTATTTACTCTTTCGGATAGTAAAAAGACTAGGGGGCACTCCATGAAGTCAGCATGGGGCACATTTAAAACTAATCGGAGAAAGTTCTTTTTTACCCAATGCACAATTAAACTCTGGAATTTGTTGCCAGAGGATGTGGTTAGTGCAGTTAATATAGCTTTGTTTAAAAAAGGATTGGATACGTTCTTGGAGGAGAAGTCCATTACCTGCTATTAAGTTCACTTAGGGGCGGATTTTCAGAGCCCTGCTCGCGTAAATCCGCCCAAAACCGGGCGGATTTACGCGAGCAGGGCCCTGCGCGCCGGGAAGCCTATTTTACATAGGCCTCCCGGCGCGCGCAGAGCCCCGGGACTCGCGTAAGTCCCGGGGTTCTCCGAGGGGGGCGTGTTGGGGGGCGGGCCCGGTCGTCGCGGCGTTTCGGGGGCGTGTCGGCAGCGTTTTGGGGGCGGGTACGGGAACGTGGCTACGGCCCGGGGCGATCCGGGGGCGTGGCCACGCCCTCCGTACCCGCCCCCAGGTTGCGGCCCGGCGCGCAGGAGGCCCGCTCGTGCGCGGGGATTTACTTCTCCCTCCGGGAGGCGTAAATCCCCGGAGAAAGGTAAGGGGGGGGGTGTAGACAGGGCCGGGGGGGTGGGTTAGGTAGAGGAAGGGAGGGGAAGGTGAGGGGAGGGCGTTAGAGGATTCCCTCCAAGGCCGCTCCGATTTCAGAGCGGCCTTGGAGGGAATGGGGGTAGGCTGCGCGGCTCGGCGCGCGCCGGCTATACAAAATCGATAGCCTTGCGCACGCCGATCCAGGATTTTAGCAGATACGTGCGGCTCCGCGCGTATCTACTAAATCTACTATCTACTATCTACTTTGGCAGCCTCTACTTTTATGGAATTCCACAATGAAGCCTATTATGATGGTCAATTGAGGCGTCTAAAAGGACTTGTAATTGGGGGAGTTAGTTGGTATTGTTAAAGATTGAATGTTTCTGTTTTTAACATTGCTGCAGTGCATACAGAATTTGGCTTGTTGTGGTTTCCAGTTTAGTTTTTGTCTGTACATTTCTATTCTATATTGTATGGTCTCTTTATTATGTATTTGAGGGTTTAATTGTATTTTGTATGTGTGACCTGAAGTGAATTATTCCATTAGTGTGTAGTTTCTATATAAGTATTTATAGCAGCTTGGATTGTTCTGTTTTCCTAATAAGGGGTTTATTACTATTTTAGGCCTGGTGTAATATTTACAGTATTAATTTTCATAGGTAGAGTTGTTGCTGTTTGAGTGGCTCTCTGGGGTCATGCCCAAGATGCATTACAGTAGGCCTAATACCATATAGGTTCCAAGTATCTTAATTTTTTGCAGGGTTTTCTGGTTGGCCGTGGAATTCCATAAAAGTAGAGACTGCCAAAGTAAAATAGCCCTCGTAAAAGGACTCCGTTGTCTGAAACATGGCCCCGTGTCGGGCATTGGCACCGTTGATCAGCAGGATGGGCGGCATTAACATGTTTGCATCTCAGACAAGATAAGTCTCATAGAGATTTTGATTTATGATGCATTGGATCAATGTTTGAATTTTTAATGGTGGAGGTATATACAGCAAGTAATATCAAAAAAACAAAAAGTTAACAATTAAAATTGACCTATGATTAAATATAAGGCAGGGCAATGAAGTGAACCTTTATTGTACAATGAAGCCTATTATGACGGTCAATTGAGGCATCTAAAAGGACTTATAATTGGGGGAGTTAGTTGGTATTGTTAAAGATTGAATGTAAGCAGCGATCCCCGACCATATAACGATCAGCACTTTTCAAACGTAAAAACAGAAACATTACCATTTTTCATAAAACAAAATTAGTAAAACATACCAATAACAAGAATAATTCACATAGCTGCAGCCATATTAATCGTTGCCCACAGTCAATTTGCTTGAGGGGCTAAAGGGCGGCAGCCATTGTTCCTGGGACCTCATGGTGGCTACCATTACTGCTGGGGTACAAATGGCGGTAGCCATCTTATGCAGTATATTAAAAAAAAGAAAAAAAAAAAGAGGGTAGCTTGTTTCTGGTGTTATTGCTTATTTATTGATGGTTTCTTTTCCGCGGCACCTTTTTCAGTATTTCCTATTTTGGGATGGCGTCTCCCAAAAGAGTTCCAGTACAGCTGGACGAGGGTACATTTGGTATATTGGCAAGGCCTCAGGTTCCCCAAGAGGGAGCGAGCGCGGGGGGTCACTTCAGAGAGGACGACCGCGGTCAAGAAAAGGAGCAGCAATCCGACTACTAGAAAGTAGACTACGCTGAAGTCCAGGCACAGGAAGCAGGAGGGAGCCAAAAATACAGCACCTGCAATAAACGATATCGATCAGCTGCTATTGGAGGTTAAGGAGCACGCAGCTACGCATGGGACTGAATAGGTAAGGCAGCGCATGTCAGGGACTCCTTTCCTTTTGCCTCACAGGATGGCCAAGGGACCTCTGATAGGGGAACAAATGTTCACACAGGAATATCCATCCGTTCAAGAAGCGATAGCACCTTCTTCATCTCAACGAGGTCGGTCAACAGCGCCACGCAAAAGAAGCACCAAAACACATCAGCCATCAGCGTTGGCGGAAAAGAAAAGGCATTCTGTGGGCCCCAGCCAAGAAACTGATAGGCCCCAGTATTCTGTGGTGGTGCCGGCAGCATCAGCGCATAGGGAACTTTGACGGCCCCATGTGCATCAGCTGGAGCTTCTACGGCTCCTAGTTTGGATGCTACTACCCTTGAGCTAAAACGAGGTAAGCCCTCAAATTTTGATACTTTCTCGTCTTCTGAAGGAAGTGACACCGAGAGGGAGTTGGCCAAGGCGCTTCGCTCCGTGTTGCATACCTACAAGAGAAAGAGGAATACGGGGTGCAAGGGTTCGGCAGCAGCGGTGTGGGATGCTCACTCCTTGAATGAGTTGGGGGGCACTAGTGCGCTGGCTAATGCGACCGTATTGGCGGAGGCAGGAATGGTCCCTCTTCCCAAGGTCGCCCCGTGCCTTGCACCCCCTGTCAACCCCACCCCCACTTCCAGTATCACAGTTGCCGGTTCATACCTCACAGTCGCTGGTTGACATTCCTCCTCCTATGACCCACATCCCCATTACAGTCTCCCAAACCTCAGCTCCCCAGGTAGCAGAAGAGGTTTTATGCGGGGTCACATCTCTGGCTCATAGCGTTCCAGCTACAATTAAGGAGAAAATATGGAAGCGTGAATTTATTGATATATTTTCTCTTCTGATTACTGATTTGTAAGATAAGCCAGAAAAAGGGGGAACGGGCGAAGTTAAAGAAAAATGATCCAAAGTGGCCAAACACATTCATAATTGGATTATGGCATTCCACATTTTCATGAGTGTCATTGTGGAGCGCGAGCCTGAGCAGTTCCCTTTCCTTATTAGGTATCTTGACACCATTATGACAGTGCAGAGGCGGGGGGGATGGGCTTGGCTGAACTACGACATTCGCTTTCAGAAAAGCACGTCCCACAATCCCCCCAATTAGTCTATGTTTCTTGGAAACATAGACTAATAGACCTATGGTTGGATGAGATGACTTTTCAGAAGTCCTCATGGATGGATAGAGCTGTTTCATTCTCCGGATATACTAGAGACAGGAGTACATTTCAAGCCTCAGGGAGGCATGACGTGTGCAAGCTGTTCAGCGCTGGCCACTGCACATGGGTGAATTGCAAGTTTAAACACACTTGCTCGTCCTGCGGTTTTGGTTCTCACCCTGCCATACATTGCTGCATTGCCAGGGATCACAGACAGCTACAGCAGCCACATGGGGGACGCCCGGCTGAGTTCACGAGCCCCAACCCTGGTCAGCGTTGATGCGATACACCCCTGGCTTGACCGCTACCCTTTCCCTGAAAGGACAGAGCAGATTTGTACTGGTTTCGCTGACGGTTTCCAGATTCCGAGTCAAATTATGGCCCCTCTGATGCCAGACCCCCCACCTGGCAACGCTCGATCACTATCTATGCATGAGGAGGAGGCTGAGAAGAAAATTCTATCGGAATTGTCTTTAGGCAGGATAGCGGGTCCCTTTCCTTCTCCACCCTTTCCGAATTTAGTATTATCCCCACTGGGCATGGTTCCCAAAAAAGAGCCGGGGCACTACCATCTTATACTTAACCTTTCCTTCCCTCCTGGTAATTCGGTCAATGACCAAATAGATCCTCATCTATGCTGATCGATATTGCTTATTGCAGGTGCTGTATTTTTGGCTCCCTCCTGC
Source organism: Rhinatrema bivittatum (assembly GCF_901001135.1). NCBI lineage: Eukaryota > Metazoa > Chordata > Amphibia > Gymnophiona > Rhinatrematidae > Rhinatrema > Rhinatrema bivittatum. Next base: position 140,789,178 of record NC_042616.1, read on the forward strand.
TTCCTGTGCCTGGACTTCAGCATAGTCTGCTTTCTAGTAGTCGGATTGCTGCTCCTTTTCTTGACAGCGGTCATCCTCTCTGAAGTGACCCCCGCGCACGCTCCCTCTTCGTTCGACTCTGCTATTCAGATGATCAAGGATGCAGGACCCTGCGTGCACATGGCTAAAGTAGACACAGAGTCGGCGTTTCGCCTTCTGCCGGTGCACCCAGAGTCCTTCCACTTGCTGGGTTTTCATTTTAAAGGGCAGTTTTCTTTTGACCGCTGCATACCGAAGGGCTGTTCGATTTCCTGTGCATTGTTCGAATTGTTCAGTTCATTTTTACAGTGGGTAATTGAAAAGCAATCGGACGCGAGGCAGGTGGTCCACTACCTCGATGATTTCCTTTTGGTGGGGAGGGATGGCGCTGACTGCCATAACCTACTTGTCACTACAAAGGAGGTAGCTAGACAATTTGGTGTCCCTTTAGCAGGAGATAAAACGGAAGGACCGGCCAGACAAATTACCTTCCTCGGGATTGAGCTGGATGCAGTGGCCCAGTTGTCGAGACTTCCTAAAGAAAAAGTGTGCAATTTTGCGAGGCAATCTCTGAAATGCGCCGCATTAGGAAGGCCACCTTGAGGCAGTTCCAGTCCATGATTGGGTTACTTACCTTTGCTTCCAGAGTAATTCCTATGGGCAGGGCTTTCCTAGGCAGGTTATCATTAGCTATGGCTGGGGTGCGCAAAAAAACCACCAAATACGTGTTTCCAGTGCAATCAAACAGGATTTGGTTGTGTGGGAAATCTTTTTAAGGGATTTCAATGGCATATCGTTTTGGCAGGATCCACCCAGACAGAATAGTGAACTGGAATTATTAACGGATGTGGTGGGAGGCGTTGGCTTCGGAATTTATTTTCAAGGGGCTTGGTGTGCAGAGCGGTGGCCACCTGTTTGGTGACAGCATAAGGTCACCAAGGACTTAACCTTCCTTGAGTTATTCCCTATTGTTGTTGCCCTGCATATATTTATTTATTTATTTATTTATTTTTTGCTTTTATATACCGATCTTCTTGCATTGGATACAAATCAAACCGGTTTACAGTGAAACAAACAAAACTTGCCCTTGAGCAATTACATAGAACAAAAAAACATCTAAAAAACTTTGAGTAACATGGTATGAGAGTTAAATAATATCATAAACAATTAGCGTACCATAGCAATAAAGATAAAAATAGGCGTTAGATTGCCTAAAACAGTTAGGGCAGGTTGCAGAGGGGGTGATCGGAACGATCGATGAAGTGAAAGAGCTTGAAAGAAAGAGGAGACATGAAAAAGGCAAGACCAGAGGGGATCAATGGCCCTTATCGAGGGATAACGGGTGAATAGAGACTATGAGAGTGAATTTGAGAGCGAATTAAAACATGATATACTTGAAAGGAGAAATTAGAAAGGGAATGTTGAGGCTAAGGTGAGAATGTATTGGTTAACATGTGGGTTCTGGGAATGCTAGGCTGAATAACCATGTTTTGAGTTTTTTCTTGAAATAGATTGGACGGAGATCCGGTGGGAGAGAGTTCCATTGAGTAGGACCTGCTGTGGAAAGAGCCCTATTCCTTAGAGAAGTTCTAGATTGTGGGATGAAAAGGGTGCCTTGGTATGCTCTTCTTATCGGTCTGGAGGAGTTGTTAGTGCGGAACTGGAAGGTGAGGTCCAATGGTGCTAGGTTGTTTAGGTTTTTGTGCATGATGGTTAGGACTTTGTAGAGAACTCTATATTTAATAGGGAGCCAGTGGAGGTTGTAAAGGATGGGCATGATGTGGTCCCTTTTTTTTTGAGTTCGTCAAGATCCTGGCGGCTGCGTTCTGTAACATCTGTAGTGGCTTGATGGTGACCGCAGGGAGTCCGAGAAGCAGTGAGTTACAGTAGTCAACTTTGGTGAGTATGATTGATTGAAGAACCAGGCAGAAATCATAAAAGTGCAGAAGGGGTTTTAGCTTTTTGAGAACTTGTAATTTGAAAAAGCCCTCCTTAGTTGTGTTGTTTACAAATCTTTTGAGGTTAAGCTGGTTGTCCAGGAGCACACCTAGATCTCTAACATAAGACATGTTTTTGAGGTTGTCCGGAATTGTTGAGGTGGAGTTGGTGATCGAGTGGCTGTCTTCCTGTGGTTGACCCACTGGGAGAGTGGTTGTCTCTTTAGTAAAGAGGTTGTCTTCATGGGAGATGATGAGGAATTCGATCTTGTCTTTGTTGATGACTAGGTTAAGTTTCGAGAGGAGAGCGCTGATTTCCTGGAAGCAACTGTCCCAGAATTTTAGGGATTTTTGTAGTGACTCCTTAATCGGGATGATAATTTGAACATCATCCGCGTATATGTAATGCTTGATTTTCAGCTTGGACAGGAGGCGGCAAAGCGGGAGAAGATATATGTTGAAGAGGGTAGGTGAGAGGGAAGAGCCTTGAGGGACTCCCAGGTTAGAGCTGATTGGGTGTGATTCTTTGTTATTGATTTTTACCTTGAATGATCTGTTGCTAAGAAATGAGCGGAACCAGGCGAGAGCGGTACCAGCGATACCAATGTCTGCGAGATGTTCTAGAAGGATTGCATGGTTGACCGTATCGAAGGCTGCAGAAAGGTCAAGGAGAATGAGTAGGTGAGATTGTCTTTTGTCCATGTTCAAGATGATGGAGTCTGTGAGAGAGATCAGAAGTGATTCCGTGTTTAAGGATTTGCGAAATCCATATTGTGAAGGTGCCAGGATCTTGTGTTCTTCCAGGTATTCTGTGAGTTGTTTATTAACTGATTTCTCCATAATCTTGGCAATGATGGGTAGGTTGGCTATGGGTCGGAAGTTAGCCGGGTCTGAGGTTGATAAATTGGGTTTTTTTTTAGGAGAGGTTTCAAGATGGCCTGCTTTAGTGAATCCGCTCCTAGTCCTTCGGTTAACGAACAGTTGATAATTTTAGCGATGGGATTCACAATTGTCTTTGGGATTGAGATGAGGAGGTTTAATGGGATGGTGTCTAGTGGATGGGATGAGGGTTTGAGTTTCTTTAGGATATTTTCAACTTCGAGTGATGAGATAGTTTCGAAGGATTCTAACCCTGCGACCTGTGGAGATAATGGGGCCATCGAAAGGGGGATAGGGGGGTTGGGGGTGGCAAACGGTCTGGTGAGATTGATAATTTTGTTCTCTAAGGTGGCCAGTTCTGTAGCTTTGGTGAGAGCTTGGTCGTCCGGAATGGACGGTGGAGAGGGTTTAGTAAGAGCAGAGATGTAGGTGAAAGGAGCTTTGGAGTCGAAGCTGAAATGGTGAATTTTTTTGGCGAAGAAGTCTTTCTTTGTTTTGAAGATGGTGTTCCTGTAGTTGTTGAGGGTGGCTTTGTAGCTTGATAGAGTTGTGGGTGAAGAATTTCTGCACCAAATATGTTCTTTGTTTCTGAGGTCAAGCTTGATGGCCTTCAGTTCAGATGTGAACCAAGGTTTTCTGTTGTCCGGGGCCTTGTGAAGCACCTTGGTGGTTAGAGGGCAGGTTTGGTCTGCGACTTTATTGGTGATGGAGTGCCATGAGTTGATGGCTGTGTTGGCATCTGAGAGATCGAGCTGTGGTCATATATGAGGAGAGTCACTTGTCGGGTCCCACATTGTGTTCAGATCTGACAACATGGCTGCTGTTCAAGTGATTAATGTGCTGTCCGCACACACTTTTGAGTCTAATGCTCTCATCAGGCATTTGGTGCTAACTTGCTTGCACTTCAATATTACTTGCCGAGCGGCCCACATTCCTGGTAGGCACAATAACATTGCAGACTCTCTCTCCCGATTACAATTCACAACGTTCCGAAGCCTCACCCCAATGGCAGACCGTTTACCAACCCCCATACCCGGGGTGGTATGGCAACTTGGCCCTCCGAACTTTGGGACCTGATTTTGAGATCATTGTTGGCGAACAGGTGGAAGAGTTACCGCCACGCACTGCTTGATTTCCAGAGCTTCTTGAGGAAGGAGCCACATGAGGGAGTTGATTGGCCATTCTCAGTGACCTCACTGTTGAGATATGTACTGCACTGCAAGAGCCAAGGAAAGTCGAGAGCGGCGGTGGCGAATTGCTTAGCGGGAATTTCCTTCTTTTCCAGTCTGCAGGTGTGTTCCCCCGCTGTTCAGCGTTGTTCCCGATAAAGAGGGCTATGCTGGGATGGGCCAGGGATAGCGACAAGATAAAGGATATGAGAAAACCCATAACTATTGAGATCCTCAGAAACATATTTGGGTGCTTGGAGACTGTATGTTTTAATATCACTGAATCTATTTTATTTAAATGTGCGTTCTCCCTGGCCTTTTATGCAGCTCTGCACATTAGCGAGCTGACGGCTCATTCTAGGCATGGGCCTTCAGATGATTGCTTGCAATTGGTGGATGCAAGGCTTGAGGATGGCAAACTTGCCCTTCGCATTCGCAAGTCTAAAACCGACCAATTGGGTTCAGGAGTAAATGTCATCCTCCGCGAATGGTATGGGGAATCCACATGAACGGTGCGTTGCACGGAAGCATATTTGCGGATGCGGCGCACAACATGCGACGGACCGCTGTTGGTGCACTCGACTGAGGTCCCGTTAACAAGATACCAGTTTAGTCGTGTCTTGCAAAAAGCTTTACAAACCCTGGGTTTAGGAATATCAGGCTATTCGTCGCATTCTTTCCATATAGGGGCAGCAACAGCGGCAGAAACTTAAGTTTACAAGATACAGCCCGATACTGTAAAACCGCGGGAGAGCGGACGAACGCCCGCTCTCCCGGCGCACGCACCGGCCCTTCGCCGGTGCGAGCTATCCAGTATGCTCCAGCATGCAAATTAGGCGACGCAGTGCAAACGAGGGAAAGGAGGCGCTAGGGACACTAGCACGTCCCTAGCGCCTCCTTTTGGCCTGGAGCGGTGGCTGTCAGCGGGTTTGACAGCCGACGCTCAATTTTGCCGGCGTCGGTTCTCGAGCCCGCTGACAGCCACGGGCTCGGAAACCGGACGCCGGCAAAATTGAGCGTCTGGTTTTCGTCCCGACAGCCGCGGGCCGAATTCAAATTTTTTTTTTTTTTTTTTTTTTTTTTTTACTTTTTTTTACTTTTGGGGACCTCCGACTTAATATCGCTATGATATTAAGTCGGAGGGTGCACAGAAAAGCAGTTTTTACTGCTTTTCTGTGCACTTTCCTGGTGCCGGAAGAAATTAGCGCCGACCTTTGGGTCAGCGCTAATTTCTTAGAGTAAAATGTGCAGCTTGGCTGCACATTTTACTTACTGGATCCCGCGTGCATACCTAATAGGGCCATCAACATGCATTTGCATGTTGAGGGCCCTATTAGGTGCCGCGGGTGGGCCGCGTGTTTTCCTCCCCTTACTGAATAAGGGGTAAGGGAAAACACGCGTCCAGAGCAGGCTGTCAGTGCGCTCCGACGGAGCACACTTTACTGTATCGACCTGATAGTGAGGTCATGGTGATTGGCAGATGGTGTTCGGGAAGGTTCAGGCAGTATGTGAGGCCACCAGAATATTTTGCCGGTGGTTTGTAGCCTCCTTTTTTGTTATGTTCACCTCTGCTTCATGTTGTTTTGCCTTTATTTTGCACAGATCGGTGGCCGAGGATGTCATTCGCGTGGATTATTGGGCACTCTTATGTGCGATGGGCACAAAAGAGGGCCCGCCAACGTCCTTCGGGGGAGCACCTAGGTATGGCGGCGCAACAAGTGTCTTTGATTTGTAAAGGGATTCCAGGTATGATGTGGGACCACTTATTACCGACTGCTTTGGAGCTAAGCAAACACAACCCCACCCCCCTGCGGCCCTCGTCATACATCTCAGAGGTAATGACATCCCCTTACCAAGAGCATGGCTCTCTCTCAAAATATTCAGAAAGATTTACTGGCATTACATAATATGTTTCCACAGTCTGTGATAGTCTGGTCCTGCATCACCCTTTGCAGAATCTGGAGAGGTGAGCGTTCTCATCCAGCGATGGAGAAAGTCAGAAAGAAAATTAATAAATGGGTGGGAAAATTCATGCACTCTATTGATGGTTTATCTATTGCACACAATTTAATAGATGAGAGCCCTGGGTTATTCCGACCAGATGGGGTGCATCTATTGGACATCGGCTGGGATATCTTTAATTCCGATCTACAAGATGGCATATAGGCAGTGTTGCACCTAATGGCCGCAGCACGCTTGAGAGTTGGGGGATCCCTGGTAAGCGGATTCGACCGAGGAACCATGGCGTGATGACTGGCGGAAGTGACCCACCCCCCCCGCATTTAGGAGGATCGACCAGGCGGATCGGACTGAGCAAGTGGTATAACAGATCCGGCGCAGTCCCTCGACGCTTCAACGGCCAAGAGGGAAGAAGAGGGAAATGCTGAGGCACTTAGAACAAACAACCCAACTTCCACGGTCGGGTCGCCAGCAGTGCCGCTATGGCTTTAATGGCCAGGAGTCAGTGACAGCTCCCTGGCTTATACAGCCAGGGGTTAAGCGCACGCCTCAGCAGACTTACATGCTTGGCACTTAGAAGCGGGGGCTGTTCGCTGGTCACATAAAGTTAGTTATTAAGTTGTTATGCTGTTTTACTAGTTATGTTAATGTTATTGCTATGTTATTTATTGCTGGTTATTCATTTTAATGGGCTGCGGCCATTTATTGTCCAACAATAAATCTGTTATCGGATGGAGTTGTGTGAGTCTGCGATAATTTGGAAAGGGTAGGTGGGTGGGGGTTAGATGCAGCCTTTACACTGCCCACATTGTGGAATAACTCACTTCAGTCACACATGCAAAACACAGTTAAACCCTCAAATACATAATAAAGAGACCATACAATATAAATAGAAATGTACAGACAAAAACTGAACTGGAAACCGCAACAAGCCAAATTCTGTATGCACTGCAACAATGTTAAAAACAGAAACATTACCATTTCTCATAAAACAAAATTAATAAAACATACCAATAACAAGAATAATTCAAAACAATTAATGAACAGAATAACATTCAATAATTAAAAACTCATATAAAAATCTTCCAAACATCAATAAAATATTTCAAAACAGACACATCAAATAATACCAACAAATAAAATAAGGATTAAAAAAACCCTTCCTGTTATCCCTGGAACTTTTGATTTCCAGATGCCCTGAAACTGTCATGGATTAGCAGGCAGAGAGTAACTGGAGTAATTGTGCACACACATGCTCCCTCTCATACACAAAAATGCTTTCTTTCACTCCCCCACATACATACATGCACTCTCTTGTTCCCACACACAAGCACACATCTCTCACTCTCCCACATACATGCTCTCTCTCACTGTCCCACAGAAAAGCAAACATGCTCCCTCTCACTCATACATGCTCTCACTCTCTCACACACAAGCATACATGCTCCCTCTCACTCTCCCATACACAAACACACATGCTCTCTCTTACTCACTTCCTCCTTGACTTAGCAGGCAGCAACAGTCTCCTTCTTCAGCCCCTCCTCTTCCTCCAAAGTAGCATAGCCCTGCTGAAATCGAAGGTTTGGTAAGTGCAGAACTAGTAAGCGAAAAAAGCAGTGCAGCCCCGCCAGAATCAGCAGCGTTGCCAGTGGGATTGCGCTGCTTTTCCACTTACTAAGACCGAGCCGACCACGCTGTCATTTTTAACTGGACCGCGCTGCTTTTTTCTTTTGCTGAGGACCCACTAGCCGCACTGCTCTCTTTGGCACCTTTTGGTAGCAGCACCTATGGCCATGGCCATATCGGCTAAAGGCACGCTACGGTCCTGGCCTAGTGGCATAAGCTGAAGCTGTTTATGGCTTAAAGGTGCTGTGTGATGACAGTGAGTGAGCATATAGGTAGTTGAGGATCCACATTTGGCCAAGTTGGCTAGCAGGAGGTTTGGTCAGAACTTTGCAAATGTTTTCCATGAAGAACATAACAAATGCAGATAGATCACGCACATTATTGTTTCTCAGCACCTAAATCACTTGAATCAGATTCAAGAGAGACAAAAATGTCCTGTGAATCATTCTGTAGGGGAGCAAAACAAAAAACATAATTACAAACCATTGGTTTGGGTACTTTTGCCTTGCTGATGGAAAAATAACAAAACACAAATAATTTTTAACTTAGTATTTTCTTAATTTTTTTTTCTTTTGGATAACACACATTATATTCAGTTTGCATGTGTTTGCTTTTAACCAAACTATTATGATTTTAGCATACTCTACTATAGATCTGTTGATAAGATTCCCACTGCATATTGATGTGAATGAAATCCCTGGGCACACCCAGCAAAGTCAATCCAATTCTGCCACTGGTGGGAAAAACCATATGCGAGTGATTCACTATCCAGAACATTTGTCATTACTTTAAACACTGTGTTGGGCAAAATCATGATAGCTTCCAGTCCTTAGCCTTGGCTATCAAGTGACTGGAAGCAACATTTTACCTGGTGAAAATAAAAAAACTGCAAAACAACAAATTGCATCCTGTTGCTGAGTTTTTAAATCTTCTCTTATGATTCTCTATTCTAACTCATTGTCAACTGTCTTAATTTCTCTAGCTGTAGAAACAAGGAAATAGTTTAAAATTTTAAATTCCATGTTTTTAATTCTACCATTTTTTTTATTACTTTCTTTCTAGATCCCTCTGTTTTTGCTAAATTCTGCATGAAAAAAAAATCTGCTAACCAATCTTTTTTTACAGTTAAGGTATATTACAATTTAGTCTAATTTTAAGTGATCAATGATCTGGCTTTAACCACTTCTCTCAGATGCACGAATCTATCCTCATTAGTTGTCAAAATTAGTCCTGTTAGGATACTGGGTGTTTATCTCCTTCTTGTGGGTCACTTGATCTCCTCAGTTCCTTGGCTTTCTTGTCTGCTCTCTCACTGAATCTTTTACTTTCTAATTTAGCTTTCACATCTTTAATTCTTGAACCACAATAGGGGTCTTTCCTGCTTCTTTTAAGTCAGCGGTTAGCCTCCCTTGAAAAAGTCATACAGTACCTAATTGCTGGGAACAGGCTATTCAGGATTTTAACTTCACAACTAGGTTTACTGACCCATTTTGGCCTGGTTTTAGGGAATACCACTATGGGTCAGATGTTATAAAGAGAATGTCAGGGGTTACGTTTTAATGGGCCTTCATATATGCAGTTTTTGTATACCAGAGCACATTTTCTCTCAAGGAAAACACACATTGCTCATTATGTCACTTTCTCAATACCTCTGTCCCTTCCAGAGACCAAGCCATGTCCCACTGTATCCGGGAAAATTTGGATCGTGGCTTTATTTGACCCTTGACCTCCCCGGCGGGAGCCAGCTTCTTTTTTGTTTTTTGTTGATCCTGTATAGATTATCATGTTTTGTTGATCCTGTATAGATTATCATGGTCTCAACGCCATCACCCACTGGGACCGATATCCCCTTCCACTCATCCCAGAACTCTTAGACCACCTACAAGGGGCTAAGATCTTTACCAAGCTCGACCTCCATGGAGCTTACAACCTGGTACGAATCCGCCCAGGTAATGAGTGGAAACCCGCTTTCAATACTCGTGATGGGCATTACGAGTATCTTGTCATGCCCTTCAGGTTGCATAATGCCCCAGCGGTTTTTCAAAACCTTATGAATGAGGTCCTACGTGATATGCTTCACTCATCAGTAATCGTCTATCTCGATGACGTACTTTTATACTCCAAAGACCTCATTACTCATCGACGACAAGTGAAGCAAGTATTGCAATGACTCCGAGACAACCGCTTGTTTGACAAGTTGGAGAAATGTTTGTTTGAACAAGAATCTCTACCGTTCTTGGGATACATCGTATCTTCTACCGGATTCCACAAGGACCCTGAGAAAGTATTGGCCATCAAAGATTGGCCCCATCCAGTTGGGATCAAGGCTCTTCAACACTTCCTCGGATTTGCAAACTTCTACTGACAATTCATACCCCACTACTCGCAAAAGGTAGCTCCACTCACTGCCCTCACGAAAAAGGGAGTGAATGCTAAGGATTGGCTGCCAGCAGCACTTCAGGCCTTCCTCTTAGACTCTTGCCTACACCACCCAGATCCTCAACACCCTTTTGTTGTGGAGATAAATGCTTCAGACCTAGCCGTGGGGGCTGTCCTCAGCCAAGTGTCTAGCAAAGGCAAATTACTTCCCTGTTCCTACTTCTCCCGGAAGTTCTCAGCCGCTGAAAAGAATTACTGCATAAGTGAAAAGGAACTCTTAGCCATAAAACTGGCCTTTGAAGAGTGACGTCAGTGGCTGGAGGGAGCCCAACATCCAATTGTAGTATATACGGACCACAAAAATCTGTAATTTCAATGTCGAGCCCAACACCTGAATCCCAGACAAACTCGTTGGTCCTTGTTTTTTAGCGTTTCAATTTCTCCCTTCGGTACCGGCCAGCATCTAAGAATCTTCGTGCGGATGCACTCTCCCGTATTACTGAGACAGAGGACACACCCATCTCTCCTCAGTACATCCTAGACCCTGCTAAGGTTGTCATTGCTGCCTCTGAAGTGGTCCTCCCTGGCAAGAAGGGTGTGCCCATCTGTTTGCGGAAGGAAGTCCTCTCCTGGGCACACGACTCCCTAACGGTGGGGCATATGGGCAAGGCCCGAACCTTTGAACTTTTAACGCGTTACTATTGGTGGCCACACATCAACCGAGACGTCCAGGCCTACGTCAGCTCCTGCCCCACCTGTGCTAGGCAAAAGCCCTTATCGGGTAGCCCTTGGGGCCTTCTGCAACCTCTTCCTATACCTGCGGAACCTTGGACTCATCTCTCTACAGACTTTATAGTAGATCTCACTCCGTCTGAGGGGAAAAGTCATCTGGGTCACTGTAGACAGGTTCTCAAAGATGGCTCACTTTGTGCCACTCTCTAAGCTTCCTACTGCACCAGAACTTGCGCAGCTCTTTAAACAGCACATTTTCCTCGCACATGGGCTACCACTACACATTGCCTCTGATCGTGGCTCACAATTTACAGCCAAATACTGGAAAGCACTTTGTAAAAAGTTTAGGATTCGCTTGGATTTCACGTCAGCTTTCCATCCGCAAGGCAATGGGCAAGCGGAATAGACCAACCGTCTCTGAAGGCTTTCCTCTGTTCCTTCGTGGGGGATAAACAAGACGACTGGGTTCCCCTAATATCCTGGGCCAAGTTCTCTTATAACCACCACATTCACTCTGCAACTGGAGCTTCGCCCTTCCAATCTGTCTATGGTAAACAACTCAAACCTTCCTTGCCTCTCCCTCTAACAGTGCCTTTGCCTGCAACTCAACTCACGGCCCAGCAGCTTCGCTCTCTCTGGGATTCTACTCAAACTAAATTGCAGCAGGCGGCTGCCATCGCGAATAAGAACACTGATAAACATCGTCGCAGAGCTCCAGTTTTCAACCCTGGAGATAGGGTTTGGGTAAGCACCCGGCATATTCGTCTCCAGATTCCCTCCATGCGCCTGGCTCCTAAATACATTGGTCCCTTTGTGGTCACGGAACGAGTGGGTGCCGTCTCCTACCGCCTACGTTAAGCATATACAATGTATTCCATGTTTCTCTGCTTAAACCATTGATACTTTCAACTTTCCACCGCAGACCACCTGAACCTTCAAAGACAGTAGCAGAGGAAGAGACCATATACCAAGTACGTGAAGTTTTGGATGTACGGTTCTACCATCGATGATGGGAGTGTTTAATATCATGGGAGGGATGTGGCCCAGAGGAGAACACGTGGGAGCCTGCCTCCAACATCCTGGACAAGTCTCTCCTCCATCAATTCCATCAAGACTATCCTGGTAAACCAAGACCTTCAGGGAGGGGGCGAAAGAGGAGGGGGGGTACTGCTGTGAACCCCGGCTGCGGGTGGCCACGGCCGGGTCCCCCTTACCTGCTGCCTCTCTCCGGTTCTCACCGCAGCATTCTCTGTGCGGCTCCGGGCCGCAGCAGGGCCTTCTCACGGCGATCTCCCCACGAGGGTGACGCCACCGACTTCCTGCTCCAGGCCCCGCCCCTCAGGCGCATGAGTGCACACCGGGCAGGAATTTAAAGGGGCCGTGGTGGGAAACCTTGGCCCGGCACCCGAAGATGACGTCAGACGCCCGGGCTATTTAAGCCCAGCTTGGATCTCTGTTCCCTGCCATGGCAACAGGTCGACTCTCTGAGAAACTATTTGCTGTCCCTGAGTTCTCCAGTTCCTGTGTTCCTGTTCTCTGACTCTGTGTTCCTGTTCCAGTTCCTTTCCTGACTCCGTGTTCTTGCTTTGCTCTGCTCCTGCTCCCGAGTTCCTGGCCCTGCTTCGGCTTGACTCCCTGGTTTTGACTTTGACTTGGCTTCTGGTTCTCTCTCTGTCTGCTGCCTGTCCTGACCCTTGCACTCTAGCCGGTCCAAGGGTCCACATTTATAACATTAACCCAAAATAATGCAGGTATGGTAATAAGCTGTTTTGCATGCATAAGCATTACAAATACATGCAAAGCAGCTCATTATTAGATAATTTTATATTAATATAATAATGTACCTTGCCTCAAAAAATGCAAGCTATGTTATTTTCCAGAACATTAGCTACAACTGAGGAGTTGTAGCAAGTTTTTCCCAGAAGCATTGAAATGCTAAAGCACATCCTGATGCTCCTGGTCTAGTTCTTAAAGCAGGGCTTCCCAAACCTGTCCTGGGGGCCTCACAGCCAGTCAGGTTTTCGGGACATCCATAATGAATACTCATGAGATAAATTTGCATATCATGGAGTCTCCGTATATGCAAATTTATCTCATGCATATTCATAGTGAATATCCTGAAAATCTGATTGGCTGTGGGGTCCCCAGGATAGGTTTGGGAAGCCCTGTCTTAAAGGGTCATCATGGCTCAAAAGACCCACCCCTCATGTAATCTCCCCCAGAGTTCTTGTGCGACCCCTGCCCAATTCCTGTGGGGTATCTCTTGTATTCAACTGGCCAGTACCATTTTCAAGAGAGCAAGTACCAGGTCTGGAGCCTAGGGGGCACTCCATGGCCCCACTAAACCATCAGGTATACCCAAGGTGTAGGGTAGGGTGGGTTGGGGGGTCAGAGGGTGGGGAGGAATGAATGCTACTGCCAAAGAAACCGGGGAGGGGGGCTGGAGGGTGGGAATCACTGCGCGAGAGTTAAAGTTGTTTTTTTTGGTTACTCTGCAGACGGCGAGGATCACACAAGCCCCCTGGAGGGGCATTATACATGTTTAGGAGAGTGGGTCTATCTCTGACCATGATGGCCCTTTAGGAAGATGGTGGCCCTGGATGAAGAGGCTTCCATCATGCGCTTTGTTTGGGGGTTTTTTTTTTTTTTTACCTATGGTAATTTACTCCTCTGTATTTGACCACTGGAGGAAAATACTGCGTGGTTTCCCGAAGCTCCTGCAGTATTTTTCCTTTCTGGTAAAAAAAAAAAAAAATACCCTGGCTTAGTAAATGACCCCCCCCCCCCTAAGATTGTAAGACCTCTAGGGACAAGGAAATACCTAAGACACCGGGTTGTAACCCACTCTGAAGTGGCTGACCAGTCATGAACGGCGGAGTATAAATTTTAAAAAACCCAAAGTGGCTTCAGACCTAAAGCCAGATCCTCCTTCGCTTCCTGATTCTGGGGTTATAGATGGTACTCCATTAGTGCCATTATCTTCTTCCAAAAACACCGAGGTGCTTTACGTTCTATATTGTTCTTCTTCTCATGCTGCTGTACTCGCCACAACTTGCAGGTTTCAAATGCCAAAGAACTTCAAAATTTGGATAAATCTATCTATTGAAGCCTGAAATTTCCTTGTCAAGGTCCAAATCTTGAAACTTTAGCATGCAGACTTAATTCTGGTTCCTTGTTCGTCCATCAGGGCATTTCAGACACTGCAGACACTCACTGCTTTATCTTCTGTTCCAGTGTTCTGAGTAACTACACTCTTCAGTTTTTGATACAAAACATGCTCTGTCTTCTGTCCACATTAACACATCATTGCCAAAGTACTGGTGCTGATATAGAAATTGATACTATGTACAAACTTAGGGCCTCATTTACTAAGCATTTCTCGATAGAAACAGAATGGGAGAAAAGCCTTCGTAAATCCAGGTCCTTAGATTGTGAGCCCTCTGGGGTTACAGAAATACATGCAGTACCTGAATGTAATCCGCTCTGAAGTACCTCAAAGGCAGAATATAAATTAAAAAATAAATAGCTCTTGTTTACCTTTAGTCACAAGAAAATACCCAAATTCCAACCTCATCTCTCAGCTGACAGAAAAAGTCAATGTTTGTTCTGAAAATTCCGAGTGCTACATCACAGTGTTTTGTGCATCAGGATGTTCCATTTCACGGAGAGGACCGGGGGGGTGATATATTCCCCTCAGAGTCTGCTGAGCAGGGGGGATTCTCACCTGGAGCCTGTATGGCACATGTAATAATTTGAAATGCTGGAGGAGGGAGGCAGGGGGTCAGACTTCCAGGGCTGAGGCAGATAGTCAGCATCTCGGAAGCTGGCAACCTTGCCACATCCCTAGGAGCCCTGGCCTCGGCCTTCCCCTTCCCTGGGTTTTGGGAGGGGGGGGTATACGGGGTGGGGTGTTTGTGTGTGTGGCACACTGTCTCCCCTCTCCCCTCCTCAGTCCACCTCACTCTCTTTCCCTTTCACTCCCCTCTCTTACCCTCTCCCTGCCCTTCCTTCAGTCCATCTTGTCCCCTCCCTCCCCCCTTCCTAGCTTGCACTTCTTGCTTTTAGGCTGGCAGGGGCCTGGAACCCCACCAGTCTTGTTGTCTTTGTCACCACCATGCACTGTCATCTTCAGCTGGTGTGTGACCTGCGACCCCTGCCAGTCTTGCTGGCTTTATTGTTGCCAGGTGTAAAAAAAAAAAGAAAACTAAGATTTGCTATGCAAGCCAAATCCAGCTATGGGCATGAAAAAAGTGTGGCGGGCCAGAAAAATTAGCTCCATGGGTCACAGTTTGTGGACCCATGTTATATAGAATCAAGGAAACTGAAAACGGCTGAATGATTGCATGCAGTTCAGAGGCAAAACGGAAACACAAGGCAGATTTCCACAGCAGCCTAAGCAGCTTTTTGGAACCTACAATAAACTCTGTGACTGTTACACTACAAAATCATAAGCATCCCAAAAACCCTAAATTCCACGAAGAGCACTGTAGGAAATGCCTGAAGCAAATTAAATTGTGTTGCTAGAGACATCATGCATAGCTTGCTAGTAATGTAAATATGTGCTCAAGAGACTGTAAAAAGCATGCTTGAGAACACTTAGATTTTGCCTTTTGTCTCTGTCAAAATGGACACTGTTACCATGCATCCAATATATGCACACATATTCTTCTGTGTAATTAAAGTTAGAGAAAAATCTGCATATGCACCAAGGATACTCCCTCTACAGATCCAAGGAAACGGATCCACTGTGTGGCTGAAATCGTCACTTGACTGTGAGTGTATCAGGAGTATTTTTAATTAAATTGGACAGTCTAAAATCCTTAAAAGAATTAAACAAGCTTTGAAATGTGTACAGTAAGTAGGAGGATGAGAACTGTGGCAGGTTCTTGCTACATTTTTTGTAACTTTAACTCCACTCCCCAGGGCTGGCCTTTGGATAGGGCGAGCTGGGCAGTTGCCCGAGGTGGCGAAAGATAAGGGGCGCCTCGGGCACTGCCAGCATCACCCATTGAACTGATCAACCGGTGGGCTGGGCAGCAGCAGTGATCTTAGGTACATGGGGTAAGATGAAGGTTGAAGAAGCTAAGCCTTCTCAAGGCCTGGTGGGTCAGGAATGCCGCCACACACCCTCAGCCCCATGTGTGCAGCTACCAAGAGAATCAGCGCTTAATAGCACATTAGCTTCCCGTGCTGCACTGGGCCAGTCTTGTGGTACGAGCCATTAAGGGATCCTGCAGCTCAAACTGTGAAACTGGACTGAAGGTCAGAGGAAGTTGATAAGCTATTAAGCACTGCTCCTGCTGGCCACAGGGGGCGCAAAGGGGAGCTGGGGATACAGCCACATGGGGAGGGGCAGAGATATCAAAAGTGACAGGAATTGGAGGCAAAGAGTGGGATACGTACATCATATCGGGTAATAGGGGAGGGAGACTGTACTTGGAGTTGTGGGGGAGGGAGGGACAGAGAGACCTACGTGATGGTGGGAGGGTGGGAACAGGGAGAGTGAGACTTATATGAGGTTGCAGTGGAGATAACAAGGGAAGGGAGACAGGAGGAGGGCATGAAGTAGAAAAAAGGATCCAGGATAGATGGACAGGACCCAGGATGGAGAAGGAAAGGAAGGGACTTGGGTGCTGGGAAGACTGAAAGTATATAGGGGATTGGGGATGGGGCAAGGACATGAAGATTGACGGAGATGGAGAGGGGATTAGGGATGAGAGCCAGAGGAGAGAGTAAGCAACAGGGAAGGGGCTTGAGCTGGCGAGAGGATGAAAGGCAGAAGAAAGTAGACAAGGGCTAGGGATGGGGTAAGTACGGGGATTGGGAATGGCGCACTAGGGGGAATGAGTGAAAGACAGATGGGCAAGGAGTGAGAATGGAGAAATGGGAAGGAGGTGAGAGAGGGGAGGAAAAGCTGGGAAGGGGTGAGATTGAGAGATAGGAAGCAGTAAGGTAGGCAAGAGATGAAAACAGGAAGACTGTAAGGACTGGAAAAGGACAATGAGGGAAGATGCAAAACAATGAAAGATGTGGAGAAATGGCAAGGAGAGAGAGAGAGATAAAGAGATGAGAACAGAAGTGCCTGAAAGGGGATGGCTGGAGATGGTAGAGAAGGAGGTAGCAGTTGGGAACAAGATATCTAGAGACTGGTGATGTAGGGTTGAAAGTGGGCAATGGAAGAGAACTGGAGGGAAAGAAGGAGAGGGTGAATTCTAGCTATGATTGAATATACAGGCAGAGGAATGAGAGGAAAGGAAAAGAGCAGTGTCAGAATCAGATGTCTTTTTATTTTGCACAGCACCGGAGGAAGTGTATTATATATATATATATATATATATATATATATATATATATATATATGAAGGAAATTCCTTCGATTTTCTAACTGCTACAAAATTTACTATGACTGTACAGCTGTGAGGGCAACGTTCCCGGTTTTTAAATGTCACAGAGTGAATCCTGATTGAGCCTTGCAATACTGTGTTGGAAATGTATCTGCTCCTTTGACTGACGTTAAGATATATCCTCTCTCATCCCTCCAGACGCAGCCTCCCCCAGAGAAACACGGCCGTGTCGGGGGACTGTACGTCTTTTGAATAACCTTGTGAGTTTGGAGTGTTTTCAATAAAATAGGTATTGATTTGGAAAAAGAATATCTTCAAGTCCTATTTTCAAAATATGGAACAATAGAATTGTGTTTTGGGTTCCAACCCACTTTTTTACTATATCTATATCTATCTATATTCAGTATATATAAATATATATATATATATATATGTCGTTTTAGCTTTATTAAAAATGTATATACTGCATCAATCATGGGTATTTCAGAGCAGTTAACAAAAATCATACACATATAATAAAAACAGCAAACAACAAAATTCACAGAGACACGGACAGCATCCAACTGGAGAATAGAGGTGTACAGGGGTAAACATTTTCTTTCAATTTTAGGAGGCAGGGTTTCCCTATGAATTTCGTGCTATTTAATGTTTATTTTGTTTCTTTAGTTTACCCCCTCAAAAAAAATGGGAAAAAAAGAAATGGGGCCTCCCGAGGCCTCCTGTGCCGAACACGCAGGCCTCCCAGAAGGAAAAATGCAGAGCCATGATCCACCCCGGCCTCCACTTACTGGGACCAGGGGGGATGCACAGACAAGGCCTAAGACCAGGACAAGCCTCAGCCTTGCACTGGCCTAGGCTGCAGTAGGTCACCACAACCTCGGCCTAGGCCCTATGCAAGGCCCGGCCTTGGAGGCCTAGTCCTGATACCTAGGCCTCAGCCTAGGCCAAGGCGAAGGCCAAGGCCCATGCCCAATGCCAAGGCCCGGCCTGGAGGCCCGGTTCCAATGTCAGGATGTTGACCCAAACCCAGGACCGATGCTGTGGCGTAGCCCGGAGGCTGGGTTTCGATGCCTGAGCCTTGGCCCAAGCCCAGGCCAGATGCCAGGGCCTTAGCCCAGGATCAGACTCTGGCCCGAAAGGTCCTCTTTCAACATCTTCTTTCTTCACTCTTGAAATTACAGAGTCAGCTTGGGATGCACCATAGTAAATTAAATCTGGCGCATCCTCCCCAGCAAAGGGTGCACTTTTGAAGTACAGCAGCTAATTAAACTGCAAGAAGACATTGAAAGAGGACCTCCGAGGCCTGGGTCTAAACCTAGGCCAAGGCATCGGGATCCGGCCTCTAGACTGGGTTCTGGCATCTGGCCTGAGCTTGGGCCAAGGCCCAGGCATTGGGACTGGCTTTCTAGGCTGGGCCTCAGGTATTAGTTCTAGGCGTCGGGACCCCAGTCTCCACACTGGGCACTGGCATTGGGTCTAGGCCCAGGCCTTGGCCCAAGCCGAGATCCAGGCAACAGGACACGGCCTCCGGACTGGGCCTCAGCATCTGGTTGTAGCATTGAATCTCTGAGGAAGAAGCTAAATGGGGGTTGGGAAATTTCCCGACCCCTGCAAATTCTTTCAGGCCTGGGCCTTTACTTGGGGCTTGGCCACAGCCCTGGCATTGAGCCTGGCGTCGCACTGGGGCATAGACTGCGGCCCCTGCATCAGGCTGCAGCTTATGCCTCAGCGAGGTCTAAGATGAGGTGCCGGAGTCGCACTCAGGAGAAGCCCACGGACCCTGCTTTAGGTCTTGGCCTATTCCCTAAGCGAGATCCCAGGCCTAGGGCCCAACAGATAACTTTTTTTTTTTTTGGGGGGGGGGGGGGGGGGATTTTCAAATCTAAGTGAGATTCTGACAAAATTTCATCAGAATTTAAATTGTTTCATTTTGAAAACGACCCGAAACGAAATAGAAATTTCATTGTTTATTTCCTATTTCGTTTCTCACAAATGTACATCCCTACTGGAGAATACTGTGGTCCCTTATTGGTGAGGCTTTGTCTATTTCTGCATGTGTAACAGAGGTGAGGCATTTTATAAATGCTTAGTGTCTGAGAAGGGATTTGTAGCACTCTGATGTATTCTACAGTATTTCCCCCGTAGCAAACGTATTGGCATTCTAGGGCCTGGTGTAATATTTGCAGTGGTGCGTTTTCATAGCTAGGATTTCTGCTGTTGAATCCTGGGAGTTACTGCTGTTTTGGTATAGTATTTTTGTTATCTAGATTTAGAAAGTGTTTTTTTCATTGGGTTTTATGTTATTTCTAAGTGTCTGGCATTGCAGTTTGTGTTGCTTTTATCAAGTGATCAGAGAATGTGTATATTATGTATATTGAAAGAATGTCTAAAGGGAGGGGGGAGGAGAGGATAGAAAGCCTGGATGGAGGGGAGGGGGAAAGGGTGAGAGACTAGCTGGAGGGAAGACTGAGTGGTGAGAAACTGCCTGGAGGTAGCGGGAGGGTGAAAGGAGGAGAATTCCTAAAGTGAGGAAAAAGGAGGAGATGGGAATGTCTGAAGGAAGAGAAGGTGGGGAAGGAGGGAGAGAATGCCTAGAGAGAAGGGGTGAAGAAGGAAAGAAAGCCTGGATGGAGGGGGAGCTGTGAGGAAGGGGAGGAGTGGAAAGGGGGAGGGAGTGCTTGGAGGAGGAGAAGGGAGAGAATGGATGGAGTGTGGAAGAGTGAGCACAGAAAGAATGTCTGGAGGAAGGGAGAGAATGGATGGAGTGTGGAGGAGGGAGCACAGAAAGAGAATGTCTGGAGGAAGGGAGAGAATGGATGGAGTGTGGAGGAGGGAGCACAGAAAGAGAATGTCTGGAGGAAGGAGAGAATGGATGGAGTGTGGAGGAGGGAGCACAGAAAGAGAATGTCTGGAGGAAGAAGAGAATGGATGCAGGAAGGGGGAAGGGGGAAAATGTCTGCTGGGAGAGGAGATAAGAGGGAGCACAAGGATGAAGGCAAGGAGAAGGAGGTGAAAAGTATGGGGAGCAGGGGCGCCATTTGCCCTAGAGCCAGCCATGACCATTCCCCTAGGCTACATCTCAGTTACTTCTAAATAAAAATGTGCTTTTTTCCCCCTCGCTCACCTAATAATATTTACATTTTGCAAGGCAACTCCTCAAGAGTCGCAGCCTAAATGCAGTTCAGCCATTTCAGATCCAAGCATGCGGAATGTAAATGTGAGATGATATTATCATCATTATTTATTAAATTTGATAAACTGCTTATAAAGGAATCAACTGAGTAACAATTAAAACTGAAATCCATAATAAAAAAAACCCTATATCCTCTCCGTTTTAGAAAAAAAGATTTTTTAAAATGACTGAATTATTAATGTATGTGAAAGACGCGCGAATGGGCAGGAGCCAGAGGTTTGACGACTGGTGCTGCTGCTCTGCTCACAAGTTTCAAACTGGTGCTACTTTGACGGTAAAAACTACGTAAATGAAAATCCTGAAATGATATAATGAGTGGATAAGCTCAAAGAGACCTCATATTTAAATGCCGGCAGGCTAAGCTAATGTAAGCTTTTTAATAGCATTCAATCAATTTTTAATCATTGGTCTCAAAGGGCTGGATTTGAGGGGCGCGGAAAGCTGCCCGTTTATGCACATATCTTCGATATGTTGTCAGTGACGTAGGTGTCCTTTTTTGACTATCCTCGGGTCCGCCCTTGAACAAGAGAGTAATTCAACATGGCGTCTGACAAACGTCATTTCCCTTATATGGCGCTCCCCATGACGTAGATACCCATTTATGGACACATACTTTGACTTGGCGCCTTTTTTGCCTCTTTAAAGGTCAGCGTTCTCTTTCTGTCTGCCGCCGCCGATAGAAGGATCACGGCCGAGCGCATTACCTCCAGTCCAGTATTGCACAAGTCAGTATCATAAGAAGAACAGGTATTTATTTACAATATAAGTTCACACTTTGAACTTTATCTCTTATAGACGGCATTATGTTATGTTTGCAGAGCGAAATAGAAACGCTACCGATACTGCTGCACCAATAATCAATCTTGCACCAGTAAGTGTTCTCCAACATTTCGGCGCCATTCCTTTAAATTGAGTGGTATTATTTATGCACATTGTCTCTTGCATTTACTTCATCCTTAGTCTGTTAAGGTTCTCCGAACATCAACAGAGCCGTTCCCAGTGGCACCCGGCCCCCTGAAGAAGGAGGTCCACTCCGAAACACACAGTGTCGGGGCAACGTCGGAGTCCACCAAGTTTGTCATCTCCATGCTCACTGACGGATAAGGCAAGATAAGTACATTTTCGGATTTAAGCGATAGCAATCCGGTTCACAAGTACTTTCAGTTTTCAATGTGCATAAACGGGCAGCTTTCCGCGCCCCTCAAATCCAGCCCTTTGAGACCAATGATTAAAAATTGATTGAATGCTATTAAAAAGCTTACATTAGCTTAGCCTGCCGGCATTTAAATATGAGGTCTCTTTGAGCTTATCCACTCATTATATCATTTCAGGATTTTCATTTACGTAGTTTTTACTAGTTATTTCCTGTATATGTGGATTTTTTACGTGGTGTATTGCTACTTTGACGGTAGCAGATTTCTGCCAAATGAGGAAACGTACGGTCTCTCTCGCTCTCTCTCCAGAGCTAGGGCTGAGGTCTGGTACTCAGCCACTGCATCCCTGTTCACACTACACTGCACAGTCACATGATGCTCAAGGAAATAAAATAACTCATTTAATTTTATTATTCCTCCTTCGTTTATTGCAGCACCAACTGGAGTAGTTGCAGCTGTAAGGAATTAGACAGGAAACCTTGCAAATTGCTGTCACATCGCGGGCAGATCTTTCTCCTGTTCCGCCTGGGTATGTGTTTCAGAGGCGCTCCACTGATCAGCAGCTGTTTTGCTACCAATTTAATTGAAGTACTTAATTAAAATTTATACTACCCCCCAATAACTTTCACTTTGATAAGGACAGAAGTCCAGTAATGACTGCCGTGAACGGTGCAGAAATGGCTTTGCCCTTACGTTTAATGCAATGCACTGGACTGGGGCGGCCTGCTGGCAGGAGAGGTTTACACGTCTGTTGCAAAAAAATATCAGGCAATCTCAAGTAACCCTCACCAGTGCACAGTACATGGGCATTTTTGCACCCAAATAATCTGCAGTCAGTTTTCAAGGAGAAACCACCAAAGTACAAAAGCATCTGCATACTTTGCACCTGCTGTTTCTGCAGGCGGGTAACAGGAGCGAGAATGCGCTTGCATATTTGAAAATACAATTATATAGGCATGTATTCTACTCCCCCTACTCGTGTGGAGACAGCTTCCAGCTTCCGAGAGCTGGACTATTGGGAGACTAAGCTCTAAGGTATTAAACCTAAACGGTATCAAACCCTTGAGAAGCTAGTTGCACTGAATCCCTAATAATGAGTTCCAAACTTAACCTCTAAGGCCACATGGCTCAGCAGTTTATGAAACTTAAATGTGGTTAACAACTAATAAAAAAGCAAACAAGATGCAGGCAGCAGTCCAGTGGTGGGACGGGGCTAATCCCATCTTTTGCGCCTAGTGCCCCATGTGATTATGTCCTTGTTACGAGCAGTAATAAAGCTGCGGCCTATTTGACTCCAAGCGGGTGTTCTCTATGTGTTTGTGGGGTTGTGCGGAAACTGCTGAAAAAAAAGAGCGGATGCAGGGAGAGGCTGAAGCCCTGGCAGCCCTGGAGAAGCTGAGGCAGGGAGAGAGGTATAAAAAGGAGAACCTCGAGGGACAGTGCAGGTCCCGTCTCCACCCTGGCGGTCCCCCTGCTGTGCTGCTTTGGAGAACCAAGATCACCGGGGAGGCAGGCATCAACCTGGAGGGAAAGGCAGCAGTTCCGCAGCTGGGACCTGCATTCCGGGCAAGGCCCAATTCTCTCAGGGGTGTGTGCCCAGGACGGCAGGGACAGGACTGTTAAGTCATTGTTTATTTAGGACACACTTTTCCAGGACAGAGTTCAAAGACTGTTGCAGAGAACCAAATAATAACTCTCAGAATATGATATGAAGAAATGACCCAGTGCGGTCAGTAAAGTACACACATTTCAGCTTCCAAATATGTACAATAAGCAAAGATTATGACCGTTTCTGACATTTTCCAGTACTAAAGCAGTAAAACAAAAATGTAAATGGTGATAGGGAAGATTAGAGTGGAAGGACTATTGTTCTTATTGGCAATTTGACCACTAGGAATGTAGATAACTGGGTGACTGATGGCAGTGAGTATTGTTTGACTGCTTGATAGAATTATGCGCTGTGTGGAACAGGTTAATAGGGAAGAGTTGTTTACCCTTTCAAACAGTGCTAGGACATGGGGGACACACCATGAAACTGACTGGTAGCAGATTTAGAACAAATTTAAGAATGTACTTTTTTCAGTCAACAAATAATTAAGCTGTGGAAGCTATTGCCTGTAGATATGGTCAAGCTTAATAGCAAAGCTGGGTATACAAAAAAAAAAAGGTTTGCACAGGTTTCTGGTGGACAGATCCATTAACTTCAAAGTTTACCTGGACAAACGCTTTTCAGTATTGACCCCCACTGTTCATGAACATTGGTTGAATTCTCACTTGTCTGCAAATTCCCCAGCAACTGCAAATAAGTTCAGACAACAGTGAAGCCAATACGGCTTACAAAAAGTAAGTCTTACCTCCACTCTCACTACTGATAATGACATTTGATGCAGGTTTTATCATCTTCTCACTGAGTATAAAAAAAATAAATACATTTTACCAAAAAGAAAGACATTCTTGATCACTTAGAAGATCATCTTCGTATAACATTTCTAATTATAAATGTCCTTAGTAGATAGGATTTTCCATTTTTCAGCAACTAAAACCAGATAGTAATATTACAGGATGTGGCGATTTACAAAAGCATTTCCCTGGGTTAACAGCTTGACTGAAATTTGACTGCTTTGTACCCGGTCAGAGCATGCACAGGATCAACAACGCACGTTGGGAAAAGCAGGCAGGCTCAGAGACGGGGGTAGGCTGGGGGGGGGGGGGGGGGGGGAGGACAAGAGCAAGCGAAGTGTTGCATTTTCAAAACTACATGGACTGTTTTGGAGGGGAAAATGTATCTTCAGAAAAAGCAGCTGCAAATCTCTGTGGGCAATAGCTAAAGGGAAAGTAGGCAGATACTTGCCCTTTGAGAACCGGTGCAAAGTCCGCTGATTAAAGCACCCCTGGGCTTTCCAAGTATCTGCATAGTTTTGAAAATTGTCCCCACTAATACAGACTTTGCATGGGGAAAGAAATGATGTTGCAGACAGCACGTGAAAGTGATGTAAACCCCTAGATCCTGAACACATCCTACCATTCAAAATGGCCGTGCCTTCACCCGGAGCACCGTGCAATTGGCAGGGGGCATGAATCGCACATGGTTAATCAAGGTTACCACCTTTGAAATATTTGTTGGGATTACTGAATTTACACTGTAGGTTTCACATTACCCAGCCCATCACTGGAAGAGAAATTCAATCAGAAAACACTGCTGTACGTAAGCTAGGAACAGGCCTTTCAATTTAGAGTTCCAGCTTCCAAAGCTTCTTGTCACAGAAATGTTACATGCAAGGGTTTTGGAAGGAAAGTGCTACAGTTTGAGAGTTCATTTGGAGGGCTTATAACCTATAACCCAAACTCTGGTGACAGACTGAAAAGTTTGATCAGTAGATGATTTGCCAATACCCATTAAAGAATCAAAAGGACAAAACTATGTTACGTCTACACCTTGTACACAACGCCTACTTCAACAACTCTGCAGGTTTATTTTATTCATTTCTCCACTCCTCTGGCACCCATCTACTGGGTGCCTGACAACAGAGCCATCTCCCAGTGCCAACAGACAGCAGCACAAAGAGTATTATGGCAAAGCAATCTGAAATTGCAGATGAGATACAAACACACATGAAACACATTTCTTTGTTGGATTTACCTAGAAGCATCCTTAGTATTGCTTGGATTTGGCCCTTTGAAAAGAGCAGACTGAACGAGACCAGTTAAACTGGCAATCTGTTTCTCCATGGCTTGCATTCTCTCTCTGTAAAACAAGAGAACAGATTGTTGAAGGCAGATATGTTTGTTTTCAGAATTGTTTTCATAGTTGTGTGACTATCCCTGACACTATGAAGATAACACGTAAAGTACTGAGATGAGCTGAAACTGAATCTCCTAGTGCAGCAAAATAAAATATTTGGGGATGGGGGGGAGGGGATCTTCATATCTGCCCATAGAGATGTGCAATGTCCGCCGATACTTTTACCTGCGAGCTCTCAACCAGTTACAAGTGGAACGTATGAGCTTGCGTTCCCTTTTAAAATTTCCCCAGAAAATAGGGCCCAAGGAGATTTGCACCTGCTTTTTCTGTGGGCACTTCTTCCGTACAAAATAATGTGTGTGGATTTGAAATATAAGCTGCGCATGTTAGTTCCCTTATTTCAACCTAAACACTACCTTCCATCCCCCCCAAGGTCCAAGTACTTTTTACCCAGCTAAATGCATGTGCAGCGTTGATCCCTGCACATAGTTGTAGTCCAAATAAGGGCCGGGTCATTTTCAGGCGGAGAAATGGCTTCTGAAAACAGCCCTCTGTTATTTGTGTCTAGCTCAAATTGAGTTGATTGTTAATGATATACAGAACTCTGCATCTGTAATTATTACAACCTTTCTAAATAGCATCTTGGTTACTGTGTTAGTCTACTTGGATCCACAAAAACAAAGCTCGGCAAATAAGCTGTTGGTAATGCCTTTTTTTCATTGGACTGACTTAATACATTTGTAACTAGCTTTTTAGCGCTATGCTCCCTTCGCCTAGTCAGGTTCTGCAATGACCCGGTGATGCGAGCATAGCTCTTCAATGCTAGTTTACAAATGGGGCTACACTATTCCATTCAAAAGATGATCACATGCAACTTTTTATTTTGTTGAGCTCTATTTCTATGTAATCTCTGGAGTGTTTCCTTGGCAATACCTCTCAACTGACTCTCACTGAGAAGGCAACTCACTCGTAGGAAGATGCGAGTCCCTTCCGTAGTCTTCAGGGAATCGCATGCTTAATTATTACAGCTGCCCTAGTCCCATCGCTGAGAATGACAAGTTTATCAGAACGTTATTGAAACACTTAGGAGCAAGAAAGAATTGCACGTGCTCCAGTATCACCGGGCAGTTTCCACTGAGCCAAAAAATGAACAAGTGCACATTTTACTAACACCGGACTTACAAAACCTCCAGTGTTGCACAGGATCATTGGAAATGTCTAACCTGCTCAGGGGCAAAGGGAAGCGAGGACAGAGGGGAAGGACAGGTCAGTCTCACACACCTTTCTGTGACTGCCAGGGAATTTCTTAACTGGAAAAGGACTGTCACAGAGATCTTCAGGGCAGGGTGTTGGAGCCTTTATTAGAAACGTATTTAAATTTACATAGCTACTTGTATTTAACAGATCCCTCTTTCCTGCTTCCTCGAGTCTCACATCCTCAAAGCCATTACCTCATCGCCTATTATAAATCTCGTGGCGCTGAGATCCAAAATACCTTACTAAGTGTTGCACTATGACACAGTAACTGTCTAATTTATCATTCGTATTGTATTTGGTCTTGTGTAGCTGTAACAGGACAGCACGTGCATCCAAACAAACTCTTGATGACCTTCCTAGCCACACACCACAAGTTTGTTTGGATGTACAAAAACACTAGTACAATACCCAAGATAAATAAGATTGCTACCACACAGTGTTCCCTCTCATTTTTATCAGGGACACGAACAAGTGGACCCCCTTCACCAGCATCTGCCCCCCGCCTCCTTCCCCCGCTCCCCCAGCATCCTCTCCCTTGCCTCCTCTCCCCCCCCCTCATCCTCTACCTCTTAACCCCCTCCATCACTTGCATCGGCCTCCCCCTTTCTCCTCCCACTTCCTTCTTTGCCCTCCTTCCTCCTCGATGTTCCCCTTGCTTCACCTGGGCTATACCTGCTCTGCGGCAGAGCCCGTAACGCTGCCGCGTCTTCACGTCTCACCCCCCCCAAGTACAGGCCCGTGAGTTCCGATCATGTTCGCATGGCCAGCCCAGACGGGGAAGGGGCGGCAAGCAGAGGCTCCCACTGTTCCTCTCGCTCTGCCGCCAGGGCCTGGGTCTGTGCTGCCTCGGGGTGCGCCGCGTCCGGTCGCTTCAGCAATCCCGCACAGCCCTCGCCTGCGCGCATAATGCAATGCCTGCTGGAGGTCCTCCGGATCTCTAGGCCACCGGACGTACGATGATAAGTCGAGGCTTTAAGGCTGCGAGACGGAAGATAAGGTAATAGGAAGGAGCAATGTCTGTTAAAATGCAGGAATTAATGAGTGTTTCAGGTTCATGAATCTGGACCGGGGCTGAGGAAATCGAGAGGCAGAGCAAATAGGATGGCAGAGCTGTACGTCACAAAGGATGAGAGATGTGGTACATTCTCACTGACCTCTAAAGCCATTTTTCATAGTGTGCTCCCCGTGTACCAGAGAACCCTCCCCCCACTTCAGAAACTTAAAATCAGTTTCTCCAACATTCAGTAATAAAGCAGTTCTTTATTCATCAGCGCAGTCTTTCAAATAGATTATCTGCTTTATAAATTCATAAATAAGACTGTCTTTCCATTTCACGGTTTATAATCTGGAAACAATTTTATAGTGTAACTAAATTATGGTTACATAGAGCTAATCTTGGCTTCTGTCTGCAGTGCTTGCAATATATTACAAGTTAGCTGAGAAAAAGCCTTTTTTGTTGCAGAAATGACACAAACAGTTTATACTAGCTTGACTACAATAATAATTCCACCTTCTAATTACCAAGAAATGTAGGCCTTAACAATGGTGATTACAGATTCACAGTTTTATAAATGTACATCTTTATACACAGCCCTACAACCCATAGGGCTATTGTTGCTGGAAGGGTTCTTGTTGGGCAAAAAGGTCTGACACTGTATAGCAAGGGCGGTTCTATCATGAGGCAGGGTGAGGCGACCGCCTCAGGCGGCAACATTTTGGGAGCGGCAAAACGTGCCCCCCAAAATGCTCCTGTGGCGACCACCTCACCTTGTACCAGACAAGAACCTGCCAGGGTCAGATGCCGCAGCCTGGAAGAGCCCTGAGGGTGACGCAGACGGAGCAAGTTCACACTTCCCGCGGGCCTACAGATGAGCCTCATGGTGAGCAGCTCAGTGATGTACTCGCAGAGGAGCCTCACTCAGCACAGCTAATGAAGCACTCGTGGGCCTTGAGATGAGCATGGTGCAGCTCGATGATGTGCCGCAGGTTTTTCCTGTCCTCCTCCCCCCATGGGGAAAAGGGGCTGAGTGAAAAAAAGAAGGTAAAGAGATGAGTAAGAGGGGAAGAAAGAGAAAGGGATGTGCGTGAGAAGAGGTGAGTGAGAAGGAAAGATGGGAAAGGGTGGGAATTAGAGAGGGAGCAAGAATGTATGGAGTTGTTTTCATGGGATAGCGTACAGGGCTGCCTAGGCTGGTGTAGTTTAAGGGGCAGCACTGTTGTGTCAGGACTGTGATAATTGTGCCTCCTTGTTCTCCCTGCCTGCGTGGGCCTGTTAAAGGAAATTATATTGTATGGGCTTGCTCAGGTGGAAAGAAGGAAGCACAACCATTGCAGCCATAAGTGGTAGGAGTAGAGCTGGCATGCGTGGCCAGAAGAAAGGAGCAGGACCTGCATCAGCCCACGCCTCAGGAAAAAAGAGGAGTCTTATCGGTTATGTGGGCAGAAGGTGGAAACTGCTGCTGCTGCTTGTAAGCTACAGAGGATGAGAAGAGAGCGTGAGTGTGTGTGTGTGTGTGAGGAAACATCTGAGAGAGTGCAAGCCTGTGTGTGTGTGTGAGAATATATTTAAGTGTGTTAGAGAATATGGTATTTAAAAGGGCACAAAGTTTATGTGCAGCTCTCTTCCCCCACTAACACAATAATCTTGGGGTGACTGGAAATCAAAGTTCCCAGGTATGGAGAGCATGCAAGTTTTTATTTTTATTGCTTTTAATTATTAGGGGGTGGTTGAAATGTCTGATGTTTTGAAAAATTTTATTGGTTTTTCAGAACTTTTAAAAACGTTTTATGAGTTTATTGAATGATGATCTATTTGTCAGCTGTTTTAAAATATGTATTCTTTTTTAGTAGTATGTTTTTACTATTATGATTGCCGTGTTATATTTCTTTATTTTATTATTATGTTTTATGAGGAAGAGTATTGTTTCTGTTTTTCCATTCTTGCACTGCATACAGTCTGGCTTCTTGTGGTTTCCAGTTCAGTTTTTGTCTGCACGTGTCTGTCTATACTTTATGATCACTGTATTGTATATTTGATGAATGTCTGTATTCTGCATGTGTGACCGAGGTAAGGTTTCTGCGTAGTTTCTTTAGATGTGTGTAGTTTCTGTGTAAGGATCTATAGCAGTTTAGCTTGTTCTGTTTTCCTAATGGGAGGTGTACTGGAGTTTGAGGGCCTGGTGTAATATGTACAGTGTTGCCTTTTCATAGGTAGGATTGTTTCTGTGTGCATGCTGGCAGTTAGTGCTGTTTTGGTATGAGAGCTTTACTATATGATAATTGTTTACTCATGACTTTCTGAGGGCCAAGCCCACACCCAACATGCTTTACAATATGACAAACACCATATGGGCTCCAAGTGTCTTTTCTGCATGCACTACAGTGGCTGGTACCATAGCAGTGCATGTAAAAAATAATATACATGTTGTTGTGACATTTTTACTTCAGAAAACTATGCTTTGAAGGTCCTTTTTCATGTAAAATCTGTTATAAAATGCACAATTTGCAATTGTGTGTAGTGAGGGCCAGGAGGAGGGGAGTTGCAAGACTGTAAGGATCGTCCAGGGCACCTAATACCCTTGGACTGCCCAGAAAATGGCACCACACACAGTCCCTCACCACTCACCCATCTCCTCCAGGGGGGCAAATGCTGGGGGAAAGGTGGGAGGCAGGTCTCAGGGCTCCTGGGAGTGTGGCAGAGTTACCAGCTCCTTAGAAATATTATCACTGACACGCCATCTGCTGCGCCTCCGGGAACTCCTCTGGAACCCTTACTTTCTGCCTTCTGAGGCGTTTCAAATCATCAAAAGAGCCAAACTACAAAGAGACACCCCTCCCCCCCACCCTTGGCCTTCTTGATGATTTGAGCTGAGCCGTGCCTTTTCTGAGGGGGAGGGGCGGGGGAGAGCACCATCTCATGCTTCGCCTCAGGCAGCAGTTTGTCTTGAGCCACCCCTGCTGTACAGCATCCTTGTGAAGATGAGGAAGGTCCATGTGCGCACCTAGAGATCTCTTCATGCCCGCCAGGACACGAGTAGCTCAGTTATCTTTCTTACAGACAGGTCCTGCTTCTTTGAGAGAAAAAAAAAAAAAAGCATTTCCTAGCCATTGAGTTCTAAAACACTCAGCCAATCGGAACACGGGAAACCCCGTTTCGGAATTCCGACCACATCCCTCAAGATTTGTACTTATAGGCATTACAGTGCAGAACGGCATGAAGGTAACATGAATAATTTACTCCCTTCTCATGCTGAAAACAGAATAAAAAGAAGATGCTTAACATTCAAAAAGAAGTGTGAATAACAGGATTACTGGCAACCCCTGAATGACACTAATAATAACAGAAAGAATGATTGGGGGCTGTGCTGGCAGCGAGTGGCTGAAGGAGGAAGAGTTGAAACAGGGAACAATACAGGAGATCATCAGTCTAAGGGCGCTTTGGAATTAATTACATTCTGGAAACTATAAGGTCACATTATGAGTAGTGTGCCTAAACTGAACATCACGCATGTAACTTTAAGAACATACAAAACAGTCTGATTTTCACACATAAGGTACCCACATAAATTGGGTATGAATACTGAGTCATTATACATCTGAAAGCAAGCATATGTGCCTTATTGAAATTTGGGCAGCTGACCACTAGAGGGGGATCTAGATGAGACATTGGAAGCCAGAGAGTAGAAAATGTCACTCTTGGGCAAAGCTAGCTGGGAAGTTCCAAATGTGTCTGTCCTGGGAGGCCAGATGGAGGTAATTAGGAAACAGAGGGAGACAGACAAAAAGGCGACAAGAGATAAGAAAGCAATCAGGAACAGAGAGTGCTATAATGAACGAACCCAGCCTGCAGCCAGGATGGCTGTGGGTAGAGGCAATGGGAGTGTTTCCCACCTCCGCGGTCATAATGGGTGGAGGGGGTGGAGTTAAAAATAGCAGGCCAGGGAACCACAACTGAGACCGCGGGTAAAATTTAGAGGCAGCAGAAGTGAGCAGGGAACCTCGGGGAAGTCTCCAGCTGTAGAACTACTGCTGGCCTGGGGCTGGTGACAGCAGCTCCTTGGGCATGGAGCCATTGTGACCAATACTGACCATGTGACTGGCCAAACTGGGCATGTCCGAAGCCCAGATCAGCCAAGTCACTCCTGGCTGTGGGTCTAACAGATGGGGCCAAGATAGCCAAATACACTGGGCAGGGAAGTTCCAAGCTGAGAAATCTGGGACAGCTAATGCCTAGGGCAGTTAGCAGTTTGCCAGTTTATAGACGAGGTTGCTTTTTTGTTTCATGAAGTTATTCTGTCTTGTATTTAACACCTCACATATATTTACGATTACTGACTTTGAAAGATAAAAAAATGGTCAGCCACTCCTCCCCACGACCTCCATCTCCCTATTCTCCAGAACAACCCCCTGCTTTATCCCCAGACCTTCTTCTTCCCTCCTGGACCTTATCCCCTCTACAATCTCCCCTTCCTATGGATCCTGGAACATAAGATATGCCATACTGGGTCAGACCAAGGGTCCATCAAGCCCAGTATCCTGTTTCCAACAGTGGCCAATCCAAGCCACTAGTACCTGGCAAGTACCCAAACATTAAATGGATCTCAAGCTACTATTGCTTATTGATTAATAGAAGTTTATGGATTTTTCCTCTAGGAACTTATCCAACCTTTTCTAAACCCAGTTACTCTAACTGCCATAACCACATCCTCTGGCAATGCATTCCAGAGCTTAACTATGCGCTGAGTGGAAAATAATTTTCTTCAATTTGTTTTAAATGAGCTACTTGCTAACCTCATGGAGTGCCCCCTATCCGAGAGAGTAAATAACCGGTTTACATTAACCTGTTCAAATCCTTTCATAATTTTGTTGACCTCTATCATATCCCACTTCAGTCATCTCTTCTCCAAACTGAACAGCCCTAACTTCTTTAGCGTTTCTTCATAAGGGAGCCTTTCCATGCCCCTTATTTTGGTTGCCCTTTTCTGCACTTTCTCCAGTGCAACTATATCTTTTTTGAGATATGATGACCAGAACTGCGCACAATTTCAAGGTGCAGTCTCACCATGGAGTGATACAGAGGCATTATGACATCCACCGTTTTATTTGTCCTTCCCTTCCTAATAATTTCTAACGTTTTGTTTGCTTTTTTGACTGCCACAGCACACTGAACTGACGATTTCAATGTATTATCCACTATGACGCCTAGAACTTTTTCCTGTGTGTTAATTCCTAAGATAGAACCTAACATCGTGTAACTACAGCAAAGGTTATTTTTCCCTATATGCATCACCTTGCAGTTGTCCATACTAAATTTCATCTGTCATTTGGAAGCCCAATCTTCCAGTCTGACAAGGTCCTCCTGCAATTTATCACAATCTGCTTGAGATTTAACAACTCTGCATAATTTTGTGTCCTCCGCAAATTTGAACACTTGATGTAGCCCTTTTCAGATCATTTATAAATATTTTAAAAAGCACCGGTCCAAGTACAGATTTCTGAGGCACATCACTGTTTGTCTTTTTTCCACTGAGAAAACTGACCATTTAATCCTACTCTCTGTTTCCTGTCTTTTAGCCAGTTTGCAATCTACAAAAGGACATCACCTCCTATCCCATGGCTTTTCCTAGAAGCCTCTCATGAGGGACTTTGTCAAATGCCTTCTGAAAATCCAAATACACTACATCTACCGGTTCACTTTTATCCACATGTTTATTAACCCTTTCAAAAAAAATGAAGCAGATTTGTAAGGCAAGACTTTCCTAAATCCATGCTGGCTGTGTCCCATTAAACCATGTCTATCTAAATGTTTTGTGATTTCATTCTTTATAACAGTTTCCACGATTTTTCCCGGCACTGAAGTCAGGCTCACTGGTCTGTAGTTTCCTGGATCAACCTTGTAGCCCTTCAGGTACAATGGATGGTTTTAATGATAGTTACAAATTAATTGTAATAAATCTGAAATTTCATTTTTGAGTTCTTTCAGAACTCTGGGGTGTATACCATCCTATCCAGGCGATTTACTACTCTTCATTTTGTCAATCTGGCCTACCACATCTTCCAGGTTCACTATGATTTGGCTCAGTTCAACTGAATTGTCACCTTTGAAAACCATCTCTGGAACAGGTATCCCCCCAACATCCTCTTCAGTAAACACCGAAGCAAAGGATTTGTTTAGTCTTTCCGTGATGGCCTTATCTTCCCTAAATGCCCATTTAACCCCTCGATCATCTAATGGTCCAACCGACTCCCTTGCAGGCTTTCTGCTTATGATATATTTTTAAAAGTTTATGCTTATGCTTTATCGTATTTCCTTCTCCAGCAACCGTCCCCTTCCCCACAGGCCTTTTCATCTGAAGCAGGGACCAATGCTAGGCCCAACTGAGGTGGGGGCTGCAGCAGTGAGCAATGGCAGGTTGTAAAGTCATGCAGCTCTGGGACTGAGCCACCCTCAAGCCCTGTGGAGGCCTCAGTCCCTCCTGGCTTCAGTACAAAAAGCATGGTCTGGAAGGGGAGTGCACGATGGCTTTAGTCCCCAACCCATGCACCTTCACAGCTTGCTGCTGCTGCTGAGGGAGCCTCCACAGATGTGCCTAGAATCAGTCCCCGCTTCAGAAGAGAAGGTCCATGGGGGAGCGGAAGAGCAGGTAATTTGTGGAAAAGAATAGGTCCATAAGAAGGAAAGAGCAGTAGCAGCCGTTTGGAGAGGATGAGAGGAATTCTGTAGGGTGGAAGGATGGTTTGTGGAGAGGGAAAGGAGGAGGCCATACTCCTGAAGAGGCAAAATACTGGCACTTACACCACTGATTAAAGTCTCTGTTGATCCCCCCCTTAATTAAAACCATCCAGGTAGTGAAATACCGATCAGTTGGCCATCCCATATACATGCCTGGAATGCATGTCTGTAAAATTGAGTTGTGTCCTACGAATAAGCTTCTAAATGAAACAAAAGAGATAAAGTGTACCAGCATCTCATTCCTCATCTCTGGAAAAGGGGGAGAAAACATCAGCGACCTTACTGAAGAGAACTTAGGCTCTTGGCATCTAAATAGGGTTGGCTTTTCAATCAGGCCTTTGGTGGCACAGGGTGGGTAGAGATGGTGCAGCTGAGGCTGTGGGACTAGATTATTTTATGCTATTACCTTTTAATGCATCGGTTTGTGTTGTATATTTTGTGTGTATTTATTTATTGCCAGTTGTATTGTTTTATATGTTGCAATCTGCCTCAGGCATATTTCATTTAGGCGAGAAAGACATGCTAAATAATAAATGAATATATGCATGTAACTTTACCTTTTGCAAAATGGAGCATAAAGTCATGCTTATATACACCGTGTCATTTATCTGCGTAAAGTTTGAAAATGTAAGTTACAAATGTAAATTCATAATGGGCCCCACAAAATGCCTTTGTTAAAAATGAAGCTACATTTACACGCCTTAAGAGCTTATTCGTGTATTTTAGGTGGCTGAAAATCCACTTAAGCACATGGTGCCAATTTACAGACACAGCTCCTTATTTGTACATGAATCAGTCCTGGCTAAGCTTCTGAAAAATTACCTTATGTTACAAACGCACCGTCGTACAGGGATTCTATTGAAGGGCTGAGCAGCCTTCTCCAAGCCTCATTCTAATCCAATACAACTGTGAAAATAAAGTTGTGGATTTTTTTTTCTGACTGTTCGCACCTGAGTGGCTTCTAATTCGTTTTCTTTAATTACCATAATTAGTATTTTGAGGAAGAGACAAATATTTTGGCTTTGACTTTGAGAATCTTGTACTGCGATACAAACAGCACTATTTCTCTTCCAGTGATCGTCTGCAGCATAAGTCTGAAGAGTTGGGATTTAAACAGGAGAGGAGAACATGATGGATACAGACATTGCAATACCTCAAAAGGTATGAAACAGAATTCTTTGCAGGTTGTGATACCTCCCTTTTAACCAAAGAATTATCCAAAGATGGTGAGCTTTTAAGAAGGGTTCAGTGTGATCTTGAAATGCTCATTTACATCATTATCCTCTTTGGATTATTTCTTACATTAGTCCAATCAAAAGGATCCTAACCTAGAAAGAATCATATTTATCTCCCCAGGACCACTACTGTTGCTAGAAGTTGTCACTACAGAATAGAAGGTATTGTACTGCAACTTACCATGTGACTTGGCAGCTTAGTCAGCCGAACAAAAGAATGTCCAACTTTTTGCACCTGGAATTATTTCAGCAATTTGCTGTGGAATACTTCTGGTTTGAAAAAAAATCTCCAGTGGGACTCAGGGGTAGATATTTAAAAGCCTTTTAGACGAGTAACTCACAAGTTATCCATCTAAATGGCTTAAATGGCATATTGAGCCTCTTATCCGGCTAAATTAAAGCCCCTCCCCGGAACACGTTTTGAGCGCGTTCTGGGGAGGGGACCCATTATCTGGCTAACTTAGCCAAACACTGGGACCATATAACGTTATACTTAACTGGATATATTCAAAAAAGAATCTATCCAATTAAATTAGGTTTCCTTTAAAACAAAAAATAAAAAAAAACACACACATCACGGCCTGTCCCCCACCTCCCTCCCACCCGAGTTGCAAGGCCCAAGGGGCCCGAATGTGCCACCCCCCCATAATGGACCATTTATTGTTATAGAAGAAATTTTCAGGTGCCAGGAGAACCTCTCCCCCTGCTCCAAATTCCCTTTAGATGTAAAAATTGCCATACAGCGGGCACGATTCCCGCCCCCAATGCCCACCCGAACCTTTTCCCTTCTCCCCCTGCCCTCCTCCACTCCGTACCTTTATTTAAAGCTGCTGACCAGGTTCGTGATAGGAGGCTACCGTGATCAGGGCCCGGCGCTCCCAATGACGCCTCTGCCGTTGCTAGGCTACAACGATGGGGGTTCTCCCGGCACACAAAAATGTATTTTTTTTAACAACAAATGGCCGCTTTGGGGGTGGCACATTCGTCCCCATAGGGCCTTTGCAACTCAGGTGGGAGGGAGGTATGGGACAGGCCACAATGTGGGGTGTTTTTTTTATAAAAGGAATCTAACTTAACCAGATAGATTCTTTTTTGAATCTATTCACAGTTAAGTGTAAATTTATATGGCTAACCACAGCGAATTAATTGTATATATAACCTGATATTTAAAAGATTATCTGGTTATTTTTAAAGTTATCCAGCTATGGTTAGACAGATAACTTTAATCGGGAATATTCAGTGAGACCTTTATCTCACTCAATATATGGGACAACATGCCACTATCCATGCTTTAGCCGGATAACTTGTCCTCTAAATGTCCTACTGAATATGAACCCTTTAGAAACTAATGATACCCAACTAGAGTGTAAAAGGTGAGCTTTGTCTGGTTGCATCTTTCTTACATGCATGTCACTGCAGCCTTTTCACAAAAAGGGTCCCCGACTTTTGGCAGAAGGAGTTCTTTCTCCTAATGCATATGAATTCAGTTTTGTAGGCTTGACGCAGAACTGGATCATTTTATCACATTTTTTCTGCTATGTATAGTATGAACTCATTTACTGGGCCCTGCAGTGCTTCCCAGATTCATGAACTGATCTACTTCTTGTTTAAGCCTACCTTTTGGTGGGATTGCACTTTGTTGGCTGAAGGCATTAGAACGGCATTTTGATGTGAGACAGGTAATTTTCCCATCCCATAAAAAAGCCCAGGGATACTGTGTAGCAGAAATACCGGCCTGTGAGTTCTGATCATGTTCGCATACTGTGTAGCAGAATTGCTTACCTGTTACAGGTGTTCTCCAAGGACTGCAGAATGTTAGTCCTCACAAATGAGTGATATCATTAGATGGAGCCCAGCATGGAAAACATTGACTGACTCACTGAGCATGCCCAGCATGCCACTATCCACGCTTCCACATGGGGTCCCTCTTCAGTCTTATAACATCGAGTTCACAAAAATAAAACAACAAATCAAAAGAAACCCGACTCCACAGGGTGGGGGGCGGGTTTCGTGAGGACTAACATCCTGCTGTCCTTGGAGAACACCCGTTACAGGTAAGCAACTCTGCTTTCTCCAAGGACAAGCAGGATGGTAGTCCTCATACATGGGTGAATATGTAGCTACAGGCTGCTCCCAATATATCCAGCCTTTAACAGGTGCAAATGTGCACAACAACTTGAGCTGCCAGAACATGGGGAGCAAGCCTGCACCTAAAGAAAGGGCCCAAGGTAGGAAGAGTTGGGTTTTCATGGCTGAAATTACGGAGGACCAACTGATCGAAATGACTGTCATAAGAACATAGTAGGGACTTACACCTCTCCTCTGGTGGAGAGGGTTCGGAAGGCAAGTCCTAAGATTCATCTGTGTAAGAAACTGATGCCTCTCCTTCCCATGGCAACAAAGTAGATTAGACGCCAAGTGATGTCCAATTAGAAATTTTTATTGATGAAGACATATTCTTTATAAAATGAGCCCAACTCAGGCCGAGTTTCACCCCCACAATGGGGCTGCCTCAGGGGCTGTATTTAGTAAATCTGTCATGTTTATGAGTACAACCTCATATCAATTGTTTCCTGAAAATGTTTTATGTGCAAAGAAACCTCATGTACCGTATGAGTACAATTGATATGAGGTTGTACTCGTACACATGACAGATTTACTACATACAGCCCCTGAGGCAGCCCCATTGTGGGGGTGAAACTCGGCCTGAGTTGGGCTCATTTTATAAAGAATGCGTCTCCATCAATAAAAATTTCTAATTGGACATCACTTGGCGTCTAATCTACTTGTTCCCATGGGAAGGAGAGGCATCAGTTTCTTCCACAAATGAATCTTGGGACTTGCCTTCTGAACCCTCTCCACCAGAGGAGAGGTGTAAGTCCCTACTAGAGGATCTGACATTTGCTGGATTTGTAAAGGTCATGGTGGAGTCCTTGCCTTTCCAGCTCTTAACAGAGCAGGATTCTAGGCATAAAATGTTAGAGATCCTACAATTTATTAATGCACCTAAGGAACATTTTTAAGGAGCTAGTTGTCCAGATCTGGGAACATCCCATCTCCATCCCATCAGTGAACCGGATGTAGCACTTTTTCTTTTACTTATCCATCTATCTTACTGTTGCGACCGTCACTTCCCGACGGCTTCACTCCGCCTACCTTTCCTTTTTTGCGGCTCCTCCTGCTCTTCACGGATGCCTGGCTGCCGCGGCATCCTTATTCTTATTTCCTCATTGGCGCATTCCTCTGGGGCGTCCCCCTTGATGACGTCACGCTGCCTGGATATTTAAGCCTACAGTTTATTGCTAGCCGTTGAGTTAGCAAGGGGATTCTTACAGATGGGATTCGCTCTCCGTACCCAGCTACTCTGCCTCTCCAACTTCTATTGGACTCTTTCTGCTAACGGGGTACCCGCTCCTCGGGTGCCTCTTTTGCTTCTTTCAGGTCGCTATCAGGTAACCAGTACTCGCTCCTTCAGGGCCCGTGTTCCCTGACCCGCTGCCCGCATCTATCTCCTCTTCTACTTGGAAGAATTCGCTACAGACACCATCAGTGAGTACTACTATCATCCACTCCTCAGAGCTGTCTCCCTGGAACCAGGAACTCGCTCCTCGAGGGCCTGCCTCCGTTCCAGCACCAGTGCCATCTCCTATGTGGAACCGCTGTGTGATTACTTTGCCAACGAGTCTCTCTGCTCCCAGGTATCTGGAACTCGCTCCTCGAGGGCCAGCTCTCCCTATCTCGGGGCTTCTCCATACTTGGGACTCTGTGAATGTTCTATTGTACTCATTCTCTCAGTTCTCTCCACTACAGCACTGCTACCGGAGGAACCGCTGTTCCAGCGCCCTGGGGAATACTAGCCCAGCCGGGCTACATCTTCTACTCACTACTGCCACCTCTGGTGGCTTCTCAAACTGTCTAAATAAAGAAATATCTGTGTTTGTGTGTCCAGAGCTGAGCCTGACCTGTGGCCCCTCACAGGACTTCCCCCCGTGGCCGTGGTCAGCTGCCACAGTGTCCAAGGGTCCACCCAAACCTCACTAATTATAACACTTACTTAGCCAGATAAGTCTAAAACAGCTCTACTTTACCGGAGAAGTCACTACAGTGCTACTTAGCTGGATATTTGTTGCCACTGAGCTGGATAAGTCAAAACTTACGCAGCTATGATTAAAATGCATACCGCATAGTTTTTGATATGTGAGCATTCTGTTGGGTAGATGTACATGTCCATATAGCTGTCTATATGGGTGCACTTGCACATGTTTTAAAGTTATCCTTGTAGTTTTTTTCCTGGACTTAATGTTGCATGGCTCCAGGCCATGATCAGTGGTGCGTAACAGCTGAAAGCACAGAGTCTCTTGCAGGACAATCTGGCAGAGGTCACAGGAATAGAGGAAAGAAGAGCCATTTTGGTGGACTGGAGTTCCCTTGAGGGCGTATAAGGATAGAGACGTTGAACAAGGTATTCAGGGACCTGTTTATTCAAGCATTTGTAGACAAAGCAGAGTTTTAAATTGTATCCTGCTTTCTACTGGGAGTCAGAGAAGATGATGTAGAACAGGCTTGATAGGATCAGTTGCTCTTGCACCTACCATAATTCTTGTGGCAGTACTTTGTAGGAGCTGGAGGTGCGTCAAACTGTATTGTGAGATGCCGTTGTATCAGGAATTGCAGTAATCGATTTGGCTGGTGATTAATGCATGCATTACAGTAGCAAGTACGCATTTATCGAGGGAAATTACGTAGTTGGCGGATCTGTCACAGATACACGAAAGCTGACTGAACTGGCTGAATAAGCCTAACCAGGAAAAATTCCTTGGGCCCAGAACGTATTGTCAAAGAAGAAAATAAGCCTACTTAATTGCTGAAAATCTCTCCTAAGGATTAAGAAGAAGAGGAAGCAAGGAGGAGAGTGGCTGAAGAGATCCAAATTGCAACCCAAGCTTCTCTGAAAGACAGAGAATGAAACTGTGCAATGTTTGCAGACATAAAAGGACTTGCAGGGACCTTGCATGATAGCAGCAGAGTGGGAAGTTCAGTAAAGTCATCAAAATCTTTCTAGGCCCACGCCACTGGGTGATGTCACCCCGCTTGTGTGGCTGACTGATTCTGCACATCTATGGAGAACACCCTACTTTGAACTCACTCTCTTGGGTAATGGTCTTTTCTCATATTTCTTACGTAGCATTTTTTCTTAGCCTTTTGTCTTTCTTCATGGTTTTAATCTGAATCCAAGCTATTTTCAGCTGCCTGGCAAATCTGCTTGGTGTTCTCATGCATAAGTTCCACTTCTCATAGCTATTGCGGTTTAAGTTTTTCAAAATGATCCAAACAATTATTCTCTCTCTAATTATAGAGTTAGTTAATCCTATAAAATTGCAAGAATGGCTTTTAATTTTGAGGGCTTTTTACAAACTCTGCTATCATACGGGCCGATACAGAAAGAAGCGTGGGAGAGCTGGCGAGCACCCGCTCTCCCAACGCGTACACTGGCCAGTGTCCTGGGCACGCGATTCAGTATCGGCCCGCATGCAAATGAGGGCCCGTGGTAAAAGGAGGCGCTAGGGACACTAGCGCGTCCCTAGCGCCTCCTTTTTGACAGAAGTGGCGGCTGTCAGCGGGTTTGACAGCTGACGCTCAATTTTACCGGTGTTGGTTCTCGAACCCGCCAACAGGCATGGGTTCGGAAATTGGACACCGGCTAAATTGAGTGTCCGTCTTCCAAACCGTGGGCCTCAGACAGATTTAAAATTTTTTTTTTTTAATTTAAAATTTTTTTTAATTTTTGGGGCCTCCGACTTAATATCACCATGATATTAAGTCGGAGGGTGTACAGAAAAGCAGTTTTTTCTGCTTTTCTGTACACTTTCCCAGGGCCGGCCGAAATTAATGCCAGCCTTTGGCAAGCGTTAATTTCTGAAAGTAAAATGTGCGGCTTGGCTGCACATTTTGCTTTCTGTATCGTGCGGGAATGACTAATAGGCCCATCAACATGCATTTGCATGTTGTGGGCGCTATTAGTTTCGGGGGGGGGTTGGCTGCGCATTTTCGACGTGCTATTACCCCTTACTGTAACAGGGGTAAAAATAGTGCGTCGAAAACGCGCGGCCAAACGCAGGCTAACAGTGCACTCCGCCGGAGCACACTTTACTGTATCGGCCCGATACTCAGGAATAGAACCAGTTCCTTTTATAGGATTCATCTATTTTATAGGTATGTAGTATGTTTCAGATTTTAGAAATGCTTCCTTGTAAGCACTGACCTTTTCCAGTCAGCTGCACAGAAAAATCATGGACACACGGTACACAAAGGGTGTGCTACCTAAACCCTCCTTTGCAGGTGCCTTGCCTCAAGTGCAGGGTAGTTAAGAAACTTTTATAACCTTATTTTCCTTGCCCTCTCCCACTCACCTGTTCTACTTTTTTATATACAGGGTAATTTTCAAAGTTGTTTCTGGGAACAGAATGGTGTTTTAGGTGTGGAAAAGGGGTCTTTTAAAATTGCCTATGCGATCTGCGCGTAACTTTACATGCAGATTAACTGTGATAACCTGCACAGCGCAGCAGTTGCTACCGATAACAGAAGGCATTGGAGTAAATCTGCACAGAGCGGAAGTTTGATAACAGACGGCTTGGGGGTAACCCACACAGAGCGGCAGTTACTACCGATAACGGAAGGCATGGGAGTAACCTGCACAGAGCGGCAGTTACTACCAATAACATACAGCTTGGAGATAACCTGTACAGAGCAGCAGTTACTACCCCAGAAGGCATAGGGGTAACCTGCACAGAGCGGTAATTACTACCCCAGAAGGGATGGGTAACCCACATAGAACGGCAGTTACTACTAATAACAGAAGGCATGGGGGTAACCTGCATGGAGCAGCAGTTACTACTAATGACATACAGCTTGGAGATAACCTGTACAGAGCAGCAGTTACTACCCCAGAAGGCATAGGGGTAACCTGCACAGAGCAGTAATTACTACCCCAGAAGGGATGGGGTAACCCACATAGAACGGCAGTTACTACTAATAACAGAAGGCATGGGGGTAACCTGCATGGAGCAGCAGTTACTACTGATAACATACAGCTTGGAGATAACCTGTACAGAGCAGCAGTTACTACCCCTGAAGGCATAGGGGTAACCTACACAGAGCGGCAATTACTACCCCAGAAGGGATGGGGTAACCCACATAGAGTGGCAGTTACTAGCAATAACAGAAGGAATGGGGGTAACCTGCACAGAGCGGCAGATACTACCAATAACAGAAGTCATGGGGGTAACCTTCACAGAGCGGCAGTTACTATCAATAACAGAAGGCATGGGATAACCTGAATGGAGTGGCAGTTACTACAGATAACAGAAGGCTTGGAGGTAACCTGCACAGAGCGACAGTTACTATCCTTAACAGAAAGCATAGGGATAACCTGTGTGGAGTGGCAGTTAGTACTCATAAAAAAAAGCCAAAAAAAAACAAAACACTTGCTAGGCAGACTGGATGAACCACTTGAGTCTATTTCTGCCGACATTTACTATGTTACTACAGGAGGTGCATTCCTGGGAGTGGCGCTGGGGAGTAGTTAGCACTGCAGGCTATACAGTGCTGATGTGAGTACTTTTGAAGTTTCAAATCATGGAAGTGCATTTTCCTGGAAAAGGCACCTGCGTGCAGAGTCAGTGCAGGTCTGCGCGCGTTCTTTTTCTGAGTCGGTTTTGAAAAAGAACTTTTTCCCTTTTGAAAGCTGGCATAAATTGTGAGGGAGGAAAGTAACCGCAGATTTAACAGTTCAGCACACAGTCTGAAAGCTGCCCCCATAACTTGCTTCTAGGACAAAGATTCTCCTGCTGTCTGACCCAGTTAGGTAACGCGGCCCTGTCTTCAGTCAGGCTCCACTCCATCACAAAGCAGGGGCAGGCTTTGTTTGTGCCTGGAAAGCTTTGCATACACCTGGCAGCGCAGTTCATATGACAATAATAAAGTTTCACTGACGTTTCCGTTGTCATCCAACTCAGAAGTATTAATGCGCCAGGCAGAATATAAATGTTTAAATAGATAACGATAAATTAGCATAAGTTTGGAACCTGTGAGCAGTAGAGCCAGTGGTCAAGGTTTCACCCAGGCTTCGTTTCTGCATCTTTCATATGCGCGGGTGGACCGTGACTGGAGCTAGGCTTGAAGCCTTGACGGATCGGTGCAACTGATCACACGTACCAGACTTATGCCCTAGTTCAACACCTTTTAATAAACTGGAAATGCTGTAAACGTTGAATATATCTTCAAATTTCTCTTTGGAAGCAAAACTCTTCTAAATAAAATGTGAATCATTACAAAATCTTTTCCTTTTGTTTCCCGGGCTCCTTATGAATTTCATTTTCCTGGAAGGTTTCAGCTGTTACATTATCTTCCTAAGGGCCTCATTTTCTAAAGTATCGCAGGCCTGTGATACTTTAGGGAATGAGGGGCGGGGGGGGGGGCTGAAACGGGGGGCGGGCCTGCGCTAGCCGGCAGCGATCGCACCGTCACGGTGCGATCGCTACCGGTTTCGCACCCAATAGCGCCACCATAGAAGGTGTAGCTATTGGGCGCGAACTCGGACGCGAAAAGGGCCTTACCTTTTCGTCGTCCGCCCCGGTGACGCCCCGACTCCTCCTCTTCCGGGGCCGACTCCACCCCCATTTTGGTATCGCGTGCGATCCGTTTGGAAAATAAGGCTCTCAGTTTCTTTATCTCAGTCCTTCTCCCTTTTTCTTTCTCCAAACAAAACACCCCTCCTACCATGTGATGTTTGGCTTAGTAAGCAATCCTTAAACAAAGCTGTAATTACACTATTTTATTTAAGAGCAGACAACTTACCGTCATGCCATTTTCTTTCTGATAGTCAGTAGAAATAAAGGTCAGTGAATGGGTTGTAGACAGTACCTTTTTA
Source organism: Rhinatrema bivittatum (assembly GCF_901001135.1). Classification (NCBI taxonomy): domain Eukaryota; kingdom Metazoa; phylum Chordata; class Amphibia; order Gymnophiona; family Rhinatrematidae; genus Rhinatrema; species Rhinatrema bivittatum. Next base: position 140,833,463 of record NC_042616.1, read on the forward strand.
TCAAACTAGCTTAATGTCTATGTGACTAGCTGCATGAGATCGACGCGGAAGTGGGTATAGCCCTCAAAAGCTAGTCAGAAAAATATAGGAAGTTAGTTTAATAACAAGGTAGCACCTACGACCTAATTGTTGACCTTTATGTATCTCAGCAGACTAGCAAGACAGCCAGGCTAGCTTATCTAAGCCAACCAGCAGAGTCCGAAACAAAACCCCTTACCTGCTCTTACAGATTTCTGCACTCTCACACTTCCTATAACCCGAGATTTCTTAGCGGATGTAACCCAACCCAGGACCTCATTCTGCCCGAGGCCTCCACCAGGCACCTTCTGTGCTTTGTGCTGTGGTTGGCTTTATAGCAATACATTCGTTCCACTGCAAGCTGGCATTACTGTGCAAAATATTGCACAATACCATGCATCTCTCACTGGGAATGGACCAAGAGTTACATGAGGTTTTATTTTTTTCTGCTTCCCATGAGTAAGGGCAACTTTTCATGCATGAAGCAGAAATTCATTTAGTCATGTACACTCACACCCTAAATTTCAACTAAGAAGTTTGCAAATCAAGAGGACAATTTTCAAAAGCACCCATGTAGCTGCATGGTACACAGGTACTTTTACAATGCAGACTCTATAGATACCTTTAGAATACATGTGGGTACTTTGCATCTGCAGCCCCTGCTTGGGGTACATAAAATAATGGAAAGGGTTTCTCTATTTGGTAAGGGTCCTCCCAAATTTGTTTGGTGGGTTCCTAGCATAGGTCATGCAGATGGTAAAGTGAACCTATGCAGAGACAGCGGGAGTTTCCATTCACCAAGTTTTCCTCTGGCTGCACAGCGAGAATTCATAGACTCCCCTCCATGAATTCTGCCCCTGCTTTTCCGCTAGTGTGGCCAAATAAATTGTAGCAGACTCAAGGTTTCAAATTCCAACCATTGACTTTATTTCTAGATGAACCTGCCAGCCAGACTCAGATTTAGGCACAGGCAACTTAGGCAAGTTCATCCGGCGCCAGCGTTCACCGGGGCTGGCCTGCCTCCCAGCCGCTTACCAAAAGCAGCGCTGTCCTGATCCTGCGATGGCAGCAGCAGCAGCAGCAGCAACTTAGAAGAAATTCAGTGCGGGGTCTGGCTGCACTCTCAAGGCCCTGCCTCTCGCATGGGTTTCCATAGTAACAGAAAGCTCATGGGAGAGGAAGGGGAAGTGTTGAGCATGAGGCCACAGGCCCTGCACTGAATTTCTTCTAGGTTGCTGTTGCTGCCACCGCAGGATCAGGACGGCACTGCTTTAGGTAAGTGGTAGGAGTTGAAACCCCCCACTCACATCTCAGAAGAGGGGATGGAAAGGGGGTGCCCTCCACCCTCTGGTGCCGGCAATGGAAATCCGGCCCTGCAGCCTGCGACTATGTACATGGATGTGAAGCAGGTACAAATTTTAGACACTGAATACATCAGAAATCCATTGGCTTCCAACAGTCAGACTCATATAAAATTAAAAAAGAAAAACAAAACATTTATGGAACATAAAATGTATCTCCATCTCTTTCAATTATGACCACTTTTTACCTCGACCAACCCTAAGGGTCAGTCTGAGCTCTCAGTTCTCTCTTAAATTATACCTCTGTCCCAACCCCGTTTAAGGAATGGGGTTCTGATCTTACCATACTCATATCAAAATTCACATCCAAAGGGGATCAAATCAATTTTCCCATTTCACAGGGTCTACTCACACTCCACTGGTCTTTAACCTTCCACATAATTCCACACCACTCTCCTTCAAGTGCAGGTTTCCCCAGTCTATTGCACTCGGGGAACATTCTTAGAACATTCTCCTCTCCTCCTTGCTCTCCTGACCCACTTCCTCAGAGGGAGAAATGACCTCTTCTTGCATCAAGCTTCTGGTTGATTCCTCAGGAGGAGGAACAATCCATTCCACTCCTCGGCCTCAGACCTCTCACGTAGAGGGGATGTGTCCCTGCAGTGCCCCACTCCAAAATGGGAGCGTCTGCAGGCTGACACTCCAACCAGCTACTTCTGTGGAGGTCCCTTTCACATACCCCACTCTGCAAAAGACAGGAACCAAAAAGGGCAAACCTGCCAAAACCTTAGTCACCCAATTAGAAAAACCCAGATATTTAAGGGACCCCCCCCCCCCCAACAAAACACTGTCACTCCAAAAAGCCACGGCTCACTATTTTAAAATGCCATCCAGTGGACATTTGTTATTACTACGTATACGAAATATTTAACATTCTTCCAAACAAGGCAAACATGATAACTCCCGGTCTCCAGCACCCAGAGCCTTTGGTATTGCTACAGAATTCAAGAGAGTATATTTTTGGTGGTGGCCAAAGGGAAGGGGTTAAAATGGCACATGCACTTTTGAAAGTAGCATGTACATGTGCTGTTTTGTTGCCCCAACCTATAACGAGGTCCCAAAAAGCAATGCGGTAGACTCTCTAGTAAAGCCAGGAAGCAGATGAAACGAAGATAGACCAGTTGTCTTAGTTGCAGGGGTTATTTTATTATGGAAAACAAAAAGTTCCACAACTCAAAGTATAAAAGGTCCAAATTGTCCAACTCTAGCCGAGTTTCGCCTAAATTTATGGCTGCATCAGGGGCTTTTAGTAATATTTGATTGTAATATAATGACAATGATCTTTCCCTTAGAAGTGCAAATGCCTTAATTCATTGGCTTTGCATTCGCTGCAGAGGTCATATGTATTCAAAACAAGTGACATCAATCTAGCTGATTCAGTGTAGATGCGCTTCTCAAAAATTGCAGACCCAAATCAGAATGTATTTCTAAAAACAAGTCAGCGGCACCATCAAAACTCATTGCAGTTGCTTGTTTGAACAAATCGGCAGAACGCCATGGTACTGCTGACTTGTTTTTAGAAATACATTCTGATTTGGGCTTACTGGCCATTTCCCTTATGATGAGTTTACTATTGTGCTATTATGGTTAAGGAGGGGACTTTCCGTAATCATGAGTGGTAAAATCACAAGCTAATTACGGAACCAACTCTCCACATCCAGTTTGCCCATTAGCTGCAGGGCGAGATAACTGTCAGCGTGTGATGTCACCGTGATATGAAAGTTATTGACTCTATGATATCAATTACATCTGAACTGCCAGAGGTGATCGGTTGCATCACTGTGTTTCAATGCTAGAACAGTGTCAACCCTCAAAAAAGAAAAGAAAATCGTACAAATACTGCTTCCATTACCAACTGCTTAATTAATGTTGTTCTATGAGGATTATTGAGTCATGACAGAAAACGAGCTACAGAACTCCTACTATTGTCATTCTAAGTCCTGTACCCCTCTGCGGGTATATATGCTTCCTGTCTATGTAACCCACAAACAGGCGTGGTTTTCTGGATATCCACAATAAATATGAAGTAGATTTGCATGCACTGCCTCCATAGTATGCAAATGACTTCTCATGCATATTCATTGTGGATATCCTGAAAACCAGATTTATTAGGCACTTCAGGACCAGGGTTGCCTACCTCTGATGTAGCCTTAAATTTATTTATTTTCACTTCATTTTAATCTTTCTGCTAATCGTGTTTCCAAACGGGGAGGGACAGGTCGGGAGGCAGGGCAATAACCCCCCTACCCCCTCTCCCCACCCTTTATTGTACAAGCTCTCAGTCTCAACTAAAAAGCCAAAATGACTCAGACTTCACATTTTATTTTAGCTGAAAAAAAAAAAGGTTTCTCCCACTCTTTGCATGCCCATGTACATCTCCGTATAATTTTCTTCCTGGTTCAATAAAAGGTACCATGATCTACAAAAAAACATAGAATGCATTTCTATGCTACCTGATATGCAGCTTCTTTAAAAGAGTGATAGGCAGATAAAAAATTAGGCGCTAAGTGAACATGTTCTATTGATACTTGCTGGGCAATAATCTCTCCTGGACATCGTGTTTCCTAGTGTAACCCACGGTTGCTAGGTAAAATGGTATTCAAGCGCCTCTTGTGGAATTTCTAATGTTTTTGTGTTGTTCAATCTGTGCATGCTCGAATTTTAGTTGCATCACTCCTTGGAGAGCCCTGGAAGAGGCAACATCTTTCTCCAGGATGCTGCCCCTAGAGGACCCAGCTCCCTGTAGAGTATCTGGAAGCTCCAGGGAGGGAAATGTCGACTAATTTATAGGGACTCCTCTTGCCGAAGCCTGGGCAAATCATCATGGCGCAAGTACCGTAGGGTTACAGTAGTTTCACTGTTAGTGATATCTCAGCGGTATAAGCAGCATTGCCTGATGTGGATTATCAAACTGCATCAGACAGCATAACTATCCAGTGATGTGTGATACTGCCCGGACTGGTTTTGAGAGTGAGAGAGAGAGAAAGAGAGAGAGAGAGAGACAGCATCAAGGTGGATGAATGGGTCAGTTTACTATTTATATCAGTGTAATAGGGGGAACTTTGAACTCTGGAATAACTAATAGGGCCATCAACATGCATTTGCATGTTGCGGGCGCTATTAGGTTCGGGGGGGTTGGATGCACATTTTCGACGCGCTATTACCCCTTACTGTATAAGGGGTAAAGCTAGCGTGTCGAAAACGCGCGTCCAAACCCAGGTTAAGAGTGCGCTCCACCAGAGCGCACTATACTGTATCAGCCCGACATGTATTAAGCCCTTATGGCAAAATGATGAATGACCCTGTTAGTTTGCTGTGCTATACGTGTGCAAGAAAATAGACGAGACGGTCTCAAATAGAGTGAATTCCGTGATTTTATTTTGGAATCGCATGAGGATATGGAGTGTGGAGGGCCCAGGAAAGGGGAGAACACCCAACACCTAAAAAAAAAAAATTAAAAACAGAAGTTTTACAGGAAGACTCTGGCTTTTATTCTTTCAAATGATTGGTGGTTGCCGTGTTAGTTCACAGATAGATAGCTGGAATTAGGGGTCAACAAACCAGTTATAGGTGATACCTTTTTATTGGACTAACTTAATACATCTGTGACTAGCTCTTTTCATCAGGTCAGTGAAGAAACAGAAGAAGTTAGTCTGGGCTTAAATGGAACATAAATAAATAATAAATAGTACAAAAGACTATTCACTCATGTATCAGGCAACAGGAGGTGCTTTAATGGAGTGTCTGATCAAATAGACAGGCCGATACAGTACGGACGCGGTAGAAAGAGTGCGGCAGTGCCGGGCGCACCTGCGCTTGCCGCACGCACAGTCCGGATCACATACCGCTCGATTCAGTATTTAAATGGCATGCAAATGCCAGCCGCATCCAAAGCGCGTCCAAGAAGCGTCCATGAAGCGCAATCCATTTTACTGTATAGGCGCTATACAGCGCCTATACAGTATCCTGGGTGCGCTGGTACCTGTCACGGCGTGCGCTCATTACCTTTTAGAGAATAGGGAGCCATGGGGAGCACCCGATCTGCCCCGGGCTGCTGAAGCCGCTCTCGCCGCCAGCTGTCCCCGGGAGGAGGGGAGAGAGGACTGGGGCTGCTCCGGAGCTGTCAGCGCGGGAGATGGACGCGGCCAGGACAGGTGAGCGGGGGCTGGCGGAAAGTTTGCCCGATTCACTTTGGTCTTGTCCCGGGGAGTGAGGGGGTCAGGCAGTGAAGCGGGGCTGGCTGGGGCTGCTCCGTGGCCTGTGAAATTTCATCTCGGCTTGCCTGACGCTCCACACTAATGCAGGGGTAGGGGTAGGCAGTAAATTAGCAGGTTAAACATGCGGCAAAACTGCAGGTTAAAAAAGCGATAATCGGGGCGCGCGTTACTGTATGGGAGGGAATAGCTAATCCGATCGTTTACATCTCATATACATGCCGCGGGCGGAAAGGGTTACCCGTTGATTTAAAGAGGCGGTAACGATGGTTAAAAGGGATAGTGAATCGCGGGTTGGACTAACGCAGCCAAATTGTGAGTAGAAAGCGGGTTAGAAGCAGGGTAACCACGGCCGCACTTTACTGTATCGGCCCGAGAATGAGTTCCTTAATAGTATACAGAACCCATAAAAAACGACTAGAAAAATGGTATTTACTTGCGTACATCCACTCCCACAAGCTTTTCCTGCCCCTAGTACACCCCTTTTTTCAGTGGTTTTTAAGTGGTTAATATTTTAATTGTTAACCACTTTGATTTTATCATGGAACGTCAAAGGCCGCTGTAATAAGGTGCACTCGGCAGAGCGCACAGTTTAACCCACACTTGTATGCCCATTTTTTGTACGTAGACTTTACTGTTGATACAGCATGGAGTTTTGCATACAAAAAATGTGCGCACAGCGCACTTGCATGTAAGTTCCAGGCTAACGATGGCATTGGCTATTGCCCCGCCCCTCAATGCAGAGAAGTGCGCTGGCTTACCTCGTGTTTTCTTAGCCCTGGAAACTTAACTCCTAGTCCGAGGTGGAGTAAGGTTTCCAGGGTTAATGTCAGTCTAGGGGGAAGACCCTGGAGTTCTGGTGCCAGGACCTGTAGTTAATATTTTATGCACAGAAAACATGATTTCTGCAGAAAAAGCATATAAAACTTGATTTATATGCCCAGAAAATGCTTTCTATGTAGAAAGTATTTTTTTTGCACTTAAATCATACTTTATAAGTGGAGAACATGATCTGTGCAAATAAGCCAGGCTTTCTGTGCATAAAATAAGAGTTATGAACAGAAGTCCTATGTTGCTGTGCGCTGTCTTTTCTTTGTGCCCATTTTCTGGTCTGCATGCATTTTTTTTTAACTCCCATTTGCGTCAGGAGTTAAAATAAATTAGCTGAATTTCAGCTTTTGACATCAGCCTGAAAATAATGAAGTCTGCGTGCTGTGAAGTAGTGTGTCCATTCCTCCCAGTGTATGCACAGGGTGCATCATTTTATGCCAGCTGCGGCTGGGCAGTGTTCGGAGGACTGTTTGCATGTATGAACAGGGTTTTACCTGCATGAAATGTGCAGAGAATTGCTGCCTTTGTGTGCCCTAAGAAAATCATTTTACTTGTACTTTGTGTGCAGTTAAGGCTGTTAAGGGGCCTTTTTGACAGGACACTGAGCGTAGGCCCTAACGAAACGAAACAGATTTTAGAGAGAGGGCAATTTTCAAAGGCATTCCCACGGGTAAAATGGGTCTTTACCTGTAGAAATGTTTGTTTTTTTTTAATAAAATGGCCTGCCCAACATTTGGGTTAATTTACACAGGTGTGGCATGTGGAGTAGTCTAGTGGTTAAAGCAGGGTGTGAGAAGCCAGGGCTAAAATCCCACTGCCACTCTCTTCGCCCGCTATTGGCTCAGGTGCAAACTTAGGGGGTCATTTACTAACCCCTCAGTACCTTTCCGTGGAGTGGAATAAGGCAGGGGCTTCCAAATCTGCGGTACCAGCTACTGAGGAAAAATATCAAGGGAAAAATATATTGCAAGGCAAGGACACAACATTCACATGGTGGCGATTTCCTTCACCTGGGGCCGTCATCTTCTTTAAGGGCCATGACGGCCTTAAAGACCCCCCCCCCCAGTATGTGAAACACCTCCCCTGGGAGTTCCTGAGAGACCCCCACCCACTCTCTAGTCACCTCTAAAGATGGCCCTCAAGTGATTAAACTATGAAAAATAAACTCAGAAGTCGTGCAGCAACAACCCTCCCCCTCCCCTCCTTTATAAAAGGCCCTACCGGATCCAAATACCGGCCCCCCCCCCCCCCCCCCGAACTTCTGGTCCACCCTAGTCTACCCCCCCCCCCAGGCATGCCTAGTGGTCAAGTGAGGCCCAGAGCGCCCCCTAAGTTCTGGGCCAGCCACTCTCTCAGGCCAAAATAGCGCTGGCTGGCTTTCCTGCCACGTATGCCCCTATCATGTGACAGCACAAATAGCTGTCCTAAAGTTAACCAGCAAAAGTTACCTGGATAAGATTTTTCCCCTGAATATCTAGCTAAAGTTATCTGAATAAGTTCAGTTGATTAACTGGTAAAGCTATCCGGGTCATTCTACCCAGATAAACTTTACTGCTCGCTGGCTTACTGAAAGGGAAAAAAGATACCTGCGTTTCAGTACATTACTGTTCAGGGGATTATTTACGGAGGAGCAGCTTATCAAACATGGAAAAACAATATCCCCTCTAGAAAAATAAAATGTTCAGAATAAAAACAGAAAATGCACATTTTTGCTGGACTTCTGTTAAAAAAAAATGCTTCATGCATTATTTTCTAATGTTACTGGCCAAAATTTCTGACAATTTCAAATTTACAAAAGAACATTGCTTGCGTGGGACTTAAAGGTTAACACAGCAACAACAAGGAAAAAAAAAATCAGTGGATAAAAGTTTATTTAAAAAATAAATAAAAGCCTAACCAAATGTTATAAAAATCAACAATAACCTCCTGCCCAAAAAAAAAAACCCCGTGCAAAATGTAATATCGTGAAATCTTGTAGCTTATGTTCAAAAAGGGACTACCCATGTAGCAAAACACCCCTTGAACAGCGTGCATAACTTTACCCGCATGAAAAAAGGGGGCAGAGACAGGTCGGGGCAGTGAATCTGAAATCTCCATGTGCGTGTTGACAGTAACTTTTAAACAGTCGCGCGGGCATATATGTACACGCATATGCCAGCTTGTGCAAATAGACGCAGCCATTTTATATGTGCACGTTATAAAATCGGCTGTACACACGTACATGTGCGCAAAGTTTTATATGGACGTGTGCACGTGCGTGCAAATGCTGCTTCTACCACGTAAGTGGGGAGATTTTGCTAGGCATGCTCGCCCACACAAATACCCAATTCCCCAGTTCGTTCCCAGTTTGCCCCAGTAAAGGATAGGACTTCCTTTTAACCCTATTAGCCTCCCTTTTAACCCTATTAGCCCTGACCCTCTAAAGCCCACTGACTAGTCCTGATTTTTTTTTAGTTTAAAAAGTATATGCCATCCATAGCAGAAGTAAAGTTACATGATAGGGGACCCCAGTGCACGCTTGTGTGTGTAATTACTTACACGCAGACTTCATGTTACAGACCCGGAACGCCCAGGTCCCTCCCCTGCCAAGCCCAGATTCCACCTACTCCCCACCCATTTTTTTTACTTCCTGATTTGTGCGTGTGCCGGGAGATACACGTATACTCGGGTGCCTCTTAAAATGCGCACGTGTGCTGGCCCTAGATACTCACATATCTCCCGTCTTTGGTGCACGTAGGGCTTTTAAAGTCCGCCTTCTTGCTCCTGCCCTTGTTCAAGGTACTTGGGTACATCTGTACGGTTTCTTCAATAAGGGTGAGCAGTAAAGGGCGGTGGGCAAAAAAGCGTGCCAAAAAAGGCGCCGCGAATAAAGGGCGCGATTTATGAGGGCGCGCCACAAAAAGGCTGGCCTTAATAGAGGCAAGGATTGATAAGGGGACGCCCGTTGCCATTTCCTGCTCGCCGCCGATCCCGACACCCACCCGCACCCGCCCACTTGGTGATCCAGGAAACCCCCCTCGCACCCCCCCCCACTCAGCGTTCCAGGTGTCCCCGCACACCCCGTACTCCCCCACTCAGTGATCCAGGACGGCCAAGTGGGGGGAGTGCCGTGGAGCCGCTAGAGGGAGCTCTGTGGCACTACATTAACAGCTGTCCATGGGGGGAGTGCCGTGCAGCCGCTAGAGGGAGCTCTGTGGCACTACATTAACAGCTGTCCGTGGGGGGAGTGCCGTGCAGCCGCTAGAGGGAGCTCTGTGGCACTACATTAACAGCTGTCCGTGGGGGGAGTGCCGTGCAGCCGCTAGAGGGAGCTCTGTGGCACTACATTAACAGCTGTCCGTGGGGGGAGTGCCGTGCAGCCGCTAGAGGGAGCTCTGTGGCGCTACATTAACAGCTGTCCTCCGCTATGTCTGCTGTTAATGTAGCACCGCGGACCTCCCTCTAGCGGCTCCACAGCACTCCCCCCACGGACAGCTGTTAATGTAGTACCACAGAGCTCCCTCTAGCGGCTCCACGGCACACCCCCCACCCCCACTCAGTCCTCCTGGATCACCAAGCGGGGGGGTGCAGGGGGTGTCCTTGATCGTTGAGTGGGGGGTGCGGAGGGTTCAGGGGGTATGGGGAGGGGATCCTGGATTGCCAAGTGGGGGGGTGCGTGGGGAGTGTTGGGAACAGCGGCGAGTAGTAAAGGGCGACGGGTGCGCCCTTATCAATCCTCGCCTCTATTAAGGCGAGCCTTTTTTGGCACGCCTTTTTGTCCGTCGCCCTTTACTGCTCACTCTTATTGGAGGATACCCATCTGTACCCTCATTTTGCACGTTGGGTGGAGTTTCTATTTGAGAATAAGCTGGCAGTTCCACAGTCAATTTCAAGATTGCCCTCCCCATTCTCTTCTTATTTTTTCAGTGCAGGGTTTTTCTGCAAGCTTTTAATTTGGCATAGTGGGGGAAAAATATCAGTGTTCTGAACAATACTTCCCGTTTTATTGGGTGTTTGCTTGTCATTTTTTAAATCCAAGTGTTAATTCGAGTCCCTGTCATTTGGAACATGCACATCACATTCTGTTGCCATAACTACACATGATGCTGGTTTATGACCATTGGAGGTGAAGCAGCTTTTCTTCTCATTATTTCAATATTTGCTGATGTACATGGACTTCTCCTATCTCCTACACTCATCAAGAACTATGTTACTCCTCCAAAGCCACCATCTTTGATCTAGAGGCGAGTGGCACTTGGGAAAAGGCCTTCTTCAATCATTCTCGCTCATGGGACGAACGGCTTCTTCCTGTGGTATTTTCTGCCTGCCACTTAAGGAGGTAATTTGCAAACAGCCCACATAAGAAAGTCAGCAAAAACAATTTTTCAAAGTGAATTTATATGCATAATTCCACTTTGAAAACTATCCCACTCAATTTACCCACATTGCATCTACTGTTCTGTGCATGGAAAATCTTTGGGAAAATTAACAAGCATAATTCTGGAAAATCCAAAAGTGTGATTGTACTGTAAGGACAACCCTCCCCTTCCCAACTCCGCCCCCATGAACAACTCCGCTTAGCCCGGGTAAACTTATCTGCGAGCATGATGTACGTGCAAGTCTACCTGCATATCAGGCAAGCAATTTCGTAAAAGGCCATTTTTGAGAATTACCCTCCCTGTGCATATTTCTATGATAAGAATCAAATCTCATAAGATATAATACATGTGTTTTGCCGGGAAAAATTCTTATATAACTTTCAATTTGTACCAACAACAGTTCTCCATTGTAGTGACAAATCATAATGGAAATTTAGAACCGACCTGTATTTAACGATATACCCAATGGAATCTCCTACTTTTTCTATCAACTGCAGTGACTGGATGTTTTCTCTTCAAGGATACCATGCCACTCCCATGTATAACAGGAAAAGTAAGAGGTCTTTTGTTTGCATAAAGAGATTTAAACCAGTGCAGAATTCAGTGACGTCAAGTCATATGAGTCCAGCGCTACAGGTTTTGAAAATGACGTTTGTTTGAGAACAGAGAGAGACAAGGATCGATCTTAACTAAAAGCAAAGTGAGTGCAGGAGAAAAAGGGACTGAAGACAAGAACATAATTAATTTCCTTGTTTTCGGCTTCAGCAGAACTTCTTGGATGACCGTCTAAATTTAATTCTTATTTTATTATTTGCTATGATGTGCTCATACTGCTTCCAATCTGGCCGCCCCAGAGTTTGAATCCTGGAATTTTAATTTACTTTTGCAAGGTCATGCAATGAGCTACTGACAGAGCAGGCATTTCTGAAGGGTCTGAGGTTTCACAGCGTCGTGCTTCAGTACCTATTGAACAATGAGAAACAGTTCTGCTTGCACATATTGTGGCTTCCAAAGCTTTTTATCCATCAGCAACAAAGATAGACAACTTCCTACCCTAGTGTTGTTTATGGAAAAACACCCTACAGAAATCACGATCTCCGCCTACCTCAGGATCACTGCAAGCAAATAATTGCTCTGAAATGGATAGGTCTGTATGAGGACAGGACCTGATGGATTAATGTTGTTTTTGAACTGAACAATGCAAGCATGAAGAAGACAGTTCCAAGAAAGCTATACGCAAAAAAAGGAAGATCTTGGCTGTTAAATTAAAGCATTAAAAAGGCTACAACAGTTTTAGGGTCACATTGACACTAGAAGCTGAGTCAGTTGGATGGAAGACTCTCCTTCTCCCGGCTCTATCTTGAGAGATCCTGGGGAATGCTTTTTTTTTTGGGAGGAGTTTGGAACAAGGCGAGGTCCAGTGGAGAAGGCAGGTTTTGTTTCAGGAGGAGGATTGAAACTGCAAGGTTGTGCATGAACATAAGAACATAAGAAGTTGCCATACTGGGTCAGACCAAGGGTCCATCAAGCCCAGCATCCTGTTTCCAACAGTGGCCAATCCAGGCTACAAGTACCTGGCAAGTACCTAAAACATTAAGTAGATCCCATGCTTCTTTTTTTTTTATTTTATTTTTATGATCCCATGCTTCTAATGCCAGTAATAGCAGTTTCAGGGAGAGGTACAGTGGCAAGAGAAGGGCTAGCTTCTGTTAATGGGGAAAGGCCTGGGACACTTTTTTTCCATAACTGGAAAACTACTAGTATTTGGCATTTCTATAGCGCTACTAGACTTATGCCGTGCTGTACCAATACACATAAGAGACAGTTCCTCTTAATTAGAGCTTACAATCTATTCAAGACTGATAAATAGGACAAATAAGAGAGTTAGTGAGCGTCATTTATTATGGAAAATAGTTAAATCAACAAGGGACTGGTCAGGAGAACCAGAGGTTAAGTTTTAAAAGCAGCCTCAGAAAGGTGGGGGTTTTTAGGCTCGATTTAAAAAAGGCCTGAGAGGGAACATGATGCAAACACTCAGCAAGTTTATTCCAGGTATGTGGAGCAGCACCTTGGAAAGCATGACGTCTGGAGCTGGCGATGGATGAGAAGGACATAGATAAGTACAATATTTTCCAACCCTCTGCTGGAGGCACACCTAGCCTGTTAGGTTTTCAGGATTGCTAAAATGAATATACATGTGATAATTTTGTATTCACTAGGTCTCCAGTGTATACAAATCTAATTCAAGCATATTCATTATGGACATCCTGAAAACAAGACCAGTTAGGTGTGCTTCCAAAAGAAGGCTGGGAAACACTGGATTAAAGTGGATTGACCAATGAGCAGAGTTGGGTTTAGGGAGAAGAGAAAAAGGGTAATGAGGAGCATTCATAGGTAAGTGTGAGAATTCTGAACTCAAAATAGGAAGAGATAGGGAGCCAATGTAGTGACTTGAGGAGAGGGATTTTATGAGAGACCTGTGAGGAGCAGGTTGCAATAGTCTAAGCGGCAGGTGATGAAAAAGTGGATAAGGGCTTTGGTAACATGTTCAGAAAGGAAAGAAAGGAATTTTGTGAAGGTACACAGAAAGAAATAACACAATTTGGTAGTGTTTTGGATGACAAAGAGAAGAAACAAAGATAACTCCAATACAGGCTGAGGGAACTAGGAGGATGACAGTATTATCCACAAAAATAGAGAAAGGGGGAGGAGAGAAGTAGGTTTCGGGGGAAAGATAAGAAGCTCTGCCTTGGCCATGTTGAATTTATGTTGATGGTGGAACATTCAGTCAACAATGTCAAACACGCAGGCTGAGATTTGGGACTAGATTCCTGAAGAAATTTCTGGTGCAGAGAGGTAGATCTAGGCATTATCAGCATAAAGATGGAAGGAGATCAGAGAATAGCGGAACAAGTAGAGAGGTAGAAGAGAAGAGGTCCCAAGACAGAGCTCTGAAGCACAGCGACTGATAGTGAGGTAGTGGTGGAGAAGGATCCAATCAAGCATATACTCAAAGTTTAATGGGAGGGGTAAAAAAGAGAACCAAGACAGAATAAAGTCTTGAAATCCAAGTGAGAATAGAGTATCAAGGATTGGGTAGTGATCAATAGTGCTGAAAACAGTGCATAAGTCAGAATGTCCTAGGGTCAGCATATTAGTTTACTACAGCTCTGGAGCTAAATTTCTAGTTTTAAAAGTATATGTTAAATTTAGTTCTTGGTATCAGGACCCAAGCAAATTTCATTTTAATATACTGGATATACAGGGCAGGCATGTAAAAATTTAATAGGCATTGGATTTTAGAATGTCTTGTTTTGGCGTCTTGCCTCCCCTTTTATTTGTGGAATTCTTAATGTAATGATATTACATTCATGGGGTACACTATAGGCCTGATATTGAGCACTGGCCGGTTAAGTAACTTAACCAGATATGACTTATCTGGCTAAGTTGCAAAGGATATTCAGCAGCATGGCAACACTTAGCCAGATAAGTAATACCCTGCTATGTTAAACCTGCTCATTGGCAGGTATAACTCAACTTTTTCAGCTAAGGCTAAATATCGCTACTTAGCCTGATAGCCGGATAACCTAAGTACTACCGCCCAGATCCGCCTACTCCCTGCCCACTACTACTATGGCTAAGAGATAGCCAGATAAGTAGGACTTATCTGGCAATCTAGTGGTCTGCAATTGAATGCTGAACACACTTTCAATATCGGACCTAATGTATTTGGGTTATCTGTTTATTTTTCTCTTGTAAATTATCATTACTTGAATACGTTTGTATATAAAAATCCTACTTAAAATTTAATATAAAGTTAAAAAAAACATTTTTTTTTAAACATGCATGCATATATTCTAAATACATGCCATTTTGCCCTGCATTTGGAGCTTCATAAATATTGGATATATGTGCTAATTGCTGTTAGTGTGTACATAAACACTCAAATATGCTTTTAATACAGGGTTTTCCAAACCTGTCCTGAGTGCTGCACAGCCAATCGGGTTTTCAGAGTACCTACCATAAATATGCACGAGATAACTCTGCATGCACTGGAGATCACTTGTATGCATATTTATCTCATACACATTCATTGTGGATATCCTGAAACTTCAATTGGTTAAGGGGTTAGCAGGACAGGGTTTGGAAAGCCCCATAACTGGCATATACTGAGCTGGTCACACTTCACTGAAAAAAATGCTTATTTCATCTTCAAGACAAGTGAAACAAATCGAGCAGTCATTACTCAGGATAACTTCATCGTATGCTTCTAGTTTGTATTTGGGAGTACAGCAGCTTTATATGCTCTAAATGAAGTGCATTTTTCCTTTTGACAGGTAATGCTAAGCTAAAACATGCATGTCTGTGAGAGATGGCTGCTTACTTTCGTTTTTGTTGGACACTGGATTAAAATTTTTTTTGGATCTTACGCTAAAATAATTGGAATCTGTGCATTTAAAAACCCATGAAAGTTTGACTAACACAGGCTTCCTCGTTTCATCAACACATTTTTCCTTGGACATTAGAAACACGTTAAAATATCATTTGCATTAAAAGTGGAAGAAACAAATATACATAAAACCAGCATGTGCGATATATATTTCTAAACTGGAAAATCTACTGAGATTTTTTGTGAAAAAGCCCTTCACTTCAGGTTCAATCCACTGTATAAGAACTTTTCATTCATGACTTCAAAGGCTTTCCTCCCTCACTCAGAATGCAACAACTTCTCTCCTTTTGTTTCACCCAACATGCAACAGCACCCTACAGAAATTCAAATTCTCCACTTTAGAACAAAGTAATGCTGAGGGGATGGAAGGAAGCCCTTACTATCAGAAGGAAGGCCATAACAGCGCCACATGGCAAAGGCCAGTTAGCTCAGAAACAAAGGAAGAGTAGGACTAGGGAAATGGGGGGTAGGAACAGGGTCACGCTCAAGGAATCCATGGAGGGAGGGAGAACCTCTGAGGAAGGAAGGACAAAAGTGGCACACTGACTGGCCCCCGCCTCTTTTGCTGCAGAAGATAACAGAAGTAGAAGCTTGTGGAGGTCAGCTAGAGCACACTAGCTCCCAGTGGAAGAAGGAAGAAATCAGTGGGCAGAAAGCTTTGTGAGCCAGCCTCAGAGGAACAATTTCAGAAGTAGAAGTGTGGCATGATTGGTGGACAGAAGGGAAGCAGCAGGAAGATTGATTGATCAAGGATACAAGCTGCGGAGGACCCACTGCATGTGGAACTACTGAAACAAATAAATCCTCCTCAGATGGTAACATACTGGGAGTTGCAGTATTGGAGGTGAGAATGTAGGGAGATATCCCATGTTTAACCACTGAAAGCACCCAATATGAACCATAATAGCCAAAGAGGGATGCTGACTAGTATACTGACATGCCAAAAAAATCACTGTCACAGTGGAAAAAGAAGAAACTTTGCCCAGCTGAAAAGTATCCTTCAGTTCTAGTTAAAGTTATCAAGATCTGCTGGTTGTAAAACTCCTGTGTAAATAAAACCAAGACAGAGGGACAATGCAGCAACTCTGGCTCAAAAGCAGAAGTCACTAACCGGCTAAGGGAAGTCCAGAGATCACAGGGGCCCCCACCCTTGGATGAAGGGGAAGCACTCTGAAATGGAGAAAACGCTGACAGTGGCAGACAGCCTTGGTCCAGATGTCGCAGGACCCCCCCTCGAAGAAAAGAGGAGGGGGAAAAGATCTGCAATGTGGCAAAGACCCTCCACCCACTACATGATCATGCACAATCTTATGCATATTTATCAGCTGGAAAACGGCAGCAAATAAGGAGAAAGGGGGCAGACCCAAAGCAGCCCCAACACCCCATGCTATCAAGAAGGGAGAAGACTAGGTGTGGCCAGGAGACTAGAGAGAGGAAACGCCCTGCCTGGGGTCGGACAGTGGCGCAAAGTCTGAGGCAGTGAGAAGCTGAGAAAAGCCCAGCAGCTCTGCCAGTACCAGACCCAGAAACAAGCCTCCTCCCCTGTCCACAATCTCCAGACCTCCAGAGCCTGCTTCAGAGGTAAACTGGGAAATCGTTGGGTCCAGGGGTCCAGGGGTAAGTAAGTTAGCCCTAAGTATTAATATATTAGGCAGGCAAAGGTTTATGGCATGTTTTAAGCCACCTATGGTATAAAAGATTTCTTTAAGGTAAATGGGCTCAGTAGCAAGGATGTCAGAGACGTGTTATTATTTTCTTCTAAATGCCAAAACTGCCAAATCTGATAAATAAAAGTCTAATTCTGTGGAGAAAACGTTGTCTTTTCCTGTGAGATGAGGTGGGAGGGGAACCGAAAGTGTCCTGTAGCAGACAGGTTCCTGCACCCCTAAAACTTACCTACAAGAGATCCAAGATGGACAGAGTTCAGCTAACAGAAAGACTCCATGTTTTTGTGTGGTAATGATGGAGGTGACATGAGAACAAAGATGGAGTGGAGCTAGGTGAAGCAGGAAAGCTAGGCAATGAATACAGATGAGATACAATGCCAGGGCTGGCTATCAGCGAGGCAACATGGTAAGCAATAGGTCCACTGGAACTGCATGTACCTAGTAAGATAAAGCAAAGATTTTGGAGGGGAAACAGACCCACATATTTTCATTACTGCTGAAGGACCCTGTCAAGGCAGGGGAAAAGGGAGAAGACCAGAAAAAGGGTGAGTAGAAAAAAAGAAACCATGTAGTGAAATTCAGTGATAACTGGAATTTGGGTTTCCATGTGTTAGCAAAGATTATTGGGGATAAAAGGCCACATTTGTATGCCAGATTGCTGAAATAATCTGACACAATAATTTGTGAACAGAAGACTTACTGGGGGTGGGCATGGCTGAGTTACAATGAGAAATATAGGGGAAAATGGCAAGTGAAAAGTCCATAGAGGCTCTGTTCTAGGTCTTCTTCTTTTCTCTCTTTACACTCATCTCATTCTTGCTCTGATCTCTCCAAATTACTTTCAATACTATCCTTATGCTGATGACTCCCAGATCTCTCTCTCTCTGCACCAGAACTTTCATCTGGAATCCAGTCTCAGATCTTGGCTTATTTATAAGTGACATATAGTAAGTGCCTGGAAGTCCCATCGCTAGCTTAAAGTTAACACAGATAAGACTGAACTTCTTATCTTTCTCCCAAACCCACCCCCCCTTCCCCCTTTTCTATCTCAGTGGATAGCATTTGTTGTTCTTCCTGTCCCCTCTGCCTACAACTCTGGGGTCATTTTTAACTCCTCTCTCTCCTTTGCGCACATTCAAATAGATGCTGAAATATGTTGTTCTCAATATTCAAAAGCAACTAGCTGGCTAAGTAAGGACTTAGCTGGCAAGAACAGTTTTTGAAAACTGGTAAGGCTAACTGGCAACATTTATCCACCTAGAGGTAGATATTAAAAAATGAATGTCTAGTAAGTTAGCCAGATAAGACTTATCCAGCTAACAAGGAACATTCAGCAGCTGAATATCCCTGAAAAAAAAATCGCTATTGAGCAGGACTAACTTATCTGGTTAATTTATTTAGCTAAGTTAACCAGATAAGTCACTCCTCCCTGAAACACCCATTTCCCACCCACCACTTAGCCAGATAAGTACTAAGTTGAATAAGTACTTATCTGGAAAAGTGGTGGTCGCTAAACGCGGCTAGATATCTAGCCGTCGCCACCTACTGTAGCCGGATAAGTCCTTGTATAATCTGTCTAAGCGGCAATGAATATTACCCTCCTAAATTTCACTAGGTGTCTAAATTTAGCAGAGCAATTTCTGGGGAGGCCTGAGTGCAGAATTAGGGCAGGGGAGAGACAGTTAGGCAGCTAGCATTGATCTTCAGCACTGGAACCTAATTTGACTAAATCTAGGTGCTGCAAGACTAGATTTAAATTTGGCCAACCAACTTCCTGCCCCCATATAAAAGTCTTAAGAAGTTAGAATCAGCTCCATCCCCTTCCTTTCTTCCCTCCTGAGATGATTTTTTTTTAAAAAGTTCCCCGCAGATCCATACTTATTATCATATTTATTATCTATTTAACTCACGTCCTGTGGTCCTATCCCCCCCTCCTGCCCTCCTTCCCAATGTGCTGTAAAAAATTGTTTTTAAAATTATTAGCAGCACCATCGCAGGATATCCCCAATGTTTAAAAAAAAAAAAAAAAAAGAACTGTCACCCTGCTATAACCTCCCCATCTCTCCTCCTGTCAGAAATTAGGGCTGTGCATTTGTTGGGTCACTCGTTTCATTTGTTTTGGGCATGTACACATATCTCCTGATCGGCAAGTATGAGCACAAAACTGATGGTATGCATGCATGTAGGTGTCCACCTGAGTATGCACATCCCGAAACAAATGAAACGAATAACCTGAAGAATGCACATCCCTGCAGAAAAACAAAAAAGCCTGCAGTGTTGTTCTGGGATCCCCTGCCTCCTGCCTGTCCAAATAAAGATATAGGGCTGCCTGGGCAATCCCTTTCCCTGCCCTTTTGTATCAATGGAGGCATTTCAGGGGTGGGAGCTAAACTTTAGTCAGTGAGCACACACATATATATATAGCGGTATCCAAGTAAAGCTCCACAAACAAGTCAGAAAACTCACAGTCTATGACTTTATCCGAGTATATTCAGCATAAGACTTGTGCATAATTTTCCCTGGATAAATGCGCTGCCACTTTCTCTCTGAATATGGACCTTGTGGTTTCCACATCAGGGGCAGGCAACTCCAGTCCCCGAGTTCCACAAACAGGTCAACCTTAAAGGAGCTGTGGGTCACTGAACCAATGAAATGGTTCCAAATCAAACATGGATGCTATGGCAGTGCAAGGACAAAGAACTGCTTGTTTGAAAAAACAGGACATTGTTTGAACTAGCCGATATGGCTAGCCAGGCATGAATTTGTTGAGGCTGCAGTGGTGGAAGCAGCATACACTGAGCGACGGGCTGCTTCCCAGCACATCCACCATCACTTGAATCTGCTGCTAGGGAAAAAAAAAAAACCAGTATGAATCACTCACCAATGATGTACCCATGGATGGTGGCATTTCCAATCCATGCTCCTTTTGAGAGACAGTGGGCATTCATCTACGACGCGTGTGCCATGACAGTCTAAGGCACGGGTGGGCAATTCCGGTCCTCGAGGCTGGCAAACCCGTCAGGTTTTCAGGATATCTCTAATGAATATACATGAGACAGATTTGAATACAACCGAGGCAAGTGCATGCAAATCTCTCTTGAATATTCATTAGGGATATCCTGAAAACCTGACTGGTTTGCGGCCCTCAAGGACCGGAATTTCCCACCCCTGGTCTAGGGGCAAAAGGAGCTAAGAGGAAGAAGAGGAGACCTAAAGTTGGCTTTTTCTTTAAACCCTGGTCCATGCTACTACACGGTTCCTGAATGCCATAGTGGTGCACCTCCTATGCTCTCTGCCTGCCTGCACGTGTTGCAAGCAAGACTAGCCACTCAAGTCTTACGCCTGCCAGCCTTTCCCAGGACTGATAAAACACACATCCCATCTTTATGTACATTTGTGGAACTGCTTCCAGCTAAGCCGTGGAGGGCAGTTAACTTCCTGCCTGTGCTGCCAGCCCCAGCGAGCAGACCTTGGACCAGACAGCCAGACTGCTGCTGAGAGACTGTCAGACGCTGCACGCCCTTTCCTGGATGCATACGTAAGGCGTGGGTCAGTTATTACTTTTATGCTTGGCAGTTAGCTTTGCATTGTAAGTGTTAAGTGAGGTTTGTTCCTTATTCTGATACCAGTAACATAGGAATCTCCCAAATCCAGAACGATTGGTAGCTGCTGCCTAACAAATCTATGCCAGATCTCACATAACTATCATTCATTGTGAATTATAGCATGTCACAATAAAAATCCATATTAGAAACAAAAAAAAAGGTGTAATATAATTCAGTCCCTGGTGAACCTAGATTATTTTATTGGCTGGGATACAAACAATCTCATCTAAATATATGTGTGAGTGTTATCTGCCCTACAGGTCTGATTTTCAGGATATCCACAATGAATATGCATGATATATATCTGCATCCAGTGGAGGCAGTGCATGCAAATCTATCTCATGCATATTCATTGTGGATATCCTGAAAAGCTGGCCTGTTTGTGACACTCTAGATAGACTTGCCTTGCTATTTTACAATAATACTACAGCAACATTTAATTAGAGGAAAAGAGCCATGAAAAACAGTCAGAATTTTATGTTCTAAACCACAGCACATTTTTTTTAAACCTAATTTTTGCTCTTTATTTATTCTAGATATAAGCCTCCTGAAAAATAGCAAAGGCAATATTTTTTCCAGCTGTGTACTCAACAGGAGGAAAACATTCTCAGACTGCAGTCTGACCATGTTAAACCACTGGATTAGATGGAAGTTTAGATTTAATGTGACCTGGGGGACACACATGTCAAATTCTCTTTTTTTCCGGCTACTTTTTTCTTGGGCTTTCCTGTGTGTGCAAGATGGCCACATTTTCCTGTTGATTTCTACAGGTGCCATGCACCTCTGCGTTGTGACAGGAAGCGTTACCTTTACGTGAGCGTCTGGCCCTGCACTTTCTGGCAGTGGGCAGCGTGGGGCCTAACATCTCAGTACTGGGACTTTGTTCTGTACAGCTGTTCTGGTATGCACGTCTCAGGTTACAGAGACCACAGACCCAGTGCTACACCCTCAATCAAAACAAATACACATCCAGAATACAGCTTTATCCTGAACACAGTTTACAAGAAAAAAATACAAGTACTCTGCCCCATGTAGCTCTACATATATATATGCAAATAGAAAACTGCAGTATTATCTATTTATATTCTGCTTTTCAGGCACTTCAAACTGGATTATATACAGGTAGTGCAGGCATTTCAGTATTCCTAGTGGCCTCACAATCAAGCTGGCTGATGCAATACAGACGCGCTAAAAACGGGCGTCCAGACTGGACGCGCTTTTTTAACATGCGCACCATCACCTCTCCTGGGCGCTCGATGCAATAGGCAATGAGTCGCCTCACTAAAAAGGACGTGCCACAAATAAATTGTGCGTTCCTGAAGCATCCATGGCATCGGGCGCCCAGGAGAAATGGCTTTGCGCAGGTTAGGGAAACACGCTCAATTTTACGAGCGTCCGTTTCCCTAACCTGTGCACAGCCATGGGTTAGGAAAATGAACGCTTGTTAATTAAGCATCCGTTTCCTAATCTTACCTCCAAGCAAGACATTTTTTAAAAATTATTCTTATTTTTTATGTTACTCCTTTTTTCGGTTCCTCCAACTTAATATTGCCACAATATTAAGTCAGAGGAACTATTGAAAAGCAGTATTTTCTAGAGATGTGATTCGGCCAAACCTGTCGGTTCGTCCTTTGTTATCGGCCCACCGCAGGAAATTTCATTTTCCCGCAGTTCGGGCCGATTTTTTTTTCGGCTGCCCCGAAACAAAAAACCCAAACCTACTCCAATCCTTCAAATTTAATTAATTGCAACCCTCCCAACCCCCCAAAACTTGCCAAAAATCCCTGGTGGTCCAGCGGGGGGTCCCGGGAGCGATCTCCCGCTCTCAGGCCGTTGGCTGCCAGTAATCAAAATGGCGCCGATGGCTCTTTCCCTTACCATGTGATGGGGCTATCGGTGCCATTGGCCGGCCCCTGTCACATGGTAGGAGCAATGGACGGCCGGCGCCATCTTAAAAAATGGTGCGGGCCATCCATTGCTCCTACCATGTGACAGGGGCCGACCAATGGCACCAGTAGCCCCTGTCACATGGTAAGGGCAAAGGACCATCGGCGTCATTTTGATTAGTGGCAGCCGACGGCTCGAGAGGGGGAGATCGCTCCCAGGACCCCGCTGGACGACCAGGGATTTTTGGCAAGTTTTGGGGGGGCGTTGTAATTAGTTAAATTTGAAGGGTTGGGGTGGATTGCAATTAATTAAATTTGAAGGGTTGGGGTGGGTTTGGGGGTTGGTTTTTTTATGTGCCTTTTCTCCCCCCCCCCCAAAAAAAAACGATAAGAAAACCACACAAAATTTCATGGGTTTTCCTATCGTTTCGTTGGCCCCCCGAAACGCAATGAAATAGTAAACTTCGTCTTTATTTCCTATTTCGTTGCAAACGAATGCACATCCCTAGTATTTTATACTTTTCTGTTAACTTTTGGGGCTCCTCAAGACTTAACACCAGCTCCAGGGGCTGACGGAAACTTTTGAGGGAAAAAATGTGTGCGTCGGGTGCATGCTTTTTACATCAATATGGCATTTACACGTGATGAGCGCTATTAGCTAAGCGCTGGTTTGGATGTTCTACTCCCCTTATTGCATCAGGGGTTATGGACGCACGTCCAACCGCAGATTAACCTGTGCGCTAGGCCGAGAGCTGTGGAATTGCATCGGCACGTTTGTACTTGAGGCAATGGAGGGTAAAGTGGCTTGCCCAACCAAGGTCAAAAAGGTCAGCAGCAGGGTTTGAATGCTCTTTTCCCTGAGACACAGCCCTACTCCCTCCACTCCATTTCCAGCTTTTATATCAGAAACAGCTTTGAAGTTTGCAGACGCAGTAGTGGAATTTGTAAAAAGAAGAGATTCAGGGCAAGTTTGTATGTTTAGAAAAAAAAAAAAATCTCTCTCTAACAAAAGAAGTTACCTACACAACAAAGTAATTAGTTACATTCCATAGTTAATCTACAGAGTGACAAATAAGAAGTAATTAATTTTGTGCAACTCTAATTAACAATGCAGACTTAAACAAGATTAGTGCAGGCTCTCTGGCGAGTATTGATTTTCTGAGCAAAATACTGTTTGTTGTGTTAAGATGAGGAGTCTATATTTCATCCACCTTCCTTTCCAATTTCAACATTAAAAATGTAAAACAGCAGTTACGGAGATATCACCATGCAATGTCGTGGCAGATTGAAGTATTGTAAGTATGCATAACATTGATGCTCAGCTATGTTTTACGCTTTCAGCGTCTTACTGACCTTACAGAGAACGTAAGTGCCAGGCTGGGTCAGATTAATGGTCCACTGAGCCCAGCACCTGGTCTCTGGCAGTGGCCAATCCAAGTCCCGTGGAAGTACTCAGCAGATCCTGGTTCAAGGTCTTGTTGATTTTAACCAGAAGCCTCCTATTTGTTTTGTCTGTGTGTCGGGATTACATTGCAAGTTCCAGGGAGCAGTGACTGCCTCTTATATGCATCTTCATATTGCTGTGTATGAGAGGTAGTGCTATAGAAATGATTAATGGTAGAAATAGATCTTAATAAGGAGATCCATGCCCTGTTACTCATGCCCAGAAGAGGTAGCGATCCCCAAATCTACCTGGGTGAGAACTGTTAAAAGACCCGTCCTCTAAGGACATATCCAGATTTTGTTTTTTTAAATCCAGCCTTGACTATATCCTCCAGGGGCATATTCCACAGCTTAACTATGCTATTGCCTAAAAAAAAAAACAAAAAACTTAAATAAATGTGTTTTAAACCTGCTACCCATTAGATTCTAGAGATGTGGATCGGGTTCGGCTAGAGGGGGGAAAAAATCTGATCGTGGGTGATGTGGGTGATGTGAATCGGAATTGGTTCCGATTCACATCGTTATTTTTTTTGTAGTGAGGCCCGACCTTTTAAAATTAACCCCTTACCTTCCCCGACCCTCCCGAACCCCCCCAAAAACTTTTTACGATTACCTGGTGGTCCAGTGGGGGCGCGGGGACCGATCTCCCGCTCTCAGGCCATCGGCGCTATTTTGGCTGCCACTCAAAAATGGCGCCGATGGCCCGATAAAACAAAAACCCACCCGACCCTTTAAAAACGATCCCTTAGCTTCCCCCACCCTCCCGAGCCCCCCAAAACATACCTGGTGGTCTAGTGGTGGTCCTAGGAGTGATCTCCCATTCTCAGGCTGTCGGCTGCCACTCATAAAGATGGCGCCGATGGCCCTTTGCCCTTACCATATGACAGGGTATCCGTGCCATTAGCCGGCTCCTGTCACATGGTAGGAGCACTGGATGGCTGGCGCCATCTTTAAAGATGGTGGCGGCCAGCCAGTGCCCTACCATGTGACAGGGGCCGGCCAATGGCACGGATACCCTGTCATATGGTAAGGGCAAAGGGCCATCGGCGCCATCTTTATGAGTGGCAGCCGACGGCCTGAGAACGGGAGATCACTCCCGAGACCACCACTAAACCACCAGGTATGTTTTGGGGGGCTCGGGAGGGTGGGGGAAGCTAAAGGGTCGTTTTTAAAGGGTCAGGTGGGGGTTTTTTTTATCGGGCCATCGGCGCCATTTTTGAGTGGCAGCCAAAATGGCGCCGATGGCCCGAGAGCGGGAGATCGGTCCCTGCGCCCCCACTGGACCACCAGGTACTCGTAAAAAGTTTTGGGGGTGTTCGAGAGGTTGAGGGAAGGTAAGGGATTCGTTTTATAGGGTCGGGGTGGGTTTAGGGGTTTTTTTGGTGTGCCGGTTTTCCCCGCCCTCCCCCGATTTATGATTTTTCACGATAAATCGGGGGAATTTCTATTGTATCGTGACTCTTAACGATTTAAAATATATCTGACGATTGTTTTAAATCGTCAAAAAACGATTCACATCCCTAATAGATTCATGAAGTACCCACCAGTCCTTAAACTATTTAAAAAGTAAATAACCACTCCCAATTAACTTATTCCACACCCTAAAGAATTTTATAAACCTCTATGACATCCCCTCTCCTCTCAGCTGGAGAGTCTTAGACTGTGTAGCCTTTCCTCGCTGGTCCATCCCCTTTATCATTTTTGTTGCCCTTTTCTAGTACTGCTTGATTGCTTTTTTTTGGAGACGGGGGTGACCAGATCTGCACAGTCGCCAAGGTGTGGATCCATATAGCGCAAGGGTGGCCAACTCTAGTCCTCAAGAACCACAAGCAGCCCTGATTTTCAGGTTATCCACAACGAATATGCATGATAAGCAGGCAGTGCCCGCAGATCTATCTCGTGAATATTCGTTGTGGATATCCCGAAAACCTGACCTGTTTGTGGTTCTTAAGGACCAGAATTGGCCACCCTTGAAAACAGAGGCATGATAATATTCACAGTTTTGTTTACCTTTCCTTTCCATATAATTCCTGACATTATGTTTGCTTTTTGACTGCTGCACAGTGAGCTGAAGATTGCAATGTTTTGCCCACAATGGCACCAAGATCCTTTCCCTGACTGGCAGCTCTTAGTGTAAAAAGCTAGTTGTGTGTATATATACCTAGATTGCCTTTCCCTGTGTGCATCACTTTGTATTTGTCCACATTACATTTCATCTGCCATTTAGATGCCGAGTTCCTGAGTCTCCCAAAGTCTTCTTGCAATTGCTCACACGCTGCTTGTATTTTAATTACTGAGGGAAGGGTAACTTTCAAAGGAATCTTTGTGGGTAAAACAGTGTTTTATGCACAGGAATAGTTTTTGCAAAATTCCCCAGACTGAGCAGAGGCATTCCTGGGGCTGGAGCTGGGAAGGAGTCTAGACTTGCCCACATACTTTTGGATCTCCAAATTTATGCACATACATTTTCCAGAAAACATCTGGCAGACGCTTTAGCAGGCATCAGTGTGTATGCAGGTAGATACGATGGCATCATTTTCCAAGTGGACTTATGTGCGATGTTCCTGAGTTACTCCCTGAATAGTTTTGTGTCATCTGCAAATCCGATCGCCGTGACCCTTGCTCCCTACTGCAGATCATTAGGCTATGTTAGATAACCGATCACAGTACAGTTGTCACTATTCATCTCTCTCCACTGAGAAAAACGGACCATTCAGTTGTACTCTTTGCTTCCTGTTCTTTAACCAGTAACCAGTTCGCATTGTGTCCTAGCCCATATCATTTTAATTTCCTCGGAAAGCTCTCATGAAAGAGAGAGAGCAATCTGGTACCCAGAGCATTAGCATGGCTCATTATAAATAGGTTCTAACCCTGCCTCTGCTGTTTACTCTGGGGTAGATTTCATAAACTTGCGTAAATGCATACTTTTGTTCGCACACCAGGCGCGAACAAGAGTACGCGGGATTTCAATAGCTACGTGCGTAGCCGCGCGTATCCATTAAAATTCGGGGTCGGCGCGCACAAGTCTGCCCAAAATCGGCAGCCTGCGCACGCCGAGCCGCCGCTCCAAAATCGGAGCGACCTCGGAGGGAACTTTCCTTCCGCCTCCCCCCACCTTCCCCTCCCTTCCCCTACCTAACCCACCCCCCCCCGACCCTATCTAAACCCCCCCTTACCTCTGTCGTGAAAGTTACGCCTGCTCGAGGCAGGCGTAACTTTGCGCGCACCAGGCCGGCTGCCGCGCGCCATGTTCCGGTCCGGGGGCTGGTCCGGAGGCCGCGGCCACGCCCCTGGAACACCCCGGGCCGAAACCACGCCTGCGGCGTCACCCCTGGATGACGCGCCGGCCGCGTCACGCCCCGACACGCCCCCGATAACGCGCGGATCGCGACATGCCCCCCCCCCCCCGAAAAGCCCTGGGACTTACGCGCCTCCCGAGGCTTTGCGCTCGCCGGAAGCCTATGCAACATAGGCTCGGCGTGCGCAGGGGGTGTTTGGGCCAGGTTTTTGGGGGGTACGCGCGTACCCCTTTGAAAATCTGGCCCTCTGTGTGTAACTTTTGCATAAATATACCTGCCTTTACTCAGCTATATTTAGCTTGTTCCGACAATATTTTACCCTCTCCTCTTCAGAAGCTGTGATACAATGTCGACCAGAAAAAAAGTCCTTTCCTCACTAGTAAATACCTGCCTGTGGCCCTGGGGCAGGAGCACATTGGCAGCTCATTTTCACAACAGAAACTGCATAAATTACAATCCCTTATTACACTTAGAAGTGCTTTCATTTAATAAATGGAACAGTCATGCTAGCAAATAAGCTACACATTTTAGAAGGGAATATCTGACATTAGAAGACTGCTGGAACTTCAAGCAGAAGTTTCAGGAATAAAAGAGATACTAGTATAAAATGCCCATTAATTAACTAGGTGCATTAACCTTCATCCCCAGGGGGAGCACATGTGTGCATTAAGAATGGTTCCCTAAAAACTAGGAACATACAGCAGTTTAACCTTACCTGGTATACGCATCTTTTGGCGCTCCTGAAGTCCCATAAACTCCCAATGTCTGCTTGTCGGCCAGAGGTGGACCCATATCAGCCATGCCAGGTAATCCACTAACATTGCGGACTTTACTTATTGTTGTGTCCACAAAAACAGAGGCTCCTGGTTCCTTCTTAAATGACTGACGGACAGGGGAAGACCTGTCTGGCTGAATGGCGTGAGGCGGCACATGAGTATTATGAGAATGAAGATCTATCATCCTGATGTCTGTTACTCTGTGCGGAGAGGAAGGTGGCGTTTTGGAACCCAAAGTTGGCAGGTGACTGTCTGTGTACTTTCTTGGTTTTTGTCTGTACATTGATTGCTCCATCATCTCAGCCTGCACAGAAGGGTTCGAGTACGCGCTTGCGGATCTCACCGCACCACGATGGTAGGCTAGAATGTGATCAGGAATGTCAAGAGGATGTCCAGTATGTGAAGATGCCACACTCATCCGTCCCTCATGATACAAGTAAGGATCAGCATACAGGCCCTCATTTCTCAACAACGCTAGATTTTTGTTGCTCATGTCCTCATCTGGTTTGACATCCCTTCTTTCCAAAATGGCGCTGGGGCTCGGAGAGATGGATCTAGACGGAGGCACACTCGAAAGCCTGTCTCTTGGGATTGTTGCATTGCCCGGCACTCCCATGGGCCGAGGTCCTCCGTAAGGAATTCTAGATGGGGAAGCGGGCATGGAATGAGGCACGGGCGTGGGAGGCGGTGAGTTTGGCCCTCCATGAGAGGGATGTGTGGCAGAGCCCGGGCGATGGGTAATTGTAATTGGGCCTTCTCTCCCTGTGTAAGAATTTTCTCTTTGCATCTGAAAATATAAAAACAGACACTTTAAGTTGAATGCATTTTGTCAGCGTATTCTACCAGTTCTGCTAGGTACACTCTCTCATATTAATGCTCATTTTCAAGGCAAAGTCTTTCATTATTTCAAATATATTTGAAAGTGCACCAAACTCAGACATTTTTATTTTTAATAAAATGATGTAAATTGTCCTAGCTTACAGAAAATGAATCTAAGTGCTTAATCTCAGATTTTAATTTAGAAATTATGCTTTTATTTATCTTTTAACTGTAGTCTTTGAGGACATCCAATTTATAAGATACTGCCTGCATCCTTTTTGGATGCACATCTCAGATAACCTGTGGCTGGCTCAAGGAGAAGAACAAAACCACAGCTGGTCTTCTCCTTCCCTCCCAGGGTATCTTTGGAGGCGGACTGATATTGCCTTTCTAGCTAACAGCTGGAATGATCATTTTCAACAATGCACAGCAGGCAAGCATCTCCCCCCTCTCCGGGAGCTCATGCTCATCACCTCCAGGATATTTCTGAGTATAAATGATCCTGGCAAACAGGAGATGCAAAACTGGGTGTCCTGCATTCATCTACTTCCAAGATGTTCAGCCCATGCTATCCACTGTACATATGAACATTCATAATGGGTACACATAAATGACAAACAGGACATACAAAAGATTCCCAATTGTTGATAACGACAGAACAAGTAATAATAAATTGCGGCTGACACCTACGGCGCCTTGTCATAAAGACAGCAATCTCAGCTAACTTTTATGTGATATGTATTAAAAATAATTTATAGGAGTCTATTTTCATTTTTTCTTGCATGATTTCTAGTTTTCAGGGAACACATTTCCATCTTTTATTACCATCGCAATTAAAGCTGTAGAACCTGTGATTTCTGGGGGCACGTTTATGAAAAGAGATGATTCACCCATCCATTTAAAAGTGTAGCACAGGCATGAGAATATAGGTGCAGCAGACATGGGAACTCCCACTGATTGCAATGGGATGGATTAAGACTGGTCATGTCGGTGGTTTCCCACCCCACTGAAGTAGGTGAGATCTACTACAAAACACAGAAAAAGAAACCCCTAACCCCAGTTTCTATTTTTATATTTTTTTTTTCTATTTTGGCAATAGAAATATCTAAACTGATGCATTTTGCAACTTGCATGTGCAATCTAATGCAGTGTTTTCCAATCAGTGTGCCTTCAAAGCTGATCAGGTGTGCCAAGGAAAATTTACCATTGCCTGATGCTTAGATCCAGGCCAGCACCCGGGCTCTGTTCTTGGCATTTCACAGCAACAAGTGACGCCAGTGAGGACCACTGCAAGGGTATTAGGCATCCTAGGTGAACACTGCAGCCTTTAGCCCCCACCTCTGGTCCTCTCCACATACAATTAAAAGTTATGCATTTATAATAGCAGATTTTACATGAAAAAGGAAAATATATCACTTAAAACACCATGTATATTGTATTTACATGCACTGTTGTGGTGCCAACAATAAAGACACCTGGATCCCACAGAGGTCATTTTCAAAAGGATTTACATATGTAAAACTAGGTTTTTACATGCATAAATGCATTTTTGAAAGCTGCTATTTTTACACACAACTCCTTTGAATTTTCACCGAATTTTCAAAAGGTTTTACATGCGTAAATGGAATTCTGAAAATTGATATGATATATGCTATTTTTACCCACATAACTCCTGTATGTATTAGGCCTATTGTAACCAAATGTTGGGTGTGGGCTTAGCCCTCAGAAACCAAGGAATAACCTGAACTACAATTATAATATAATAAACCTCCCATACCAAAACAGCACTAACTGCTAACACTCAAACACCAACAACCCCACCTATGAAAGTCCTCACTGCAAATAGTACACTGGGCCACTAAAACACCAACATATCTCCTATTAGGAAAACAGAGCATACTAGGCTGCTATAGATCCTTACACAGAAACTACATAGTAGCGGAATACCTCACCTTGGTCACAGATGCAGAGTGCAGACAGACCCTCACCAAATACAGAATAAAGAGATCATAAATAAGAATGTGCAGATAAAAACTGAACTGGAAACCGCAAAAAGCCAGCCTCTCTATGCAGTGCAACAAAGGAAAAATAGAAACATCACCATTCCTCACAAAATATCAAACAATAAAATCAAGAAATATAAAGCATCAATCATAACAGTAATACTAAAATAATAAAAATAAATATTTTAAAATAGTTGACAAATAGATCATCCAATAATTAAAAACATATAAAAATATTAAAAAATATCCCAAACATCAATGAAACATTTCAAACAGCACTCACATCAAATAATATGCAATGATTAAAGCTAATAAAGATTTAAAAAATACCCTGCTTTCCATACCTGGGAACGTTTAATTTCCAGTCACCCTGAGATTGTCAAAGATTAGTGGAACGGGTGGAGGGAGAGCACAAACTTTCTCCTAAGGCCATATTCACAAATTATCTGGCCGTGCCACTGAACATATCCGGATAACTTAGAGTTAGCCAGATATATTCCAGCAAGCTAGGTAGAGACTGCTTTGTACAAATCAACTCCTCTTGTTGGTACCTTTCATTGATTCAAATGATAGAAATTCATCAGTCATATCAAATTTGCAGTTAATTACTCTGACTGTATTTGTAAAACCTGCCCCCAAACTCGCTCCAAGCTGAAAGTGTCCCCTCTTACAGTGGTATCTATATAGCATGTCCTGAAAGTGCCTCCTCTATACAGCATGTTCTGAAAGTATCCCCTCTTACAGTGGTATATACATAGCATGTCCTGAAAGTGCCCCCTCTATACAGCATGTTCTGAAAGTGTCCCCTCTTACAGTATATCATATTAACTCTATACAGAGACTCTCTCTCCCTCTCCCTCACGCCAGTCCTGGGGCCCTCTCCCATGCTTTGATTGCCAACAGGATGGGCTCTATTGGGGGATTTTGCCGACCCCATCCAATATGTGGCACTCTATATAATTGCCCAGTTTTTACACCGGCCCTGACACCAGCGGTGGCTCTTAAACTTGTAGAAACTCCTACACACATTGCAAACACCTTCTCATCTTCCCCAACTTTGGGTCCTTCTAGCTTCTGTCTTAACCCCAAGTAGAATGAGACAAGGAGAACAGGCACTGAGCACTGAATGTAACTCACTCCGAGGGCTGGAAGCAGGAACAGTGAAGGAGCTCTGGCACCAGCATATAGAAGCCAAATTAACTAAGTGAGCCAGCTGCTGGCACCATATCAATGTCTCCAGTCTCTTACACTTGTATGTAGAGGGAGTTGGTCCAGTCTCTTACACTTGTTTTGTAGAAGGAACTGGTCCACAGTGATGTGTTTATGTGTGAATTTGCTTTCTCTCTCTTTGTTTTAGAATTTAGAAGAGAGGCTGGTGGGGCTTTTAGTGTTTTCGTAGCTTTCTTTTGACCATATGAGTCCTCTCCATGTCCACACTGCCTGCTCTGTGGATGCTGATGTGCCACACAACATTTTTGTTAATGCAGGTGTGCCTTGGGTGATAAAAGGTTTGGAAACACTGATCTAATATAAATAACTAGGAGGTTGATATTCTGCAGGCCAGAGAGCAGGAAAGTTACTCAGGTAACTACCTAGATATTAAACAGAACTTAGCTGGGTAAGTGTTCCACTGAAAACATCTGTTAAGTTTACAACAGGTATTTTCTGACCAACTTAGTAGTCAACTATTTATACCACTAAAGAAGGCTGATTTAGTAACTCGAGGTGAGGTTTTGGTGGTGGACTAGGGTTTCGGGGCCAGTTGTACAGGCACAGTCAGATGTACGAACAGCACAGTGAAGATTGGATGTGATTTGGAATGAGGAATGTCACACAAAGATGAGATTTCTACAGTGTTCTCACGCCCTAGCTTGATAGTACCCAGGTAGAGATGCATCAAGCTAGGGCGCGAGAACACTGTAGAAATCTCATCTTTGTACATCTTTCCTCATTCCAAATCACATCCAATCTTCACTGATGTGTTCTGTGCTGTTTGTACATCTGACTGTGCCTGAACAACTGGCCCCGAAACCCTAGTCCACCACCAAAACCTACCTCGAGTTCCTAGATCAGCCTTCTATAGTGGTATATATAGATGACAATTATACATACCACTCTGGAGTCAGTCAGTCTCTCTCTCTTTCTCTCTCTCTCCCCAATATTTATCACAAATTCCATTTCAGGCTTAACACCAGGAAAAAAGGTGTAGGTATTAACAACATGCATTATGCTATCACACACTGCATTAATGCACTTAATTTGCATAACTCCTCCCCTTTAAATACATTTTCAAAATTTGCATTTGCGTCACGCAACGGAATAAGTAGCACATGCATTATGGCGTTATCGTGGGCTTTAGGGTCCTAATGCCCATGATAATGGCCTAACACATTCTGATGAATGACCCTGTTAGCCAGGTTACCCAGATAAAATTTAGCCAGTCACAGGGGGATCAAATTGTAACCTATTACTTTTTTCACATCATTTGTGTTTTTGCATCTGCCAATCAAAATTTATCTCTGCTGACTCTAAGACATAGGACCATAGTGGCCCTTTGAAACAGAGAAATGTCGATTTAAATGTAGAGCCATCCTAATTGCTTCTATTCACTTTTTTTAATGTTCTAAATGCTGAGTTAATTCTTTGAAATGCAATTAATTTATCAGTGCCAGCCCAGTAAAAAGCACAATGAAGTGACAAGTGGGAGGTTCAATGATCAGTTTTTATTCCTGCTCCTCAGGCCGTCTGGGACTAGGAACAATGTAGAAGGTACCGCTTTGATTTCTGTGGAAAGGCAGTATATTAAATCAATAAACTCAACTAATTCCCAGCTCGTGGGGCGAAGGGTAAAGTGAGGCGGCGTTGCAATGACAAACCCTGCTGGCAGCTCCTAAATCAGAACTGGACTAATTCCAAGGTTAGGGGTGGAAGTGGAGTGAAGGGACAGGGAGGCGAGTCTTGTTTTCTCAGTCGCATAAGGTTGCCGTGGTGCCTGGACTAGATGGGGAGACATTTTTTACATCTTTTTGAGCACATAGTGCCTGAGTTGCAGTTAAAGATTCCATAGAACTGTTGGCTGAACTGGTCCCTTTCCACTCATACAGCTAGCCTGGTGCAGGAATGGTAGGGTAATGTAACTGCATAGGGAATGCAGTAAAGGAAGGGAATGCTGAGGAGTCTGGGTCTAGCTCAGTTCCGAATATGTCTGGAAGACTGTAAGAATGGAGAAGGCCCAGGATGGGAAAAGTATTATCTGGTGTTCACTTTTTAGAAGCTATTTGAGAGAAAAGATGGCAGTCACCCAACTACTAGAAACAAAAGAGTCATGTAACGCTTAGACTACTTGCTATTTGCAGGCCTCCCACTGAACCATCTTTCTGTCCAGCAATCTCTTCAAAATTCATCTGCACAACTCAGGTTCCTTCAATGTTGTTATGACCATGTAAGCCCTCTTCTCAAGTAACTACAATGGCTCCCCATCCACTTCTTCATGCAATTCAAGTTTCTTTTGCTCACCTACAAGTGCATTCACTCTGCAGCTCCTTGTTACCCATCTTCTCTTCCATCTCCCTACATTCTTCCTCATGAACTCCAATCTGATAAGTCACTCTTATCAGTGCCCTACGCCTCTCACTGCCAGCTCCCGTCTCCGCACTCTCCACCTTTTTGCGCCATGTGCCTGGAACAGACGTCCTGCATCGGTACATTATGCTTCCTCTCTAACCATTTCAAACACAGTCTAAAAACTCTCATTGTAATTTTAACCACTTCTCCATAATAAATGCATTTCCTGTTGACTCTTGGAGGTTGATATTCACCTGTGGGAAATTTGGGTAAGTTATCTGAATTACTTAGAAAGGATATTCAACAGTGTGGCTGTGCCACTCAACATACCCAGATAATTCAAAATTATCTGGATAATTTTATCCAGATAACACTGATATTCAGCATCACCAGATGAAGTTATCTGGCTAAGTTATGTGGATAAGTCATCCCCACCAAAAATGCCCCAATTTATCCAGCTAAGCTTTTATCCGGATAAGTTGGGGGCAGTCAATGGGATATCCAAATACAGTGGTTTGTCCCAAACTTAGCCAAACAAACCTTCTGAATAATGGCCTATTTTCTGTCATCTACATTTGTCTTGAGTAGCAAGGAAGCTCCATGGAGCTTCCATGACTTCAAGTTGACTGAGGGAATAGCCACTGCTTATTACCGCCATTCGATTTTTTTTTTTATATTATGCTTTTCAAACTTTTTTCAGCACTTCAAAGCGGATTACATTCAGGTACTGTAGGCATTAGTAGCATGGGATCTATTTAATGTTTGGGTACTTGCCAGGTACTTGTATCCTGGATTGGCCACTGTTGGAAACAGGATGCTGGGCTTAATGGACCCTCAGTCTAACCAGTATGGCAACTTCTTATGTTCTCATGAGCAGGGACTGTCTCTTGTGTATATATCTGTAGCGCACTACATTTGTTTACCAGCACTTTAGAAATAAAAAGTAGTAGTAGTAGAAGTAAAAGGCAATAAAACAGCTCCAGGACAGATTTAACATTACACATTTGTAAAAGAAAAAGTGACATTCAGGATTGTAGATCCCATTGGTAAACATTTCTTCCCCTTGCATGGAACTACAGAATTCTAATAGGCATATGGGTCTTGGAGTAAAATACAATCTCTGGAGCCTGTGAAATCATTGTTTATTGGGACATCATAACAATTAGTCATATATGATGATCTGCAAGAGCATTATAGACCACTCAGGTTCCTTTTGGAGGCACAGGGTAAGGACTCTGGATTTATATGCATACTTTCCATCACTTATTTTCATTGCTTATTTGTACACTGAGCACAGTGCGGTTGGACACATGTTTTGGACGCACTAGAATAACTCCCATTGCAGTAATGGCAATTACGTGTCCAAAACGCATGTTTAAACAAGCGAGTAGCTAATAGAGCTCATCATATGTAAATGCCATGTAGATGAGGCTATTAGCCATTACCACTGATGCAAAAAATTGCTGTGCGCCCGATGCACACTTTTTAACACAGAAAATTTAATGTCAGCCTCAGAACTGGCGTTAAGTCTTGCCATGTGTCAAGGGCTCGACTAAAAAAACCAAAAATACTGTTTTTCTGTGGGTCCACAGAAAGCAGCATTTTGAAAAAATAAAAAACCTTTGATGGAAAAAAAAATTTCTGGGTGCACAATTTACACCCATAATACACACGTTCCAGGCCATGTATACTGTGCGCGTGTGTTTTGCCGGTAAATTAGCTGCCGCGGGATAAAATGGACACTCGTACTGAGCATCCGTTTTCATAACCCGCACACAGCACGCGTCTCCAGGGCGCCCGATGCCAAGGATGCGCTAGGAATGCACAATTTATCCCTAGCGTGTCCTTTTTAGTGTGACAGCTCATTTGATTATTGCAACAGGCGCCCAGGAGAGGTGGATGTGCATACGATGAAAAAAACGGGTGCTCAGTTTGGCCGCACATTTTTTCGTGCATCATATTACATCGGCCCCTGAGATTGAGGAGAGGGAGATGGAACACTTTTCATTGAGCCAGCTAGGTGCAAAGTTAAGGTGTACTTTTGATATTGTGGAAGATGCAGCGCATTAAAAAAAAAACCCATGCAGGTAGTTTCTTTTTTTGAAAATGTGTTTAAGGTTTACAAAAGGCCTTCAAAATTTGCTTAAGGCTTTTGAGGGTATTTTCCACTTATTTATTTGTTTCGACATTTTGTATACCGTCGTTCCATAACAAGATCACAACGATTTACAGAAGCAACATTCATAACTATAAATCACCAAATACTAATGGTTACAGAGGTAATTCATAAACCGGAATTAGCATAGATCAAATGAAATGTTCCACAACATATTAAACTGCTTACTAAAGTTCTAAGACATAAGGTAAGTAGTACAGGAAAATAATATAATAGATATCACATAATAGTCAGTACACTGTATTGAGATTCTTACATTCTCTCATTATATTTTATTTTTTCACACTTCAATTAATATCTCACATCTTGATATTGTGGATCTCTTACATTCTATTTTTTTCAAGTTAGGTTATAAGCAATTTTGAATAGCCATGTTTTTAGCTCACACTTAAATCTCTTTCTATCTGATATCAAATGTAACATCTCAGGTAGAGAATTCCAAAGCTTTGGACCTGCTATGGAATACGCACGATCTCTTTCTTGGGTACGAATGAGACCAGGTATGTAGCTCCTTCTGTCTGTGCAGGTGGAAGAACGGGCAAAGTTATGTACAAACATTTGAAAATAGAAATTTCACCTGTGTAATTTACTCCTCTGTCTTGAATGCACCCATCCCCTTCCCGGGATCATCTCTTTTTAATGTGGCAAAAAGCAGGTGTGTTGTGAATTTGAGAAGGCAGACAGGTCTTGTGCCCGGCTACCATAGTAATACGATGCCAGGCTCACTTTGTGAGCAGGCCGCAGGGCTGTGGGGTGAGATGGGGGAGGGAGCAGGTTGACTGGATCTCCAGTCAGGTAGGGTAGATCCGTTTCTTGGTTTAGATTTAAACCTTGGTGAGCTTAGAGCTAATATGGCTCCTGGGCACTATGCCAATAGGGTAAGGGGAGGAGTTTTCGGTTCCAAGGGTGTGCGAGGTGGGAGGCAATGCTTACTTGCTGTCTGTCGCAGTCGCGGTTGCGTCAGTGGTTCTTCCTGCACGGATTACTTGGTTTGTTGCCATGGATTCAGAGGAAGCGGCCATTGTAGCGGAGGACATTGGTGAGGCGGGTAATTTTGTTCCTGTGGGGGTGGTGAGCCAGGCAGAGATGAGCAGCCCATCGGACTCTGCTATGGGGCCGGGCCTTCTCTTGGTAAGTGCCCCTCACGGTGCATGGCCCCATTCTGCCGGCAGAGAGGTAAAGGCTGTTCCTCTCTCAGTCTTTTGTGGAGTGTGTTGTCGGGTGGGGAGGGGCAGGAGGCCGGGGCATGCATGGTCGTTCACGTAGCTGGGCTGGTTTTGGGGGCTTTGCGCGGGGAGAGAGGTTGGCAGTGGATGCTATGTTCCCCTTACCGGGGCGTTCTTCCCTTTCAGGCAGCTTGGGTGGAGCTTCAGACCCTGTGCCGGCAATCCCAGCAGCTTCCTCGCAGCATCTTGCAGTGGCTCGACTGCTACATATGTTAATGTCCCAGGACGCTCATTCCCCGCTCCTTCAGCAGGACGCCCCACGGACTGTAATGTGAATTCAGGAAATGGATCCATGAACAGCAGGGCCTAGCAGTTGGTGGCCTGAGTGGTGGGGTGGTAATGTTTGTGGGATTTCTCGTCCTAGTGCTGACGGGTTGCTGGGGGAGGGGCGCTCCATGGGCTTCGACAGCACTCCCTTTTCATCAGATTGGGGAACGGGATTTGGGGGGCAGGCTTCTAATGGGAGAGGATTATGGGAGAGTTCAAGTTCTCAATTTGCAACAATGGGGAAGGGTCCTATGGCACAGCGTTTGAGCCCGAACTTCCAAAGGAAATTTTCTGGGCAGGGTGGGGGTAGTTGGGGTGGCCCCCCCCCCCCTTTCTTCTGGCCAGCTGGGCCTTATTTCGGGAGTTTTTCATTTGGTATCACAAGCCTGGGTGGGTGGTGTCCTGCTCCTGGGTGCTGTCCGGATTGGGGTTTTCCAGCAGAAGCAACCAGGGTGGCGGACAGGGATCTGGGAATGGTAGGGTTTGTTGGCCTGTTGCTTCGGCTCCTTTTGCTCCTTCACAGGCTCATTCATCACGTGACATGGCGGTTGGTCCAGGTCCATCACGTCAAGAAGGTTGGTGCAATGACCCAGCGGTGGTGGCAGCCCATGCACCTGGTCCTCGGATGCAGGATTCTGGAGAGGTGAAATCTAGTGCAGCGCAGCAGGGTGAGTTAGCTGATGTGGATTTATCTGGGACTGTGGATGCAGCTGGCCAGGTGGTTCCTTCTGTGTCGGCGGGGAGTCAGTTGGTAGGTGTGTCAGTTTATAGTGAGCCCTTGGCTAAGGTGGATAAGACTGGGGACTCTACGAGAGCTAAGAGGCCTGATAGGTCAAAGCATAAGAAGAAGCGGGATAGGTCCAGTTCGTCTGATTCTTCGTTGTCTTCTTCCTCATTGTCCTCTTCTGGTTCTTAGCATGCCTCGTCTTCAGCCAGTACAGGGTCAAGGATAAGTGTGCCAACAGGCAAGCTCCTGCATTAGTGACGTTTTTGGAATTGTGGGAGATGTGTCCAGGTCCCTTAGGAAGAAGATTAGGTATCGGAAGTATATTAATATTTTTCAGTTATTGGAGGGTTGCAGAGGAAAGAGGAAGGAGAAAAAGAGAAGGGGAGCGTTGAGCATTTTCT
Source organism: Rhinatrema bivittatum (assembly GCF_901001135.1). NCBI lineage: Eukaryota > Metazoa > Chordata > Amphibia > Gymnophiona > Rhinatrematidae > Rhinatrema > Rhinatrema bivittatum. The sequence continues at coordinate 140,872,554 of NC_042616.1, forward strand.
GGGGACTCAGAAAAAGGTGTCTTGTAATATCCTTAATTTTCTCTAGTTAGTGAGTGTCATCAGTCATCATGACTCTTCACAATATGGGCCTTTATTGGCTTACGTGAATGCGATTTTGGCCACCAGTAAGGAGATTGGTCCTGGCTTAATTATGACGAGCATTTCTGGGACCGTATGGAGGAGAAAAGCTCATGTCCTGGGGTACTCAGGATGTGGGTCTGTGGCTGATGCAGATGAATAAGGTTTCTTCTTCTGCAGCAGGGAATGCTGGCAGTTCATGTAATGTTGGTAATCGGCCCTTTCGGACAGGACCCGCGTCGAGTGATGCGGAAAGAACCGGATTGGGTGTTTGTGATGTCTGTTGGCGCTTATGATTCAACTGTTCTGTGTGCATTTTCCTGGACTGCAAATTCAGACATGTCTGTTCTGGCTATAGGGCAAGTCACCCAGCATCCAAATGCATTAAGCGGACATGAGACGGAGCTGTGAGTGGGTCCTCTGCCAAAGGACCCGCTAAATGAGTTCTTTGAGCTGGCACCTACTCCAATTCGGGTGAGTGCATTGTTGCCTTGGCTTGAGGTTCACCTCAGAGTTGAGAGGGCAATTCTTTTGTGTCAGGGGTTCGAGTTTGGTTTTTGTATTCCCTTTTCTGGGCCAGTATCTGTGGGGGGTGGTGAGAATTGTCCTTCTGTATGGAAGATGGTTAAATTTGTCAGGGATAAGCTATGGTGCGAGACTGAATTGGTAGAATTGCAGGGCCTTTTGAAGATCCTCCATTTCAAGAGATGGTGTTGTGGTCTCTGACAGTGATTCCTAAGAAGGAGCCTGGCAAATACAGATTGAATTATAATTTTTCTTTTCCTGAGGGTAATTCAGAGAATGATTTTATTCTTTGTGACCTTTGTGTGGTGCATTATGCGTCATTTGATTTGGCGATTTGATTTTGGCATAATGGTTGTGAGACCTTGATGGCCAAGGTTGACATAGAGTCAGCTTTCAGGCTTTTGCTGGTTCACCCGGATAGTTTTCATTTGCTGGGTTTTCATTCTAACAAGTCTTTTTATTTCGATAAATGCATGCCCATGGGGTGTTCTAGTGCATGTGCATATTTTGAGGCTTTCAGTACCTTTCTGCACTGGATGGTTGAGCAGAAATCTGGGTCAGTGAATATTGTTCATTACTTAGATGATTTTTTTTTATTTGTAGGAAAGGTTGATTCGGATGATTGTGCAATCTTTTACGATACTTGTAAGAAGTTTCTACCAATTTCGGTATTTCCCTTGTGGAGGGAAAATCAGAGGGCCCATGTATGCAGCTAATTTTTCTCGGGATTTAGTTAGATTTGGTTGACATGATTTAGCTGCCCCAAGAGGGTGCATTTTTCATTAAGGGTAGCAGGCTAGATCCCTTTGAAAACTGATTTCTATGTGCTATACTTTCTTTTTGTCAGTATCACTTTGTTTTTTTGATTGGGCCTTGCCTGCTGACACACATGCTGAAAGACCTCATGCTTCAGGTAGTTCACTGAAAAGCAGGGGGTGACTTTGGCAATGGGCAATTTCTGGCTTCTTACACAAGATATACAAATCTTACAGTTATAAACGTTGGGGAAAGAGAAGTCTGAGAAGAAAAACCGCAGAAAAGGTAGTTTAAAAATATGTGGGTTTGCCTGCAAAATGCAGATTGGAAAACATCAAATCCCTGAACCTCATCAGTATGTGTGGGGCTATGTTTGCATGTCAGAGAACAGTTGCTGGTACATAATTGACAGCATGATTTACTTAGGAGTACAGTGCAAAACAAATTCTTGGCCTGCAGAGTTGGCTTTTACCCTATCTTGTGCTAATTAAGCAACAAGAGCAGACTGCATTTCCATACACTGTAAATTTTGAAATCCTGGACTTTTTTTTTTTATTTCTTATCCTCCATCATCTGACTGCCAGTTTATATCTCAAATGAACCAATGTTCACAGAAAAGAAATAAATAATGGAATGACGGTCACATTTCTCATTGCACTAGCTACTTTTTTTTCTCTGAAGGTGTGATTTCCTGGTAACATGGAAGTCTAGAATATCACAATGAATAAGGACTAGAAAGCCCATCTAGTCTGCCCATTCCCAGTTACAGTACCATAGACCCCACGTGAATCTGCTTCACAATTAAGGATCCCCCAGGCTTATTCCAAGCTTCCTTGGATTTCATTAGGTTTTGCCTTCACTGAGAGACTCTTCTGTGGGTCCACCATGCTTTCTACAAAACAATATTTTGAGTTACTACTTCTTTGGGTTATGGTTACTAGCAGGAAAAAAGGGGTCAAGTGAGAACACCATGCTTGCTTGCAGTCTCGCTTCTGTTTCTCTGCATCAGCCAACAAGTGTTGACTTATTCTCCATGATGAACGCTGAAGCTGGGTTTGACAGAACATGACTTGTGTGTGAGGAGCAGATAGCATTTTCTGCTGCTACCAACAGGCACTATGAGAGTAATGGGACGTGTGAGCGGTTTATCCCATATTTTGAGGTTTGATTGTTCTTAATAAAGTTGTCCTGACTGTTTCCAGGAAGAAAGCTGGTGCATTTTCTGTTAACTCTTTCAGTGCCTGCTTGAATGAGAGAGCCTGTAAGAGATGAGAGACGGGAGATGTGCTGCCCACAGAGGGGGTTTGAATGTCGATACCGACTTAAGACTCCATGCATAGCTTCTGGGATTACTGACATGCAAAGTTGGCACCACCCTTGGGGAGAAAGGGGCACCAAACTTTTATCTTTCCTGACACCTCCTGCTTTAGGTCGCTCTCCTCCCTTCTTTGTACAACTCCTTTCTTTAGATTTGTTTCCCTACCCTAAACTGTCCGCAGGCTAAGTGAGGAATCGCATGGCCCCATGTTCCTAACCAAAAGACCCCCACATCAGAATTACAACAAAATTTGAAAATATTTATTTTATACACATATTAATGGAGAGGAGGAGGAGTAAAAGGTTGTCTTTGCTCCCAGCATTGTCCGTTTCACAGGGGCTTACTTCTTACTACAGTGCAGATATCCTGGTCTCCCAGAAGATCTTTAGCAAGAGACAAAACCCAAAAAGCACCCACCCCACATGAGTCCTCCCATTTGTATGCACTCCAAGTCCCTGTGGACATAACCAGGCCTTAAAGTGATCCAACCCCTTAGTCCATCTTCATTGATTATTAATTAGCAGCTACAACTGATTGCTCATTAGCCTTAAAGGTTAACTACAGGTTAAGATTAAGTTCACTTGCTATTTACATCTAACTGCCTCACATCCACCCTCACGCAGGCCATTTATTGCCATGCATTGTGAAGGTACAAAGGGTCAGGTGCGGACTACGACATTAACATTTGACTGTTTACACATTAAAAGTCAGTGTGTAAACAGTCAAACACACACATGTCTATGAAGCACATTACAATACCCCAGATATATTCCGGCAGGTATTAGCATCACAAACATTATACTTTAATACAGCTTCTAAAATGAACACATCAATATAGCAGTTTTCATCTGCATTTGTATTTCTTCTAAAGATCTAAGCTCAAAATGACAGGCGAGGAGTTTAAAATATGTCACACACAATTTACACTCTTAAAAATAGTCCACTGTGGGAAAAGCTTAAAATTCTCAAAGTAAAGGGGCCTATGGTTCCCTCACTAGTGGGCTGATGCTATATCAGCGCGTAAAAAACATGCGTCCAAACTGGGAGCACAACCACCTCTCCTGGGCGCTCAATGCAATAGGCAATTGAACTGCTGCGCTAAAAAGGGACAGGCAATGCATAATGGGCCGGATTTTCAAAAGGGTACGCGCGTAAATAGTCTTACACGCGCCAGGCCTATTTTCAAAAGGCCCGGTGACACGCGTAAAGCCCCGGGACGCGTGTAAGTCCCGGGATTGCAAAAAGGGGCGGGGAGGGGGTGGGGCGGTCCAGGGGGCGGGGCAGAGTCAGAGGCTCCCGGCACAGCAGGCATTGCGCACCGGCAGTTGGCAAGTGCGTGCAAATTACTTCAGCCCCAGGGATGAAGTAAGTTTTACAACAACAATAAAAAAAAAAAGAAAATGGTAGGTGGGAAAGGGCGAGGGCGGTAGGGGAAGGGAAGGTGGGGTGGGGAGGGGTAGGGAATAGGGGAAGGCAGCACGGCTCGGCGTGCGCAAGGTGCACAATTGTTATGCGTGCATGTTATAAAATTGGGCGTACATGTGTGTGCGCTGGGTAGCGAGCGCACGTGTACGCCCGCGCGTACCTCTTAAAATCTACCCCAATTTGTGCATCCCTAGCACTCTACATCGGGCGCCCAGGAGACATGGTTGTGCGTCCACAGCAGCCTGGCCAGCGCTCCATCCCACCTCTGGAAGGGCTGTTCCAGAATGGTCCTTTTCACTGACATGTGACAGTGAATGGACCAATCGGCAGGGGTTCCTGGCCTGGAGGGGGGATTTAGATTCTGGCAAAGGCTGTTTTGCCACAGGGACCACAGATACACCATTTCAGGTACAGGACACCCGGGTCCAACACGGATCACTTGGCCAATTGGGACAGACTTTGGGGATGCTGCTTTCTGTGGTACCCACATGAGGAACCACAGAAAGCAGGTTTTTTTTTTTTATTTTGTTGAGCCCTTGAGTGCAACATTATTCTGCTTTCTGTGGTTCCTCCTACTTAGAATCATAGAAACATAGAAATGACTGCAGAAGAAGACCAAACGGCCCATCCAGTCTGCCCAGCAAGCTTCACATTTTTTTTTCTCAAACTTATCTGTTTCTCTTAGCTCTTTGGTTCTATTTCCCTTCCACCCCCACCATTAATGTAGAGAGCAGTGATGGAGCTGCAACCAAGTGAAATATCAAGCTTGATTAGTTACGGGTAGTAGGGGAAGTAACCGCTGCAATAAGCAAGCTACACCCATGCTTATTTGTTTTACCCAGACTGTGTTATTCAGCCCTTATTGGTTGTTTTTCTTCTCCCCTGCCGTTGAAGCAGGGAGCTATGCTGGATATGCGTGTAGTATCAGTTTTTCTTCTCCCCTGCCGTTGAAGCAGAGAGCTATGCTGGATATGCGTGAAGTATCAGTTTTTCTTCTCCCCTGCCGTTGAAGCAGGATATGCATTGAAAGTGAAGTATCAGGCTTATTTGGTTTGGGGTAGTAACCGCCGTAACAAGCCAGCTACTCCCCGCTTTGTGAGTGCGAATCCTTTTTTCTTCTCCTCTGCCGTTGAAGCAGAGAGCTATGCTGGATATGCGTGAAGTATCAGTTTTTCTTCTCCCCTGCCGTTGAAGCAGAGAGCTATGCTGGATATGCATTGAAAGTGAAGTATCAGGCTTATTTGGTTTGGGGTAGTAACCGCCGTAACAAGCCAGCTACTCCCCACTTTGTGAGTGCGAATCCTTTTTTCCACATTTCCTCTTACTGTTGTAGCTTAGAGCAATGTTGGAGTCACAGTAACCATGTGTATGTTTATTGAATAAGGGTATTATCTCCAGGCAGTAGCCGTCATTCTGGCGAGCCACCCACTCTTTATTGACGGCCTCTTGATTTTATGGATCCACAGTGTTTATCCCACGCCCCTTTGAAGTCCTTCACAGTTCTGGTCTTCACCACTTCCTTCGGAAGGGCATTCCAGGCATCCACCACCCTCTCCATGAAGAAATACTTCCTGACATTGGTTCTGAATCTTCCTCCCTGGAGCTTCAAATCGTGACCCCTGGTTCTGCTGATTTTTTTCCTATGGAAAAGGTTTGTCATTGTCTTTGGATCATTAAAACCTTTCAAGTATCTGAAAGTCTGTATCATATCACCTCTGCTCCTCCTTTCCTCCAGGGTGTACATATTTAGATTCTTCAATCTCTCCTCATAAGTCATTTGATGAAGACCTTCCACCTTTTTGGTCACCCTTCTCTGGACCGCCTCCATCTTGTCTTTGTCTCTTCGGAGATACGGTCTCCAGAACTGAACACAATACTCCAGGTGAGGTCTCACCAAGGACCTGTACAAGGGGATAATCACTTCCCTTTTCTTACTCGATATTCCTCTCTCTATGCAGCCCAGCATTCTTCTGGCTTTAGCTATCGCCTTGTCACATTGTTTCACCGACTTCAGATCATCAGACACCATCACCCCAAGGTCTCTCTCCTGCTCCGTGCACATCAGCCTTTCTCCCCCCATCGAATACAGTTCATTCGGATTTCCACTCCCCATATGCATGACTTTGCACTTCTTGGCATTGAATGTCAGCTGCCATGTCTTCGACCACTCTTCCATCTTCCTTAAATCCCGTCTCATTCTCTCCACTCCTTCCGGCGTGTCCACTCTGTTGCAGATCTTAGTGTCATCCGCAAAAAGACATACCTTACCTTCTATCCCTTCCGCAATGTCGCTCACAAAGATATTGAAAAGGACCGGTCCCAACACCGATCCCTGCGGTACACCGCTTAAAACCGCTCTCTCTTCAGAGAGAGTTCCATTTACCATCACACATTGTCTTCTGTCCGTCAACCAGTTTGCAATCCAGGCCACCACCTCGGCACTCACTCCTAAGCTTCTCATTTTATTCACCAGTCTCCTGTGCGGGACAGTGTCAAAAGCTTTGCTGAAATCCAAGTAGATGACATCGAGTGCTCTTCCTCGATCCAATTCCTTGGTTACCCAGTCAAAAATGTCAATCAGATTTGTCTGACAGGATCTTCCAATGGTGAATCCATGCTGCCTCTGGTCCAGCAATTCTCCCGACTGTAGATAGTTCACTATTCTCTCTTTCAACAGTGACTCCATTACTTTTCCCACCACCGAAGTGAGGCTAACCGGTCTGTAGTTACGAGCCTCTTCTCTGTTCCTACTCTTGTGAAGCGGGACCACCACCGCTCTCCTCCAATCATTCGGCACCACTCCCGTTTCTAGGGATCTATTGAATAGGTCACACAGCGGACCTGCCAGCACATCTCTGAGCTCCCTCAGTATTCTGGGATGAACTTCATCAGGCCCCATGGCTTTGTCCACTTTCAGTTTCACCAGCTCTTCCCATACATTTTCTACTGTAAATGGAGTTACATCTACTCCATTCCCCTCCAGTTTCTTGTTAACTAGTGTCGGTCCTTCTCCAGGGTCCTCTTTAGTGAACACAGAACTGAAGTATTCATTTAATATTTCTGCCATTTCTTCGTCTCTCTCCACACATTGATCCTTTCCACCTTTCAATTTCACTATACCACTTTGAACTTTTCTCTTTTCACTGATGTATCTGAAAAATGTTTTGTTACCACTCTTTACCTCTTTGGCAATCCTCTCTTCCGCTTGACTTTTTGCCATCTTGATTAATTTCTTCATCTCCCTCAGTTCTACCAGATATTCTTCTTTGTGTTCCTCCTTTTGTGATCTTTTATATTTCTTGAACGCTGTTCTTTTAGCCTTTATTTTGTCAGCCACCTCCTTTGAGAACCAGATAGGTTTCATTTTTCTTTTGCTTTTCTTTACTTTTCTAACATATAGATTAGTTGCCTTGATCATTAGTTGCCTTGATCATAGTTGCCATGATCATACTAATAGGAGGAATCACAGAAAGCAGAATTTTATTTATTTTTTTTTTTTGGTGAGCCCTTGAGCACGGCATGCTTTATCGCTAGCTCCTGGACAAGTGTTAAATTTGCCACATTAAAATAGCTTCCTTGGCTGCATAGGAATTTTTGGCATTGTGGGGTAATAACTAATAGCGTCATCTACTTGGAATTTGCATGTGATAAGCCCTATTATCTATGCACTCGACTGGCCGTGCATTTTGGATGTGCTAATCCCCGTTTTGCATTGGGGGTTATTTTAGCATGTCCAAAACATATGTCCAGTAGAGTGTTATCCGATGCACTAGCCTGAGCACACTATATTGCATCTGCCTGAAGGTCTTTGCTCCTCCCAGAAGAGGACATATTGAGGATGTCAGAGTAGTGCATTGGACTACATTACTTGTTATATTACACCCCTCTAAGAGTAACCACTGTGGTGCCTTCCTAGGTTGGGTTAGAGTATTCTAAGAATTTTCTATTTAGAAGGCTAGAAGCAGGGGGAAAAAAACAAGCCCAGTCTCTCATCTCTCTTAGGGAAGGGATAGGAGTAAGAGACTAAGAAGAAGCAAGCCTTCAGGTTTCTGTAGTAGTTTGGAGTTTGGGGAGGAGTAAATCCTGCCTGTATCCCAGTTTGCTCCATAGTCTTTTGTAAGAAAAGAAGGCCACACAGATAGTTCCCTATGGTGGGGCTTCTGATATCTTTCCAAAAATAATAGTTTCTATTATTTTAACCAGTGGGGAAGAGAGTATATGTACTCTGAGGGAGTAAACCTCTCACCCTGGTCCAGTCTTTCTATGGCTGGAAGAAGACCCTAATCTGAGTTCATGGTAAAGAAGAATATCCACAGAAACCAATGAAACGAGAATTGTCAGGTGCATGACCAAAGAGACCAGACTTGTGGGAGAAGGAGTGAGCCACCCATTCCAGTGTTCTATTTCCAGAGATCTGGAAGACCAACGAGTCTAGGAGGAGGAGAGGAGAAGAGGTACAGAAGACATTAAAGCACTAGAGAAATCAGATATGAGAGTCATTGGGAGGCAGGGGCATCCTTAAACTCCAAACAAAGAAATGAGGGGAACTCAGGAAGGCAAATTAGTAAGGATCCGAAACCTTCTACATACAGTGGCTTGCAAAAGTATTTGACCACCCCCCCCCCTAAAAAGTCAGAAGATTGTTCCAGACAGTATGTTTATTGCAAACCAGTATGCTCGTAAAGTAAATTTTCAAATTCACAATTCATTATTTCTCTGCATTTTTTGTAAAATAAAATTAAAAACTAAAAAAATGCTGCTTGTGTAAGTATACAATCCCTTCAGATCAGTACTTGGTAGAACCATCTTTTGCTGCAATAACAGCTTTAAGTCTATTGGGGTAAGTTTCTATCAGCATGGCAAACTGAGAATGATTTTTGCCCATTCTTCCTAGCAGATTTGCTCCAGGTTTTTCAGGTTGGTTGGTTGATACTTATGGCCTGCAATTCTCAAATAGTGCCATAGATTCTCAACTGGATTGAGATCTGGACTTTGACTTGGTCATTGGAGAACATTCACCTTTTATTGTTCAACCATTCCTGGGTTGTTTTGGCCTTGTGCTTGGGATCATTGTCCTGCTGAAAGGTGAACTTTCTCCCAAGTTTTAGTTTTTTTAGCAGACTGAAGCAGGTTGTCTTGCAGTATCTCTGATGAGAATCTGCTATGATCTCCGTGAGAGATGGTATTGAGCAATCTGTAGTTATTTAGAATAGTTGTGGGTGGATCCCTGGACCAGTGGCAGGTGACCACACGCTCAGGGAAATCCTGAGAGGGACCACTGGTCAGGCTTAGTATAGGAGACAGACACACACTAGTTCTTTTATTAGGCAAGATGGTAAACCACCAGAAGTGGCAGTAGTGAGCTGGAAGTGCCCGGCTGGGCTGTAGTCCCTCAGGTATTGGAACAGCGATCCCAGGGTGGCTGAGCTGTAGAGAATCTAAGACAGTGAGTAGGCAGTACATGCAGAGTTCTGGAATAAGTCCTTAATAGTAACACTCACACAATAGTCTCTTAAGGCAGCCCAGGAGATGGTGTATATTAGACCCTCGAGGAGCGAGTACCTGTACCCAGGGAAAGCTCCGAGAGATAGATGGAAACTCACAATGTTGTAAGCAGCAAACCCTTCTTAGCAGACATGGTATGCAGGAGCAAATCTGGGACGTGGGCCCTCGAGGAGCGAGTACCGGTTCTGGATTGCGACCTGCAAAGAAAAAGAGAAAACGAGGCCCCCGAGGAGCGGGTACCTCTTGTGAAGTCCGAGGAGGCAGAGTAGCTAGGGTTGCAGAGAGCAAATCCCATCCGCAGCGACCAGGAGGAAGCTAGGTAACCAATCCCTTGCTAACTCGTCTTGTTAGTGAAAACTGAGACCTTAAATATCTGGAGCTGGTAACATCATCTCAGGGGGACGCCCCTGAGGTTCGCGCCAACGCTGGTACATCAGTCGGGCCGCACGCACGCGCCCTTAGGCATCTGGTCAACATGGCGGCTTGCAGCGTCGTGCCGGTCCGGGAACGCCGGAGGAGGACGGCCAGGAGACACCGCAGCAGCTAGCCTTCAACCCCGAAGGGAGTCGCCAACGAGGTAAGGTGGGCAGAGCAGAGACGTCGGACAGCGACGGATACAACAATTTCCCTGTACATTGCACCATCTATTTATCCTTCCATTTTAAAAAGATGCCCAGTCCCTGCTGAGGAAAAGCATCCTCACAATATGATGCTGACACCCCCATGCTTTTCTGTTGGGGTGGTGTTTAATAAGGAATGGGCAGTTTTAGGTTTGCACCACACTTTTATGGCAACTTTCAAACCAGCGCACATGTGCACATTTATGCGCATATATCAGCCCGCGCCCATATACATGCGCTGCATGCACATGTGCTCCAAATTTTAAGTGAGTGCAGGCATGCGTGCGCAAACCCCACTTCTACCGCGTAAGTCGTAGAATTTTTAAAAGGGGTGCCTGCCAACGCCATTCCCAGTTTTAGCAGTTTGTCCCCTGTTCGCCCAGTTAAGAGATGCCCTCCAACTCTCCCCTGGTTCGATAGCTTTCACTCACCCCAATTGGCCCCGACCCTTAAAACCATGCAGATCTGCCTAATTTTCTTTAAATTTTAATTTACAGGGCATCCACTGCAGAATTAAAATTACGCGGCAGGGGATCTCACACTTGCTGGGTTGTGTAAGTATTATTATTATTTATTGATTTTATATACCGTCAATCGGTTGAACCATCACAACGGTTTACAAATTTAAGAGTGCTAAAAGATACATTCATAAATGGTAATAAAATAATGAAAATAGTTACATTCATAAAACATTAAAATGGCAAAGACAAACATTTGAACTGAATTAGAATAAGACTAAAAAGAATCAGTTAAAAAGAAGGATGGTTAAAAGAGTTAATTTTCATCGTGTAGTGATTCCTGAAAGGCTTTAGTGAACAGCCAAGTTTTTAGATTTGATCTGAATAGTTTGGAATTGGGTTGAGTACGGAGACATAATGGTAGTGAATTCCAAATTTTGGGCCTGCAAGGGAGATTGCTCTACTTTGGATGTCACATAGGTGGGCTATTCTAATGGAGGGAATTGTTAGAAGACCTTTGCCGGCAGAGCGAAGATTTCTTCCAGGAATGTGAAGCCTAATTGTAGCATTCAGCCAATCGGTTTGCTCACCATTAACGATTTTATGTAATAGACAGAGTACCTTAAATTTGATATGTTGTTTTATTGGAAGCCAATGTAGGGAAATCAGCACAGGTGTGATATGGTCAAACTTCTTTTCCTTGTCAATAAACTTGCTGCAGAGTTCTGTAAAACCTGTAATGGGCATAATGTGGTAACGGGCAAGCCGAGTAGCATAGAATTGCAGTAATCTGTATTGGCAAAAATTAACAATTGAAGTACAATTCTGAAATCGTTAAAGGAGAGTAAAGGTTTTAATATTTATGTGCACATCTCAGGTTCATGCCCTACCCCTTTTGTAAAACTTTTGAGATGTGGGCACTGTGGCATTTCACAGAGTTTTGAAATTTTGGCCAAAAAGCTCCATTTATGTCTCATCTGACCACAAAACCTTAGTCTAAGTTTTAGCTGGGTCACTCAGATGCTTTCTGGCAAACTCCAGTGGTGCTCTGATGTGGTTTTTCTTCAGTAATGGCTTCTTTCCAGCCACCCTCCCATGCAAGCCTCTTACATGCAGAGCTCTTGATATGGTTGACTGGTTCACCTCCACTCCAGTCTCAGCCACTGAACTCTGTAGCTCTTTCAAAGTGATTGTTGGCCTCTCTGTGGCTTCCCTCACAAGTTTCCTTCTTGCTCTGTCATTGACTTTTGAGGGATGCCTTGTCTAAGCAGTGTCTGGGTGGTATGATGCAGTTTTCATTTCCTCACAATTGATCCAACAGTGCTCACTGGGATATCCAAGCACTTGGATACTATTTTGTAGCCTTTTCCTATCTTTAATTTCCGTAGAATGCTCTTTGGTCTTCATTTTCACAGCTTTCCTTGAGATTCACAAACTGACCAATAGTACTGGAATTAGAGGGTCTTTTATTGAGAAAAGATGACCTTTTTTAATGATTTATACGTAGAGACCAATTGTATGCCAATTGTTTCAGCAATATCTTTCATCTGTGTAAACCTGGAGCTTCGACAGCACAGGGATTGAATACTTATGCAAGCGGCATTTTTCCATTTTTAATTTTATTTTACAAAAAATGCAGAGAAATAATGAATTGTGACTTTGAAAATTTACTTTAAGAGCATACTGATTTGCAATAAACATAATGTCTGAAACAATCTGTGTAAGTGTCATTTGTAATCCACACAAATCTGCTGACTTTTTAGGGGGGTTGAATACGTTTGCAAGTCACTGTATTTTTGTATTTATATTAAGACTTGCCAAGCAAAGATTGCAGAAACTGCCAATTTTTCCATACATTTTCAGTAAAGTCTTTAAATTTTGGAACCTCATACTTTTGTCCAGTGTCTCTTTTTGGTATTTCACCTGAAATAGGCCTTGGGCCTTAGAGGGAAATCCTTCACACCTTTCGAGGAATCCACACCTGAGTGCTCAATGCAGAAGTGAGTTGAGACTAAATCTTGGTAATGAATGCGTCCCCCACCCCCCAGGATAACATTGAGCCAGGAACAAAGGGAATGGAGACAAACTAAAACAACTTAAAACTATTAATATTAGTGAAAGGAAGACGGCGTACATCATATTAAATCGATAAGTAACTCTGTCCAAATAACTGCAAAGGACATTGAAGAACACCAAGGAAGATACACTCAGGGACAGTAACTTTCAAAGCGGCAAGCGCGCGCACATGTGCACCCGCACCTAATTAATGCGTGCTTTGGGTTTTTGAAATTCACCTTCTAACGTTCATGCACAAATTTATGAAAAGTACATACCTTCAGGCATTATACATAGATTATTCACCTATTTTATAAAAGTATAAGCATATAATTACCAAGTCAAACAAATGTAAACATGTGCATGTAATTACCCTAGATTTACATGCAAAGGCAACTATTTTGTCTCTTTGCACATTTCCTCTCTTCACTACTCATACAATGGCTGCCAAGACGGGTACCCAGCTCAGGAAGTCTAATTTCTCACCAGAAGAGCCATACATGCTTGTAAATGAGGGGCTAAAAAGGTACAAAACCATCATTTTGGGCCCACATCCATAAACACGAATGCTTATCAAAAGCAGAAACTGGGCAAGCTACGACTAACAGCCTCAGTGCCTTCTTCCACAACCATAGAGATATCGAGGACCTGCGTTAAAAGTGGAGGAACCTTTGTAAGAAGGTGAAGGCCAAATAGGCCACGGCATGACAGAAAAGTCATTTTCCTCATCTGATTCTGTTTGCTTTCAATTGCAAGGTGCTGTTCACTCTCTGTGGTCAGTCAGTGTGATAGCTCCCACTTTGAAGTCATACAAAATAAGTTTCCTCTTTGTGCATGCCTGCCTTGTTTGTGTATGTCTAAGCGGTATCCATGAATAGTTTTCCTGACACAAGTAAGAAGGTTCCTTTCTACGGACATCAAAGGCTTGGCTATTATAGTCGGTGGCAGAGCTGGCAAGTTTTGCAGCATCTGGAGTGAGGAATTTATTTATTTATGTATTAATTTATAAGCTTTTAAATATACCGACATTCGTGGGTACATCATGCCGGTTTACAATGTAACAGAAAGGCGGAAAATACATAAAACAAGGGTGGGGGGAAAGGAGGGGGAGCAGCTGGAAGGAGGAGAAGGGAGAAGCAGGAAGAAAATAAGGCAAGGGGGGAAGGACCAGTGGTGGGAGGGAATTAAAGGCCAGTCCTGGTTCTGACACCACCCTCCTGATATACTATAGTAGTTGCAGCAGGAATATGCATGGGCTGAATCAGGGAGTTCAAAAACCAGAACACATTGGGAGGGATGTAAATTAAAAACCAGAACTGACCACAGCGTTTCTCTCACAATTAGTTATCTTGGCAAGTTGGCTTGGCCTCCTACCAGATTAGAGGCAGGCCCTGATGAAGTCCAAAATATTTTCTCGTCATTGCAAAGAACTGACTGTATTTTGATTGGATGCCCCTGTGTCATATGGATCTCTTGGCAGTATGATGCATCCTAACTTGCTAAGCATAGTTCTCTGAAGGCTTCAAAGGGTGGCACTATCCTCTATGTGAAAGGCTGCAAACACCCCTCCAAATGTTAGTAGAGGTATAAAATGAGTTCCTGATAGAACTTGAAGCACAACCTGTGTATCATTTACTCCTCTGAGAAGTCCAAAAATTAGGTCCTGGGCCATACACTTTCTCAGAAGACAAGCAGGATGATAGTCCTCATATATGAGTGACATCATCAGATGTCACCTCTTGTGGAAAACTGCCCAGCATTCCAGATACCATGCGTCCTCACAGGGACCCTCTTTAGTCTCATTTTTTCCACGGAGCTGTCAGCATCGCGGTTGGATTGAGCTCTAAAACCTTTGGCTTTTTGCCTCATGGAAAACTTCTCTTTTTGCAGTTTTTCGCTTATCTCTTCTAAAGTCCGTCGCCGGGTTCATTTCGGTGCCTCCCCGTAGTGTCCCCAGTCAGGGTTTTCGGCATTCGGGTAAGTTTCCTTTCGTGGTCGGTTCCCCCCCCCCCCCCCCGTTGTGGTGGCACCTCGGTGCCTGTCTTCCATTGATGCTCACCACCATCGTTCCATCTTTTTCCCGTTTATTTCATCCCGTCATGGCCACGTCTGGCTTCTGACGATGCTCCCAGTGCCAGAGTACCATGTCAATTACTGATCCTCATGAGGTTTGCATCCTCTGACTGGGGGCAACCATGATGTTTGGGGTTGCCTTCTGTGCACTCAGATGACCCCGAAGGGACGTCAGCTTCGACTCGACAAGAGGGACAACCCTTTCAGGTCAAGGAAGTCTGAGCCATTGGCATCAGTGGCATTGACATTGGAGAACCTGGGAGCTGCACCGATGGATACCACGCCATCAATATTGGTGGGACCATCGGTTCCATCGAGGTTGCCGGTGGTTAGGGGCACCAGAGACTGACCATTGTCAATCTCCTCCAGGCCGAGGATGTTGGGTTCATCTTCCTCAACCTCGGCACTGGGGAAAGACTGGGCTGAGCATCGTGGGAAGACCAAGAAGCATCGGCATTGGATAGGATTGTATGTTTACCGTATTCTGTGAGATGTGTGTCTATTCGAAGAATTATCAATAAACATTGGCGTTTGCTTAGTTCTATTCCAGGGTGTGAGGAACGTCCGGTGTTTGCTTTTTCTAAGGGTCAAAATTTAAGGGCTAGAATGACTAAGATGGATGACAGACAGCTTCGGATTGTGGAAACAGGATATATGCTCCGGGTGTTCAGTGTGCCCGAATAGGTTGAAGTTGGGTAGTTATCAATTTGATGAGAATTGTGAACCTTACATATTTAAAGAGGATTACTCCTGTACAGCAAGGAGGGTTGTTTATGGTATTGTATGCCCTTGTCAATTGTTGTATATCGGACACACCAAGCGTCAGATTAGATCACGCATTATTGAGCATAAGAGTAACTTGAGGATTAAAAGAGAAGGGGCACCATTGGTGGCACACTAGAATTAATTGAAGCATGAGGTTGATCAACTTCAATTTTTTGTGATCACTCAACTACAGACCAATGCCCAAGGAGATGTTACAAGTATGTTGTGGAAGCTTGAGCAAAAGTTTATATTTTGGTGGCGATTGGTTCAACCTTATGGCTTGAATGAGGGGATTGATTGGGAAGCATTCTATAAATAGTTTGATTGCCTTTGGAGTTGGTTTAATTGTGTGGTGAATGGCTATGTATTGGTGTGCTTGTTAGGTGTTTTGAATGGTTTTCCCATTATTATGTGGGGTTTGGAAGTGGTTATATATGTGTGAGGTGCGTGTGTGTATTTATGACTGTGTATGGTTGTTGTGCTTTGTTGAGAATTGGCTTGCTTTGTGTGGTTGGGGTATTTGAGGAATGTTTGAGTAGACTGGTATGTTATTGTGTTCCGTTGAGAATTGGTATGTTTCCACAGTGTGGTCAGGGTATTTGAGCAATGGTTTGTTGTGGTTATGCGTGAATGGGTATGTTAATATAATTTTTGAGATAGTGGTTCTGGTGTGTGTCGGATGAATGTTGCTATTGAGTGTTCCTGTATGGTGTGGGTGAGTTGGGATGGTTGTGTTGAAGTTATGTTTTGAATGACCATTCTGATATACGTTATGTATTGTGAACGGGTGCACTGCCATAAGGGATGAGGTAGTAGTGACGGTTCCGTTTCCAGTGGTTGATTGTGTGCGTGTCGGCTGTGGGGTGGAGTCATTGGTTATGGGTTATGTGTGGTTGTTGTTGTGAATGGGTACGTTGTTGTACGTTATGAGGTAGTAGAGATGGTTTTGTCCTCATTGGTTGCTTGTGTGTGTTGGCTGTGGGGCGGAGTAATTGAGTGTGGTTGATGAATGCTTCCTTATAACGGTCAGTAAGATGCCATTTGGTTACCAACGCTCTACTGTTCCGATTTGCTACATTGAGAGACAGGTTCTGGTCAGAGTGAGTGATGTGAATCTGCTATGATCTCCGCGAGCAGATAGCATTCTGATGTGTTCTCCGTGCGGAGATAGCAATCTGTTGTCAAAGCTCTGTAGTTAAAGCTGGTTTTGAGCAATCTGTAGTTATTTAGAATAGTTGTGGGTGGATCCCTGGACCAGTGGCAGGTGACCATGCCCTCGGGGGAAATCCTGAGAGGGACCACTGGACAGGCTTAGTATAGGAGACAGACACTAGTTCTTTTATTAGACAAGATGGTAAACCACCAGAGGTGGCAGTAGTGAGCTGGAAGTGCCTGACTGGGCTGTAGTCCCTCAGGTATTGGAACAACGATCCCAGGGTGGCTGAGCTGTAGAGAAACTAAGACAGTGAGTAGGCAGTACATGCAGAGTTCTGGAACAAGTCCTTAATGGTAACACTCACACAATAGTCTCTTAAAGCAGCCCAGGAGATGGTATACATTAGGCCCTCGAGGAGCGAGTCCCTGTACCCAGGGAAAGCTCCAAGAGATAGATGGAAACTCACAATGTTGTAAGCAGCGATGACTTCTTAGCAGAAGTGGTATGCAGGAGCAAACCTGGGACATGGGTCCTCAAGGAGTGAGTACCGGTTCTGGATTGCGACCTGCAAAGAAAAAGAGAAAACGAGGCCCCCCGAGGAGCAGGTACCTCTAGTGAAGTCCGAGGAGGCAGAGTAGCTAGGGGTGCAGAGAGCGAATCCCATCCGCAGTGACCAGGAGGAAGCTAGGTAACCAATCCCTTGCTAACTCGTCTTGTTAGCGAAAACTGAGACCTTAAATATCTGGAGCTGGTGACGTCATCTCAGGGGGCTGCCCCTGAGATTCGCGCCAACGCTGGTACATTAGTCGGGCCGCGCGCACCTTAGGCATCTGGTTAGCATGGTGGCTTGCAGCGTTGAGCCGGTTCGGGAACGCTGGAGGAGGACGGCCAGGAGACACCGCAGCAGCTAGCCTTCCATTAACCCCGAAGGGAGTCGCCAATGAGGTAAGGTGGGCGGAGCAGAGACGTCGGACAGCGACGGACCCAACAGTGAGATAGTGGTTGGTATACTGAGAAGTGTTTGGTGAAGTTGTGAAGGCATATTGAAAAGTGATTTCGGGAAAATCGTGAAGGTAAGATTGGTTTGTAGTATTATTTGTCAACTTGAGCGTGTTGGGAAGTCTTTGGAGCGGGTGTTATCTTGTGTACTTTGTTTTTGAATAGGTACACGTGAGTTGGATAACAAAACGGAAGACATGGAGTGGTTATTTCAAGATTGTTTCAGCATGTTAAAAGCTTATGGAAGGTTAGAATTTATTATATACAAACAATTGCGAGTTGTGGTATTTGCTTAAAGAACTTTAATAATCTGTATCTATTTTAGGTTGAGTCGCAGTTAAATGGGTGAATAATCGCTGCTGTTATAAGAATTTTGGAGGAAGTGAGTTGTGAATTGAATAAGGCTATTGTGATAATTTTGGGAGGGATTGTCTGTTAATTGATTTTTAATTTTGTCTCTGCAATTGAGGTTCTTGGAAAGAAATGAGTCTTTGGCTTATTTTTTGAACCTTCCCTTGAAGAAGTGGGAGGAAGGAGGCGCTGATTCACTTTCTGGTTTGGGATTGAGTCGTCCCCTGAAGAAGCTGAGGCGAAACAAGGATCCTTGTTGGGGCGCAGAGGAGTGTTCCTGTGCAGATACAAGAGAAGATTTTGGGGCGTAGTGGAGTATTCCTGTGCAGATACAGGAGAAGATTCTGTATGATAGAATATAGTGGGGCGCAGTGGAGTGTTTTTGTGCAGATATATGAGAAGACATAATAGGGGATTTGGATAAAGTTTTAAAGAAAAGGGGTGGTGGTATGTAATCAGTGTGGGATTAAGTAGGATCATGCTGAGATGAATTAAAAAGATAGACATTTAATATTAATATGATGGGGTATAGCCTTTAGATCTGTTCAGAAGGTTGATATGTTTAGATTTTATATTGGGTGGCGAGTGTGTGAGGTATGAATGAGTAAGTCTGTAGAAGGGATATTTTATTATTTTGATTCTGGATAACAATTTTTGGTGCTATTTTGTGGTATCATTGATTATGAAATATTTCTGCTTGGGTTATGCTATTTTGCACGTTTGTATTGATGTTGTATCATTGACTAATAAATGCTTTTGTGATACTGTATTTGTGAATAAAACAATATACTATTTATCATGTAAGTTTGTTACTGAAGAAAATATTGTTTATGCTGGAATGAATATATATATTAAAGCATTCATAACTATTATATAGATTCCCTATATATTTGTGTGTTTGGTAAAGTATTAGGGGATCTGTGTTCTCTCTTTATGTTATTACCATATCAGGTTGCCATCATTGGCCTAGACAGGTCTGGTTTCCACTCCTGCGAGAGTAGTCCATTTGGAAACCGATCAGTCTGGGGACTTCCCCAGATCTTATCATGCAAGATCAGGGCAGGCTGCAGCATCCCAACCTCCAGGCCCTGTCACTCAAAGCCTGGATGTTGAAAGGTTAATCCTCCAGCCACTTGATCTTTCTGAGGATGTATCTTGGGTCCTGGTGGCTTACAGTCCTACAAACTAAAGTGGAGAAGGTTTTCCGTGTGTGTGAGCAGAAGGCTCTAGAACCATTCTCCTGCCCATACAAAAACTGCTTGACTACCTTCTGCACCTTTCAGAGTCTGGCTTAAAAACCAACTACATCGGAGTTCATTTTAGTGCGACTGGCGCATACCACCACGGTGTAGATGGTACGCCCATCTCTGTACAAGCTATAGTTGTATGCTTCATGCAGAACCTGTTTCAACTGAAGCCTCCCTAAAGCCTCCCGCTATGTCTTGGCACCTCAACGTGGTGTTGGCTTAGCTGATGAAAGCTTGTTTTGAACCCCTGCGCACTTGTGACCTGAAGTACCTGATCTGGAAGTTCATATTTTTGGTGACGGTCACTTCAGTGTGCAGAGTCAGTGAGCTCCAGGCCTTAGTGACTTATCCACCTTATACTAAATTCTATCATGACAGGGTGGTCTTGTGTACACACCCTAGGTTCCCGCCTAAGGTGGTGACGGATTTCCATCTTACCAGTCAATCATTCTGCCAATTTTCTTTTCCAGGCCCCATTCACACCAAGGCGAACGAGCACTGCACAGTTTGGACTTAGCCTTCTACCTGGAGTGAATAGAATCCCATGGACAGTCCACCCAACATTTTATTTCTTTTGACAGGTTGGGCATTACCATTTATTTATTTATTTATTTATAACTTTTTATATACCGAGGTTCAATTAACAGGATTAATTATCACTTCGGTTTACATTATAACTTGCAAAACAAACAGTGACAAAGTCTTGTCTTACATTTAACAAGGTAGAAAAGAACATGGATAACAAAACTCGGGTGAATGGAAACATGGTATTTTGGGTGAAAGCAGGTGAAGGATCAATGGGTAATCATGGCTTGGGCGAACGTCGGGAACTTAGTTGAGGAGGACTCTGAGAACCTCATAAGGGAGAGATAACCAAACAGTGCGGACTAAGACCATGGCGGAAAGTAGAGTTTATGAGAAAGCTTGTTCAAATAACAAAAAGTCAAGTCTTTTCTTGAAGGAGAGAGGACATTGTTCCAGCCTAAGATCAGGAGGGAGCAGATTCCATTGTTTGGAACCCGAAGCGGATAGAGCTCTTTTTCTGAAGGAGGGCTTGATGATAGGTGCTTGAAGTGTGCCTCTCTGGGCTAGTCTTAGAGGACGGGCGGAGGCGTGGAGTTGTAATGGTATTGTAAGATCCAGAGGAGTGATGTTGTGTATGGCCTTGTGAGTGACTGTTAACAACTTGTGAAGTATTCTGAACTTAATTGGGAGCCAATGTAATTTCTTTAAAATAGGAGTAATATGGTCCCTCTTGTTTGATTTTGTGAGAATCCTTGCAGTTGCGTTCTGAAGCAACTGTAGGGGCTTGAGTGAGATGTCTGGCAGGCCGTGCAGAAGTGCATTGCAATAGTCAATTTTGGAGAATATGATAGATTGTAAGACTGATCTGAAATCCATGATAACCCCGAGGTTTCTAACCTTGGGTGAGAATGCAGGGAGCATTGGATGTTGAGGGTTGTTTAGCTGTATGTTACCATCTTGTGTGATTAGTAGGAGCTCTGTCTTGTCTGCGTTGAGTAATAAGTTGAGCTTTGAGAGGAAGTTGTTAATGCAGGTGAAACAGGTTTTCCAATGGAGAATAGTTTTTTGCAGCGATTCGGTGATCGGTATCAGTATTTGTACATCGTCCGCATAAAGGTAATGGGTAAGTTTGAGCTCAGATAGAAGTTTGCAAAGCGGGAGAAGATAGATGTTAGAAAGAGTCGGGGGTAACGATGATCCTTGTGGAACTCCTAGGGTAGAGATGAAAGGCGGGGATTCTTTGTTGTTAATTTTGACTTTATAATGCCTATTCTGCAGGAAGGAAATGAACCAGTTTAGGACAGTGTTTTTGATGCCGATTTCAGAGAGCCTTTCAATGAGACACTGGTGGTTCACTGTGTCGAATGCGGCCGATAGGTCTAGGAGTATAAGCAGGCAGGGCTGTTTCATTTCTAGGTTCATGAGGATATTGTCTGAAAGAGAAATGAGGAGGGATTCCATATTTCTGGCTTTATGAAAACCGAGTTGTGCGGGAGAGAGGATATTGTTGATGTCCAGGAAATCGGAAAGTTGTTTGTTGACTACTCTCTCCAGAACCTTGGCGATGATAGGGAGGTTTGCAATCGGTCGAAAGTTTGCTGGGTTGTCTGTGGAGAGGTTTGGTTTTTTTAGGAGGGGTTTTAAGATAGCCAGTTTGAGAGGGTCAGGGACATGGCCTTGTGCTAGTGAGGCATTTATAATCTGAGAGATAGGCTTGGAAACTTCGGTGGCACAAGTTATAAGGAGGTTGGCTGGGATCGCATCGAAAGGGTGAGAGGCTGTTTTTAGTTTCCTCAGTAGTGATTCTATTTCTAGAGAGGAAGTGGATTCAAATTCT
The DNA here is from genome assembly GCF_901001135.1 of Rhinatrema bivittatum. NCBI lineage: Eukaryota > Metazoa > Chordata > Amphibia > Gymnophiona > Rhinatrematidae > Rhinatrema > Rhinatrema bivittatum. The sequence continues at coordinate 140,894,247 of NC_042616.1, forward strand.
TCCAGGTATGTCTTGAAAGGTGAGGAGGCAGTGAGGGGTTGATTCGACTTATAGCTAAGAGGCACTGTAGCGAGGAGAGGGCATGACTGGCCCGGAGAAGTTACAGTTTTGCGGGAGGCCAGTAAGTTAGCTATTTTGTCTTTAAAGTAGTTAGCCAGTTCTATGGATTTGATAGCTGCTTTGTCATCTGGGATGGCAGGCACAGGTGGTTTGGTGAGAGAAGAAACCAAGGTGAAAAGAGCTTTTGGATCGAAGATGAAATTGTGGATTTTCTGGGAATAGAAGTCTTTTTTTGTCTGAAGAATTGTGATCCTGTAATGGTGCATGAGCGATTTGAAAGATGCTAGGTTTGAGGAAGAAGGATTCCTGCGCCAGTTCTGTTCCCTTTTTCTTAGTTCGCGTTTCATGGATTTCAGTTCTAGAGAGAACCAGGGTTTTTTCTTGTCCTTGCTAGAGAGGATGACCTTGGTTTTAAGGGGGCAGGTCAAGTCTGCCACTTTACTTGTGATTTTGGCCCATGAGGATAAGGCGGTGTCTGCGTCTGTGAAGTCTAAAAGATTGAGCTCTGGAGAGAGGTGAGAGATTAGGGTCTCCTGATTGCATAATTTTCTGAGTTGTATTGTGGCTTTCTGTGTGGGAGAAGGTGTAGAGAGTTGGTTAAGGAAAGAAGTGGATATGAGTTTGTGGTCTGACCATTGCCAAACAGACTATTTCTAATTGGCTAGCAGATTGCATCTCCTTATGTTATGCCCAGACAGGACTGCATCTTGGGGGTCAGGTCAAGGCTCATTTTGTCAGAGCCATGGCAGCGTCTGTGGCCCTCTTGCAAGCAGTTCTCATGGAGATCTGCAAGGCTGCAACATGGGAGTTCTCTCTACACATTCATGTCCCACTACTGTCAGGACAGGGATGGCCAATGCGACAGTAGGTTTGGCCAGTTTGTCCTTCGGAACCTTTTTGACATATAGAATCCAGCTCTCCCCAACTAGGGCCCGTTGTTTGGGTTCAGGCTGTCTTCCCCTCTGTTACCAATAGCACCAGTGTTGTTGTGCCCACTGGCACCCGATTAGGTGTCTGTTGGTCCCCTTTTGTGTTGGGGAGCAGCCTGTAGCTAGGGATTCACCCATGTGTGAGGACTACCATCCTGTTTGTCCTCGGAGAAAGCAGAGTTGCTTACCTGTAACAGGTGTTCTTTGAAGACAGCAGAATGTTAGTCCTCATGAAACCCGCTCGCCACCCCACGGAGTTGGGTTTCTCCTATTTTTTTATTGTTTTATTTTATCGTAATTCTATGTTACAAGACTGAAGAGGGATCTCGCGTGGACACGTGGTAAAGGGCATGCTGGGCATGCTCAGTGTGCCTAGTCAAAGTTTCTAGAAACTTTGGCATAAGTTTTCCGCATTGAGCTCCATATGATGATGTCACCCATGTGTGAGAACTAACATCCTGCTGTCCTCAGAAAACACCTGTTACAGTAATCAACTCGGCTATATCCTCTCCAGGAGGTACTTCCTCCTTCTCTGTTGCCTCTCCCTCTGCTGATGCAGATTCCACAGAATGCAAACATTTACAGCAATCATTTTAGCCTTATTATTCACCACCACCAGTGCACCCAGACTCGCTACCACTACTACAATTAGAGCCACCACCAGTACACCCAGACCCATCACCCAAACAGTAGGCACACAAATTCTCAAGCAGCAGGCACACACAGCTGGCACACACAGAATAAATGAAAAAAAAGAGCAACCAAACAGATAATTACAAGCACTGAAAATGATTCCACAACAAACTCCTTACCACAATCTCCAGGACTAACCACGAATCCAACCACCAGGTGCCAAAAGGTAAGGGAGGTTTACATTCCACAGATTAAACAGCAGGTGTAAACGTGCACACACATGTTTGATGACGTATGCGCATATTCCGTTTATCAAATATGTAAACCCTGTCCTGGAACACCCTCTCTTTGCATACAGACACTTGCGCACAGCACCAGATGAAAGTTTTATTTCAATAAAGCCGTTAATAAACCCAGATAATAATATGAAAATTCACTTGACCAGCAAAAAGGTCGCTCCTGTGCGTACTAACTGATTTTACATGCATAAAACTCCACCTAAGATTTTGAAAACTCACCCCTAAAAAATTGCATAGTTTGGAAAGAAACTACGTTATGTTCTTTATTAGATCATTTGAGAAGGTGTCACGTGACAAGGGAGGGGAAAGGAGAGAACAGGAAAGGGCACGAGTGTTTCACCAAAAGCACAAGGCACAACTATATACGACGCAGGAGGTAAAGGGGAAGATGAAAAGATTATACCCCTAAAAAATGAGTATTGGTTTTAGCCTCCTTCCACTCCTCCCAGTATTTTATGTGTAGTTAAGCTACTTGCAGATATCAAGTAATCTGAGGTCCAAAGTTAATTATAGAGCTCTCTTTTATTAGCCTAATGCTCAGGCAGTTGGATCCTATTTGTGGCCTTAGATTTCTTTTCCCATGGAGAGCACATTTCAGTTTTCCAGATTCTCTGCTGGAGTTTTTCTGAGTACAGAATTTGCAACCGTACATCTGTAAAAGAAGAGAAGGTATGGAAAGAGAGCTCTTAAGAAGTAAAAATACCAGATGTAGTCTTGCGTCTTTCAGCTTCTTTCAGGCGTTTCAATTAAAAAGATATAAATAGTACTTTGCATGGAACTACTTAATGTCTATCCACATCAAACGTTTCCCATGTAAAATGTGTGAGCTCCCTCTCAAATCAGGCAGAGGCACTAAAGACTTTTCTGCCAGATATACTGTAAGTGCAAAAGATTTCTGTGAGGAACAAGCTAAAGTATCAGTAAACCCTGCAAGTAAAATTGCTCTCTCTTCCAGCAAAGAATTCTGGTTGCCATGTTAGTCCACTTGGATACATGGGGTTACGGTTCAACAATCCAGCTATAAGTGATAGCTTCTTTTTAGACTAACAGCACATCTGTGACAAGCTTTCAAGAATTATCCTCTGATCATCAGATAACCATCATGGCCAGGGGTAAAGCGGGCAAGTGGCATCACATGGTGTCAAACAGACCAATCAGGACACTCCATCACCACAGAAAAACGGCTGCTGGCAAAGTGACAAACTTCCCTTCTGCTAATTATAGAAAATCAAGGTGCAACTAAAGAAATTAAAACAGAGGAGGCATCCCTTACAGCACAATTCTCTTTATTTTATAAGACAGTGGATGAACTGGAGGCCAAAATCACATCACTACTGAACTGAAAGGGGAGATGCAAGATGCAAATAATAGAGAAACAAGCTGAGAATTTGGGGAATTCCACAGAGAATGGAAGGAAATGATCCAGTGAAATTTATGGAGATATTCTTGCCAAAGCTACTGGAAATTCAGTTTATGAAGGACTTTGAGACAAAGAGCGCATAAATTACATTCCCATTAAACCAGCAACAAACAATTTCTGAGACCAATGGTGATTGGTTTCTTGATACATTCTCAACTAATGAGATCCCTGCAAAAATTAAAGGTGTGGGTATCTGTGCTATAGGAAATAAAGAAATGTTTTTAGTGGTAGGGAAGAAGGGGCGAGCTTTGGGTCTACAGGAAGATTTGTAATTGGGGACTGTTAATTCTAACTGTGTGCAAGAATTTATGGTAACAACAAAATGGAGTCCTGGAGAGCTTCTACACAGGGAGGATAACTTGCAAGCAACTCCATGTAGCCTTATATACACGAATATATGGTCGTGTGGAGATGTATTACAGTATATTATAATCTGTGCGCGTCAGGTATGCGCAAATTATAAAATACGTGTGTGTTTTCCCCAACATAAGTGTGTATATTCCGTTGTGCACCAATATCTGCAATGCAATGAACGCGCCTACTTTCATACTTTCTCTACTTATATTTTATAAACGTATACGCGCACATTTTATGCACACAAAAAATACAACTTGACTGCGTAAAAACCTCAATTTCTATGCAGAAGTTGGCACATTTTAAAACATGCACCCGTAATCGAAAACACCAGTTTCCTGATAATGCCACCAGTTCACCCAGTTGGTAACCAGTTCCTTGATACCATCCTACTACTTCACTTTCAACTCCCCCAGTTCACCCAGGCTTCCAACCCAACAACAGCAGATAGCAGACGAGTCTGATATCATTTGCGCTGGATAATTAGCAGGTGAAAACAGTGTGAATACGTTGCCTACTGTATTTGCGTAAACCTCATAAAACAGCAATTTATCCGTGTTCTCCTTGCCTCTGACCCAGAATGTCCCTATGTTGAGGAATAATTTGGTTTTGTATGATAAAGTATGGGACAGGTATTGGGAATTTTACAATTCTGCTTATATATAATTGGAATGTGTTATTCTTTTTCTTGTCCTTACGTTCTTTGGCTATGAACTATGGAATTGTTCTTCATTGTATTTGGAGTGTTGAACTGCTCTTGGGTTTATAAATAAAGAGTTAAAAAAATAAAAATGTGCTCACGAAACTGAAAATATGCATGTATTTTTGATGTTTGTAAAATAGCATGTACAAGTTACTTACGCATGTATATGCTAAATTTACACATGTAACTCCTTTGAAAATTGACCTGAATGTGAATAATATTTCAGAGGCTGCCTGTGAAATGTAATGGACATGCAAAGAATGCACCACAGTAATCCAGGTATGATCCTGCCTACTTATTGTCAGGAAAACTCAATACATCTTCCAGTCTGTCCCAGACAGCAAGATTTACTGATTTCTGCTTTGGTATTGTGTGCTTTCAATTCTTGTCTACCTTTTGCTTGAAATTCGGTTCTTAAGTGCCTTAACATAGAGCACTGAAATGCCTTGGCTCCAAGACCGGAGGAAACATTAACCCTGAGAGCCCTTACCCACCCAGCCCACTTCCTGCTATTCTTATACAGATTGTTAGTGGGAAAGAGGCCTGATTCTTGCAGCTTTAACCAATTAAATAAGTGATCTATAAATCCTCCTTTTGAGACTGCTTTATATCTTGCCCTTGGTTCTACTGGATAATCAGCACTGAACTTAACTACCTAATATAAGATGAGAAGAAGAATCATTGCTTTATAATTGTGCTAATGGTTTGACTGTTTTTCCCTACTGTTTATAGCTTCTTACCTCAGTTGGTAGAGTAATTAAAGCAGGCTTTGAAATGCTAATTTCTCCTACTTAGTCCCACTGCCTGTTTGGATTTTTTTTCCCCTCTGCAGTTTCTTCCTGGTCTTTTTTCACTTCCAGTTCAACGGAAACCTTGGCTGAGATCTGGTGGCATGAGCCTTCATTCACAACTACCCAAGGATTTTCCCCTATTTTATACCTGCCACGCCTTTTACATTTCTAGGCTGCTCATTGCAGTCACGGTTCGGGGGGGGGGGGGGGGGGGGGCATGCACCGAGGCTCCTTCTAGAACCTTCTAATCATGGGCCCTGAAACCAGCCACCAGGTGTCACCTTTTAGGAGTGACCAAGTCTCCCTCCCCCAAGGGGCTGCAATCATTGCCTCTGCGGCATCCCCAGCCTCGGCTGGCTGGCCTAGGGAGCGGAAGACTCAACTCGATTGAACTGGGGAAGCTTCCATATAGCAGCGTACAGCACTTGCCAACTACGCTGTCCATCCTGCCCCATTGCCTAGAGAAAGCAGAGACCTTTTGCCTCAGTTAAAGTGATCCACTCAAATCTTGCCTAAAGAACGCATGTTTGAGACAGCTTCTAAATCCTACAACTGGTTCTTCTCCCTGTACATAGCCTTGTTTTTAACCAGTTTCTATAATAATCAAGCTCCCGAACCTCCCAAAAACTCTCATTTGTCTTGTCTCTGCGCCTGGACTAGATTGTAAGTACCATAAAGCAGGTGCTGTGTCTCGTATGTGTCTGTACAGTTCTGCGTGCACCTTGCAGTACTTTCTAAATGAATAATAATGTGACGAAGATGAGCTAAAACATCATTTAACACTGAACATGAACCAGGGAGTTTTGCCAACAACCTATGACTTAAATAGAAAATATGGAGATGTAAGACATGAATACGTATGAAGTAACAGAGATCATTTATGGGAATCTGTTTTGCCTTATAAGGGAAGTGATAGCATATTCACTGACCTAAAAGTGAAAAATCTTAATGAAGGGGTCATCCATTATGGAAGCGCAGTGTTTTACATGCACAGGGGAAAAAAAAAAGGCTATCAAAGAATTCCAGAGAGATACAATGCATTCTGCATGGTACAAGAGTCATCAGAAGAACTGCTGCAAATCATGTGCATGCGATGATCATACGATCTGTTAGCGAAACTGTGTCTGGATCTGAAAACGTTTGTGTATGTGAACTTAACTGTAAAAGTAAGAAAAAAAAAAGGTCTAAGGTGGCTCCTTTGCAAAGTGTAAATGTCTCCAGATAGTTGCTGGGAAATGCAGCAAGCGTGGAAGAGCAACGTTTGTGAGCAGCTATTAGTTAATACACATTTTGTTTTTAAAAGATACTTTTCCAATAGCCCGCACAGGCAAAGGTCTGTGGGTACTTTTTACCTGCGCAGAATGTATAGTTACAGTCATAGGGGCAGCTTTCTTTGTGTAAAATAGTCAGTGACAGAATGCTAACTCTTGTATGTGTGACTCGTGCACTAAGTTTAACATCGTGTGCATAGTAAGCAAGCATCACTAGTACACTGTGCTTGGTTTGTAACAAAACTGGCAGCAGCAGTGGGGGAGGACCAGGACGACATCAGTTAAAGTCAGCACTGTGCTGCTTGTTTTGTTCTGACCAGTGTCTATACTAGATCTTTGAAGAACATACTGATTCAGGTTAAACATGTGAAGGATTTGAAGAATTAGAGGATGGGGATATTGAAATTTTAGTAGCTTAGAAGGGTTTGGAGAATCTAGTTACTGGCATATCTGGTGAGCAGCCGCAGGTGAAGAGCATAGCCATAAAAGCAGTAAATGATAGTGCCAGGGCCAAGAGTAGCCCCCAGGTAGAGCAGATAGTCAAGAGCATGAGAAAATGACCCTGGCCTTATGCCTCCTGGTCCAGCCTAAACTCCAGCTCCTGTAGCACACTCAAGGATCCAGAGAGTGGATCCTGCACAACAATGAAGGCGTGGAGGCACTTTAGAATTAAGGAGAATCAGCATTTTGTAGAATGCATTCACTGTTGGAAGGCCATCAGTAGACGAAAGGTACTCAGTCATCTTTCAAATAATTGTATGCAGTATCATTTGCAAAATCAACAGCCAATAATGTTGGTTTCAGGGGAGGATGACATTAGTCTGGGGATCCTGTTCGCCACTCAAACCATTGGCAGCGGCAGGAAAGCCATAGCAAAGGGGAAGTCCATCTCCCAAGCTAACCTCCTGGCAACTTCCCCTAGTGAGGTAGAAACCAGAAGTCCCCACTCATGCATTAGTAGCAGCATGCCACCATACAGCAGATGGGGTAGTCTTCTGTATCACTGTCCTGGGGCAAGAGGCAGGAAGAATCAAATGTAGTAGCACAGTGTGTCAGGGAAATGACTGCCCTGGATGATCAATGCCTGAAAGTGGTTGAGAACGTGGGATTTAAGAGGCTGCTACACCTCTTAGCCCCCAATTACAAAGTTCTCTCCAGAACAACATTTAGTAGGCAGGTGATCCCACCCTGTAAACCCAGTGCTGTACTCAGATGCAGGCACAACTGGCGATGGCAGAAGGGAGCAGCATCCATTTTACTAGTGACATCTGGATCAGTCAGAATGCTATACATTCCTGCCTCTCCCTGATGGCACACTGGTGACTGGACAAGGTAGGGTCAAGCAGCAACTCTAGCAAGGGGAAGCACCAATAGGGTTCAGAGGGGGCTATGCTGCATACTTAGGTGATGGACAAGAACCATACCTCACTCCATATTTTAGCAGTGATAAGGGAGATGATAGAGAGCTAGTAGATAGCTGACTGTTCCTTTTTTTTTTTTTTTTTGTTACAGATGGTGACAGGACCATTATCAGGGCAGTGAGTGATGGGTGCTATAAAGGAATACAATGCTTTGCACTCTTGCTGCATCTGGCAGAAACAGATATTCTGGGGCTGGGGGCCAAGGACTGTGGTAGCTCTGTGCTCCAGGAACTGATTGAGCATTGCAGAAAAACTGGGAAATTTTAGGCAGACTGTGAAAGATGAGCAGCAGCTCTATGAGAAGCAGGAAGCAGTGGGGGCAACTCTGTACCAGGTTACTCAACATATAAGCACAAGGTAGAATGCCACCTTTTTGAGGATGCAGAGGCTAATGGAGCCAGATGGGGCTGGATGAGATACATCCCAAGGTACTAAGGGAGCTAGGAGGGATGCTGGTGGATCCGTTGAAGGGCCTGTTCAATTGATCCCTGGAGACAGGAGTGGTGCCACAAGACTAGAGAAGGCTGGTTGTAGTCCCACTTCACAAAAGTGGTAGCAGAGAGAAGGTTGGAAACTCTAGCCCGGGTAGCCTTGTTTCAGTGGTAGGAAAATTAATGGAGACCCTGCTGAAAGAAAATCTACAATCCAATGGGATGCAGGATCTGGAGCAACATGGTTTTACAAGAGTAAGATTGTGCCAAATTAATGATTTTTTTTTGATTGGGCAATTTGAGAATTAGATTGAAGATGAGCACTTGTTGTGATTTACTTGGATTTCAGCAAGGCATTTTTGTTGTAATCCAAAAGAGCTGTACATATTGGGGGGGGGGGGGGCAAGAGACTAATGTGCACAGATTGGGAGAGAGACCTTGGGTGATAATATCTGATGATCTGAAGATAGCAAAGCAATATGACAAGATGGTGACTCGAGCCAGAGAGATGCTGTCCTGCACTGAGAGAGGCATAACCAGCAGGAAAAAGGAGGAAGTAACGCCCCCTATATAGGACATTGGTGAGACCTCACCTGGAGTACTGCGCTCAGTTCTGGAGCCTGTATCTCAAGAAGGAAACATTTACGATGGAAGCGATCCAGAAAAAAAGGCAACCCAAATGCTGTAGGGTCTGCACGAAAAGACATATGAAAAGAGATTTCAGAACCTAAATACGTATACTTTAGAGAAGAGGAGAGACAGAGGGGACATGATACAAACTTTTAAATACCTGAAAGATATAAATAATGCACAGGACTCAACCTTTTCCAATGGAAAGGAAGCAGAACTATAGGTCATATGAAATGAAACTCCAAGGGGACAGACTTAGGAGCAAAATCAGGAAATATTTTTTCACAGAAAGGGTGGTGGATGCATGGGATGCCCTCATGGAAGAGATGGTGAAGACAAGAACAGTTATGGAATTCAAAAGGACATGGGATAAGCACACAGTATCCCTAATGGCTAGAAGATGGAATCAAAGAAACGGGGTAACCTGTAGTAACCTTTGCTGTATCATTTCGGTATGAGGGTAATTCACTTGGAGTGGCAGTTATAACCATAAAGAGAAGATATGGGGATAACCCTGCATGAAGCAGTAGGTACAACCCTAAATAGGTAGCCAGCATGGATCATTTTGGTCTTTATCTGTGTAACGCTGGCCGTGGGATGTCCTGTGACCAGCCGCATTCACCCCCATTTTCACGGCTCACACACCACCGAGATGCTGTCCTACCACATCAGCCTGGGGTCTTCTAGGTGTGTGCGGCATGCCTCCTCTTAAAAGCCCTGCAGTGGGAGAACCCTCAGTTGGCACACTCTGATGATGTCATGCGGCGAGGTATTTAAACCCCCACCATGCTATGAACTGATACCTCAGCACATGTCTTCCTGCTCCTGTAGTGCATGCTGCTATTGCTGTCTTGTGCTTGCTTTGCCTTGTCTCGTGGTTTTCTTTGCCTTGCCATGCTGTTTCCTTGCCCATTCTTGTTGTGCCTTCACTAATTTGTTTCATCCGTGTTTTAATCCCCTATCTTTATCCGTCTATTTGTCCGTCTCTGCCTGACTCCTGGTTTTGATCCCAGCTTTGGACCCTGATTATGCCCTTGGACTGTTGTTTGCCCTGACCTCAGCCTGGACCTCGACACTGCTTGATCTCCACCTGCTTAGACCTTGGCCTGGACCTCGACACCATTTGCTCATTGTCCGCCTGGACCTCAGCCCACTACTCAATTTCATCTGACCGCTTCTTACCTGTCAGCCCCTGCAACTTAAGGGCTAAACCTGAGGAGAATGAGGCTGGTATAGGTGAAATCCTAGACCTAGTCCTTGTTTGTGCGAGTCCACCTGCTGTCAGTGTGGGCTGAGTAGGTTAGCCTGCTAGCTGCATCAACCATGCCACAGCCCAAGGGCTCACATCCATGACAATCTGCCATCATTTACTATGTTGTTTTGTACTATGTTGTTGGGTGGATGCTGAAATTGGTGTGACTCACTCACTGGGGTGTCAGGATTGCTTGTAAATCATGCAGGTGACACAAAGTCCTGAAGCCCTTCAAAGTTACTATGGAGGATCTGAGTTCAAAAGCAGCCACCCTGGGTGAGGTCATCCTCATAGTCAATACACTGGAGGCAAAGTTACAGAGTTTCCAACAGGAACGGGGACTGGCACAAGAAGTGTGAGTGCTCGTGGCCTCCTTGCAGCTGCAAGTGCAAAATTGGCTCAGACCCTCACCTAGTTGGATCCTTACATATTGGCCTCCCGTGTGACCCATACCCGAAAGGGAACATGGCCCTCCAGTTTGGAATTCTGGCTTACTGGAAGGAGAAGCTAGGGATTAGGGTGCGGGAACGGGAGCACCGGAGGAAGAAGGGCAGTAGGGATGCAGCAAGGGAAAGGGTGGTGCTCCCCATGAAGTATTATGAGCATCAGCAGCACCCTCTCAGCCACCACTTCCTCCCTCAATCCTGTGGCCACCACAGAACAGGATCGCCTGAGACAAGCCATTCCCAGCACAGAGATCTCCTGACATATATCCACGCTGAATGTGAAGCCCAGCATCATGTACCTGTTTTGCATTATTCTTCTCTTTATGTATCACTTTGCACTTGTCCACATTGAGAAGTGAATTTTCAAACGGGTTTCATGTGTAAAAATAGCATATATGTGTGACAGTAGCATGTATGTATGTGTATGCCATTTGATAAAGTTCAAGAGTGTGTGTGTACTTGCAGGTATTGCACATTTATTTTACTGGAGGTAAAAATGGGCTTTCTAGGAGCATTCCAGGGCGAGGCTCAGAAGTTAGAGATTATTAGCAATATGTCTACAATTTCATTTTTTAGTTATATGTCAGAACTCTGGGGTGCATACCATCTAGTCCCAGTGATTTGTTAGTCTTTAGTTTGTCAATTAGCTCTATTGCATCTTCCCCGTTCACTGTTATTTGATCCAGTTCCTCTGAATTACCAGCCTCAAAGAATGTTACCGGGTTAGGTCTCTCTCCGACCATCCTCCTGAGTAAAGACCAAATGAAAGAATTCATTTCGTTTTTCTGCTATGGCCTTGTCTTCCCTGAGTGCCCCTTTGTACCCCTAGATCATCTGGTGGGCCAACTAATTCCCTCACTTGCTTCTTGCTTTGAATATATGTGAAAAAAAAATATATTTCAAGTTTTTGCCTCTCTGGTAAGTTTCCTTTCAAGTTCTCCTTTGGCCTGCCTTATTAATGCTTTACATCTAACTTGCCAGTGGTTATACTCTATCCTGTTTTCTTCGTTCGAATCCACCTTCCAGTTTTTAAAGGATGTCCTTCCGATTTTAAAAGCCTCTTTCACGCCACCATTTAATGATTCTGGCAGCAGTTTTGTCTTTGGTTGGGTCTCAGTCAAATGAGCCATTTTAAGAGAAGGGACCACCAGAAGTATCTTACCAATAGAGCACAAAAAAGTGAGAGGTAGAATAATGCATAAACGGCTCTTTCAATTAACTCTGGCCTTCCAGTTTTAATGGCTTTAAAATCCAAATCTAGTATCTTCTTTGTGCTTTACCCCTTATTCAGTGATTTGAGGTGCTGATGATACTCTTCTTCCTGCCTCACTCTGAGGCTTGATGTTTCGATGCCACTTGCCACTCTTTTGGTGTCTTGGGATGCGGATGCTGCTGCTGTTGGTGCCCTTTGCCACTCTTTTAGTGCCTTGGGCTTTTCATGTCGGGACATTCACATTGAACATGCATAAGATAGATTTGTATGCACTGCATCTCATGCATATTCAGTGTAGATATCATGAAAACTGGACTGGAGCTACCTACCCCTGGCCTTACAGTGTCATTGCCTCAGGTGCCACTCTCTTGTTCCTCTCTTGGTGCCTTGGAGAACTGTTCACACCTCTGCTCTTGATCCCTTGGTATTCTCCTAAATCAGTGTTTTAGAATGGTAATGTTACAGCTACTGTGTCCTTTATCCTCGCTCAGTGCTTTGGCGTGTGTTTGCCATTTCTCCTGTTATTCTGCTCCTCCCTCGGTGCTTTCAGGAAAGTCTGGTATGCTAGGGACCCTCTCCGCCATCACAAGAATCAGCATCAGGAAAGGCACAGCATAGGGGAAGTCAATCTTCCAATCTGACTTTCTGACCTCTTCCCCTTTCTGATGCCATAAAGAAGCTACATCAGGACCACTACAGACCTGCTCCAGTGTTTCCCCCTGGCTTTACCCTAAACAGGCATAATTCATCGTCTTTCAGCCAGCAGTCTAGAAGGTTCAATTGGTCTTTCACCCCTACATACAGGTCTGAGGACCAACTTTCATACCAGGGCTGCTGTGGACTACTCATTTCTCCCCAGGGACAGTACGTTCACCATCTTTCTCCTACTAGATAGTTCCATTAGCCTTCTGCCCCTATACCGAGGCTCAATGACCAATTTGCATGGCAGGACCACTACAAAACTCCGTCACAGTTTGCTCTGGCTTCATCCCCTTGATCATGATGCTTTGCCTCTCACGGTGCCTTGGGGTGTTTATGCCCCTCTTATGGACTACTGGGGTGTTCGTGTCACTGTTAGTGCACTTTGCACCTCTGTTGGTGATCTGGGGTGTTCAAGCCTCTGTTCTGGCTGCTCTGCCCCTCTCACGGTGCCTTGGAGGTGTTCCTGCCAGTGTTGCTGTTACTTTGCCTCACTCTTGGTGTCTTGGGAGTGCTCTTCCCTCTGCTGCTGCTGATGCCTGCCTGCAAGTTTCATTAAACTTGGATTAAAATATCTCAGTTTTAGAAACAGTTTTAGAGTCCAAAATAAAATGCATTGCTTCCATTGATTTCAATAGAAACAAATTAAACAAAATAATGAAATGTAATTGTTATTTATTTACTTGTTTGTGTACCGTCACTCTGTATTCAGTCAAGGCGGTTCACAACAAATGAATAAAATAACTTTGGAAGTGAAACAAGCAAAAAATGACAGAAAATGGCAAATGAACCGAAATAAGGAACCAAACCAATTTTTTGGGGGGGGCACATTCTTATCCCAGACAAGTGAATATTGTTTGGTTCAAACTGCGTATTAAAAAAATTGTGACTTCAAACATAAAATATATGAACACCAAAAAGCGTTACGATCTTACAGAAATTACTGTTGTGCTCTCTTGGACGATACTTTTCCATCTGCTTGCGACTATGAATATTTTATGCACAGAGGGCACGGCATTTAATTGACTTTACTTATTCACACAGCACATACACAGTAGATGTTTTCTTATATAAAGAACAAAACCCTGCTGTCTACTGTAAATGACCAGATTGTTTTCCTTTTAACAAGGACAGCCTGCATCAGTCTTAATGGAAGAAAATCTCAGTCTAATTTTGTGGACTTTAAAAGATGCTGTTAAGGTTTTTTTTTTTGCCCCCATTTATCCTCCCTGGACAGGCCTTTCACGTTTCCCATTCAGCTTGTACACCAAGAGGTCAGCACTTGCCTTTTCTCCGATTATTCCCACATCTGCCTCCTCTCCGTATGAACAGCGGTGCACAAAGCTCTGGTGTTCTGAAGAGCAGGTTGCAGCTACTTCCTGGGGCAATTTCCCTGCTTTTCCCATTACTGGCCAGAGGACGCTGGCAGGAAGGCAGCAGCTGTTTTTGCTTCAGAGAGGTGCATTCTTTCAGAAGGACTCTCAACGCTGGAGAGAAAGGGAAACTATTGCCAGAGACAGTGATAGGATCCAGGACTCTGACAGAACTGTAGGAAGTGTTACCCGCCAGTCTATCAGCTGCCGCTCTGGAGTGTAGTCTTTTGATTTAAATATAGCATAAATTGTGTACTGAGGTTAGTCACACAATGAGGCATTGTAATATGAAGTTAATGTGCCCTGAATTAGGACATGCTGTACCTAGAAAACAACCAGAGCTAGCAATATATATCTAATGAGGAGATATTTGTAACGCAATGCAAGGGGGTCTAAGAGCCTCTGCTGAATGAGGACGCCAGCCTTTATTTTATTCTTTGACCCTCCAAATGAAAATTGCACTCGTCAAATGTCTTCCAAATTCACTTTCCATGTCACTTACAGCAGCAATGTTTATAGCTGAGTTACTAAACACATCTATTTGCCAATATTAATGAATGCTTTCTACTCACTGAGGATGTTTGCTTAAGTTAGTGATCCCATACAATTTCCTATTCCTCCTTTTGGGATTCAAGCTCAACTGGAACTGGTTACAGTTCCAATTGAGCCATTATTTGAAACTATTGGGGCATTTTCCCTGTTTTTTTTTATCTGCCACCCAACTCAGCCCAGCCAGTGCCGTGACGGCCCTTGGCCTGGGACCACAAAGCACAGCTCCCTCCATAACCAGGCTAATGGGGATCTCGAGTTTAGCCACTAGGAAGCCAGCATGAGGGGAGGTGGGGGACACTGGGAAGACTGTCACTGCATGCTGGCTACTATACCAGGGATGGAGTGCTGAATAAAGCTTTTAGGAAAATTGGCATCAAAACCAGTGCTTCAAGCCCCTGTGGGAGCTTCAATTCCACTCACCCCCCCCCCCCCCCCCCAAAGTGAAGAAGGCTTACCATGTCCAAAGGAACCCATCCCACCCCACATCCAGAACAAAGGCTAACTGCCCCCCGCCACCCATCCACCTTCCTTGACATCCAGATCAAGAGACCAAAATGACTCAAAGTAACTACCGTGCTGACATCCAGATCAAGAGTCTGCTTGATCTGACATAATCCCCAAACCCCAGAGTCAAAATCAAGGGCCCACCAAAAAGCAATCTCTCAGCCCTGCCCTCTTCATCGCCCCAAGCCAGGGAACCCTCTCCCTGCCTACCACATCCAAAGGGCTAGAGAGAGAGCAAGATTCATTTTTTGCCCTGCCTACTCCACGAGTAAAATGTTGCCCGGTGCCCTTCTTCATGCAGGCCAAGAGGGAGGGGAGGGGAGAGGAAACCACAGCCCTCATCAGAGTCTGTATAGCCACTCAAGATTTAAGGACAACTGAGAAGGTGTAGTTAAGTTTTAGCATTCTTGATAAGGAATGTCATTTGTGTTTAACCTAAGGCAATATGCACTGACTGCAAATGAACTTCAATGAGCTACTCTGCTTAGCATGCATTTGCATGTTATGCAGCTCATTTAAATTTTTTTCACATTATATTCTTGGTTATTCGGCACTAGGGTTCACACAAGCGCATTAACACCGAGTTAATGCACATTAAATTATTGTGTTAACTAAAGCAGACATTTAATCTGCATTAACACACTTTAGTAAGACCTCAAAGTCTTCAATCAGTTCATAGATTATGATCCCCCAAAACGTCTTTGGTGTTGAATACAGTTGTGGATTCTTGAGGGTGAGCTATAGTCCAATCATAGTAAACCTATGGCTGGTACGGGAATCAGTGGCTTTTTTAGATTTTGATACTATGTCTAAGAAATGCATGGCCTACCATGCCGTGCAGTTAAATCTCTCTGGTTTTGGTGGAATAATGCTTTCAAAGTGCATAAACTCCCCCTCACTGTAAACAAGACAGCAAACATATTCCTAGTAGCTTCTGCAAGAACTCTCTGGTACACAACTAATAACGGTGTTCTCTGTGCTTGGGCTTATGATTATGGCTCAACATTCCTCTCGCCAGGCATATGCTATTTTGATGACATGTCATCCTCACAACAAATTCCAAAGACTGAAAGTCCACATCCAATCCAAACTTCTGACCGCCTGACACCTCTTCCTACGGAGTAATCCAGGGGAAGGAAGGGAAAAAACGTGCCTCTGTAGCTAGTTCTGCAGGAAGGAACCCAATTCTTCCCCAATGTCAGATACAGAGATTGGATCAGAAATTGCTGGACTAACACTTTTTCCTAGAATGTGGTTACTATATAATATGCACCACTATCTGTTCTCATCTAAAATCAAATCGTGTCTCTTTACTTTTGTACTGATTTAGTGCGGTAGCCATATCTACTTCCACTGGCAAAATGCACCTCATTTCAACCCCTAAGTGAAAGTTTGTCACAAAGGTTGTTTGGAGAAACCAAAATTGCCAGTTAACTATTCTGCTAGATAGAGGCAACAGCGTGAGAATTAACACAGCAGCTTAACACAGTTGGGGGAAAATTCTCCAGGCATTAAGGGTCTGATTATTTCTTTTTCAGAAAGGTTTTTCTCCCAGTATGTTCCTATGAGGAAAGGCTTTGCCAAATCAGGTCCAGCTCAGGTTACAGAGAGGATTTTAATGCCCAGCATTAATGTTTGAAACAGCCTGCAAATGAAAAGCAAAACTCCTGAATGCAG
The DNA here is from genome assembly GCF_901001135.1 of Rhinatrema bivittatum. NCBI lineage: Eukaryota > Metazoa > Chordata > Amphibia > Gymnophiona > Rhinatrematidae > Rhinatrema > Rhinatrema bivittatum. The sequence continues at coordinate 140,910,905 of NC_042616.1, forward strand.
ATTTGGAGCCACTGCTTTCTTTGGAAATGTGTGGCTTTAAGAAGGTGCTCTGCTCCCACGTTAGCATGAGCTTGTCCAAGCTGAAGGCAGGAGTGACATCTCCTTCCCTAGCTTTTAAGGAAAAGACAGCAACTTACTTTGCTTTCACGCCCTCTCCAAGAAGTCACCTGCACTGCCTCAGTCGCAAGAGAGACATCGAGTCTGATCCAAGTGAGCGCCGTCCTCAGCTTTCAAAATAGAAGCCTGGGCTAAACCTTTGTATTTCGCACCGATTCGTCCTGCTCCCTAGATGGACGACGGGAAAAAGCCGAAGAGTTTCCTCTCTGCTGGCTGAAGGCAAGGCAACAGCATTTTCTTTTGCTCAGCGCTCCGGGTTAGACTGCTTTAATAATAAGTTGATGCAGTTTTCCAGACAAGAAGCCAGTTTCTCCTCCCTTTGGAATTCAGTTACTACCTAACCTCATTGGTTTGATGCTCAACCACAGACTGCATCACAGCAGATGACTCAACCCCTGAACAATTTTTTTTTTCTCTTTGCAAACAGAAGATCCACACTGAAGAATCAAAACGACTCTTCTAAGTGAGACTACCACAGAAAACAAAAGATCACAAGTTGATTTTATTTTTATAGTGGAACTAGGCATTTTATTGTCTAAAAATAAAACACTAAAAGAAACACGGGCTGGTTTCTCACCAGCAGAAGCATATACCTCTATCAAGATTCAACGGAATTCCATTGAGAAAAGCCAGAAATGGACCATTTCTAATATCTTGGTAAAAGATTTTCAAGAAATCCCACACCGATATCTTAAAGTAAACCCTGCAAACTTTTAACACACTAACACTAACAGGAAGAAGACAAAGAGCTGAGAAAAAGAGAATAGGTATTGATTAACCAACAGCTGCAAATTATCATACTGAACTCTGGCAGCACTCCTAAATCAACGCCATAGCTGTCTTATCATAACATTGCACAAGTGAGATCTCTTGAAAAACAACAGGGACGAGTAGAAATGGTTCAGAACAATTTGTAAACTATGTTCAGGAGCACTGCAAGGAATTCTACGCAAAATTCCAGGCTACACTAGGTGTGTGTGATAAGGAATTCTGTCTAGCGATTAGAGTTATGAAAACTTTGTACACTGAAAGAACCACCAGGCTCATCACCCTTCACAACAGTACAAAGGACAAACTACTTCATCTCCTTCTATCCAGGCTTAATGACCGATACACTCCCACTTGGGACTTGGAAATATTTCTGTCAAAAAATTATTCATGGATGTATCTGGGCCTTTTTATCAGCACTTCCTGGAGCAGGCGTTAATAGCTGAGCCTTCCTTAAACCAGTACAGAAAAGCAGAAAAAAAACTACTTTTCTGTACTGCCTCCTACTTAATATCATTGTGATATTAAGTAAGAGGAAAAACTAAAGCAATTTAACAAAAAAAAAAAAAGAGCAGGCAGTCGGGTACAAGAAACGGATGCTCATTTGAGAAGCGTCCGTTTCCTGAACCCACCCCTGGCTGTGCGACGTTTAGAGAAACCGACGCCAATAAACTCGGCGTCAGTTTTCCTAACCGGTGGACGGCCGACGCACTTCGGGCTCTCCTTGCTAACGTGACCCCCTAATTTAAATATTTCATGGCGCCCCCGGGGGGGGGGGGGGGGGGGGAGGGTGCCTGGGGGTGCGTAAAGTAAGGGATTTTCCTTCAGAGGAGGATCCCCAAGCTGCGTTATGCTAGAATACCCGGCGCGTGCTCGGAAGAAGTTAGCTGCCGAATCTCCAGGTGAAGTTTTTCAAAGTCATCATCAGAGAAATCAGTCCTTCAGCCCACAGATGATTCAATCAAACAAACCCATGGTGAGGTCTGCTAGAAGGACTGCCAGAGCTGCTAAGCCAAACCAAACTCCGCGGTGGTTCCCATTCATGGAGGAAGCATCTGCTGCTGCCTTGGCTGTAGGCAGGACTGAAGATGCAACATTGCCAGTGGATTGGGGGTGAGGTGGGGAGGGTCTCAAGCTTCTGGGACACTGGCTGTGGCTTCTGTGCAAGCAGAGGTTGGTGTAGGGAGCCAGAATGGCAAAGGGAGAAAATGCTGCCCTTTTCTCTAGCAATCAAACAGAATAGAGTTCTTGCCTCCATGCAGCTTTCTTCTCTTGCCATGGGACCCCCGTGTTTCAGTGAAGATCATTATAGCTCTAGTTCCAGAGAGTTCTAAGCTTAATGTCACCGTGGAAATGCTCTGGAAATTGATTGCAAAGAGTGCGCACAGGTTTCCCCATGAAACCTCATAACCCGGAGATCTCCGGAAACTCCATCCCCACCCCCACCCCCCCCCCTCACCACTTGGAAAGGTAACATTTGGTGAAAAACTCCCGTTTGCAAGTCTCACCTCAACCCCTCTTTTTTTGTTTAAAAAGTAACATCCCTGGCTCCTTGCCGCCCCATTGCCCAACATAGCCCACTCTCCGGACTGCCCCCCAGACTCACCAAATTCCTCCTGGTGGCTTAGTGGGGACCCGGGAGTGACCCCTCTGTTCCCAGACCCGGCGGCTACCATTTTAAAAAATGGCCCCGGCCCTTTGTCCCTATCATGTGACAAAGGCCACCACTGCCTCTGGGTAGTCCTGTCACAAGCCGGGGGCAAAGGGTCAGTGCCATTTTTTAAAATGGCAGCCACCGGGTCTGGGAGCAGAGGGGTCACTCTCAGGCCCCCATCAGACCAGCAGGATGAATGTGAAACATATGGGAAGGGGGCTGGGAGTGTGGGTCACAGGAGGGCTAGCAGCAAGGGTGGGGCTATTTTTTTTAAACAAAATGGTGGGGCAGTGGGTGGGTCATGTGAATCTGGGTTTTCTACCAAGTATCATCTTTCCAGGGGAACTCTGGCTGCCTCCAGGAGCAATGGGGGTGGGGTCTCTCCAGAGACCCCTGGGGTCTTTTCATTTTTTTAGGTATCTGGAAACAGCATGCAGTATTTGCAAATAGTGCACAGTATCTTCCAAAACAAAAAAAACACAAAACAAAAAAAAGTTTCAAACAAAACAAAATTCTAAGCGAAACAATTTTTGCTCTGCTCACCCCTGTTATCTGCTTCTTTGCATCTAATGACATGGACAGCTGTGCTTCTAGTTACTTACCAGTACAGACCAACATGGATTGGTCTTTAGGAATGTTTTATTTTCCTGAAGAAGGCCACAAAATTTCTCATTTACAATGTCAGAATTTTCCCCACTGTTTCAAGAAAGCAGGAGAACAAAGGGTTTTGGGTTTTTTTGCCTTCACCAGGAGATTATCAAAATTGAGCCGTAACAATATCCTTGCATTACCCCTGGAAGTACAAGGTTGCATTTAACCAGAAATGTTCCTGTTTTTGGATCCAGGTCAATCTGCCCAGACCCATGATACAAGTTTAGAGCAGGATTCTTCATCACTTCCGTTTTCTTAATTAACGATTCTTGTGGGGGAAGAGGAGAGCAGTTTCTGAGCTCAGCGAGTAATATCATAAATGTCCATCTGGCAAATATTTCTTTTATTCTGAAAACTCTGCGATAATTAATTTGTGGTATTTGTGAGGATCCGTCATTGGTGAGAGGCCCCAGGAACCAGCAGCTAGATGTCTGGGCAGGCAAGCTCAGACAGACAAACGGTGAGAGAAGAGAAGTTAAGTGTCTTCCACTTGAATCAACCGCCTTCCCCTCAAGGTGAGCCCTCAAGTATTAGGGGCGCAAGGCATGGGTAGCTGGGGTAACCCCTGATCCAAACAAGGTGCTAGAAGCCTGGAACACAGCAAAAGGCCGGAGTACATCAGGAAACCAGGAACATGAAAAAGGTTAAAGAGGAAAGCTGAAGGGAAGAATCAGAGGCGATGAAGTCTTCTGGGTCCAGGTAACAGGAATGAAGACAGAGTAAGAGGGCCAGGAAGTAGAACAAACTCTGGCAACTGGCTGACCAAAACCCCAAGTAAAAATACATATACTTAGGGCCTGATTTTAAAAAGCATTTACTCTCTTAAAACTCTGTTTTACATGTGTAAATGCACTTTACTTGAGTAAGTGGGTTTTAGAAAATTGCTACAATATAGGCCATTGAATTGTCCACAGGAATTTATCACATATGTGAGTAAATGGCTTTTGAAAATTGCTACGATAGTATGTTACATTTATGCGCATATCTCCTTTAAATATTCACCTGTTAGGTAGGAAACAAGATGGCCACTAGGAGAAAGTGAGGGGCACAGAGCTGGAAAGGACTGAATAGATAATCCAAGCAGCTCACAGCACCACCTGTAGGCCAAAGATAAATTCAGCAATAGATCCTCAAAGTATTGGTTTCCTCTACTCATTGAGGACTTAAACTTAACCAGGAAGAGAATACGTTCTTTCATAAATGTGTGAACATTTACAAGAGATGATCTTTTATTTCTTATTTTCTGTTTTCTGCCCCTTAGTTTATGGGTTGCACATTTTTTTTATATGATATATATGAGGTCTGACAATTAAGTTCGCAAACTTGCTACCGTGCGCTTACATTAACAGCACTGTACAACAGCTCGGTAAGTTTTCATAATCAGTGTCTCACAGCTGTGTTCGTGTCGATGTGTGGTGCTGTCTTGCTGAGTGGCATTCATTATTGTTGTTGTATGTTTTTGTGTGCTGTCGCGAACATGATCGGAGTTTGAATTAGAGCAATGAACAAACATTAAATTTCTTGTTAAACTTGGCAAGTGAAAGCAGAGACATGTTAGTCCAAGTTTATGGGGATAATGCCATGAAGAAAACAGCAGTGGTCAAATGGATTAAACGTTTTTCTGAGGGGAGAGAAAGCGTCACTGATGAAGAGAGGTCAGGGTGGCCAATAACGAGCAGAACTGACGACCACATTGCAAAAATTTGTCAAATTGTCAAAATCGTTGGCTGACTGTGAGAAACATAGCAGACCAAGAAAACATCGATATAGAAACAGGAAAATCTTAACTGAAAATCTTGGCATGAGAAAGGTGTGTGCAAAAACGGTTCCAAAGGAGCTCACCGATGAACAAAAGCAAAGGAGAGTCAAAGTTTGCCAAGACCTTTTGGAGAGGCAAGACGATGTTTTGGGCCGTGTTATCACTGGTGATGAAACATGGGTGTACAAATACGACCCTGAAACAAAGCGTCAAAGTGCAAAATGGAAGACAGCCAATTCTCCACAACCAAAAGGCTCCGTCAGTCCAAATCAAGAGTCAAAGCGATGTTGCTAACCTTTTTTGATATTGGAGGGGATTATTCATTATGAATTTGTACCAACTGGTCAAACTGTTAACCAAGTTTACTATTTGGAAGTGCTGAAAAGGCTGCGTGAAAAAGTTAGACGAAAAAGACCTGAACTTTTCGCCAGCAACTCATGGCTCTTGCATCACGACAATGCACCAGCTCACACGGCACTGTCTGTGAGGGAGTTTTTAGCTAGTAAACACCCTGTATTGGAATACCCTCCCTACTCATCTGATCTGGCCCCCAATGACTTTTTTCTTTATCCGAAAATAAAGGAAATATTGAAAGGAAGACATTTTAATGACCTTCAAGACATCAAGGGTAATACGACGACAGCTCTGATTGGCGATTCCAGAAAAATAATTCCAAAGGGTGGTGTGGACTAGGCGTTGACGTCGGTGCATAGCTTCCCAAGGGAAGTACTTCAAAGGTGACCGTCGTGATATTCAGCAATGAGGAATGTAGCACTTTTTCTAGGATGAGTTCATGAACTTAATTGTTAGCCCCTCGTATTTATAAAACTTATATTTAAAAAAAAATGTCACTTGTTTGAGTAAATACAAATAGTTGTATCCTGCTGAAAGGCCTCACACAACAACAGAAAAATTCCAATTAAACCTCTTTACCATCCACAGAAGGAAAAGCAGAGTCTTTAGGAGAAAAAGGATGCCCCTGACCTGCCCAACAGAGACAGAGGGACCCTCCAACTGTCACATGGATTCTCTAACCTGAGTCCAGGGGGAGGGAGAATGGGGATGGAAAAACAAGAGACAAAAAAAATTAGTATTTCCTTTCTTTTGGTGTGTTTTCAGTAAATATTTTATTTTTGCCCCACATGATGGCCTTGACTTTCAAAGTGACTTATGTGCATAAAAGCGCATTGAAAATCAGGGGGCTGTGAATGTAAGAGGGCAATTTTACAACAGCTTGAATTTTCAAAGCAGACTTAAGTCTGCTTTAAAAATGTGCAGGTTTCCCCAGATATTTGTCCTCAGAGCTCAAAAAACAGAGGGGGTTCCTCAACCCCTTAAATTTTTAGTCGTACTTTGTGACGGACAAAGTAAACGGTGGCAAATAAAGACCTGTCTGCCCAGCCGGGATTCCTCCTCTCTGAATTTCTATCACTTTGATTAGCTGAATATATCAATTCCCATGCTTAAACCAACACCAGCTCCCTCCCTGGGCTTTTCTGCAATATCTCAACCCTGTTTCTGCCACCGCGCTCCATCTCTGTCCCAAATTATGTTACGGTGCTGGCCTGCACTGGGAGGCTCTCTCGGGCATTGTTTTCCTCTTTAATTCTTATAAAGACCAATACTTCATCAAACCCCTCAGGCCATCTTTCATGACCTTCTGGAAACGCAACTTTACAGCTCACAGCACTACATTTATAATAGCCACATCAGGGAGGGATAACATTTCTAAAAATCTGGGCTTCAGCCAAAATGTTTTTAAGATCTGGGGCAAACTCTGTCCCACCCAACTTTTGTATTGTTCATGCCATTGATTTCTTATTTTTCACTTCATTTTCATATTTTTGTTATTTTGCTAATTTTTTGGCTTGTCATTGTTTCTTTTGCTTATTTCACTTTCTGCCTCCATCCTCTTCCCTTCCTTCCCTTCCACGTCATCCTTCCCTCTCTCTCTGGCTTCTCTGCCCGCCCCCCCCCCCCCCCCTCCTATTCTTCACCCACAGCTTTTCTCCCGGACCGGCATCTGCAGCCGTCTCTCTCCCTAGGCCCAGACCGACGGCAGTAGCAGCTCCTTCTCGGCGAAGGTCCACGGCAGCAGACGCGGATCCTGTTCCAATCCGAGCCCAACCACAGAGGAGGCTGCTTCTCCCATGCCAGCAGAAGGCATCAAGAAACAAATTGTTAGGCATCTGAATTACCCTGCGCCTGGAAATTTTCCACCCTGATCATATGATTTTTTTTCCCCCTTCATATTTTCACTAAATTTAAATGTTCATGAAAGATGTTGATTCGAAGAGTTTCATTTACTTGAACAACAAGCAAAACATGGCAGTGAGCCCCTGCGTCAGTGTGTAGCTTCAACCCACTTCCACGGATAATAAGATTTTTTTTTTTATTTTGGTTACAGGGCGTGGAAACAAAACTAACAGAAATAAACCCTGGCATCTCTTTTGATGCAGTCAAAAAGGGTACCAATTATTAGCAACTGTGATAATAGGCATCTGCCTACTGAACACTGAGCTGAGTTCACTGCGTCACCATACCGCTTATAGATGACAGTCGTTTTTGGTCACTTAGCAATCTGAAATAGAGCCTCGATTGTTGGGTCAAATATATCCATGTCATTCAATTCTTTATGCATATATAATTACAAAACCGAATTGAGCCATCCAATCCCCCCCCCCCCCCCCCCGCTCTGAATATATGACGACAATCATTATTATTCTTACTATTATTACAGTGGGTCCTCTTCAAGACAAATGGGATGGGGACCAACACAAAGGGAAGAGAAACAGACTGCCACAAAAAATACAATTCAAGAATTTTATATAAGATTTCAGTTTGCTATGAAGACCAAATGTGCTAAAAAGGGTGTCTTGTACAGGAGGGAGAGGGAGTTATTTAGAAGATTTTCTTAATCTTCCCAGGGTAAGCCTAGATACTGTGGCAGCCCCCTCCTCTACCATCTGAAAAAGAGAACAGCACTGGAAGAAAGGCAGCTACCTGTGTGTTCTTGCCACTGGGAAAAAAAGTATCAAGGTCCAGCAAACCACAGAGTTAGGAAAATGTAGGATAAGCTCCATTAGACCAGAGACCTGAAATATATTACTTTTTACCAGGGAAATATTCAACACCCAGTCAAGGGTGCTCAACCTTTGTCACTGGCAACTGTAAAGTCCCTCTGGGCTCACTAGCATTAAGGCCCTAGTTAACTCCTTTCAGCTAGTGCAGTATAGGCTGGTAATTGGAGGGAGGCACCATTCATAAGCATCCCCTCCCTTGAAGAAGCTGGGATGCCCCCCCCCCCGGTGAAGCAATACAGGCAGCTCTCTGCTGAGAGACTGGAGGCTGCACTTGTTTCAGAGTCAGGTAGCAGTGCAGGAGCGTTTTTCTGATTTGGATTCTTGGCCTAGAGGATCCAGGCAAGCCTTGCCTGGGGATCCTGAGCAAGGTCAGGAATCCCCACCAACTGGCTGATGGGGCTTACCTCCAAGTTGTTTTCTGATTTTAAGATCATAAGAACATGCCATACTGGGTCAGACCAAGGGTCCATCAAGCCCAGCATCCTGTTTCCAACAGTGGCCAATCCAGGCCATAAGAACCTGGCAAGTACCCAAACACTAAGTCTATTCCATGTTACCATTGCTAATGGCAGTGGCTATTCTCTAAGTGAACTTAATAGCAGGTAATGGACTTCTCCTCCAAGAACTTATCCAATCCTTTTTTTAAACACAGTTACACTAACTGCACTAACCACATCCTCTGGCAACAAATTCCAGAGTTTAATTGTGCGTTGAGTTAAAAAGAACTTTCTCCGATTAGTTTTAAATGTGCCACATGCTAACTTCATGGAGTGCCCCATAGTCTTTTTACTATCCGAAAGAGTAAATAACAGATTCACATCTACCCGTCTAGACCTCTCGTGATTTTAAACACCTCTATCATATCCCCCCTCAGCCATCCTTCTCCAAGCTGAAAAGTCCTAACCTCTTTAGTCTTTCCTCACAGGGGAGCTGTTCCATTCCCTTTATCATTTTGGTTGCCCTTCTCTGTACCTTATCCATCGCAACTATATCTTTTTTTAAATACGGTGACCAGAATTGTACACAGTATTCAAGGTGCGGTCTCACCATGAAGTGATACAGAGGCATTATGACATTTTCCGTTTTATTCACCTTTCCCTTTCTAATAATTCCCAACATTCTCCCGCAGCACACTGAACCAATGATTTCAATGTGTTATCCACTATCTCTTTCTTGGGTAGTAGCTCCTAATATGGAACCTAACATTGTGTAACTATAGCATGGGTTATTTTTTCCTATATGCATCACCTTGCACTTATCCACATTAAATTTCATCTGCCATTTCGATGCTCAATTTTCCAGTCTCACAAGGTCTTCCTCCAATTTATCACAATCTGCTTGTGATTTAACTACTCTGAACAATTTTGCATCACCTGCAAATTTGATTATCTCACTAGTCGTATTTCTTTCCAGATCATTTATAAATATATTGAAAAGTACGGGTCCCAATACAGATCCCTGAGGCACTCCACTGCCCACTCCCTGCCACTGAGAAAACTGTCCATTTAATCCTACTCTCTGTTTCCTGTCTTTTAGCCAGTTTGTAATCCATGAAAGGAGATCGCCACCTATCCCATTACTTTTTTACTTTTCCTAGAAGCCTCTCATGAGGAACTTTGTCAAACGCCTTCTGAAAATCCAAATACACTACATCTGCTGGTTCACCTTTATCTACATGTTTATTAATTCCTTCAAAAAAGTGAAGCAAGACTTGCCTTTGGTAAAGCCATGCTGACTTTGTTCCATTAAACCATGTCTTTCTATATGTTCTGTGATTTTGATATTTAGAACAATTTCCACTATTTTTTCCTGGCACTGAAGTCAGGCTAACTGGTCTGTAGTTTCCTGGATCGCCCCTGGAGCCCTTTTTAAATATTGGGGTTACATTAGCCACCATCCAGTCTTCAGGAACAATGGATGATTTTAAAGATAGGTTACAAATTTTTATTAATAGGTCTGAAATTTCATTTTTGAATTCCTTCAGAACCCTGGGGTGTATACCATCCGGTCCAGGTGATTTACTACTCTTCAGTTTGTCAATCAGGCCTACCACATCTTCTAGGTTCACCGTGATTTGGTTCAGTCCATCTGGATCATTAGCCATGAAAACCTTCTCTGGTATGGGTACCTCCCCAACATGCTCTTCAGTAAACAACGAAGCAAATAAATCATTTAATATTTCTGCGATGGCCTTATCTTCTCTAAGTGCCCCTTTAACCCTTCGATCATCTAACAGTCCAACTGACTCCCTCACAGGCTTTCTGCTTCGGATATATTTTAAAAAGTTTTTACTGTGAGTTTTTGCCTCTATGGCCAACTGTTATGAATCGGAAAGTGGACCCCTGTTCCAAAGTAGAGTCAGCGCTACTGAAAAAGAAATCAACCCTCTTCAGTCTCTACTGTCAGATGGCAAGGCCTGTAGAAGATGTTCAGATGAAGGCTTCACCCTGGAAGCTTGTCATCCCCCCAGGAGGAGCCCGTAGGGACACGGCCGCTGGGACTTAGGAGACTCCCTGAAGAGTGAAGATGGTCTGGATGCAGGCGCCTCCTGCAGGCCATGGGTTCCAGACGGCTGGCGCCTCCGGGAGTATACGTCAAAAGATAGTCCAAGTCCAGTCCAAGGGTCGAAGTCCAGAGAGAGGTCAAGAGCTGGTCCAGGAGCAGACGGGAGAATGGTCCGAAGCCGATCCAGGAGCAAAGAAGGAGAAGGGTCCAGAGCCAATCCAAGTCAATACCAGATCACCACCACCGGTCCAAGGGTCAGGAGCCAAAGAGTCAGTCCAACGAGGAGAAGAGCAGAAGCGGGACGAAAGGCGGATCCGGAACACAGACCCAGGAACCAAGCAAGAGCCTCAATTCCAAGGCAAGGTCTGGGTGTTAGACCTTGCCTTAAGTACAGGAACCAGGAGGCAGAGTTTCAGGGGGGAGCGATGACAATTTCCGGTCATGGCTCCTTTAAATCTCTTCTTCAGCCATGCGCATGGCTCTTAGCTGAAACGGGGGAGGGGGGGGAGGAGCCAGCCCGGCCGAGAGGAACCATGCGGCCGAGCTTAGGCAGTAGTCCGGAGAAAGGCAAAAGAAGGCTGCCTGCTACAGCAGGAGCCTCCGGCAAGGTCCTACGGTCAGGGTAAGCAGCTATTGCCGTGGTTGTCGGCCCGACCCGGGTTGCGACCTGCCGCGGCCGGCGGCCATGACACCTGGCCCCGGTCCGCCGGGGTCAGCGGTCCTAACACCAACTTCTTTTCAAATTCTCTCTTAGCCTGTCTAATCAATGTCTTACATTTAACTTGCCAATGCTTATGCATTATCCTATTTTCTTCTGTTGGATCCTTCTTCCAATTTTTGAATGAAGATCTTTTGGCTAAAATAGCTTCTTTCACCTCACCTTTTAAACCATGCCAGTAATTGTTTTGCCTTCTTTCCACCTTTCTTAATGTGTGAAATACATCTGGACTGTGCTTCTAGGATGGTATTTTTTAACAATGACCACTTCTCTTGCATACTTTTTACCTTTGTAGCTGCTCCTTTCAGTTTTTTTCTATTTTTCTCATTTTATCAAAGTTTCTCTTTTGAAAGCATGAGAGCCATGGATTTGCTTACTGTCCCCCTTCCAATCATTAATTCAAATTTGATCATATTATGATCATTCTTGCCATGCGGCCCCACCACCGTTACCTCTCTCACCAAATCCAGTGCTCCACTGAGAATTAGATCTAAAATTGCTCCCTCTCTTGTTGGTTCCTGAACCAATTGCTCCATAAAAATGTCATTTATTCCATCCAGGAACGTTACATCTCTAGCATGTCCCGATGATACATTTACCCAGTCAATATTGGGGTAATTGAAATCTCCCATTATTACCGCACTACCAATTTGGTTAGCTTCCCTAATTTCTCTTAGCATTTCACTGTCCGTCTCACCATCTTGACCAGGTGGACGGTAGTATACTCCTATCACTATAGTCTTCCCCGACACACAAGGGATTTCTACCCATAAAGATTCAATTGTGCACTTAGTCTCTTGTAGGATGTTTATCCTGTTGGACTCTATGCCATCCTGGACATAAAGCTCCACACCGCCTTCCAGGTGCTCCTCTCTGTCATTGCGATATAATTTGTACCCCAGTATAGCACTATCCCATTGGTTATCCTCCTTCCACCATGTCTCTGAGATGCCAATTAAGTCTATGTCAACATTCACTGCTATACATTCTAATTCTCCCATCTTACTTCTTAGACTTCTGGCATTAGCATACAGACATTTCAAAGGGTGTTTTTTGTTTGTATTTTCATTCTGCAAATACATTCTCGTGCTAGGAAGCCTTATGAGACCCCTGGGTGCCGCCTGGGGAAAGGACATGGGGAACTCTTTCCCTGGGGGGGACAGGGGGGCCTGGATAAGGAAGACCCGCCTCTCGGCAACCCCCGTGAGGACAGAGGAATGGTGGTGACCTGACACAAGGGTCTTCTGGAGTCTTGGATCAGTTTTTGGGGAAAGGGACTTTGTGGTTGGAAGAACCAGGAAGAAGAATTAATGTTTCCCCCCCTTCCTGCCCAGATGTACTCCAGAGTGGATCCCTGCCATCGCGGGATTCAAGAGAAGAGAGAGAGCGAGAGAGGCAGTTGGAGAGGAGAAATGAGTAAGATCAAACTGAGAGCTATCGAGGTCTCCCAATTAGAGAGTCTTCACCCCCTGGGGAAGAGAGGAAAATTTGGACTCTCTGTGCAGAGACTGTGTTATCCATTATTGCCAAATTTTTTTTGGGGGGGGGAGGGGTTTCTGCCCACACAAAGGTATACGCTGTCCATTTGGGAGCCTCATTTTATCCAAGCCCTGCAGGATGAGTGCTTCCCTGCCCTGGTGTTGAGACCCCCATGCACAGACAGAGGAGAGAGTGTAACTGGGAAAAACATCGTCCGTGGTGCTGAGGACTATGTTAATTGTGCCAAAGTTTTCATCTGATTCACCTTCGGTAAAATATTTTATTTTGGACACTCAGAGTCTCCGGTGATTTATTTGGCACTAGCAGCCCTCACAGCAGTAAACAGGAATATCTCTCCCAGGGAAAGAGGGTATCAAGGCAGCCCTGTCACTGGGGGCCCTGAAGGAATAATTCCCTCCCCCCCCACCAACAAAGAATTCAGGCCTTGGGAAACAGAGGCTTGTGTAAAGAGCTAGCGTGTGCGACCCGGCCCCCGAAAAGAGACCGAAATTCTTTTCTGGCCCTCTCGGTGTGTAGCCTGTCCCTGGAGATGGGGGTTACACAATCTGGTAACCAGATTAACTTTTCAGGCAGAAGTAGGACTAAATGATTATTATCACCAGATTCATTAAAGATAATATAAAAAGCAAAGTTTGATTTAAAGGGAACAATACAGTAGCTGTATTAACACAGGAATGCAATAAAGTATCAGGAATGTGGAGAAACGTAGTGGGCCCTGAATGCAATCAGTCAGGTCACATTACTTCTGAGGGAAGTGTAGAAAATACACGCTGTGTGCCAGAGACATCTGGTTTATATCTGGCAACTTCAGATGACCAAAATCAAAATCACATTTGCCATGAATGGGAATATAAATTGTTGGATTTAACTATGATGGAGAAGTTAATAATGTAAGCAGAAGTGAATCATAGGAAGAATCGTAAACACAGTTAAAATACCCATAAGAGCAATATTCAAAGGATTTGTCCACCTGTAGCTTTTATAACTAGCTGCACAAACACTGAGGTTTGAGATTTTTCTCCTTTCCCCCCCAGTTAAAAGTCTGTCCAGACAAATTACTACCCAGAAAAAATGTACCTGGGTAGAAAGAGTCAGTGCGGGGGCAGGGTTTCTGAGTCATTTATCACACCTCACTGAGAAATCTGCACTGAAAAGTAAACATTCAGCCTGGTTCACAAAGGCCTTTCCCCCCCCTCCCCCCTCATCCTGTGTCTATGGGTAAACAGCTTAGTAACACAGGCCCATTATCAACATTTACTCTTCATTTTTGTAATGTCAACAAATTTAAGCCTGGAGTGAACACTTTCCTGAGCGTCACATGTTGTCCAGGCTTAGGTGATGCCACACAGAATTGTCCTTATCAAAGCCAGCTAATGCAGTCCCCGTCCCGGTCAGCTGTCAGGCACAGGGGTACACGGGGAGAGTCCTCACGGACCATACAAGGCCCCATTCTCCCCCAACTCCACCCCCAAGCTTACCGCATAGGGGAATAGACAGACTTTTTAAGGCCCTCAGGGTTTTGTTTTCCCTCTGGGGCTCCTCTGCTCGCCAGCCCAGACACACACCCACAAAAATAAAACAACACATTTCACTCCAAAAGCTGCTTTAGAAAAATAAAGTCTTTACTGAAACTATTAAGCGGGAAACAAAATCCATAAAAATCTGGAAACGCCAGTGGCAATGCTTCAATGCTGTAACTCAAAGTCCAAGATGACACAGAAAGCACAGTCGGTCAGTTTCTTTCCACTCTCTCCACACACTTCCCAAACAGGTCAGCTCTTGAGGACAGGTACCCTTCCTCCCTGGGCCCTCCTAGTTCCTTTGGGGTAAGTAGATCTTCATTTCTCTTCCTTCCTCTCTAACTTCTTTCTCTTAGTTGAGCCTCTGGCTGATTTGCTGGGTCAGCCAGCAACTCTGTGAACTTTCTCATGGCGGGCTGGTTCTTCCTTACACCTCCCCAAACACACTCGTCCATCAAACTCAGAAGAATTCCCTTTTAGCATGGGCTCCACAGGAACACTTCCCTCGGCATACCTTGCAAACCCAGACTCTCTCCTCTCCCAGACGTCTTTCACCTTTCCTCTCAGTAAGGCCTGGCCAACCTCACCCCAGGATCCCAGCTCCTACCCTGGGCAGGAACATTTCTTCTCCTCTGGCATTTTCCCTGTGGGGGGATAAGGCCCACTGGCACCACGCCGTGGGCAGATGGACAACCTGTAGATCTCTTTCAGATCTTGGAATCTCTCCACTTTTGCATCACTTTGGCGCAATACTTTATAACAGACTCACCACTTCTCCTGATGGGGCATGGTACGTCTCTCTAAAACACCCACGCTGCACTGAGATCACTACAGGGGCGGGGTCCAGATGAGGCCGCTGGCACACACCGAGGGCACTCAGACCAGCTGTAGCCACTGCTGCCATTTTTGTTAAGAGGAAGAACTACTTTTTAGGGCAGCGTTTCTCAACCCTGTCCTAGAGGCACACCTAGCCCGCCAGGTTTTCAGGATTTCCACTTCATCGTAACCTAATTTTTGTATGAGAGGGTTGCTTAATAGTTGGTGAGGATAGATAGACGACACAGGGGCTTAATGCCCGTGGATCAACAAATGGACTGCAGGGGGCCCTGAGAGCAGGTGTCCTTTAGGACAGGCAGACTGCCTGCCTTTGGCCTTTTCCTAGGAACAAAAGAGGTGAGGGGGACAGGGAAAGGGACAGAGAGAGAGAGAGAGAGAGAGGAGCGATGGGGCTGGAGGGAGATGGGCTGAGAGAAAGGCTGAGAATGCAGGACAGAGAAAGCTAGCTGGCAATTGGAAATAGATGTAAAAGGAAGGTCTGGGAGAGGAACTGAAAGAAGGAATTCTGGCTAGGAGAGGAGGAGAGAAACTGGGGGAATGAGATGGATTGAGAAAGGGGACATTGGCTGCGAGAACAGAAGAGAGGAGAGGATAGAGTCAGAGGGAGGATGTGACCTGCGACAAGCTAAGGAGCTGGCATAGGTGTGAGTATGTGATGTTCCACCCAGGATTTGCTTCAATTGATTGGGGGATTGTCGGGTGCCATTCCCCTTGTGCTGGAGTGTAGTCTAGTGGTTAGAGCAGTGGGCTATAAACCAGGAAACCAGGTTTTGAGTCCTGCTGTTGCTCCTTGTGACCTTTGGCAAGTCACTTTACCCTCCATTGCCTCAGATACAAACTTAGATTGCAAGCCCTCTGGGGATAGGGAAATACCTACAGTACCTGAATGTAATCCACTTGAAGCTCTGTGAAAAGTGAAATATAAATCTAAATAAAATAAAAATGTATAAAAACTCAATAATAAGGTTCAAACTGTAAAACACTCGACTGAGGCATAGTATGTATGTGCAGAGACGCCGGGGAGGATCCCTGCTAGTAGATGGCCCAGTGTTAGGACCCATCAGCATAGCTATGAGAAGAGAACATAAGAACATGCCATACTGGGTCAGACCAAGGGTCCATCAAGCCCAGCATCCTGTTTCCAACAGTGGCCAATCCAGGCCGTAGGAACCTGGCAAGTACCCAAAAATTAAGTCTATTCCATGTTACTGTTGCTAGTAATAGCAGTGGTTATTTTCTAAGTCAACTTAATTAATAGCAGGTAATGGACTTCTCCTCCAAGAACTTATCCAATACTTTTTAAACACAGCTATACTAACTGCACTAACCACATCCTCTGGCAACAAATTCCAGAGTTTAATTGTGCGTTGAGTGAAAAGAATTTTCTCCAATTAGTTTTAAATGTGCCACATGCTAACTTCATGGAGTGCCCCCTAGTCTTTCTATTATCCGAAAGAGTAAATAACCGATTCACATTTACCCGTTCTAGACCTCTCATGATTTTAAACACCTCTATCATATCCCCCCTCAGTCATTTCTTCTCCAAGCTGAAAAGTCCTAACCTCTTTAGTCTTTCCTCATAGGGGAGCTGTTCCATTCCCTTTATCATTTTGGTTGCCCTTCTCTGTACCTTCTCCATCGCAATTATATCTTTTTTGAGATGAGGCGACCAGAATTGTACACAGTATTCAAGGTGCGGTCTCACCACGGAGCATACCATTTTGCCTCAAGATCCCCCTGCAGGCTGCAGCAGTGGTAGTATCCTGCTTGTTTAAGAACAGGAGACTCCTGGAGTCAGTAATGGAGTTTTGAAAAGGATGATTTTTTTGTTCATTTCCCTATTCATATTCAGCATTGGCTACAAACCTGTGCTAAGTAGGTTAGGAAGTGAGGAAAATGCAGTTTGTAACCCACACTCAGTGCTCAGATTATGGATCTCAGTGTTTTAAGTTATGTGGTGATTTTTTATTATTGGAGGGAAGTTTTGTTGCCCACCATTCCTGCCCAAGAAAGGCGTGGGAAAAGATTCGGGCTTTGCTTTCCCCGCTGTTGTGATTTTTGGATCCTTCAGCCCAGGACAGGATTTAAGATTTTGGCCCTCATAGGCAGAGTGCTTTGGGGTGTCTCTTTGAAGATCTGCCGGCACATGGGCTTTAAAGCACGAAGCAGGCTCCTCTCTGGCCTGGATATTTGTGGCATTCAAAATCTGGCGCCCTAGACAGTAACCTATGTCTAAATCTGGGCCTGACAGATCCAAACAACATCTGAGAAGAGATCTGGGTGTGGAAAGGACACCATCCCAGGCCCTTTGCAGGGGTCTCTACTACCCTGGAGGACGGGACAGAGAGGTTTGGAGATTGTGAAGTCCAAGTAGCGGACCACAGATATTTTGGAAAGGGAGAGCCACCAGCGATAGGAGATCTATGCCACCCTGGACAGCCTCATTTTTCCACTCTCAGGAAGAGAAGGGACCACTGTGAAAAATACCAAGGTGCCACATGCACAGATTAAGCTTGGAGTTGAAGTTTTGGATTCAGCATGGATGTAACCAGAAGAAAATGTGCATGGTGCCAAATGATCAAAGAAGGAAGTGAGCGCACTGTGAAATATTCTTGCTGGTCTGAGAAAGCAGAACCCAAGTCTTCGCAAGTGAATAAATGCAGTATTTTTAATAGGGATGAAGCAAAGCAGCAGTTTAAGTCTAAGTCTGTCCCCGGCACAGGACTGTGTTTCGCCCAGGCTGCATCGGGAGGGACGGCTTCCAGCATATTAAACGGGTGTCTGAAACTAAGAAAGGGAGCTTTTCCTGTCCTTGTATTTAAAATACCTACCGGTTCATTTTATTTTGCTTTTAAGGCAATCATTTACTTGCTTTGCATTTGGATTTCTCTGGCCCTTAAGCCGCTGATTTATGACTTACTTTATGACTATATTTATTGCAATTTTTGTTCTCACTCTCTTCTTATCTATTTCCTGGCTTTAAATTCTAAAGCTGCTCTGTACGAAGCTGTTTGGGTGCGTACAATTCGCCTGCCGTATGCCTTTTGTAGGTCTATATTTGTAACTTTAGGAATGGTCTCCCTTATTTTGTTTCAGACACCTGTTCAATATGCTGTAAGCTGCCCCTCCCCACGCAGCCTGGGTGAAACACAGTCCCATGTCGGGGGACAGAGTTAGACTGAAAAATACTGCATTTATTCACTTGGTTCAGTTTTCTCAGACCAGCAAGAATATTTCACAGCACACTCGCCTCCTTCTTTGATATTGAAGTGTGTTTTGTGCTTCTCTCCACATTTATCTGTGGTACCAACTGAGTACCAATGACCAAGTCAGGCAGTAAACTTTAATATTTTGGAAGACCCCACTCAACTGTCCAGTCTGCTTATTTGGCACAGGTAATCTTAAAAGATGTAAGGGACTGAGATTACAGCCCCTATATAAAGACTTTTGCACAATACCTTGGGCCTTGGGGTATATTTTTTCCCCACATTCAGAAAATCCATGCCAGGTTTTGGGGAGACTTTGCATGGACTAAGCCCTGGTATTGAGTGTGACCCCCTTTCTAGCCACACCTAAAAGAGTGACAAAAGTAGTTTGAACGGGGAGAAGCTGTGACTTCCAATTTTTCTCTTTGGCTGGGAAATGGTTCTTCAGATAAGGTTTTGCTTTCTGCACTATAAAAATGTTTCCTTGATGGGAAACAAACAGGTTTGGGTATTTTTTTTTATATACTATATAAAATGTATAGCCCAGTCAGATTTAAAAAACAATCAGATACTTTCAGAGAGTTATATTCATATTGAAAATCTATTTCCATAGTTTTAGCCCAAAAGCCTCCACAGAACTCACACTGCTCATCTGCTATGAAGCCTAATCCCTCTGCGAGCGCCAAGAATTTTCAGCACTGCTCAAGTGGTGCTCAGATGCCAG
Organism: Rhinatrema bivittatum; assembly: GCF_901001135.1. NCBI lineage: Eukaryota > Metazoa > Chordata > Amphibia > Gymnophiona > Rhinatrematidae > Rhinatrema > Rhinatrema bivittatum. Next base: position 140,929,947 of record NC_042616.1, read on the forward strand.
ACCTTGCTTGCAGCAAGTGCCTCACCGGAATCATAAACTCTACTGGATTTACTGCTCTCTGGTTTTGTCCTTCGTGCTACTGCCTGACCTGGAATATCATCTTCACACTGAGGACCTACAGTAAATTCTGATATCTCAAATACAGTCATTTTTCATAGCACCAGATTCAGTATGGCTTTAACTAAATGATGTCTCTGAATTCGGCAATGTTTTTGCCTTTTACTATTCAGGTAATTGTTTTCTCTGAGTGCGCAGGTGTCAAATTATGGGGGCTTCTCTCAAACTGAACAGTGCCAACACCACTCTCGAGAAGTGGAAAGCAGTATTTAAATAGGCAGTATCACAAAGGCTGGACCAGTGAAACCATTAGGCCCCACTATCTGAATTGTGCACTCTTCTCGGCTACTTATCACAGCTGGGTCCATCTGTAGCCAAAACCCACAACTTGGATGAGAGAAAGACAAACTCTGTTATCCAAAGTCACTCTTGTGTCTCCGAAACAATTAGGTCGTTTTTTTCAAACTAATGATATGTCCACAGATAAGGACAGTTTTACTCCATCAAATCTGCCCAGCTGATCCTATCGACTGTGCTCAATACCCAGTTGCTGATGCTGTAAGAGGCAAAACTCTGGCTAGGGCAGGTAGCCTACCCCATTCCACTGCCTATGGCAGTGGAGGAGAGAAGAGCACTTGCTCGGGCACAGCACCTCTATGGGCATCATCAGGGTACTGCCCCAAACCCAGATGCGACCCGCGGGGCCAAAAACAAATCGCTCTTGCCACCGCCCCACTCTCCTGAGCCAGTTCATGTAGGACTGAGAAATCTTCAGCCACTGCCAGAGCAAAATATGTGGATCTCCTTCCCATGGTTCAGTATAAGCCATAAGAGTGCAGCTGGCACTTTTCTCTCCCCTCTGTCCACTTCAGAGTCTAAGTTATCATTTGAACCATGTGTAGTTCACTAGATATGTACGATTCACCTCATGGTTCAAACGGCTTCTCAGACTATGAACCATGCAGTAGTAAAGGAATGGCACCAGCTCCCCCTCTTCTTCCAACTTTGGCTGGGCCATGGGGAGGGAGAGCAGAACTTAGGGCATTTAGGAGATAGCAGGTATTGGGGGGGGGGAGGGGAGGGGAGGGAGCAACACCTGGGGCAGTAAGAGGTAGAGAGGGGAAGTGCATTTGCTTTGCATAAATAATGAATTATAGAATATCCTAATCCTATAGCTCACGGGTGGCCAACTCAGTACCTCGAGAGCCACAAACAGGCCAGGTTTTCAGGGTATCCACAATAAATATGCATGAGATAGATTTGCATGCACTGCCTCCATTGTATGCAGATATCTCTCATGCATATTCATTGTGGATATCCTGAAAACCTGGCCTGTTTGTGGTTCTCGAGGAACTGAGTTGGTCACCCCTGCTAAAGCTATATCATAAAGATGTACAGAAATGAAGACATTTCTCTCTCCCAGAAAAGTGATAGGCTGTGAATTGATTTAAGGTTCTTCATAAATTGTCCATGAAAACTTAAAATCCCTGAATGAAATAGGGTCTAGATTATTCCTTTAAATCCCACCAACAATATCAACTGCAAATGTTGACAATCCCATGGTAATGAACCCTTCTCCCCCATCTTCTTGGGGACAGCTTCCCTAGACATGCGAGTGCTCATGGTTAGGCAGTGGGAAGAGACTCCGTGTGTTGAAGCTGGAAACAGAACTCAAGAGCAGGAACTCCCTGAGCTGGAAAGCAGAGTTAGGATTGGAGCTGGGAGCATGAAGCAGTGACTGAAACTGGGGGCTTGGAGCAGACCTTGGGGACTTGGTACTGAGAACTGTAGCTGGACTCGCCGGTACAGGAAACCGGAATTGGAGCTTGACATGGGCAGTGGAGCTGGAACTGAGCACAGAGACTGAAAATGAAGCTGGAGCTTCAAGAAAAAGCTGAAAAAAAGCAGGAGCCAGAACCTCGAGAAAGTAGCAGAGCTTTGCCATGGAAGAAAGGAGTTCACTTATCAGAGAGCTTGGGCAGTCTTCAGCTTGCTGTGAACAACTTCCTGTTCCCAGCAACTCCGGATTGGCCAAAGCCCCTATAGCCTGAATTGGCCAATCCTGTCCCCATCTTCTTCCTTCTTGGTCTCTTATGGCTCCTGGCCCCGTTTGCTTCCAGTTCCCTGCTGGTCCTTTATCTCCCAGTTTTTGCCAGTTCAAACCCTTCCAGCTCCTTCCCCGTTGCTTAATCAGATATTGATACGGACAGGTGTTTATTTAACATGATTAGACTTGACCTTAGTGGCATGGCTGTAGGCTGTGGAATCTTCTGACTGAACCGCCACATCTGCTTTTATGCCTCTTGTTCTATGGGACATGAGCAGCTTTTTGGCATTTGGCAAGGTTACGACAAACACGGGATTTCACAATATCTACAAGTCATGTACCAATCAACCATACACAACTATCAGAATACTGAAACTTAGTGTGCACAACACTCTTCAGAGGACAAAATGCTTAACTTGAAAAATGAAAAATGTGCCTGCATGTGACTAGCCAATACCACACCTCTAGGTGGGGAGCAGAAAAGTTAGGAACCCCGGCTGCGCTGGCCCACGACCAGGTCCCATCACCTGCACCAGCCGGAGGCCCAGCTCTACTGCCGCCACTCCCAGTCGCCGACTCTGCCGCGGCCTGCTTTTGTGGCACCCTGAACGCCGCCGACTCCAGCTCCTTGTGGTCTCCCCTCTAGGCACACGCACGCGCCAAGTCACAGGACTTAAAGGGCCAGCGGCGGGAAAGTTCCCCGCAGCCTGGGCTGATGATGTCATGCTAGGTGGGTATTTAAACCCTGCCTCTCTGCTTCCAATTCGCCTCAGCAATGGGTCCTGCTCTCCTGAGAGTGAGTTTTCTGCATTCCTGATCCCTGCGTTCTTGACTCTGCCTTGCTTTGTTCCTGATCCCAGGTTCCAGCATTCCTGTTCGTTGATTCTGGTTCCTGCCTTGCTCCTCGTCCCTTGGATTGCTTTCTCGGTTCTGACTCCTTGCCCGGTACTTGACTCTGCTTGATCTCCGCCTGCCCTGACTCCTTGCCCGGTGCTTGACTCTGCTTGATCTCCGCCTGCCCTGACTCCTTGCCCGGTACTTGACTCTGCTTGATCTCCGCCTGCCCTGACTCCTTGCCCGGTGCTTGACCCTGCTTGATCTCCGCCTGCCCTGACTCCTTGCCTGGTACTCGATGCTGCTTGATTGCCGCCGGCCTCTACACCTGGATTCCCCCGACGCGGCCTCTATTCTCGCCTACTGGTTCTATGCCTGGGAAGACCCGCGCCTAAGACCTGCCAGCCCCAGTACCCAAGGGCTCAACCTGCGGGGAACGAGGGCTGGTATAGGTGAAGGTCCTGTTGGGTCTTCTTTCCCAGAACTGCCGCCCGACAATGAGGATCAGCAGGGCCCACCCCCTGGGGATAGCAACAACCTCGTCTCTGCTCAAGGGTCCATGTTCCCAACAAGAAATACATGAAACCCTCAAATTTTGATGTGATACTGTTTGAACTGCACATATTCATATTCAGCACTTTTTCCAAAAGATAGATGGTTTATACATTTTTAGGTCCGTCCCACTTCACTTGGAAAGGCATGCCCAAGTTGTGACAGTCAATTGATCCTGGTCTGACCTCATGAACCATCATGGAAGACAGCTATCCTTGACCATGAGGGACTGCCAAAGGTGAAGGTTTATTAATTGACCAAGACCAAGTACGTACTATTCTACGGGAAAAGGACTGAATTATAGAAAAGTAAAAATATGGTCCTTACCCAGGCAAAAATGCCATTTCTTAAGTGGGTATATGAAGCAGCCATTTTCTTTTCTAATATTTAATAACATTTTATCCTGTGAGAGATCTCTGCATTTCTTCTACAACAGCAATTTAGTTGGGTTGATTCTGAAACTTAGCACCCAGCATGAGGCCAGTTTTCAGGCATCCTCTGTCTCTATGGTATTACTAGTTACACTATTAAAGAAATAAACCCTGTGCGCTGACCACGGATAGAAATTGGCAAACTGCAGTTAGCCAAGCTGAGGTCAGTAGCAGTTACATGATAGGCGGGGCCTAAACTGTGAGGTAAGGTATCATGGGAGATGCCAGAACACCCAAGTAGTTCAATCTTTCGGTTTAATTATTAAAAAGCAAATTGATAAGCCACCGATCATATATTATAAACTTTAGCATGGAAACCATGGGCTAACTATGCTAAACAGTTAACAGAGGCCAAGATTAGAAAAACTGTTTGGCTAGCACTTCTGAGGCTGTGTTGGAGGTAGCTGAAATGAGGCTTTCTGAAGCACAAAAAAACCCCCTCAAAACCCAGCATATACAAAAGAATCTCTAAATACCTCATTAATCCCTTTCTTTTGTAGCCACATACTACTGAATTTTAGCTGACACAAGCCCCTCAAAAGACAACTGATGCAAAAAACCTTCTATTAAATTCTCTGCATAAACAATACCCAATGGTTAGAGAAATTATGTACAACTGATGACGCCCACGATCATTAATGATGGACAAGAATTGTAGAATCAGTAGATCCTTCTGCCAATTCCTCTTTTCGGGCCCCCCTCCCCCACAGACACTTTTGTAGTCCCCGTGTTCTTTTACCTCTGGTGCTGGCAGTGACTTTCTTTGCCCCGCTTCCTTGCCACAACCACCACTTACTCTTCTTGCCCCACTCCCTTGCCACCACTGACAATCTCTCCTCCACCCCATTCTCTTGCCTCTGAAGTCACTCCCCCTACCCCGCCCCCCCTTGCCAGTGACTCTGTCTCTCCCAGTCCTCAGTGCCTGAATGCCAGAGGGAAAATCTATAGCAGAGACTGCAGGCGAGGCAGTCTGGGGAGAGAGGAGGCGTGATGGGAAGGGGGAGGAAGACGGGGGGACATCATGGAAGAGAGAGGAGTCTGGAGAGGCAATAGTAAAGTTGGGAGAAGAGGAAATTGAAGGTTCATGAAGAAAAAAAAAAAAAAGAAAGGAGGAGAAACTGCAGGGAAGGGAGAAAAGCCGAAACTCAAGGGAAGGAGGGATTGCAGGGGAGAAAAGAGGGAAAGATGAGAGAACAGAGGGGATGAGCAGAAGAGGCAAGAAATGAACAGCAGTCCCTTTGGGAGGGCAGAGACAGGTACTAGTGAGATGCCAGGGAAGAACAGAGAGAAGGAAAAAAAAGAAAAGTAAGCTAAAAAGAGAAAAATCAAATGGCAACAGGAAAAAAAACATCCAGGCCCAGACACAAAAAAAAAATGTTTTTAAACTATTAATTTTGTTTTTTTTAATAAATAATCTTTAAAACTTGAAAAGTGTTTTGCCACAAAATGTGTGTGCATATTTGGGGTCATTTTCAATAGGGTGCCGAACTGTAACGCTACATGTGCATGTTTAAGCCCACATCAGCCACCTGCCTAGGCACGCTGCTGTGTTAGAGCCGGTAAACGTCTGCATGGGCCCTTGCATGTTGTGCAGCGATAGTGCAAAGCACGAGCATCGTTTTTTAAACTTCAGCGCATGCGTGGAGTTTTCACATCTCCCCGTCCCTTTTTTAATGCAGTACTTTCAGGCAACTGAAAAATCCACTTATGCAGATTCCACCAATTTGCATAGTCCCTTAGTTTACATGTGTAGATCCCAACTAAGTTTTGGAAAACTGACACTGTTAAGCAATACAAACTATTTGCTAATTTATGCCTATGTGACATAGAGCTACTGCAGAATCTAAATCTGTCCTTGAAGACTCTACAGCCAGTCAGGTTTTCAGAGAATCCACAATGAATATGCATGAGATAAATTTGCATCTACTGAGTCTCCGTGGTATGCAAATTTATCTCATGCATATTCATTGTGGACATCCTGAAAACCCGACTGGTTGTGGGGTCCTCAGGCCAGGTTTGGGGAGCCCGGTTCTAGAAGACTGTGTTACAGAATCTGTCCAGAAAACTGGGGGGGGCCTTGTCGAGAGTGTATGATAGGACCTCTAAGCTCTTCAAAGAATCAATCATAACAATTTCATAATCTTCCGTTGAAGTTCTAGTTTCTCTGCTTTCCATTGGCCTCGGATCTGAAACAAGATACTTATAAAAGTGGTAGCTTTTGGATAGGGATATGCAGCTCTTATAATTTTATTTCTTTGTGGGGTTTTTTTTTAGGGGGGGGCGGTATCCAGGTTTCATTTAAGGTTTACTTTGGTTTAATTTGCGGAACCAAAATAAACATAACCCCCCCCTAAAAAACAAACAAACAAAAAACAGAGCCTCCCCAGACCCCTCTGAATTCATACCACCCGCCCTCCAAAAAAAAAAGATGTTTGAGCCAGGAACCTCCCCATCCCCCATTTATTCCTTCAATGAGGGCTCTGGATCGTGAAAGGAGAAGGAATGCCCACTCGACTCTTGCCCCACCAGTGTCTTTTCAAAATGGCCCTGAAACTGGTGCCTTAATGATGTCAGAATGGAACCAGCCAGCTCCGAGACCAGTGCCATTTTGATGTCCCCATGGCACTGGTCTTGGGGACAGCTGGCACCATTTTTAAAGGGACACCAGAGGGGTAGAAGGTGAGTTGGTTACCCTCTTGCAACTTTCACGTTCTAGAAGCCCCATGAAAGCGGTAAATGGGGCCAGGGAGATCCATGACCCTTGCAGATATTTCCGGGAAGGAGGTTGGAGAGTCCTAGGGAAGCCCCGGCTGGGCTTGGTTCAGCTCGGCTGGGGAAGACCTGGGCTCAGAGTTATTGGAAGCGGCCATGCAGAGGCCCCTGGGAGGTCTTCGGGAGCCTCGGATCGGTGGCAGAGCATTTTTTTTACATGTGTATTCAAAACAAAATAAAATGAAAATCAATTTTGTTTTGAACTGTGAAAACATTTCCTACTTAATTTATTTATCGGGTTTTATATACCATCATTCGAATTCATCATTATGAATCCATCATAACGGTTTACAAAATATGAAGGTTACATGTTAAGGGATAAACAGAGTTTCAAAAGGTTCAAACTGTTGTTAAACATAGGGGAAACAAATGTTAGTTAATTACTGTTCTGGTTTATGTTTAACTTCATAGTTATAGTCCATAGTTGAGATAAGTTCATATATTCATTTAATCTTCAGGTTGGAGTGGAGGGTGATGTTGTTGTGTTGTTCACTGGGTGAGTTGGTATGCTTTGTTGAACAACCATGTTTTTAGATTTTTTTTTAATGTTTTTAGGTTTTCTTGAGTTCTGAGTTGGTAGGGAGTTCCAGAGTTTTGGGCTACCTAGAAATATTGCTCTCTTTTGGGTTGAGGTGAGTTGATTGGAATGCGTAGGTGGTGTTTTTAGAAGTCCCTTGTTTGCTGATCTGAGGTTTCTGTTTGGGGTATGTAGTTTTATAGAGGAGCTTAACCAATTTTCTTGTTTTTCATATATAATTTTATGGAGGATGGATAGGACTTTGTATTCAGTTCTGAATCTTATTGGTAGCCAGTGTAGTGAGATAAGTATTGGAGTGATGTGGTTGCGATTTTTGGATCCAGTGAGGATTCTTGCAGCTGCGTTCTGTAGCATCTGTAGTGGGCGAATGGTGTTTAATGAATGCACATCTCTTCTCTCTGATAGGACCTAGCAGGGATTAGAAAATCACCAGAGAGATTATCTGAAGGCATCTGAACTAACATTACAGAACTAATGAGGGGATTTTTGTCTTTTGGGGGTTATGTTAAAATGTGCTTTAAATTCAAATATGAGCAATCAGCTTTTTCCAGTACTTTACATTGATCATGGAGTGACATTGAAAAGTTGACATCAAAGCACACAAAATTCCCATCAAGCCCTGAGCATTCAGACAAGAGTCATAAGGGTATTGTTCCAAGACAGATCATGTGAGATCCACTGTACTTTCAGATTCCTTGACAGCAGAGTTCTACAAAATGTTTTTACCACCGATTTGTTTTTGCAAAACAAAAAGATGTTAAAGTGAAACTTTGCAAATCTGGAAACAATGGAAAAAAAGGCTGTCCTGCTAAGCCTGGGCACCTGTGTTTAATGCAAACATGCCAGTGCTTATCTGGCTCAGTTTTATATTAACTAGCAAAAGGAAAATAAAAGACCTAGGGCATTGAAGTTCCCAGTGCTTCTCAGTGTGAAGCTTTTGCCTGTTTGGTCAAAATAGAATACTGCATCAATTTAAGATTGCGTGCACAGCAACATGCTAGTGGTAAGTAACTTTTAAATATCACAAGGCTAAAAAAAATTATCAAGATTCTACTTTTTGTGGTGCTTTGTTCTTTAAAAAAAAAAAAAAAAAGTTTTGTTTTCGCTTTATCTGTCTGTATGCAATTTATCTCCCAAGCCATTCAACCTACCGCCGCCGAAGTTTCAGATAGGTAGTTCTACATAAAAGTTAGACATTGGAGTAACGCTTTCCCAGAAAAGTTAAGGATCTAGTCAAAAAGTGAAAAATATCACTTTTTCACTGCAATACTGAAGCTGCCAAAAGGTGGCAGCATATTATTAGAATCAACGATACAAGACACCTTGTGGCCATAGTGAGTACTTCAACCTGCACAGGCAGATGGATGACACAAGTTCCCAAGAAATCAGTGTGCTGAAAAAAAAAAAATCCCTTACATACATAGCAACATAGTAAATGTCAGCAGATAAAGACCAAAATGGTCCATCTAGTCTGCCCAGCAAGGATTGTAACTGCTGCAATGCAGGCAACCTAAAGGGTAAGAATGGCCCATCCAAACTGTAAAGGCAAGTAATGGCCAGACCCCCCCCCCCTTTTCAACTTTTTGCCTGTACACATACTAAGAGTAAGGCGGCCCCATCTGAGCCATACAAGCAGGAGATGGCCAGACCTCCACCCCTTCCGACTTTGTTTACTCATTCCTTCTTGTGCTGCACAGAAAGCCCCCCCCCCTCGGCTGGCCAGGGAAGCAGTAGCGACGACTGCTCCCATCCTGCTGCTGTCGTGTTTATTTTGCTGCCGAGGACAAATCATTTTGTAAGTTTATGGCAGTGCCTCCTATTTAGCCTTTCCCACCACTTCAGACCTTCATGAATCCGGGTGCATCTGTGCTGTCTGCCATCATGAACCCGTCCCTAATACCATCACCAATACTTAAATAACCAGTCACAGGTGACCTCAAGGGAGATGAATTTTTAATAGAGGAGCCATAGCCTGAATTAAGAAATAAAATATCGTTGAAAAAAAACAGAAGGGAGTCTGAGGAACAAGATAACAGAGAGAGGAGCACTGCGAAAAACCCCCCCAAAAAAGAAAGAATCTGGAGTTTGAAGATTGTACGTAGCTGTTTTAAAACAGCGGTTATAGAAGATTCCTCACAATATTTGGCTGTACTGCGTCTTTTCTGGGTCCTATTCAGAGATCTCCTTTTTAGATGTTCTTTCCTGAAAGAAAAAAAAAGAACTCCGCGTGGCCAGGTGCCGTCTGTCCCCCATTTTACACTTCCATCTGCTGCAGTATGGGGGGAGCGCTGCATGCCGCGACGGGGGTAAGAGCTACGCCAGCCACCCTGCCTGGCCTGGCTTTATTTTACTTGTGATGCAGCATCTCCTCCGCAAGCCCCAGCACCTCCCCCCTGCGTGCAGTTCTGGGGCCCCTCCATGAAGTCCATGCCGGCCTGCACCCGACCCACTTGTCTCCTTGGTAATGTCTTGCACATCTCAGAGACTTGTGCGTATAACCGCTATGGATCAGGGCACCATCGCCTCCTAAATACAAATCCAAAAAGTTGTTGAAATGACTCTTCTCACCCTGCAAAGAACTTTCCTAGATTTCTGGCTTTTGATTTTTTTCAAAGCAAGTTTCTTGCGCACTGCGCCTTTTTTCTCTATAAGGGCCACACACACACACACATATTATTTGAGATCCCTAGAGCTCTGTCCCCATCCTCGTTGCTCAGTCATTGCAAACACACATTATCTTTATCTAGGACTAAAAACTGCAATAACATGTCTCATGCACGCTCCTTCATATTTAAACTGGATCCTTGATTAAACAAGAAGCTCTGCGCGGGACTAATGGAGCCGACTTTCCAGGAATGTGTGTGCTGCATATAAATGGATCAAAAAACAAAACAAAACAAAACACCTCTCTCTCTTTTGCACCTCCAGTTTCCCCTTAAATAAACTATATCCTAGTGAATACCCTCCCTCCCTCCCCATACCCTGCCTATCCTCCTCCATCGCTCCCTCCCCCTTCCTCCCCCCGTTATCATTGATCCTTTGGTTCTCTTTGTATTCAGATTTTTGGTTCTGTTAATGTGTTATTGTTATATTGTTATATTGTTTCATTGTATTTCCCGCCTGAGTTCTTTGTAAACCGGCATGATGTGCTTCACGAATGTCGGTAAATAAAAGTAAATAAATAAATAAATAAATAAAACAAAAAACAAAGCTAGGATCCCCTTGGAGCCCCTGACAAGCACTGAAAAGGTTACTGGGAGTGATACTCGGGACACGGTGATCTCATAAGCTTTCTTCCCTTCCGAACGTAGGCTAAGAATGATTATTAGAATTCTTTTTTTCCACTAAAATTTGAGAAACAGAGGCTTTGGATGGAAGAACTGGTTGTGCATTACTTAAGCAGTGCTGTGAAGTTTAACCCTGAACCAAACTGAACAAATAGTTGCCACTGCAAATTTAAGGAACTGTTTTTGTGTAAATAAGGGAGACATGAAAAATAGGTCCCTCTTGGGTGTTTTAGAGAAGTGTCTTCCTTTTATTTTTTTTAATAAACTTTCTATTGGCATAAAATAGAAGAAGCAGGAGATTTGAGGCTAACTTACCTACAACCTGACAAGCAACTATTTCATGCCATTTAGAAAAACAAATCAAAACAAAGAAATTATTTTAAAAAGGAGGCAAATAGCATGTCATTCTTAACAACTTATCCACAGACTCATAACTTCAAACAGTACTTGCTCTAAGTGTCAAATATCAAGGTTCACAAAATACTAAGCTGCAATTTTGTAGGCTATCTCCTACACATCTGGATTTTTAAAGTGTCTGCCTTGTCATGCCAAGAGGAACATTCACAAATATTGCAGACTGGCTATTTCCCCCTCAGCTGGCACAATTCAGCCACTTCTGAAAGAAGTGATCAGCTATTGCATCCATCCTCAGTCTCACTGCAGTCTTATCCATCTCCATGGTTTTGAGCCTTTAAAAGTCTACTTATGTCAACTTGGCAGGCCTGTTCCTTTCCACCTAACAAGTCTGCATTTTTTTGATCACTAGGAATTTCACAGGTGTTCAATGCCAGTTTCATCACCCAAAAGGGTGCATGTTTTTGCCAAAGGAAGTTTAATATAACACTTAACATAAAAATAGAAACATGGATGCCAAGAACCTCTATGCCAAGCAACAATACTGAAAAGAGTACAGGACGCTGCCACTTCAGATTTACATTTTCAGCAATGATCAGATTCATGGTGCTGGTCTTATGACCGACCTCCTTGCAGTCAACTAATACCATCTCTGAAGCAGCTTAAAGTGAGACTGCTTTGGTGTGTATTAGCTTTAAGATTTTGCTAAATGTTCCCAGACTCTTTTGTTGAGCCTCTGACTGGGTACTTTCAAGTATAATTCTGGACCATACTTTAGCTTTGTTATAAAGTTGTTTTTGTGCCTGGCCTTTTACAATATAAATATATAAGCTGCAAAAGAGGGTGCGTTACCAGTAATTTTTGTTGCATTTATTAGTGAATCAAGCTATCTACATTTTGGGCCTGATTTTTAAAAGCATTTACTTGAGTAAAACTGGGCTTTATTCGAGTAAATGCACTTTACTCGAGTAAGTGGGTTTTTGAAAATTGCTACAACATATGCCATTGAATTGTCCATAGGATTTACTCACATAAATGCACTTTACGTGAGTAAATAGCATTTGAAAATTGCTACAATAGTAGTTACATTTATGCGCATAACTCCTTTTGAAAATTACCCCCTTTATTTCTGACTGAAACCATAAGAACATTGCCGTACTGGGTCAGACCAAGGATCTATCAAAAACCAGTATCCTGTTTCCAATAGTGGCAAAATCCCAAACAGTAAATAGATCCCATGCTGCTATAGTGCAGTGATTCAGTAGTGGCTATTCCCTAAATCTACTTGGTTAACAATGGTTTATGGACTTCCTCTCCAGGAACTTGTCCAAACCTTTTTTACACCCAGCTATGCTATCTGCCTTAACTACATTCTCTGGCAATGAAGTCCAGAGCTTAATTGTGTGTTGAGTGAAAAAGCATTTTCTCCGATTTATTTTGAATGTGCTACTTACTAATTCATGGAGTGTGTCCTGGCCTTTGTATTTTTTGAACGAGTAAACAACTGATTTACATTTACCCATTCTTTTTCACTCATGAATATATAGATCTCTTTCCTATCTCTCTCCCCCCCCCCCCCCCAAACCATCTTTTCTCCAGGCTGAACAGCCCTAACCTGTTTAGCCTTTCTGCACAGGGGATCACTGTGGTCATTTTTTTCGGTACCTTTTCCAATGCAACTATATCTTTTTTAAGATGCAGCGATCAGAACTGCACACTGTACTCCAGGTGTGGCCTCATCATGAGGCAATACAGAGACATTATGGCATTCTCCATTTTATTTTCCATTCCTTTCCTAAAAAATTCCTACATTCTGTTTGCTTTTTTTTGACTGTGGCTGCATGCTGAATCGAGAATTTCAAAGTATGATGCCCAGATCATTTAACTACAACGTGGATTACTTTTCCCCCATGCGCATCACTTTGCACTTCTTCACATTAAATTTCATCTGCCACTTGAATGCCCATTTTTCCAGTCTCGCACAGTCCTCTTGCAATTTTTTTTTCATAATCTGTTTGTGATTAAATAACTCGGAACAATTTTGTATCTTCTGCAAATCTGTTCTCCTCACTCATTGCTCCCCTCTCCAGATCATTTATAAATATATTATTAAAAATCAACAATACCTGTTCAGATCCTTGAGGCGCTCCACAGTTTACCCTTCTTTACTGAGAAAACTGACCATTTAGTCCTACTCTCAGTTTCTTATTTTTTAACCAGCTTGCAATCCACAATAGGACATTGCCTCCTATTGTTGCGACTGTCGCTGCCCGACGTCTCCACTCCCCCCCACCTTACCTCTTTTGCGACTCACTCTTTGGTTGATGGACGTTTGACTGCCGCGGCATCATCTTGCCGTTCTCCTCCAGCGTCCCAGGACCGGCTAGACGCTGCCTTCCGCCATGTTCTCCTGAAGCCTAAGGGCGCGCGCGCAGCGCGGCCCCGACTCAAGTACCAGCTGTGGCGCGAACCTCAGGGGCGTCCCCCAGAGATGATGTCATCCTCACCGGATACTTAAGGTCTTTCGTTTTGCTGGCTATTCGAGTTAGCAAAGGTTACCTTTACCTAGCTTCCTCCAGGTATCGGTGGATGGGATTTGCTCTCCGCATACCTTGCTACTCTGTCTCCTCGGACTTTACCACTGATACCCGCTCCTCGGGGGCCTCGCTCTCTCTCTTACTTTTCAGGTCGCAATCTGGAACTCGCTCCTCGAGGGCCCACGTTCCTGGATCTGCTACCGAATACAACTTCTGCCAGGGAGTCACCGCTGCCTACAACACCAGTGAGTTACCATCTCTCTCTCAGAGCTTTCCCTGGAACCAGATACTCGCTCCTCGAGGGCCTACTTCATTTCAGCCCCTGGGGTGCTTCAAGAGACTATTATGTGAGTGTTACCATCAAGGTTCTGTTCCTGAACTCTGCATACTCTGCCTACTCACTATATTCAGTTTCACTACAGCTCAGCCATCCTGGAATCGCTGTTCCAGTGCCTGAGGGACTACAGCCCAGCCGGGCTCTTCCAGCTCACTACTGCCACCTCTGGTGGTTCATTATACAGTTTAATAAAAGATCTAGTGTGTGTCTGTCTCCCAACTCTGAGCCTGACCGGTGGCTCCTCTCGGGATCTTCCCTCGTGGGCGTGGTCATCTGCCACCCGCCCAAGGATCCACCCACAATTATCACAAATAATAACACCTATCCCATGACTTTTTAATTTTCTCAGTAGTCTATCAAGGAGCAATTTGTCAAACACTTTCTGAAAATCTAAATACAATACATCCACTGGCTTACCATTATATACATGTTTATTAACCCCTTCCACAAATGTAGCACATTAGTGAGGCAAGATTTCCCTTATATAAATCCATGCTGGCTGTGTCCCATTAAATCATGTCTTTCTATATGTTCTGTGATTTTGTTCTTTAGAATAATTTCCATGATCTTTCCATACACTGAAATCAGACTCACCAGACTATAATTTCCTGGATCACTGCTGGAGCCCTATTTAAAGATAGAGATTACATTGGTCACCCTCCAATTTTTTAGTACAATGGGCAATTTTAATGACAGATTACAAATTACTAGTAAAACATCTGCAATTTCATTTTTTAGTTCTTGCAGAACTCTGGGTTGTATACCATCTGATCCAAGTAATTTATTGTTCTTTAGCTTGTCAATCTGCCTTATTACATCTTTTATCTTCACTGTGATTTGTTTCAGTTCTTCTGAATCATCACCAATGAATAAAGTTTCCAGCATGGGTATGTCTTCAACATTCTCTTCAGTAAACACCAAAACAAATAATTAATGTAGTCTTTCCATGATGGCCTTATCTTCTCTAAGTGCTCCTTTAACCCCTCGATCATCTAACAATCCAACTGACTCCCTCACAGGCTTCCTGATTCAAATATATTTTTTAAAGTTTTTATTATGAGTTTTTGCCTCTATGGCCAACTTCTTTTCAAATTCTCTTTTAGCCTGTCTTAGCAATGTTTTACATCTAACTTGACAATGCTTATGCTTTTTCTATTTTCTTTAGATGGATTATTTTTCCAATTTTTGAAGAAGTTCTTTTGGCTAAAATAGCCTCTTTTACCTTACCTTTTCACCATGCTGGAAGTCATTTGGTCTTCCTTCCACTTTTTTTTAATGTGTGGAATACACCTGAACTGGGCTTCCACAATGGTATTTTTAAATAATGGACATGCCTGATGTAAGCCCTTAACGTTTTTAATTGGACCTTTCAGTTTTTTCTATTTTCCTCATTTTAGCAAAGTCTCCCTTTTGAAAGTTTAATGCTAGAGCTATATATTTACTTAATGTCCTCCCTCCAGTCATTAAGTCAAAGTTGATTGCACTGTCATCACTACTGCCGAGCAGCCCCACCACCATTATCTCTGGCACCAAATCCTGCATTACAATAAGAATTAGGTCTAAAATGGCTCCCCCTCAAGTCTGTTCCAAGAAGCAGTCACTTATTTCATTCAGAAACTTTACCTCCTTAACATGTCCTGATGCTATTTACCCAGTCTATGTTGGGGTAATTAGAATCTCCCATTATTACTGTGCTGCCAAATTTGTTAGCTTTTCTAATCTCTATTAGCATTTCATTGTTTATCTATTCATTTTGGCCAAGTGGATGGTATATACTCCCACCAATATACTCTTCTCCATCACACATTGAATTTCTACCCATAAAGATTCTGCTGTGCATTTAGTCTCCTGCCGGACTCTATGCCATCCCTAACATAAAGCTCCCTCCCCACCAATTTGATCCATCCTATCATTGTGATATAATTTGCACCCTGGTATAGCACTGTCCATTGGTTATCCTCTTTCCACCAGGTCTCTGAGATGCCAATTATGTCTACCTCTTCATTCAGTACTATACAATCTATAACTCTCCCATGTTACTGTGACAAAGATCTTGGACATGGCCCTTTACTTCTCCATGCTCTTAAGTATAAAAAGAAATCTTTGTTAGGAACACTAAATTCATCCTTAATTAGATCAAATGATGTAATTTTCACTAAGCTTCTCATCCTCCCCATACATACAAAATGGAAGAAAATCCTTAATCCAGTTCTTAGTCTATTGGTCATATCAGCAATGACTTGAATTTCTGTGGCCTTCAGTTTAGCAAAATCCACTGTCTGCGCAAAATAAGGGTCTCTAGTGGAAGAAAGGGTGAGGCCCTAAAGTTAGCTTTCTCCTTAGCTCCTATCAGACTTTCAGAACTAGAAAATTAAAATGTATCCAGACATGGAACATCTTTTTTATGAGCTGGGTATATTTAAGAAGACTTTAAGAGGCCATCACTTTACCATCTCCCTTTGTATATTGAGTTTACGCCAAAATTTGTCATGTCAGCCACTCTTTGCAAATCAAAGTTAATACAAAGACCTGAAAGCCTCTCTTCTTTTTCTTTAAAAAAAAAAGGCAGGGGAGAGGGAATATTTAAATATATTTTTGTAGAGAGTGCATAGCTCCCGGGGCAAGGTTTGCTTGCTGCTACTGAGAGTGGTAACATGGATGGGACTCTCTCTCTCTCTCTCTCTCTCACACACACACACCATTCCTTTTGCCTCCTCCCCCATGCAGAAATGAATGTCCAGAGCTAAAATCTGGGAAACCTATTCGGCTCCCTGCCCACAATGTTTGGGATGATAATTATGAATTACAAAATTATAGCACAGTTTGCAAATATCATGTTTGCAACTCCTAAGACTGCAGGAGTTACATAATTACATGATTCGCTTGCCAATAACTGCAGTTATCTCTGTGAGTGCTGTGGTCCACTCAGTCTTTAAGCTTTTCAAGTCTTCAGGGTGACCTCAAAAACGTTGGAAGTCATTATCCCCTACCTCTGAGGCATGGGGCCTCGAGGCTGAGCTATCTCTAGCAACTTAATTCTGGTGCCATGAAGACAGCTTCTTTTATTTCATTTCTACGCAGGTGCTAGGAAATGTATTTTTAGATGGGATTTTTATGATAGGCATAAGAACTGGCCACATGCAAGGTCTGGAGCCCTGCAGTCATAAGACCAGTTTACAGCTTGCTCCTCTCCTCCTCCCTTCCAGACACCAGTCCTATCCTTGGCCACAAACCTAGGTTGGAAGTCCGCTGCCCTGAACGTTGAACCTCTCTCGTGTGTGGTAACAGTGCTGTGCCTTCAAGACTTGATCCAGCCGCCAAACTTTACATATCTACACACACACACACCCACCCACAAGAACTAGTTTTGAAAAGTATATTTGGCTGAGAGAAAGGTCTGCTATTTTCTTTTGCGTGTTGATTCATATATCTATTTCCCATTTTAACCCTTTGGTGCCTGCTAAAAGATTTATCAGTCTGTAATTACACAACACTTCTAAGGAGCTTTCAGAGATCCGCTGGCTCTGAAGGGCAGGTCAAACTCAAGCTAGCCTCTCCTCCTTGCCAGCTAAATCAGTGCAGAGTGACACATTTGCCCTTCTAGAAGAGTTATTGTGTTTTGGTTTTCATTTTGCAGCTCCTCCTGCGCTTTGAAAGCGAAACGAGCTCGAGCAGCTTCTTCTGATTAAACAAGAAATGAATTGAAAACATGACCTTTGGTCCCACTTAGAGGAACCCCCCCCCCCCCCCCCCCCCCCATAAAAGCTCGTACATTTGAAGTACTATAAGCGACCGAGTCAAAACATGCTTTGTATTACCGGAGTATGGAATGCATTAGAGCATGACTAGCATTACCTGCAGGAGATGTTTTCTTAGTTCAAATCACAGCATTGTCTGCAGTTCACATCTCCACCCAGCTGTGCAGGCTAACTATCCGGGGCAGGAGAGGACCCTCCCTTTCACACCTCTTCTGCATTTCATCCCTTGAAGAATCTTACAGAACGAGCTATCTTTAGCGCATCGCTCCCCCTTACTAGGATTTACCTGCAGCAAAGTAATCTAAAACCCAGAACGGAGTAGCCAATTCACTTTTAGTTTCAAGCGGCTGGTGTCAGCTAACATCTATTACAAACAGCTTTCCCTCTAACAAACGTGGAAGGTTACATATATATCCACAAATACATGCCATTGCCTTTCTGGTGTAAAGTCTCCATCTGATCTGAGAACACATTTCAGCAGGAAAGAGATCTTTGATGCCTTTTAATTCAGCTAGGAATCGTACTCGACTTACCTTACATCTTATGGTACAGGGTTTTTTAAAAAACTGTAAACAAGGTGATTTATAATATCGCTGGCACGACAAAACCCATGCGTTCCATCTGCTGCTTTAAGTTTCAGCACAGGGCTCTTTGTTCAGCTTGCAGGAAGGTCTGACTTTAAATAATACGTGGTCTAGGCTGGCGGTGCATCCTCCCCTCTGCAAGTGATTTCATGACCATTCCGGCGCTCGGCTTCCAGTACATGAAAGTTCAATCTGAGTAGGAAGGCATTTTCCTGTCCCGGAAATCAGCCTTAACTAAAACCAATGCTGAGCTAATGAGAAATGCGTCTTCCATGTGTTCTCTTTGGCAGACGCTGCAAAGCCCTGCCAGGGAAACACGTGATATTTATAAATACAATATAGCTCATGTTCCTGTAACCTCTAAATGACAAAAGAGCACACGAAAAAAAAACAAAAAACAAAAACCAAAACAGAAAGCAGCTCAATAGGTCAGACTGCATTTTTAGAGTTTAGATATTCTATGTTGAGTATGAATAAATGCTAAGTTTTTCTTTACTGGGAAAGCTTTCACTGTCCTATCACAATCACGGTACGGGAACATAAAATCACGCAACAGGCAGCAGCAGCATGTTAGCAGCTGTGCAGTGGCATATCTGCACCGAGCCGGTCAGTCAGTCAGCACAACAGGTCTGCTTTCTCTCTTGAGAATGAACACAATCCCAGTTAATGAGCTCGGTCTTGCCAATAAGAAATAATCATAAAGGGAAGGTAATAGTCGCCAAACGTTTGCTACCTGCACTATTTTCAACCTCTTAACTTGAGCAAAACGTTTTGGCATTCCTAGTAAGCTTTTTTCCACCCAGACACACAGGATAGGAGAAAAGCTTTAGTAAATCAGGCTCTTACATAAGGACTTCGAAGAGTTTTGTGGCACAGCAATGCTGAATCTCATTACTAGAATACCAAAACCAAACCCTACTATCCAAAAAACATGTTTACGAGAACTCTCCGTTTGCTTAGTCTTTTCTTTACCTGGACCACTTTCTGTCAATCAAGAGCACAGCAGAAGCACAAGATCAAGCTGCATAAGTCTGCTGAATGGCAACCGAAGGACGGAACCAGCTTTCAAACGAGTCTCTCCTGTTCTGCGCCTGGGGTAAACCACCCTTGAAAACATGAAGCTACATGTTTGTTTATTAAAACTACAGAACAGTGTCTGAGCGATGAAAACAACCTTTGAAGCTGTCAGTATCTGGAGTTCTTTCAGGGGATTATTTCACAGAGACATATAAGGCATCTTTAGTTTGATTTTAAATTGTTGACCTTATATCTCCCCGAAATAATTCCCCCTAAAGAAATCTTCAAAACACCATAAGGTCATAAAAAAAAACAAAACCAAAAAACAGCCAGGTGGGATAACCAAAACCTATGTAGATCGCAGAAAAGAATCGCGAAGACAGACCCACATTTTCCAAGTATGGAAGAACTGTTCTTAGCTATTAGGAATGTGTGTGTATGGACACTCGAGGATTGAGCAGTTCTGGCCCCCAAAGGCTCTGACGTGCTTAGCCGTACTGGCTTCCACAGGACTTGTTAGATGGCATTCGATGGTAACCACATGAGACAGGATGTCCATACATGTAAACACACTGAGCACGCTATGTTCTATATAGGAACCATTCCACTATTCAAACTACTCACTGCTGAAGGCAAGAAATACTGGACCTGCATTCTATAAGCACTGAGAGGAAAGGACAGAGCTGGGGAAAATGTTCGTATTTCACAATCCCTTACAAGAGAATGCTTCCAGTGATAGGGGAGGTCTGGAATCCTCTGAGGTTGCGTTTCTCTGTACACAAAAATTCTACCCTTCCGTGTTTCACACAGTCATGGGACAATGACACAGGAAAACATCTGTGATGTCATTTATGATGTAATATAAAAACAGACCAGCCCTGTTGCCCAACTATATATATATATATATATTTTAACTAGGTCACGTTTATGACTGATTGGCTGAGCATGGCAAAATGTAAGCAGGTTACATAATTATAACAATATCAAAACAAAAAGTACGACATGCCAAAATATTAAAATGAGTGCATTTTAATTGCATAGTTTGTGTTTATAATGAATGTTCCAATTCTATTTTGAAACCTTCATCAGGGTTATTTATCACAAGCATACACTATTGAAATACATCTCTGACTGGACAGAGATGGGCTGTCGTCATGACATTTCTATTTTAGAGCAACACTTAAGGCTCTAGAAGTGATCGAAAGGAGCAAATCTCTGATTTATAGTATGACAATGTCATGCTTTACTACAGACAGAATGGGGCAACACTAACACGGATGCAAACTTTGAGGAACGCCTTGCTCTTGCTGCAAATTACTCGCGAGAGGCAGTATAAGGAGGCAGCAGCTTGAGATACCCCACAGGAAGAGGGAAGAACTGCAAAAAGCGATGGTGTGACTGTTATGTAAAAATACCTCAAGTAAATAAAAAAATATACAGCAAGCATGACAATGACCATAAGAAATGAATGGATTAGCCCAATTAAAAGAAGGGATTCTGAAGAAATAGCTGACGTTTGCTTTCATGTTCTTTTCTGCATGTTGTTAATGCTTAAGGGTGCAATCCCATCTCTTACTGCCAAACATAATGCATCGACCCAAATGCAGCTCTTAGTGCAAGTGGTGCCTGGTGGCCTGCGGGGAGTGACCATCACTGAAAAGCCAGCTCCTCGGCATCCTGACTCTCAGGGGAGGTCAGAAGTCACCCACCTAAGTCCAGAAGCCTCTCCTGCTATCCAACTTCCGACCTGGGGGTTCAGCACAGTTGTTTCTATCCAGTGATACAAAACCCAAGGATTGCCACTTGTGATGGTTGCGAAACTGCTCTTAGCAGTTTACATCATACAATACAATCAAACATATAAAACAAACTTCTCCATGTGGAGAGAAAATGTTATTTTCCATCTAGGCAGACAATACAACTCTAATATTAAATATACATTGCTTTTACGAGATTCCTAACGTTACACAAATGAGAAAAGCTTCACTAAATTGTCTTCTCGTCACACACCCAACACAGAGGGAAGATTTATGCTTTGTACAAGTCACCTATTTTAAGTGACTCTCTTTTTATAAGCAGAAGCGTATGAACGCAGATCACAGATTAAGACGAGATCCACTGAAGAACTGATCTCTTGTGTAAGTATAAGGCCTGAAACTCTCTCTTTACCCAAGCCCTCTGTTCCCTCCAGCTCCTCTTCCCCTGAGGCCGCCCCCAGGCTGTTCAGAAGGCCACAACGCTCTTGTTCCGTCCTGCACCAAAGATGGCCACCTCCAGACACAGGTACAACAAGACTGCCTTCTCCACCTGCTGCAGGCCATGCCAGAGCTTTCATTTCTTTTCTGTGGTTGGGCTTCTCCTCCCATGTCCTCTCTTTGGCCGAAGGGAGAACCCTCTTGTATTGATTGATCCTTGTGTCTGGGAATTTTTTAATTCTGCTTACATAAAGTCGATGTGCAGATTACCACCCAGGGGTGAAAACATTTTGGGAAACTTTGGAGGCCAACCACTTTTTTTTTTTTTAGGAACCAGGGGGATATTTTTTCCCCCTGATAAGTTTTCAGTTTTTTTGGGTTTTGTCTAATTTTTTTTTTTATTATTATACTTTTTTCACATTTTGCTTTTGTTCTCCTTCCAGCCTCGCTCCACCACCCGCTCCTCTCCTCTCCCTCTCTCTCTCTGTCCCGGCCCTCCAAGGCCCATTCTCATCCCATAGCTCTTTCCAGCCTCTCCACAACTTTCCCTCAGGGCCTGAGCCTGTGGCCTTGCCTTTCGCTGGGCTCGGGCTGGTGGCGGCAGCAGCAGCTGCATTACCATCTTTTACCAGGCCATGGAGGGCCTGGACAGTTCATCTCAAGCTCCTTGCACCGTCAGATGCCAGGACCCAAATTTTAAGGGCCCAGACAACCTGGCTCCTGAGATTGTTCTAGCCCCGTCAGCGCCTCTTAAAATATAAATGCATCCTTCATTTCTTTTGCACCTTGGTTCTTTTCCACGTTTCTCTGCTCCTAATTCCATATTTCTTGCCTCTCTTGAGAAGTCTCACTGCCCCTTCACAGCAGCAATTTTCAAGAAAATCTCTCCCCTTTCTCTAGTTTGACTTTGCTAGATGAGAGTTATAGATGAAAGGCTTTTAGTCCGCAATCAATATTCCCCCACAAATACCTCTTACAAATCACTGCACATCAGGGACTGAGCAGTGTGGAATTCTGTGAGAGGTGCAGCAACACGAGATGTTTATCTGCCTCGGAAAAGGGACAGATTAACCTCTGTGGTCACAGAAACAGAGAATATGAACCAGATAAGGTGAGAGGGAAGGAGATGAAATGCTGTTTCCCCTTGTTAACAGGAAAAAAAAAATGGTCCTCTTGTTGACCCCTTGCCTCCTAACCTCTTTGTAGATATAACAGCTTGGTCTTGGATAGCTTTCAGATATTGAATCACAGGATTCACTTGCAGGTGCACAAATTCAATTTATCTTTAGTTTAGTTTAGTTTTTTGTTTTTTTAACTTGGGGAGCAGCACTCTGCAGGGCAGCACGCTCTCTCACAGAAACAGGACTCCCACGCTGGATGGTATTCCAACAGATTTTTTGCTTTATTTGCAAAAGGCAAAACCACAACTCCCAAGTGAGGACATTTCCAGTCCAATACTCACAGAGACCTGGACTCAGCAGCACAGAAAACCTGTAACTGCAGAACACATAAAAACAGATAACACTCCACCTGCAGACGCCCTGAGCTCTCAGACATGTTCCTGGCAACTGTAACCTATACGTGCTCAATCAGGTGAAACTCCTGGACTCCCAGCTCAGCAGCTGAGCGGCTCTCACCAGAACCTTCTCTCAGCTGCCTTTCTCACAGACTTTGTCTCTGCTCACTAGAGGTCTCATTTCCTGCACACAGGGCATACAGCAGATGACAAGATGTAAGACACAGTAGCACACTTTTAAACCATACCCCCCCAAATCAATGTTTTTTTTCTCTGTAAAAGGAAAACTATGTGTTTTAGTAATATACGGGTGTTACATATACACAAGCTTGGGACCCAGCGCCCCGAAATAGACTCCCCACCTGAACGTGATTAGGACTCATCAGCCCTCCCCACAAGCAAGATGAGTGGTCCTATCCCCCTCCACTGAAGACAACACTTGCCACGTATTTGCTGCAGCTTTGCTTCAGGCTGCAGGGCTGCTATGAACAATGTGGCTCATGCAGAAACACAAGAGGGCCTACAAGATTACCCAGAGCACCAGACATCTCCAATCTGCTTCCTGCCTCTGGCCAACACCACAGTCACTCTTCCCATCGGCTCCACAATCTGAACTGCAACCGCTGGGTGGCAGTAAAGGAACCACATTTCCGGGCTCAGCTGTTTTACCCCAGGTAAAAACTACTCCTTCCGCTGAGGACAGGCCAGGATTGGATGGGGGAGTGGGATATGGGCCTTTAGCTTGTACTTTGGGGGCTGAGGTGGGGCACGTTCAGGATCGGTAGGGCAAGCAGATGCCCCCCCAAGCTTCCGTGGGTTCTTCCTGACAGGAGAAAAGTAACAATCTTTCAAGGCCCTTAGGCTTTTTTGAGGGGAGATGGGATTTAGGGGTACTCTTCTGACGCCTTCCAGTAAAAATAAAACACTGCCACACAGTCAAACCAGAAAATAGATCCTTCACTGGCGTAACTGGGGCAGCTGAATAAAATCAGTAGCGTGCACTCCGGCGATTAGCGCAATCCACATAGCAAAAACAAACAAACAAACAAAAAAAAGACAGTGACAGTCATGGCAAAATCTTCTCACACGAGGAATCTTCTCCACCAACCGTTCCCTAGCAAGTAGGCGCTCCTTGGAGTAGGGGATCCACCCTGGCCTCTCCCCCTTTTTCGTTCCTGCTTTCTATGCAGATCTCTGCAGTCCAGTAACATGGACAGATGAGCTTCAGCTGACTCTTTCCAAGCAGCAACTCCGAAAGCAAATCTCCCAGTCTGACAGCCATTACACTGACTCCAATCAGAAATCCATACTGAAAACCTTCAGTGACATGCAAGGAACATGGGGCTAACTCCCCTTTCTCTATTCTTCACCTCTTTAGTTCTCTCAATCTCAGGATCCTCCTTTGACCCCCCCCCCCCCCCCATCAAAATCTCCTCCCTAGCTCCTGGAAGGCCCAAGAGCTCCCAACTTGAACTTCACATTCACAGGATGGAAAACCGATTGAAAGAACGAGAGCCAAAGAGAGCTCATGAATATTGTTAAACACACTCCCTCCTATTAGGGAACACTATGCACGCTCCCGCTCTCTCTGATGTCACACGTTCCACATCTGTGGAGACTCTGATGCATTCAGTAAGGGGGATACTTTGCTACCACCCCTACAGAGAAGGAGGCTGCGGCACAGAGAAGGCATTGGTGATGCCGGCACTGAGATAATATCGATGTTGAGCGACGCCGTGTATGGTGCACTCTCTCAGGGCCAATGCAAGAGTATTAGTTACCATATGTGAAACTTACAGCCATGTGCACCCTCTCCTGCCCCCACCCCCCCAGCCTGCATCACATACAATTAAAATAATTCATTTAAAATAACAGATTTTACATGAAAAAGGACATTGAAAGTACAGTATTGAGGTTAAAATATCACTTACAACAACATATATACTATATTTACATGCACGGCTGTGGTGTCAACCAGAAAACCCTGCAAAAAAATGCACTTGGAACCCATATGGTATTAATCCTATTGTAAAATGCATTGGTTGTGGGCTTGGCCCTCAGAAAGCCATGCATGTATTTAATTACAATTGCAATATAGAAAACCTCTCATACCAAAACAGCACTAATTGCCAGCACTGAAACAGTAACAATCTTACCTATGAAAATGCAGCACTGCAAATATTACACCAGGCCTTAAAACACCAATACACCTCCTATTAGGAAACTAGAGCAAGCCAAATTGCTACACAGAAAGTACACCCTAACAGAATACCTCACCTCAGTCACACATGCAGGACACAGCCCCTAGGCACTGTTGTTCTTGTCGCCTGCCTCTCTCCCTCACACCCCACCCCCAGAAGGTCAGACAACAGGAAGTAGAAGGTCTAAGGCACCGCTCCATAGTTTCCTGTGGCAGGAGTTAGAAAATTCTGAAGCACATTGGCAAATATTCCCATCTTTAATATTACTTTGCAAAATATAATTTTCCAACTTTGCTTGTGTCTGTATAATTTATTTTGTTTTTATACAGGAGGAGCGCTCAGGGATGGGGAGAGGAGGAAAGGGAGAGAGGGGGTGAGGGCTGTGGATGAGGAAAGAAGAGGGAGGCCTGGGAAATGGGGAGAGTGAGAGTGAGAAGAAGAGAGGCCTGGGGATAGGGGGAAAGAAAGACAGAGAGGATTGTGGAAAGGAAGGACGGGAGATAAAGGATCGAGGAAAAAGGGTAAAGAACAGAGGGGGAGGATTGTGAAGAATGAAAATGGGGGGGGGAGGGGGATCAGAGGAGGGAGGAAGGAAGGGAAATTCCTGGATCTGGGGGACAGAATCCGAGATCAAGGGAAGAAGATCTGAACTGCGGCTGTGCGAGGAGTCAGATGACCCTGGCATGCTCTGGTCCTCCTCGCCTTTGCATCCCCTCTCTAAAACTCCTACTCGGGCACATATTCACATGGACACCCAGCACCACTCCCTTCTCTCTCTCTCTCTCACATGCACAGAAAAAAAACTGCCCCTTTCTCTCACACACAAACACAAGCCCTCTAGCCGATCCCCTCCTATCTCCCAGCCCTTCTCTTCACCCCTCCAATGATCCCCTTACTCAGCACAGCTTAACCTCTCCAAAATGATCCCCCTTTGCTATCTTCTCCAGGTTCACTCCTTCCCCTCCTGCTCCCCGCGGCTGGATCAGGAAGCAGAGGGCTGTTCTCTGCGGGGGGGGGGGGGGGGGGGTGAGGGAAGGCAGCAGTTCTGCCGCCAGCCTGCTGCCCCCTGAGCTCTGTTGCCCTCGGCATAGGCCCTAGTGCGCCTACTGACAAACCCGGGCTTGACGAGGGAGATGAGAAGTGGAGGGCACGCAGAGAGGGAGCCAGAGGCTGGGGGCACTGTGAGAAGGAAGTGGTAGTGAGGGTGGGGCAACGAGAGTGGGAAAAAGAGGGAATGAGAAGGGGAAATGGAGTCTGGGAAGGTGGAGGGGGGGGGGCTAAAAATCCGAGGCAGGAAGGTAAAAGGACTTAAGAGATGGGGAGGGACGAGGAAGGGCGGGAAAAGCAAGCAAGGAGGTTGTGAGTGACAAAGAAAGTGAAGGGAGAAGAGAAGGGGTAGGAGGGGGAGATAAGGGATGAAGATTGAAACTGAGAGGGGAGGTGGAAGGATGAGAGATGCAGAAAAAAAAAAAAGGGTGAACTAAGGGAGAAATGAAGGGGAGTTGGAGAGCAGAAAGATAGAGGTGGAGAAGAGGAAAATGAGATGTGATTGGCAAAAGAGGTGGAAGGGGAGAATGGAGACATGAAATGGAAAGAAAACCAGAAAATGAATTCAGAAGAAGGCTAAGAGGAAAGACTGCAAGCCCTAGGATGTAAACCCTACTCAGACTATAAAAGGTAGAAGACATATCTTATTTTCAGCATGGTTACTGCAATATATAACACTCTGCAGTACTAAACAATCATACACTAGTGTGAAGGCCCATTAAAAATTAGATCCATGCACGCAGACCCACCTTCTCACCTCCCCCCAACCCTGGCAACATCTCTGGGCTCTGCTGATCACAGACAACGTGGGCCCTCCTGACGGGGGTAAAAATAAGCGTGCTGTAAGAGTGCGCACGTTCTTCCAGTGTTCAAAGGCACAGTTTACGTGTGTATACACCCATGCGCACCCCGTGGGAAATGCATGGCAGGCAAAATAAAATCTTAATTGTATTTCTTATTTACTTATGAGTTGTGGACAATTTTCATTGGTATAACCAAAGTATACCCTAGGGAAACAAAATCAACCATTAAGTGACCCAAAAAGACAGTGCAAATATGCTTTTTGGAGCGTGAACGAGAGAGTGACCAACCCATAAACACTGCAAATCATATAGAGAATTCTGAAGCAATTTTTGTTTAAAATTAGACATGTAATAACCGACAAGTACACTGCTCTATAATTTAAATGCCCCAAAATGTCATTTTCAACATATTGGGGTTTTTTTTTTTTTGGGAGGGGTAAAACATCCCCCATCAAAACCTCACCCCATCTTTCTGATCACCTTTCAGGAAGGCCATATGTAATATTCATAAATTAATATGGGTATTCAGTGTGAAAGCAATTTCCAAAATGTTGGAGAGAATGACTGTCAAACCACAGAAAAGTTGCTTAGCATCAGTGGAGCGGGTCCAGTTGACCCTCTTCATCCACCACTCACGGGTGCTGGCAACTTTTTTCAATACTACTAGCTACTGAAGACTCAAACCCCTTATAAAAATTCAGATGTAGACGAAAGTGGTTCTTTTCTAGCATTTTTCTGTTAATAGATCTGGGAACCACCGTGTCACACAATCATGCTGATTGTGAAATTGCAAGTGCATGGCAGGATTCAAGGCAGCCAAGAAAGCTTCATCATGCTGTAAAGAGGCTAGCCTCTCTTTTCTCTAATATCTCAGATCTTAAACCAGGGTTTTCTTAGCAAGGCATCGGTTCATTTCTGTGAGCTTTCGCCAAGAAATATGCATGTAATTTGAAAACCCTACGCACAACCTTGCATTCTTACAGATGCTCAGCACAACGCCCGGTTTGGTAAATGGAATTTCAAAGCCTGCAACTTAACAGACTCCAGCAATTTCACCATCTCTGCTAGCAATGTCATGCTTTCATTTCTAAACCTACTCAGCACTCCTCGGATGAGTGTCTTTTCAACAAGGTCAGCACTATACTGGGCCATGACATCCAGCTGCTCCAGCTTACTATACTGAAAAGGGAGAAAAAGAAATGGAAGTGGTGGTACATGGAGTGGAGGGAGCTAGGGAGGATTAAGGTGCATAATATTCCCATTCCCTCGTCACAGTTTAGGGTACACGCGCTGTGGGGTTAATCCCGCTCACAAGCCAAAAACAACAAGCAACAAAAGTGTCCTGCCCCAGCACATTTTCATGGACTCCACCGCAACAATTTTTTTTACCTGAACAAAACACCTTTACATAAAAGTATAACTCATTTAGTATACAGTCTAAGCTGGAGGGCTGTAAATACAGATCTGGCAGCCCGATCATTATTAGTACATCTGGAAATGTGGATGTGGTGGGAGCAGGGCAGAACAAGTAACCAGGAAGTCAGCAGGCTGTGGAGGGTGCTGCGATACTTAACCGAGGCAATAAGTCAACAAACGATTCACAAAACCAACAAGTAGAAGAAGTCTCTCCCCCCCTCTTCTACTTTTCTCTGTGCCTGATCCTCAACCTTCAGCGGCGCTGATGCCATGCACAGCAGGAGATAAAAGAGAAGGAGGAGAACTGCCAAGCACTTACCCTTACGTCTCCATTCACAGTTCTGGGAGTGTGATTAAACACGTGGGCAGGATCCTTATTGTAAACTTTGAGCAGAGATCGGTCCTGAATGTTCCTGGAATGAAAAGCAGCAAATTACTAGAGCAGATGAAAGGAGCTTTTCCTTGAAGTCATTTTGTTGACCTTGCCCCTGGAGGTCAAATTTCAAGCAGCGACTCCTCCCAGTGCAAGGGGGGGGGGGGGCTTAAACTGGGGGAGAGAGAAACACTGCTGCTCTCAAATAGGCGGAGGTGATGGACATAAACAGACCCGCTTTTTGCTGTACTCTGGCCAAGTTTCATTCCCCCCCCTCCCCGTGGCATCACGTTACTCCTCGGAAAATAAGGGGGGTGCCAGAGGCAGCGACTGTGAGCTACCCAAGAGAGCTAGCAAGCTTACCGAAAATTCAAAGGGTCCGGGTTACTCTTTATTGAAATGCTTTATTGCTTACTGTAGGTAAGCTGTCACTTATCTAAGCTGACGAACAGACTCCCTTTTGTTCGGCAGCCTCTGCCAGACAAATCAAAGTTGCCAGCACGACACAAGCAAGAGCACTTCAAAGACCCGCACGTCGCCTTCGGTTCCCCCTCCTCCCCAGTTTATTTGGCTTTGGAGGAGTACGGCAGGCAGTGCACACGGGAGCAGTTTGTACTCTGCCGACGTCTTTTTTGCAAATTTATCGCGCAGAAAGCACCTCAGATCCTCGGGGTTTTTTGTTTTTGTTTTTTTTTAGAATCGGCAGGGCAGGGCTTTTTACCCAGGCCGGACCCTCTAGCTCCAGACGGCATTGCACAAGGGCAAGGGCAGCTGAGCAAAAAACAAAGCAGGATAAACTTACCTTAGGACAATCTTACAGGCAACGGTGCTGTGAGTGACAGGGGAGACCCCCCCCCTGCCCTCCGAAAACCTACGGACTTTTTTCGGTTTCACAGCCGGGATTTCACGAGCGCTGTCGGAGGAGACTAAATTCCTCTCCTCCAGGTGCAGCTGCAAACTTTTTTTTTTTTTTTTTTTTTAAGTGGGCCGATCTTACCCTGCGTGAGATTAACATTAGGGGAAAAAAAAAACCCTGCAAAGGAGGATTCTTGGGCTGGTCTTACTTTCTTTTTAAAGGCATAGTGCCGTCGGTGCTCGTCACAACTTGCAGCCCAAGCAGCCGCACGACACGAGAGGCTCCAGCGCTCCCCTTTATTCATCTGTAGCTGGAAGCAATTTAGCATTTTCGGTTGATCATATTTTATTCATGCTGGCAGAAAGGGCATTTTAGCTAACAACTGTAGAACTCAAGGAAACAAAAAGAGAGAGAGAAAAAAAAAGCCCACCCATGGTAATGTAATACTGTCAGAAAAGCCATTTTGGTAGAAGAAGTACCCTTTCTGTGTACAACATAAAATACTACCCAAGCCTTCGACTCGCACAAAAAAAAACAAAACAAAACACCAAACTGACAATGTTTGCATAAAAGGCGCATGCAAGTGCGGTTCCCCGCCACTGCAGACTGATTAAGCTGTCATAATACCCCAAATGAATATGCATGAGATGAATATTTGCATACAGCGTGTCCTTTCCAGGGCGGAACGTGCGGCGGCGGCATCAGGCCGTCGGCGTCTGCAGTTGTGCAGCCCAAGGCGGCGAGGGCTGCTGCACTGAAGGATGAGGGCAGAGGCTAAGTTTCATGCTTTTCCTGGGCTTAATGCAGTAAGATGTGTGCAAGATCCCTGTGCAGAATTACGGATGACGGCGGAGCTAATGATTTTCTGCCAGGGTAGGCCAGGTGGCTGGCCTGGACTGTTTTTGAACTTGCTTCCTTTTTCCCTATTAGGAAATAGTGAAAAGTGGAGGCTGGCCCCAACCAGATACCTTTTATTAAAAATACATAGCAGTGCTCTGGATCCAAGACTGCTGTGAAAATATTGTTTTAATAAATAGAAACTGTTTTCCTACACCGGATGGATGTTAGAGAAGAGGGAGTGCGCTGTAACTGGCCACCACATTTAAATAAACATGACTATAGGGTCAGTATAAGACTTTTTGTTATTTTGACAGACATTATCATTTAATATTCCACTGTATTCTTTCTTGGTTTTTTTTTATCGTCTTTTTAAAAGGTAAATTCTCTCAATTGTTATTCAAAAAGAAAATCCGATAAGCACTATCGTTAGTGGAATAATTTCTAATTTAGCTGCTCTTGGTTTTTTTTTGTTTTGTTTTTTTATTGCAGGCACACTCATGCCTCCCTTTAATTAAGATTTACTAATCTTTGTTTTCAACTGCCCACTACAGGTCCCACAACAGAGGCAAAAATCAGAGAAAAGGTCTGGCAGGGAATGAAAAGGCTATTTTGCCAAGGACATGCCCAAACAACAAAGAGAATACAGTTCAGCCAGACAGCCTTTCCCTTTCCCTTCCAAGGTTACTTGGCTCTCTGCTGATCTTAGCTCTGCACAATGTCCAGACCAGGCCAGACCACAACTGCTCAGACGTGCAGGCCCAGGCAGACTGAGAACAGAAGGAGGTCGGGAGAAGAACACAGCAAGCTGGGGGCAATAAAGCCATGCCATTCAAATTCAGGAAACTCTGCATGTGTTCACAGAACAATACCAAGAAAAGAGCCACTTTCAAAGACATTTCCGCAGTGCTTTACCCGCGGAAAAGAGATTTTAGCAAACCGCTCCCCTTGTGTGCTGGTAAACTTGTGCACGTGTATGTACAACTTCACCCACTCTGTGAAGAGGCATTCCCTGGCACGGGGCTGGGAAGGGGTTTGCCGTTGTACACAGACTTGAATTTTCTCTGGAAATCAGGACATGTGCAAATGTGTGCTGGTAGTTTATATGAGATAATTTTTAGCACAGGCACGTAATTTCACTTTGAAAATGAGTGCAAGTGAATTCTGTACCAATACAGGCAGTTACAAAATTACCCCCCCCCCCAAAGTGGTAAAAAAATAAAAGAAGGGAAAAAAATGATGTATATATCTATAGATATAGATATACTTATAGAGACCTCCTGGGGTCTGTGCTTGGCTGCACATTTTACTTTCTGAATCGCGCACGAATACCTAATAGCGCCCTCAACATGCATTTGCATGTTGAGGGCGCTATTAGGTGCCGTGGGTTGGACGCTCGTTTTCCGCCCCTTACTGAATAAGGGGTACGGGAAAACGCGCGTCCAACGACAGGCCTGTGAGTTAGGCCCCACTGGTCTAACAAAGGAGAAAAGAGGGACATGCCTTGCTAGCTCCTGTAACAGAGCTGGAAGGAAGAGGGATATTAAAGACGTTTTTACAGCTTTTTCTGGTTTCTACCCTTTCGATCTGTTCCATTCCTGGCAGGCTGTACCCCCTGCTCAGGGGGGGTCAGGAGGGACTGTGCACCTTTTCGACCAGCATAAGAGGCTTCTGCACCCAGTGTGAGAAGAGATCCCGATTTAAGATTTTGCAAGGTTTTATATGTTTCCACCTTTGGGGAAAGGGAGAATTTTTCTGCCCCCTTCTTTTCCTCTGAACTGGAGACTGTTGGTAACGGTTTCCAGCACAGGCCTTTCCTCCTGGGAGGCCAAGCTTCTATCTTTTGAAGAGGACTCATCAAGGGAGCAACATCTGGGGACACCCTAGGGAGGTTTCCACCCCAGGATACAGGTCACTGCCAGGTGAAGTTCGGGATTCAGCGTGGACCTCAGGTACCAGGGAAAGGCTCACTGTTACGATACCCCAAGTCCCTTGGGACAATTATCTTTCCCTATCATGGAGGATAAGCAGGTTCCAGGCCCCTGCCTGGATGGACATTTCCACAGAGCTGCAGAGCATCCAGATCTTATTTATTTATTTTATTTAAAAATGTTTATATACCACCTTTACAAGCAAGTTGATCAAAACGGTTTACAAAATAGGAAAAAAAATATAAATATAAAAACATAAAAATAGAAGAAAAATTACATAAAATTGATTAATATAAAATAAATACATTAAAAGTAGTTTTTAATCTTTTACCAAAATCAAGAAAAAGAGAAAAATTAGTGCCTAAAAACTGTTTAAAACGCATTTTTAATTTTTTTCATTGGATTCTCATGTCAATCTGGGAATGCTGGAAGTATCTGGACCCTTTGGGCAGATTTTTAAAGGTAACCCCCGAAAACCTGCCCCCAAGCTCCCCCTGAGCGCGCCGAGCCTATCTTGCATAGGCTCGGTGGCCGCGTAAGCCCGGGACGCACGTATGTGCGGCATGACGGTGGGCTGGGGGCGTGGCAGCGGGCCGGGGGTGGGGACGGAGGTGTGACTGCGATCCGGGGCGGGGCCGAGTGCTCCAGCACAGCAGCCTGTGCCGGGGCAGGGAGCCGGCGGCGCGCGCAAGTTACTCCTGCCAGAGGCAGGCGTGACTCCACAAAATAAGGTAGGGGGGATTTAGTTAGGGCTGGGGGGTGGGTTAGATAGGGGAAGGGAGAGAAAGGTGGGGGGACCCAAAAAAAAAATCCCTCCAAGGCTGCTTCGATTTCGGAACGGCCTCTGAGGGAACGGAGGCAGGCTGCTCAATTGTGCACACACCCCCCCCTCCCCCCCGTGCGCCAACCCTGGATTTTATAACATGCACGCGCATGTTATAAAATCGGGCATAGATTTGTTCGCGCCGGGTTGCGTGAACAAATCTGCGCCCTCGCGAAAGTTTAAAGATTTGCCCCTTTATGTTTTACTTCTATTGATTCTTTTACGTGGAATTACAGTAAATCCGTCCCATACACTGGATGTTGAAGAGGCGGAATATAAAATTGTTTAAATAAATACATTTCAATTTGAATACCCATCCAGTGAGTTCTGCCTGGTTTGTAAGTGTAGCTATCCCAAAGAGCTATGGTAACACACACAGGGAATAACATTATTGCCTGAGCCAAGAAAGGTTAGCCTTCACCCCCACAGAGAGGACCCACACCTTGGGGATACAGGAAAGGGGGATGAGAAGCCTATTATAAATTCTGTTATGTGCCCTTGGAGAATATGCCCCTCCATAGAAACGGGTTACATATAAGATGCTCAAGTTCTCAACAGTAATGTCTGTCTGTTAGGGCCAGCGATGTGCGCGCCTGCATGAATCCAGCGGTCGTGCAGGCTGCAAGATGGCCTCATGCCGGAGGGAGGCCCAGTGTGGTAGAGGAATGTTTCACTGGGTGACAGCTAGTAGAATAGTAACAACAGTAAAATAATATTACAAAGTACAGAAAGGACAATAACTACAATTTTGGGAATCTGGTGATATTTACTAGTCTAATTACATTTCTGGCCTGGTGGCAGGATATGGCATATTCTGCTGCTATAGCTGCTGGTTCTCCTCTTTCCTTGAGAATGATACCCATTCTTTCACAGGAAGTATTTTATTTTCTCTGTCAGCTTTGGGGAATGTGCATCTCTGATATCATTGTATTTTGCACAGTGCAGGAGGAAATGCACTTCTGTTTCTCCACTGTTGCACTGTATCCAAAGTGTGGATTCCTGGGCAATCCATTTCAGTTGTCTGCACATTTCTATTTCTAATTTGTGGTCCCTTATTCTGTACTGTGTGAGGGTTTGTCTGTGTTCTATATGTATGATTGAGGAGCGGTATTTTGTTAGTGTGTAGTATCTGTGCAGAGCTCGACAGCAGTCAAACTTGTTCTGTTTTCTAATCTGCACTTCCCATAGGAAGTGTATTGGTGTTCTAGTGCCAGCTGTATGAAGGTGGACATTATAAACCCCAAAACTAAAAGTAAGAGTGGAGAAACAGCCTTTTGGTTAGCACAACAGGCTGAGAGCCAGGGTCAAATTCACTGGTGCTCCTTGTGACTTTAAGCAAGCTCTTCACCTTCCACTGCCTCAAGTACAAACTTAAGGCCTGATGTTTAGTAAATCAGGCCCTGAGAACCCTATTTACTAGGCAATTTTCTCATTGATACAAATTGGGAGTAAATCTTTAGTAAATAGGCCCCTTAGATTGTAAGCCCTCTAGGAACCAATATGCACCTGAATGCAACTCACCTTAAGCTAACCATTTATTTATTTATTTATTTAAGGGTTTTTATATACCGCAGTACGTAAAGAGATACATCACCGCGGTTTACATTTAACAATAACTTAGCAACAGGCTTTACATTGACATTATTAATAGGTATTACATATACTAAAATCGATATAACAGTTTTGACAGAAAACAGGCTGGACAGACTGTGGACCATCCAATAATGTATAACATGCAATTAAAATATTGATGTAATTATTAAACTTTAAAAAAAAAAAAACAAAAAAAAAACTAAATAGTGGGGCGGATTTTCAGAGCCCTGCTCGCGTAAATCCGCCCAAAACCGGGCGGATTTACGCGAGCAGGGCCCTGCGCGCCGGGAAGCCTATTTTACATAGGCCTCCCGGCGCGCGCAGAGCCCCGGGACTCGCGTACGTCCCGGGGTTCTCGGAGGGGGGCGTGTCGGGGGGGGCGGGGCCGGAGCGTGCGGCGTTGCAGGGGCGTGTCGGCAGCGTTTTGGGGGCGGGTACGGGGCGTGGCTACGGCCCGGGGGGCGTGGCCGCGCCCTCCGTACCCGCCCCCAGGTCGCGGCCCGGCGTGCAGCAGGCCCGCTGGCGCGCGGGGATTTACGTCTCCCTCCGGGAGGCGTAAATCCCCGACAAAGGTAAGGGGGGGGTGTAGACAGGGCCGGGTGGGTGGGTTAGGTAGGGGAAGGGAGGGTAAGGTGAGGGGAGGGCAAAGGAAAGTTCCCTCCGAGGCCGCTCCGATTTCGGAGCGGCCTTGGAGGGAACGGGGGGAGGCAGCGCGGCTCGGCGCGCGCAGGCTATACAAAATCGATAGCCTTGCGCGCGCCGACCCAGGATTTTAGTGGATACGCGCGGCTCCGTGCGTATCTACTAAAATCCAGCGTACTTTTGCTTGAGTCTGATGCGCAAGCAAAAGTAGGCTGATCGCGCTTCTTTTAAAATCTACCCCAGTATCTAATACAAAACAGGTTCTAAGAATGGATACAACTACTATATTGTACCGAGGATATTTCTGTTATTTAAAGCTAATTAATATCATAAGGGAAGGGGGGGCATGTAAGGTGAAGAAGGTGATTGAGGAGGGCATGTGGTTAGGGTGGGAAACAGGGCATGGGGAGAGGGAAAAGACCATGAAAAGATGTGAGCTAAATTCTTAAAAAAAAAAAAAAAAAAATCTAGTTTTACTAAAAGTGTGTGAACTGATAATAGCCAGGGTAAAGCTGGTGTCAGCTGTTCAGACACTCACTTTTTGCTGTTCCAGGGTATCTTGGTAATTAGTTAACTTCTTCAATTCTTTCGTTGTTCATGCGGAAACACAAGGGGAAAAACCTTCTTACTCTTTGCTTCACTTGGCTGTTGTTGGCTCCATGGATGGCTTTGCGGTCCACGGTGGAGGTGATGTAGGTTAGCTGGGAATTTTAACACCAGCAGTCTCTCCTGTGCCTGATCCGGAGGTGTTTGCTAGTTTGTTTTGCCTCTGGTGTTTCAAATCAGCTCTGTCTCCCGCCTTACCTACCCTTCTTGCTGGAGTCTCCGGCCAGTGCTTTGCCTGTTGATCTTCTGCTGTCCTGCGTACATGGAGCGGCTGAAGCTGGTGAAGTGGAGGAACCTGCAAGGATCACAGGAGGTGGAGATATCGGAGATGGAAAGGCCCACTGCCCTGAAGGGGCATTTGGAAGGCTTGGTGAGTGCTAATAGGGGGCCGGTGCCCCAGAGTTCTGCTGAAGCTTTGAAGCTGGCCCCTCTTGGAGTCTGTGGAGATATAACTATAATTAAATCTCCTTTTGCATCGGCTAGATTTTTTTTATTTCGCTGAGCTCTCCTTCCCTAAGGAAATCACCATAGATACTTTGTGGTTTGCAATAATCAATCTGAATGTCACAGTCATAGCTGGGATGAAGGCTTCTTGGCAGGACATCTCAGAGATTAAAAATGGAAATATTACAAGAGGACACAATAACAGATTCTGCAGCTAGAAGAATGGCAAAAGTGAAAGAGTAAATGTTTTGACTTCAAAATTTGAGTGACTGTTCAAGAAAGGACAATGATGCCTTGCGGTGTGAATCTTAGAATTTTGAAAATCGATTTAAGAAGAACTGGAGACTCATCAATTTTCCTAAAACAGCCTCTATTGCCCCTGCTGACCTATTTTGCTGATATTTGTTGGAAGTACTACTTACACTTCCTGAAGGGTCTGTTTCCCCCAACTGCAAAGACTTTTTATATACTTGAGCAGTGGAAGAATTGAATCTCATTGAATTATAATGCCAACCAAATGCAAAGAAACAAATTAACTCACTGGTGTGTAAATTAGAGATGGTGACATATTTAACCCACTGTATCAATAATAATAATAACAATGTTCTCTGCAACTGCTCCTGAATTGCCTTTGTACTCTCCTGGAATATTCCATTTATCTCAATAAAGATCTTTCTCTTTTAGCTGCTGGTGTTAAACATTTATTTAGAGCTCATAACAATTTTGGTGACCCAGATGGGATGCAGACTGAGGGGGGTTGGAGGTGCAGAGTGGCATTCCCTATCTTGCTTCCCTCCTTCCCTCCTTCCAGGCATTCCCCCACATAGGGGACCCCACTCGGATTTGGACATTTACTACAACACACCGTTAAGTGAAAGAAATGTCTGTTTTGGGGTTTAGATTTTGTTTAAGTTATTTAGTGTTTGTGCTTATTTTGTTTATGTAAAGTAGAGTAGGAACTTTGAGAGGATCTAGAGCAGGGGTGGGCACTTCCGGTCCTCGAGGGCCACAAACCAGTCTGGTTTTCAGGATATCCCTAATGAATATGCATGAGAGAGATTTGCATGTACTCTGCCTCAGTTGTATGCAAATCTATGTCATGCATATTCATTAGGATATCCTAAAACCTCGACAGGTTTGTGGCCCTCGAGGAGTGGAATTGCCCACCCCTGCTCTAGAGCATTGCAGTTCCATTGTTCCATATTCACATGCTTGGTGCAATAAGTTATAGCTACCTCTAGATTTATTAACCTTGGGAAGAACCTCTCCTTGAGACATGTAACAGGGGCTGGTATTTGATTAAACTTAGGCACATATACTAGTGCTAGATAGAGAATGCATGCGTTTAAATGCCTTTAAATGATTTTGTTTTTACATGTTTGAAGAAGTAACAGTTTTAAAGTTTTTAGCGTCTTTTTCTTTGGTATTTTTTTTCTTTCCCAGTATTTGGTACGCATGTGACAATATTTAGGAAGAAATGAAAAAGCTCTGAAGAGGGAGACAAAAATGGGAGCTGTCGCTCCATTTCTTGATCTTGTTTTCGCAAATTCATTGCTAAGGATTGCCTGCATTGCAAAATTATGCAAAGCAGTTCTTTAGTTATGAATATAATGTTAAATAATGCAAGAAAATAGCTTTGCAAACTTTTGTACCTATAAATTTTAACTACACTTTTTGCAATAAAAGTCTGTATCAAAATAGCATGCATTAAAACCAAAATACCATGCAAACTGTATCTCTGTTCAGCACATCGGCCTCTTTGTGTTCCATACCTTGGAATTTTAATTGTGTCTTTAGCCATCCTTATACTGTTTTTTTTGCATCTAATTTTCTCTGTTATTTGATGAATATATATTTTTGACTTCCATCTTGCTATTGCTTTATCTTTTTTTTTTTTATTTCCTATTTCATGACTCATTTTTCATGATAATATGATTTACTTATGTTTGGTTTTTTTCCTGTAAAATTCTATTTTAGAAAAAAAACCCCGATCATATGAGAGGATGAGACTTCTCTTGAAAGCAGCATGTTAATCAGATTCTTCAAAAGATCAACTAAAGTAAGCGAATGCTAAGTTGACTCAAGACAAGACTTTGCTTTATAGTAAAGTAGAGCAATCTGAGAACTTTACAGGATGTTTGAATCTTCGTTTCTTGAACTTCCTGAAGGTGTTTGGGGCATCATTCAGAGAATTAGTTAAGAGATATATATGACAGAGATACTGGGGCGGATT
This sequence comes from Rhinatrema bivittatum, assembly GCF_901001135.1. Classification (NCBI taxonomy): domain Eukaryota; kingdom Metazoa; phylum Chordata; class Amphibia; order Gymnophiona; family Rhinatrematidae; genus Rhinatrema; species Rhinatrema bivittatum. Next base: position 140,968,568 of record NC_042616.1, read on the forward strand.
TTCAGAGCCCTGCTCGCGTAAATCCGCCCAAAACCGGGCGGATTTACGCGAGCAGGGCCCTGCGCGCCGGGAAGCCTATTTTACATAGGCCTCCCGGCGCGCGCAGAGCCCCGGGACTCGCGTAAGTCCCGGGGTTCTCCGAGGGGGGGCGTGTCGGGGGCGGGCCCGGTCGTCGCGGCGTTTCGGGGGCGTGTCGGCAGCATTTTGGGGGTGGGTACGGGGGCGTGGCTACGGCCCAGGGCGGTCCGGGGGCGTGGCCGCGCCCTCCGTACCCGCCCCCAGGTCGCGGCCCGGCGCGCGCGCGGGGATTTACGCCTCCCTCCGGGAGGCGTAAATCCCCCGACAAAGGTAAGGGGGGGTTTTAGACAGGGCCGGGTGGGTGGGTTAGGTAGGGGAAGGGAGGGGGAGGGGGAGGGGAGGGCAAAGGAAAGTTCCCTCCGAGGCCGCTCCGATTTCGGAGCGGCCTTGGAGGGAACAGGGTAAGCTGCGCGGCTCGGCGCGCGCCGGCTATACAAAATCGATAGCCTTGCGCGCGCCGATCCAGGTTTTTAGCAGATACGCGCGGCTCCGCGCGTATCTGCTAAAATCCAGCGTACTTTTGTTTGCGCCTGGAGCGCAAACAAAAGTAGGCTATTCGCGCGCCTTTTAAAATCCGCCCCACTGGGTATACCTGTAGAGTCAGTACTCCCAGTGAACAAGGTCTTCTGTATACCATCTATGAGCCAATGAGATGCCTTGGCAGCAAACCAAGGTGAAGCTCAGATCACGGAGGACAGGTTGGACATCTCGCCTTCACTGGAGAATACAATAGCATCTGAGCAGGAGAGGGCTACATTCCTTGTCTCCTTTGTTCTCAATCAGAACTTGAGTATACGCATATGATTATAGTTTAAGAAGACGCCAAGCCTTTTTTTTAGGTCAGCGGGTATGGCTCTTCCCTGATGTGGCACACTCCATACAGGAAAGAAGAAAATTATTCTTAGAGTTGCATTCTCTTGGGGCTTCGTTTTGTTTATATTATCCCTGTAAATGTATGGTGCAATATTCTAATGTGAAGCATGTCTTCTTTATTTTTGAGCAGCACAGATTCTTTCTGTCCTCAAAGAAGATTTAGGAGCTTCCAAGGCCAGACTGTAGTAGGACCCACTATAGCCTTACTTTTTGTTCTTTCTTTCATTGAAAACAGTAAATAAATTCAAAGGGCATGATAAAAACACTGCAGATCCCTAGAGGCTAGAAGTGCATGGGGGTAACCTGCACAAAGTGGCACTTATAACTATAAGCAACTTGCTGGGCAGACTGAATGGACCATTTGGTCTTTATCTGCCATCATTTCTATGTTTATTATATTTATCTTCTCCTCCTCTTGGACTGAAGTTTAAGTGGGATACATCTTATGCAATGAGGTATTCATTTTGATTTATTATTTCTTGTGCTTGATCTTGTTCTTGATAATGTATTATGTTCCTGATGACAAGTATATGCTTGTTTGGTTTAATGTTGGAAATCACTAATAAAAAAGCCACTGGGCGTGCCTCACAGTTCTCTTGCTTCCTAATTTTAGATCTTTTCCTAGATTTCCATTATTTTTGTTGCAACATTTTTTGCTCAAATTTTAAATTTCAAAAAGTTTTCTCTACAAAATAAATTCTTCAGACGTATAAATAATGCGTTCCTATGTGTCAGGTAGGTATCATACTTGGCACTACCCATTGCAGTGTAAAAGTCGTGAAACCTCAGAAAAGAATAACCATTTCCCACCACAGTACCTTGGCCCATAGTTTGATATCACTGTAGCTGGATAAGTGAAAAAAGAATTTGAAAAATATATGACGTTATTTTTTCAGTGTCAGGGTCAGTGGGGAGAGGGGTAGATTTGGAGGGTGAGGCCAGATGGGCTGGCAGGTGAGAAGGAGGGGAATTGGCCGAGGGAGAGGGGAAATTGTCTGGAAGAAGGAGTTCAGATGCAGAGGGAACGAGGGAGAATTGGCACAGGGGAACAGCTGAGGGAGGGGATAAGGGTGGGTGGGGTGTCTGAGTGAGGGGTTCAGCCTGGGAGTGGCATGAGAGCAGAGAGAGGGAATTGGTGTCAGGTGTGTGAGAGTGAGAGGGGGCAGAGTGTGTGTATGCGTGAGAGAGGCTCAGCACTGGAGAGAGAGGGGCAGAGTGTGTGTGTGTGTGTGTGTGAGAGAGGCTCAGCACTGGAGAGAGAGGGGGCAGAGTGTGTGTATGTGTGAGAGAGACTCAGCACTGGAGAAAGGGGGTAGAGAGAGAGAGAGTTTGTGTGTGTGTGTGTGTGAGAGAGAGAGAGGCTCAGCACTGGAGAGAGGGGGCAGAGTGTGTGTATGTGTGAGAGAGGCTCAGCACTGGAGAAAGGGGGTAGAGAGAGAGAGTATGTGTGTGTGTGTGTGTGAGAGGCTCAGCACTGGAGAGAGAGGGGGCAGAGTGTGTGTATGTGTGAGAGAGGCTCAGCACTGGAGAGTGAGAGGGGGCAGAGTGTGTGTATGTGTGAGAGAGGCTCAGCACTGGAGAAAGGGGGCAAAGTGTGTGTATGTGTGAGGGAGGCTCAGCACTGGAGAGAGAGGAGGCAGAGTGTGTGTATGTGTGAGAGAGGCTCAGCACTGGAGAGAGGGGGCAGAGTGTGTGTATGTGTGAGAGAGGCTCAGCACTGGAGAGAGAGGGGGCAGAGTGTGTGTATGTGTGAGAGAGGCTCAGCACTAGAGAAAGGGGGCAAAGTGTGTGTATGTGTGAGGGAGGCTCAGCACTGGAGAGAGAGGGGGCAGAGTGTGTGTATGTGTGAGAGAGGCTCAGCACTAGAGAAAGGGGGCAAAGTGTGTGTATGTGTGAGGGAGGCTCAGCACTGGAGAGAGAGGAGGCAGAGTGTGTGTATGTGTGAGAGAGGCTCAGCACTGGAGAGAGAGGGGGCAGAGTGTGTGTATGTGTGAGAGAGGCTCAGCACTATAGAAAGGGGGCAAAGTGTGTGTATGTGTGAGGGAGGCTCAGCACTGGAGAGAGAGGAGGCAGAGTGTGTGTATGTGTGAGAGAGGCTCAGCACTGGAGAGAGAGGGGGCAGAGTGTGTGTATGTGTGACAGAGGCTCAGCACTGGAGAGAGAGGGGGCAGTGTGAGTGTGAGGCTCAGCACTGGAGAGAGAGAGGGGGCAGAGTGTGTGAATGTGTGAGGGAGGCTCAGCACTGGAGAGAGAGGAGGCAGAGTGTGTGTATGTGTGAGAGAGGCTCAGCACTGGAGAGAGAGGGAGCAGAGTGTGGGTATGTGTGAGAGAGGCTCAGCACTGGAGAGAGAGGGGGCAGAGTGTGTATATGTGTGAGAGAGGCTCAGCACTGGAGAGAGAGGGGGCAGAGTGTGTGTATGTGTGAGAGAGGCTCAGCACTGGAGAGAGAGGGGGCAGAGTGTGTGTATGTGTGAGAGAGGCTCAGCACTGGAGAGAGAGGGGGCAGAGTGTGTGTATGTGTGAGAGAGGCTCAGCACTGGAGAGAGAGGGGGCAGAGTGTGTGTATGTGTGAGAGAGGCTCAGCACTGGAGAGAGAGGGGGGCAGAGTGTGTGTATGTGTGAGAGAGGATCAGCACTGGAGAGAGAGGGGGCAGAGTGTGTATATGTGTGAGAGAGGCTCAGCACTGGAGAGAGAGGGGGCAGAGTGTGTGTATGTGTGAGAGAGGCTTAGCACTGGAGAGAGAGGGGGCAGAGTGTGTATATGTGTGAGAGAGGCTCAGTACTGGAGAGAGAGGGGGCAGAGTGTGTATATGTGTGAGAGAGGCTCAGCACTGGAGAGAGAGGGGGCAGAGTGTGTGTATGTGTGAGAGAGGCTCAGCACTGGAGAGAGAGGGGGCAGAGTGTGTGTATGTGTGAGAGAGGCTCAGCACTGGAGAGAGAGGGGGCAGAGTGTGTGTATGTGTGAGAGAGGCTCAGCACTGGAGAGAGAGGGGGCAGACTGTGTGTATGTGTGAGAGAGGCTCAGCACTGGAGAGAGAGGGGGCAGAGTGTGTGTATGTGTGAGAGAGGCTTAGCACTGGAGAGAGAGGGGGCAGAGTGTGTGTGTGTGTGTGTGAGAGAGGCTCAGCACTGGAGAGAGAGGGGGCAGAGTGTGTGTGTGTGTGAGAGAGGGGATCTGTGCCAGGTGGGGAGGGGGAATTTGAGAAGGGATCCCCGATTCCCCTATCCTCTATCATCATCCCTTCTCTATCATCATCCCTTCTCCTTTCTCCATTACTGACCCCCTACTTCTCCCTCCACCCCCGATTTCATGTCCATCCCTAATCTTTCCTCTAAGTCCAATCCTGCCTCTTCCCTCTCCTTCATTCCTGAGACGCCAATCGCATACCCATCCTCTTTCCTCATTTCTTCCCTTTTCACTCCAATCACTAAGGTCCCTTTTCCCTACCCCCCAAAAAAAACAAACCCATAAAATATAGAATGCCATGAATTTTCTTTAATAAATATAAACCTTTAAGAAAGGTTGAAAATGACTTTATATTTATAAAGGAAAATAAAATCTACATTATTTATTATGAGCACTAACTGTTCCATATTTATTTTTAAATCGATGGGAAGAATACATAACTTAATCTAATAACTGGAAAAAAGATCAATCAACATGAACCACTGCAAATGACCATCATACTAAGCATCATCAAAAGTGCTATACACCCTGGGGTCTGTATTCAGCCGCTGAGCAGCTAGTTAACAGGTCGATACTCTAAGGCCGCGGTAGAAAGAGTGCGGCAGTGCCGGGCGCACCCTCGTTCCCCGCACGCACAGTTCTCTTCACCTAGCGCTCGATACTCTCTTCAAATTGCATGCAAATGCAAGCCGCGGCTGCGAAGCGTTAGGCGAAGGTTAGGCCCGTGCAACCCATTTTACTGTATAGGCGCATAATACAGCGCCTATACAGTATCCTGGGTGCGCTGGTACCTGTCATTTCAAATGTCATTTGAAATGACAGGCACCAGGAAGTGGATGGTTCCCCCCCCCCCCCCACCCACAATAGAGCAAGGCGCAGGGCGAAAATTAAAACAAAAGGGAATAAAGTGTTATATATATATATAAATACCTTGTCACTTTCCGAATCCCTCATCTCCACAGGGGCGGGCGGGTGGGCACCCGTTCATCCAGGCGGGAGCCGGCGGGCAGGTGGGCGCCTGTTTGATCCAGGCGGCGGCGGGAGCCGGCGGGCGGGTGGGCGCGCGTTTGATCCACGGCGGGAGCGGGCGGGTGGGCGCGTGTTTGATCCAGGCGGCGGCGGGAGCCGGCAGGCGTGCATTCATCCAGGCGGAGGGAGCCGGCGGCAAAAGCGGCCTTCGGCAGCCCCCGCCGGAAGTGAATGAATGCACGCCTGTGCGATTTCGGCGCTCAAGGCGTGACGTCACGACGCTTGACGTCACGGCATGTGACTGCCTTGAGCGCCGAAATCGCACTGGCTACACAGGCGTGCATTCATTCACTGCTGGCGGGGGCTGCCGGAGGCCGCTTTCGCCGCCGGCTCCCTCCGCCTGGATGAATGCACGCCTGCTGGCTCCTGCCGCCGCCTGGATCAAACAGGTGCCCACCCGCCCGCCGGCTCCCGCTGCCGCCTGGATCAAACGCGCGCCCACCTGCCCGCCGGCTCCCGCCGCCTCCTGGATCAAACGCGCGCCCACCCGCCCACCGGCTCCCGCCGCCTGGATCAAACTCGCGCCCGCCGGCTCCCGCCGCCGCCTGGATCAAACGCCTGGATGAACGGACACCCACCCGCCCGCCGGCTCGATGACCGAACGCCCGCCCGCCCATGTGGAGATGGGGGATTCGGAAAGTGACAAGGTATTTATATATATATATATATATATATATATATATATATATATATATGTAACAACTTTACGCTGCAAATGTTAGTATATATGGAGGTCGTCCATGGTGCAGTCCGGTACGTAGCTGTTCGAACACCACACTAACACCAAGTAGAGTGTAGGCGGTAAACTAACAGGTTAAGGACGCGGCAAAATAGCGGGTTACAAAGGAGATAATCGGAGCGCGCGTCACAATATCGGAGGGGAATAGCTAATTCGTTCATTAAATAGCTAATTCGTTCATTTACATATCATATACATGCTGCGTGCGGAAAAGGTTACGGGTCGGTTTCAAGAAGCGCTAAGGATGCGTGAAACTGGAGACTGTATCGCAGGATCGCCTTACGCGTCCCAATTGTGCGCCCACAGCGAGTTAATCTCCAACCGCACCTTACAGTATCGAGCTGTAAGTTAGCCAGCTAACTTTAGACCAGCCCTGTTGCATGGCTAGAGTTAGCCGTTAAGCTAGGTTGTGGCAGTGACAGTGCAGCGTTACATCATTTCCTGTATTCTGACAATGGAAAAAATGACGGCTGAAAAATGCTATGCTATGTTTTCTCTTTTCTTTTTTCCAGTCTGGTTTGTTTAGGTGGTAAGAAAAAGAAAAAAAATCATAAATCTTTACAAGTACTGTCCACCTTGCAGGATTCAAACAGTGACCATTCCCTTAAGGAATAACACTATGGTCGAAACAGATCTGTGTTGGGCATAGGGCATACGTGTTGCGGTCGTAGCGGTGGACCCTTGGGCCGGCCTAGGGGAGTGAGTAGATGGAAGATGTGGGCACTCCGCTGAGAGGCAGTAGGCCGGGAGGCAGCGTCAAGCCGGACGTGGAGGTGAGTCTTTGCCCTGGAAGCCTGCGGACCCCCTGAGAGGAGCTCGTGAGGTCCCAGGCCGCTGGGACTTAGGAGATCACTGGAGAAGCGAGGAAGAGACGGTCTGAGGTAGAGGCAGGCGGCAAGAACAGAGGTCAGAAACAAGCAGAGGTCAGGATCTGGTGAGACGAACAGAAGCCCCAGATTCGAGAATCCGGAACAGGAAGTGGACCGAGGGTCCCCTCCCGGGACTGAAGGCACAGGCCCACTCCGGGACAGGTACCGCAAGTCCAAGCAGGACTGAAGAGCCAAACAGGGGCCGAAGATCCAGACAGGAGCTGAAGATTCAGACAGGAGCCGAAGATCCAAGCACTGCAGCAAGCAAAACCTGTTGCAAGGCAATTCTTTCAGAGCAGACACCGGCTAAATACAAGCCGGCGTCTGACGTCATTTTAGGGGCAGGCCGTGGTCTGGCGGGAAATGCCCTTTAAATTGGGCTTCCCCGCACGTGTGCCCCAAAGGGGAGGGCTCACGTTCCGGAGCTCAGCGGCGTCTCCACAAGGGAGAAGGCCTGGGCAGGACCGACAAGGCGCACAACCCGCTGCGGACCCCCCGAGAGGCCAAAGCCGGCTTTGCCGGCTGCCGTCCCGAGACTGGAGGTAAGGACGCAACAATACGAGCTGGGTACACAGGCATCGGGCATTCTCTGATTTAAATATGGTGAACTAATCAGAAAGCTTTCATGGCAATGAGAGGAGCTTACAAGAGATACATCGTTTTCAAATTAAGAAGAAAGATAAGTACTGAACTTTCTATGTTTATTTGCATAGAACATTTTTCAAAAAAAGAAAATAAAGACATTTAGAAATATATCTGTTAGGAGTCTGATATGTATAATTTGACCAATGATTATATATAAGGCTGAAATATATAGGGATGGTAACTTATAAATAGGCGCGTGGGCACACGTGTGTACGTTCGTCATCCTGCGCCCAGGGACACAGCTATTTATAACATGCGTGCTTATATGCGCGCACATGTTACAAAATAGTCTGGCCACACCTACAAGTGCATCCAATTTTAAGTGAACGCGTGCCTGTGTGCGCAAAAGGGACGCGCGCCGATGCCACTGGCTGTTTTACCAGTTCGTCCCCAGTTCGCCCAGTTAAGCAATAAGTTTTCCAAACCCCCTTACTTTAATAGCCTTCTTTCCCCTCAGTTAGTCCCGATCCTTAAAACCCCACTGGTCTGCCTAGTTTGCTTTATTTTATCACTTATACTCCATCCATAGCATAAGTAAAGTTACTCTACAGGGGGCCTCCGTGCGCGCCGCAGCGCCTAAGTATTTACGTGCAAATTTCTACTTAAAGTCCCACAACACCCATTCCCCGCCCCTTTGAGAAGATCCGGTATGGGCACGCAGCGGCATTTACGTGTGCATCAGGGCAGCTTTTAAAATCCACTCAGTGCGCGGAACCAGGAATTTGCACCTCCTCTGACTTCAGTGTGCATCGGGCTTTACAAGTCACCTTATATTCTGTATAGCACTTGTAATGATGCCTAATATGCAACAGAATTTCAGAAACTTTACTGCAGAATTTTCTAACTCTTGCAGTCGAATCTATCTCTGAACTGCCAGGTGAAACTGGGAACTGCAATGTTAGTTGTGCTTTACATGGATCCGCAACTCAGGATGAAGTGACTTGCCCAAGGTCACAAGGGACAATAGTGGTATTTGAACCCTGGTTTCCCTGGCTTGTAGCCCACTACTTTAAACACCAGGCTACTCCGCAGGGAGGGAAAGTTTAGCAGGAATTTGCCTGGGTAACTATTGGTTACTTGGGTAAAATCACTGGGCTGAGATCTGCTCCTCTGGCAATGATGTAATAAGGTGCGCATGTCAGTGTGTGGTGCTGCACACATTTCTGTGTGTAGAACTGAACTCCTGATGTAGCAAGGAAAAATGTGCATACAAATGTGAGTAAAAATGTGCTCACAGCTCAGGGCTTCTCCATGCAAATCCCAGTTTAATCAAGGCATTACTCCCTGATAAAGGGAGGTGTGCAGGCTCTTAACTCATGTTTTCTTAACACGGGGCAGAAGTGGAGGAACATTTCTGGCACTGAATCTGGAATTCATGGTGCTAGGGTCCTGTACTTGTGACTTTCTGTGCATAAATCATGATTTATTCAACTTTTGTGCGCACAGCCCATGAGCACATATTTTATGCTCATAACTCATTTTTATGTGCAAAACCTTTTGGAGTTTAACTTATGATCCTAAGTCATGTTTGGTGCACGCAGCTTTCAGGAATCTAAAAGTTGTACTCGTGACTCATGTTTTATGCTCCTATCCTAGGAACATAACTTGTGCTTCTAGCTTAAGAGTACAACCTTTATGTTCCTAATTCATGTTTTGCAGATTAGGATTTACGCGCGCAGGGGACTTGCCCGCCAGTGCGCCTATGTTGCATAGGCTGCCGGCGCGCGCAAAGCCCCGGGACGCGCGTAAGTCCCGGGGCTTGCGCGGGATAAAGTGGGGATGCTCATTTTGAAATCTTCAGGCTCACTTCATAGCACCAGATTTGCACTTGCTATAATAGTAGGGGGTGCGGAAGTGCCCATGATGCCTGCTGGTCCCCCAGTTTTCCAAAGGGGAAGTTTCCCCTTGAAATTTTGATTGGTGTCCACAGATACAAAGAACTCACAAGCCTGCAAACAATGCTACAAGTCCATTCATTCATTGCAGCTGCATTTTTTTTTTTTTTTTAATTTTACTTGCTGCCTTTATTATTGATGCACGCAGCTCTCAGGCAAAAGACAATGACAGCAGCACAGTACCGTGGCAACGCATCTTCTAATTCACTTGGACATTTGGGCAACAGCATCCTTAGTGCCTTCACTGACCTGATGAAAGGGGCACAATTCTCGAGAGCTAGTCACATGGGGTAGATGTTCAAAAGCCATTTAGACGGATAACCCACAAGTTGTCCGTCTATAAGGGTTATACGGCATATTGAGCCTCTTCTCCGGCTAGATTACAGCCGGGTATGTTGTTATCTGGCTATGGGTGTATCCAGCTAAGGGGGTCACTTACTTGTCTTGCTTGGAACAGTCTAAGCCCGTTGTTACATTCCAGTTAAAATAAAATAAACAAATAACATCGGGGCCTGTCCCCCGCCTCCCTCCCACCCAAGCTGCAAAGGCTCTATGGGGCCGAACCTGACACCTTCTCCCCAAAACGGCCCATTTCATGTTTAAAATAAAATTATTGGTTCCCTCACTCCCTCCTCCCACTTCCCCTTTTCTGTTTTTCAGCATTGTCTCACGAGATCCAGAGCCCTCCAACCCTTTCCCTTCTACGTCCCCTGCCCGGTACCTTTCCTTGTGGTTGGGTCTGCCGGATCGTGTTAGGCCTCCTACTGCGATCCGGGACCCGGCGCTTCTGCCGCTGCTCGGCTGCTAGGATGGAGGCGTACTTCCATCGAAGTAGCCCTGGCAGTGCCGAGAAGGTAAGTTTACTCTAACATGGCCTTGTTTTTTAATTAAGTTTGAAATATTAAGACGCTTCATTCACGTTTGAGGATGGACACGGACAAGATGTGCATTTTAAAATAAGGTCTAAAATTTAAAGTATTTAAAAAAATTATAAAAAAAGATCAAATTTCAATTTAAAGAACATTTAATAAAGGGAGGGAGGAGGTTTTCAGGACCAACAACTGAAATTACAGGGCTATTAGGGCGATCAACCCATTGAGTTTAAAGATCTGTACTGAGGTCCTTTGGGAACATAAATTGTGAGCAACATGAAACAGGAAAGTTACAGTGCCACAGATCAGAAAAAAGGCAAATATAATTTCTTAACCCCACTGTGCATCAAACCCTTGGAAGTGGTGAATTTGGTTATAAAAAAAAAAAGTATTTTCTGTATTGCGTGAATAATTGCCCAGCAAAATATAATACCATGCAACAGATAAAATAAATCAGGTACCATTGCACATGTATAAACATATCCTACATCAGACTTATTTTAAGTGTCTTCTACTTCCAATGAAGCAGAATTTTTAATACTTGAAGGGGGAGAAGTAATTAGACCGTTAACTTACCTTACATCATTTAACTCGTAATAAATGTTTCGGCTTTCATCCTTGATGTAAATGGCCACGCTGGGGGACTCCAGCATTTTCATTGTCAGCTGCTGGGGGAAGGCACTTACAAAGAGGGCACGGATTGTGTCTGTGCTTGTGATCTCATTTGGCATCCTTAACTGTTTTGTCTCATCCCCATACTGCAAGTAAAGGACACCTGCAAGCAAACACAACATAGCGTTCAGTTATGGATCAAAAGGGATGCGTCCCAAAACTTCCAAACTATCAGGGCAGCATGCTGACCTATTTTAGTACGTTAGTAAAATATTCCTCTCCTCACGGAAGGCCAGAAGACCCCACCTCAAACAGAGGAATGTTAATACATACCAGTTGTTTCTCAAAAGTATGTCTACAGATGCTGTTTTGTTAAACCTCTCTGCCACTGCAGCCTTCCAAGGTCAGCTCTAGGCTTATCAGCATTCTGTGCTACCCTGAAACTGTCCGTCCCCCCAAAAAAAACAAACAATAAAAATAAAATACATGTGTGGCAGACCCTTCTGGAGTGGCCACTAGATGCCACAATCCCTGTCCTGCACCCTCTCAAGCATGGCGCCCTGTGTAGCTGCACACCCCAAAAGCCGGCCCTGCTTCTTAGTCCATGTTTTAAAATGGTTTTATTATTGAGATTGAATTTGATTTCCATTGTACATTGCATTCATTTATAAATGTAAGAGACTTGTGATCAATCAAGACAAATAATTACAAGAGCATCTGCAAATCTGCATGGGCAGAGTCTAGCCATGAACTAAAATTGATTTCCATTGAGTCATGTCAAATAAATCCACTGTCTATTTATTTTAGTTCAAAATGCACAGTTCTGATGTGCATGTATTGTCCTTGCATATCTTCCCCACTTTACCAAAACACCGCTGTTGGCTGTGAACAGACGTAGAGGTCCATATTCAGCTGATATGCGGCTGAGCTAGTTAGCCGGTAAACCTAGCCTGCTAATTTAGCCTGGATACTCGGCAGTGCGGATGCGCCAGTGAATATACCGAGCTATCTAAACGTTAGCCAGATAAGTCTATCTAGGACGGTTCTATGGCCTGAACAGAGTTACCCAGATAAGTTATCTGGCTATCACTGAATATCAGAGTAAGGCAGACAACGTATCCAGCTAACTACACTTCTCCTAGTTATGCTCATGTCCCATCTGTCGCTTAGCCGGCTAGCTGTTTAGTTGGATAAGTAGTTATCCAGCTAAGTGATGGCTGCTGATGCCAGGCAGATATTCAGCTGCTGCTAAGGATGTGCATTCGTTTAAAACAAATGCGCAAAATGCAAAGAAATAAGGGCAATTCATTTCATTCGGGGACCCCAAAACGAAAAAAACCTTATTTGTTCCATTCATTTTAAATAAATGCATTGGGCCTACACCTAGATCCGAGGCTGGGTCCTCGTCTAGGGCATAGGCTGAGGCACAAAGCAGGGGCTGCAGCCTAGGCCTGGCCTGATGCCGAGGACTTGGCTTAGGCCTGGCTTGAAAACTGGCCTCAGCAGAGACCCTAGCATCCCCCCCCCCCCCCCCAAACAATCACTTACCTGATCTACCACCTACCGCGTCCTCGACCTATGCAAGGATGAGGCTTCATCCTGGGCTGAGGCCTCACGCGCGGATCCCCACCAGACCGGGAAAGGGGGGGCCAGGGGGGATCCTGGCCCTGGTATTTTTCTGGGTGGATGGTAAGAAAGGACAGGAGACCTTGGGAGGCCCCGTTTTCATTTTTTTGTCCATTTTTGGGGGTTTTCTTTTAAATGTTTGATTCATTTTTTTCACACAAATGAAATGAATCAAACATTCCACGAACCGAAATTTGTGGGTAAAAAACTCCCGAAAATGAACCGAAAAACAAAAATGATTTTTTTTCCCTGCACACCCCTTGCCGCTGCCACTTAGTTGGATAAGTTTCGACTTATCTAGTTGAGTGGCAGTGAATATGTACTTCATAACATCTATCTGCAGAAAGGTGATTCAGTTTACCAGAAATACAGGAAAAATCTAGTACCGTATGCCTCAACTATTGAAGACAAATAGTAGAACCCTCTTTTTTTCTATGACCCACAAACACTGATGTTAGACCTTACAAAATCAGCACTTTGCACTGCCCCTGTGTCCGAGATTACAGAGACAATTCTACTGTATAGGATACAGTTGTAAGAGGGCTCCAAGCTCATGGGGACCCCCACATTAAAATAATATATTTAGAAAAGAAAATGATAAAGTGATAGAATAATAATTAAAAGGAATATCCATGTAAATAAAGTTACCCAGATATCTCCAGAAAGCTTTATGACAATAAAGATGTCAATATGAAAACTGGAGTAAAAGAATGGCCTAGTGGTTTCAGCAGTGGACTAACGTAAGTAAGCCAAGGATCAAACCCTGCTTCCACTGCCACTCCTTGTGACCATGGGCAAGTCACTTCATCCTCCACTGCCTGAAGAACCAACGGGGACGGTAACTTTTAAACTGTTGATTGGGCGTACATATACGTGCATATGGCGGCTTGCGCGAATGGACATGGCCATTTTATAACGTAAGCGCGTATATGCGAGTATGATATAAAATCGGTTGCACGTACATTTGCGCACAATTTTGTAGATGTGCACCTGTGCACGCAAATGTCGGCTCTGATGCTTAAGTGGGGGGATTTTATTAGATATGTACACCAATGCAATTACCAGTTTCCCCAGTCCGCTCCCAGTTAACCCAGGTAAAGACTCCTGACTTCCTTAACCCCCCCCAATTAACCTTCCTCCCTTTTACTCTATTAGTCCCGAACCTTCAAACCCCACTGGCTAGCCCTGATTTTTTTATTTTAAAACGTACATGGTATCCATAGCAGAAGTAAAGTTACATGGTAGGGGACCCCAACACGCACTTGTGCGTACGTCATATTACAGACCCATAAATCCCTTGTCCTGCCCCTTTATTTGTGAAAATGTTCTTGTGTGTGTACCGGAAGATACGCGTAGGCCTTTTAAAATTCACCTGTTAGAGTATAAGCCAGGGGTGGCCAACTTCATTCCTCAAACAGGCCTGGTTTTCAGTATAGCCACAATGAATATGTATCCTTTGCCTCCAATGTATGCAAACCTATTTCATACATATTCAGACTGGATATCTTGAAAACCAGACTTGTCTGTGACTCTTGAGGACTGGAATTAGTCACCCCTGGTACAAGCCCTCTGGAACAAGGAAATGCTGTACTTGAACTGAAAACTTGCATTTAGCTCAGATTTGGAAAGGCAAGTAATTACATTCAAAACTAGGAAAATAAAAGTATTCATATGTTTTGTCTGAAAATGTTTAAGTCAAGGGGCATCAAGCTTTAGTTTTCTCCTAGGTTTGCAAAAATATTAAGGAAGGCACCTACAGCAGAATAATTGTCTTTTGGACTAAAGCATCTGTAAAATCCTCATTTCTACTACAGCAGTCAAAATTTAGTTCAAAATGCGCAGTTCTGACGCATGAATTGACCTTGCGTATCTTTCCCATTTTCCGAAAACACCTCTGATGGCTGAGAATAGAATGTTGTCTGTCTGGATAAAGGCGATTCAATTTGCAAGAAATATACTTTAGTCACTAAGAAGTCCATCTTGAAAGGGATTTATCCGGCTAAGTTGGAACTTAGAAGAACAAACCCCTGGGTTTTAAATTTCCCACAGGCCTGAACCACCCTCAAGTTATCCAGCTAAGTGATTAGCTGGATAAAATTTATCTGGATAACTTAGGGGTGTTCCAGGGGCGTTTCAGGACAGGTCAAATTTGTCAAGATAAGTTAGCCAGATAATGTCAATTTTAAGTGTTATCGGAATAAACTTAGGACTGCCTCAGAGCAATCATAAAGTTGTTTAGGTACTTTTACCCAGATAACTTTAATCTTAACCAGCCATATTCCAAATATAGTCAGTTAAGTAAAAATAAATAAACACAAATCTAGCAACCAGGGTGATCCCTTAACACATCTCCCAAAATAAGTGCAATGATATTAGCACTGGTACCCAATCCTCCCAACCCCCAACCTACAAAGGAACACAGAAACATTATTTATTTATTTATTTATTTATTTAACAGTTTTATTTATTTATTTATTTAATAATTTTATATACCGTCATTCGAGGACCATCACAACTTTCTACAAAGTTTTGTAAGCGAAAATAGGAAATAATGGCAGAAAAAGATCATTGCAGTCTATCTAGTTTGCCCATCCACACCAACTCTTTAGGTTTATAATCCTTATCACACCCTCAGATATCCTCTATGTTTATCTCATGCTTTCTCAAATTCAGATACTGTCCTTTTCTCTAACACTTCTACGAGAAGGCTGTTCCATGCATTCCACAACCCTTCCTGGAAAGAAATATTTCTTAGGATTACTTCTGCATCTACCCTCTTTCACCCATATCCCATGACCCTTCCTCGTTCCAAAGCCTCCTTCCTTTGAAAGAGGCCTGTCTTTTCTGCATGGAAACCTTGGAGCTCTTTAAATGTCTCTATCGCGTCCATCTTTTCCTCTAGAGTATACATGTCTAGATGTTTAAATCTGTCCCCATATGTTTTAGAGCGAAGACCACTGACCATTTTAGTAGCCATTCTCTGGACCGGCTCTAACTGGTTTATAATCATTTGGAAGATGCAAACTCCAGTATTCCAAATTAGGTCTCACTAGGGTCTTATATATGGGAGATGTCATCTCCTTTTTCTGCTGATCACTCTCCCTAGGCAACCAAGCAGTTTTCTGGCTTTTGCTGTCATCTTATACACCTATTTGGCCACTTTAAGATCATCATCTATGATCACCCCCAGATCCCGCTCATTTTTCATGCTTAGAAGATTTTCATCTCCTTTATTGTACACGTGTGCGTCCATGTGCCCGAAGTTCCCGGCACACGCACATGGACACGGCTATTTTATAACATGCGCCCGACGGCATATGCATGTTATAAAATACAATTCCCACATGCACATGCTTGGGCGGGTTTCCTCTAACGCGCACAATGAGGGGGAATATTAGAAAGAAACACGCGCTGACACAACAGGGCCTTCCCCAATTCCCTCCTAGTCCGCTCCAATTAAGGAGCAATCATAAAGTTGTTTAGGTACTTTTACCCAGATAACTTTAATCTTAACCCGCCATATTCCAAATATAGTCAGTTAAGTAAAAATAAATAAACACAAATCTAGCAACCAGGGCGATCCCTTAACACCCATCTCCCAAAATAAGTGCAATGATGTTAATTAAGTGCAATTAAGGAGCGGACTGGGAGGGAACTTCCCTACCCCTAACCCTATCCTTCCTCCCTTTTCCCCTCTCCTCCCCAACCCCTACCTATCCCCAATTCTTTTATTTTTGTACTTACTGCTCCTCGGGAGCAGAAGTAAACCCCACGAGCCGGCTGGCTGCCAGTGCGCGCATCCCTGGGACAGCGGCTAATGGCACTGTCCTGGCTCGCCCCCACCCCTTCCCACCTCTCGGCCCACTCCTTTCTTTAGGCCCGGCACTTGCCCTTTAGAAAATGTGTGCCATGCACGCAGGGCCCAGCCAGGTGCGTAACCGCTGGTATTTGCCCACACGGGCCTCTTAAAATTCGGCCAGAAATGTATAATTCTGCATTTTTTAGCATTAAATCTTAGCTGTCAGACCCTAGATTATTCCTTGAGTTTTACCAGATCCCTTCACATGTTTTTCACACCTTCCTGGCTGACAACTCTGTTGCAGATTTTGGTATTATCAGCAAATTGACAAATCGTTTCTGATAATCCTTCCACATTGTTGCTCACGAAAATATTGAAAAGAATTGGTCCAAGGACTGTTCCCTGTGGCACACTGCTATTAAAATCCCTGTCCTCAGAGTGAACTCCATTTATTAGTATCAAATTATAATTATCAAATTTGCGGATGATAGAAAATTATTCAGAGTAGTTAAATCACAAGCGGATTGTGATACATTACAGGAGTACCTTGCAAGAATGGAAGATTGGGCATCCAAATGGCAGATGAAATTTAATGTGGACAAGTGCAAGGTGTTGCATATAGGGAAAAATAACCCTTGCTGTAGTTACACGATGTTAGGTTCCATATTAGGAGCTACCACCCAGGAAAAAGATCTAGGCATCATAGTGGATAATACTTTAAAATCGTCGGCTCAGTGAGCTGCAGCAGTCAATAAGCAACAGAATGTTAGGAATTATTAGGAAGGGAATGGTGAATAAAATGGAAAATGTCATAATGCCTCTGTATCGCTCCATGGTGAGACCACACCTTGAATACTGTGTTCAATTCTGGTCGCTGCATCTCAAAAAAGATATAGTTGCCATGGAGAAGGTACAGAGAAGGGCAACCAAAACTATAAAGGGGATGGAACAGCTCCCCTATGAGGAAAGGCTGAAGAAGTTAGGGCTGTTCAGCTTAGAGAAGAAACGGCTGAGGGGGGATATGATAGAGGTCTTTAAGCTCATGAGAGGTCTTGAACGAGTAGATGTGACTCGGTTATTTACACTTTCAGATAATAAAAGGACTAGGGGGAATTCCAAGTTAGCAAGTAGAACATTTAATACTAATCGGAGAAAATTCTTTTTCACTCAACACACAATTAAACTCTGGAATTTGTTGCCAGAGGATGTGGTTAGTGCAGTTAGTGTGGCTGGGTTCAAAAAGGTTTGGATAAGTTCTTGGAGGAGAAGTCCATTAACGGCTTTAATCAAGTTTATTTAGGGAATAGCCACTGCTATTAATTGCATCAGTAGCATGGGATCTTCTTAGTGTTTAGGTAATTGCCAGGTTCTTATGGCCTGGATTGGCCACTGTTGGAAACAGGATGCTGGGCTTGATGGACCCTTGGTCTGACCCAGCATGGCAATTTCTTATGTTCTTATGTACTACCCTTTGTTGCCTCCCACTCAGCCAGTTTCTAACTCAGTCAGTCATTTTAGGGACTATACCAAGGGCATTCAATTTATTTAAGACCTTCTGTGCAAAACTGTGTCAAAGGCTTTACCGAAATCCAAATATACTACATCTTAAGAACAAAAACCTAGCAGGCCATAGTTCCTCCTCCAAGCTATCCGAAATAAAACCAGGCTCTGGGCTCCTCCTCCTCCTTCCCCAATCCCACCCTTCCAATAACCTGACAATCCTCACTGCTGTCCTCCGAAACTCCCCTCCACCTCGGAATCCCCCTAAACCTTCAAGGCCGGCTGGAGAGATAGATTCTGAATATTTCAGAGTAGGATTTCAAGTTATCCAGGGAAACACCCAGATCAGTTTGACCGAGTTTATTCAGTGGGCGACGTGATCCAGTGAATCTACCGGCTAAATGTTCCCATTTAACTCTCACCGGGTAACCTGCTGCTAGCCAGCCTACTGAATTTGGACCCCTCCATTTCTACTGTACATGAATATAGCACAAGAGAGTGGGGATCAATTTGGGGAAAATGGGGAGCTGGGACATCAAAAGGGGCAGGCGAGAAAAGAAACTGCTTATAGTGCCAGGGTCAGGGTCAGGGGTGTCAGCACACTTCTCGGGCGATGGAGCTAGTTTGACGTCACATCAGCCCTGATGGCTGGTCCTGCCACTCAGACTACCTGGGGCACTAGCTGGCCAGGCAGAGGTCCTGCTGGGGAGGAATGGGGGGTGGGGGGGGAGGTCGTCCAGAGAAAGGCAGGTGAGGAGATCTTTCACATGAATTGCAAAAGGGGGGCCGGAAGTGGGGGAGGGGATTTTTTTTTTGTATTTTTGTGGGGGGGGGGGGGGGGGGAAGGATGAAGGATTGGGGTACTAGGAAAACGGAACCTCACACTTTCCCCAGCATTAACCATCCGTTCTGTAATAACTAGAAATCCTATTGGAAATGCAGACACTCACGTAGCCAGGTTTATCTGGCAGGCTATACGGACCACCTAGGAGACCGGATTAGATTATTTATGTTTTAATCGGTATTATTGTATTTTATGTATTCATTATGTATTGGTTTGGCTTAATTTTGTTTTATGTATATTATTAATATGGATGTACTTTGTACCCTGCCAAGAACCTTGGATCAGAGTAGGTTATAAGTTACTAAATAAATAAATAAGTTATTACAGAGCTTTCTGGTTAAGCAAGAAAAAGGTAGGCGCTGGAGGGAAAGAAGTGGAGATCTTGTGTACCAGTCAACCCAAAATGATGGAGAACAAAGGAGGAAGACAAAAAGACTGTCCTGAATACAGGGAAATCTTGCAAGTATTCATTCTATGGCTGGAAGCTGGACTGCAGCCTTAGCAGTGTGGACAGAATAACTGGGCAGACCGCATGGGCCAGATGGGATTTTTCTGCCCTCATCTGGGGATCAGAGGGACCCAATACCTGACTGGGCGGGCAAAGCTTGGGTACAAGTACTTGAGGAACAGGAAAGGAAGATGGTGGCACCAAGGAGATACTGTATAACCATGGGATGCTCTCTGGGGCTGGGGGTTTTAACGTGAGGAGACTTAGGGGGATAGGGCACAGATGTGTAAGAAAAATGAACAAGCACTTGATCTCTGTGCACCGTTTGAAGTGAAAAACTGCTGAAATAAATGAAGATAGGAGAAGCTGGCATTGGTGTTTCTCAAGCAATTGGGGTCCCAACCGCTAGAGACTTGCCAAGTCTTCTGCTTTGGGGGGGGAGTCTATGGCTTTCGGGAGCCCACTCTCCTGTGCAAGAGCAGGAAACTTCCATCCAACTGGGAGTCAGGCAGGTGGCAGCCCTGAGTGCTCCCTAAAGTATGTGCAGGACCCAGTCCAGAGTGGCACTTATTGGGATAAGTTTTAGCTGGATATCTCATTAGCCGGCTAAAATTTAGTCAATAACATAGGGGCATTCCGGGAGTGTTTCTGGGTGGAGTAAGGTTAGTCAGAGAAGTCATCCGGCTAACTCCGATATTCAGAGCTAGCCGGATAACTTATATGGCTAATTCTGGTTGTGCCATAGAATAATCCTCAAGTTAGTCAGAATATCCAGCTATCTTTAAAATAGTCAGGCATGTTCAATGGTGTGGAGGCACCACTGGATATCCTGCCAAAGATAGCCCAGCTATTGGACCTGGGCTGGGGATAATGGGACCCGGCTTCGGCTGGAATCCACTTTTGGGCCCAGGTCTAGGACTAGACCTCAGTAATCAGGACATGGCCTTGTGCCGGGCCCCTGCATCAGGCCCAGGCCTTGGTGACGGAACCTGGTCTCAGTCAGGCCCCGACATCTGGTCTGGGCCTCAGCGACTGGACCTGGCTTCAGGGCAGGTCTCGGTGTTGGCCCATTCATCTTTTACACTGAAGCCAGTGGGGCCTTCCCTCATTAACGGCAACGTAAAATGAAAAACGAATGGAAGGAATGAGCAAATATTTTATTTTGTTCCAAAAGTAATGAAACAAATCGAGGTATCCACGTAAAAAAATCAATGGACTGAATCAACTTTTTCAAGACTGCACACCCCTAGGAAATACATTTACAAAGGGACGATCCCTGCACATTGTCTGCCAGTTCTGCTTCCCCCTGCCCCTGACCTGGCCTACTCTCTTGCAGCAAGGATGTCATAGCTTCCAAATGTTTTTCTTTGACCAGCATGAACTCTCTGCAAGTACTGCACAAGGATGTTGCTGTATAGGTTTTCCTGCTTTGAACCTCTGCCCTAAACCCGGTCATGCAGGAAGCACTGCGATCAACAGAGGTTCCTGAGAGGCGCTCAAACAATTTTCCAGCAACCAGAAGATCACTTTCTTGTTTTCTTTATTTTTGCCCTGGCGTTACTGTTGGGCTTTCCTCCAGGTGTTCTCTATCCTTCATTCATGGATCTCCTGATAGATTTTAAGATGTTGTCATCAGCAGAAGCATCAACAGTGAACTCTTTATCAAAATAACAGTACACTAGCAGGAGCAAAGCCTGATCTATCACTTTCCTTGTACTCCATCAACTAGGATAAGCCTTTCTCCCAGTGCTCCCGCTGTACATACTGCTAAATCCAGGCGGATACCTGGAACCGATATGTCAAAGTGCTTTATGTAAGAAGGTACTAGTGCGGAAAGGCAGAATGCGTCAGTCAACAGGATAACAGAAAATAGATTGGTTGTTAAAACATAATGAGTTCATTTTTTGTTTTCATCTAAATGGCTACTGGTAAAGCAAAACATAACTCAGGCCTAATGGGATTTATCACAAAATCCATCCTATACCTTTCTCTCTTCTTTCACTCCTCTTTCGGATTCATTGCCAGCTGATATTCTGTTTATCTACAGCACTAAGAAGCAAGTGCATTACTGTAGATGGCTGGAGGGGAAAAATGAGTTACCTTGTTTTCATTTTTTATCATTATCCTACACTATCCCACGTTTTGTTCTTTCTCTGGGACAAACCTCATTTTACTCATTGCATTACAGCTGTTACCGGTAAGGACGGATGACTCCATGCATCCAAGTTTAAACCTGTCTAATGTATGGCCCCTTTGCCTTAACTCGGCTCATCCCCACCAGTTCCCTCCCTCCTGCTCTAGTCCCCCCTAACAGTATATCTCTCATTCTCCTATTCCTTCTCTCCCTAGCTTTTCCTCTTTTCCCCATTTCCTTAGATCTGCATGTCCTCCTCCCACAGGGGCATACTTTGGGGCCGATGCAATAAATGTGCCTAGAAAGCGGGCGCTGAACAGTCAGCATCCGCTTTATTAACGCACCCCAGGCGCCCCCAAGGGGGGAGCCATGCAATATTTAAATTAGGGGGTCGCGTTAGCAAGGAGGCGCTAGGGTTGTTTGCGCGCCCCGAGCGCCTCCTTGCTAACGAGAACCCGATCGGTTTTCCCAACTCGGCCATCTGCCGGTTAGGAAAACCGACGCCAGGGGTTCAGGAAACGGACGCCTGTCAGTTGAGCGTCCGTTTCCTGCACCCAACTGTCAAGTTTTGGGTTTTGTTTTTAAAATGTGTTTCTTTTAAGTACAGTTTCTTTAAGCATTTAAAACAAGTACAGAAAAGCATTTTTAAGGAGCGCTCAGCTATTAACGCCTGCCCCGAGATGCACATTTTTTTTTTTTTTTGCATCGGAGTGAAAGTCTAATAGCCTCATTCACATGCATTTGCTATTTACATTCACTCCGTGTTGGACGCGTGTTGAATAGGCGCTAATCCCCTTATTGCACTGGGGGATTGAGTAATGCCCATGCAACCCGCCTCCGACTGCGGGTTATACAGTGCGCTCGGCTGAGCGCACTGTATTGCATCGGTCCCTCTGAATTTTAAATCTGGGGGGAGGGGAGTTTAATACCCCTCCTTCAGCTCCACTCCCTACATCCCCTTAGCCGGCTCTGGCCCCCCCCCCCCCCCCCCCCCATTTCCCACTGACCTGTCCTTCTCTGCTCCCATCCCAGTTCCTCTTCCCATCCCTCCATTCCTCAGCAAGGTCCTCCTCACCCCTCCTTAATCAGCTGCCCTCCTCTGCAGGCTTGGTTCGTCCATCCCTTCACTGATTCCCACCCCTCATCAACATGTTAGGCCAGTGCTTCCCCGAGCTGTTCAGGCACAAGGTGCACCTTCATTAACAGAAATCTGATGAGGCACATCAGCCTCCACGGAGCATGGCAGTGCTGACTCCTGTAAGAACTAGCGGAGCACTGATTGTCCCACCAGGCTTTCTTCCAAAACTTAAAGCAAAGGGCGAGAGAGGTCGCAGACGCCCATGAACCTGCCATGATGAACCAGCTCCCTCTATATATAAGTGCAGGAGAAGGGAGAAGTCAGTGTGGTGTTGTCTTGGCTGCTGCATGTGGCACCAGAGCTCTTTCACTGCTACTGCTGCACCCAACCCTCAAAGTAAGTCACCTCCAGTGCTCAGTGCACTCTCTCCCCCATCTCACCCAGCCTGGGAAAGGACAGAGGCTGGAAGGACTCAAAGAGGAGGCTAGGGATGGGGAAAATGAGGAGGTGCTATGTGCAATGTGTGCATCACACAATACGGGCTCAGCTATCCATGCCCTGCATGCTGCCTATTGAACACCACACTCTGGGGCTGATGCTGTCGCGAGGAAGAAGAGGCGTGCACGATTATGCACGTTCTCAGTAAGGCGCTCCGACAGGTCCAAGAGCCACTGCGAGGTGCTGAGAGCAGAGCCCGGGCTGCTGGCCTGGACCTCAGCATCAGGAAGTGGTGACTCTTCCATGGCTCACCTGATCAGTTCTTGGGAAACGCTGTGCTAGGCTTCCCTTCAGTGGCAGGCACAGCTCACCTTTCAATTTTGGGATTCCCCCTTCTCAACGGGCTTGGATCATTTCCCAGCTCTGCACTTTTCTTCAGGGATTTCTCCTGCCTCCCCAGTCCCTGCAGCACTTTCTCCCGACCCTCACAGACTCCAGGCCAGAAGCAAGCCCAGGCTTGCAGAGTCCACGTAAGACACTCCACCACCTGCATGTCCTGAGCCCTGGCAGATGGCAGTCAGCATTTTTCCCAGCATGCGCTGCTTCCTGTCCTCAATTTGGAAACCCCAGAGATAACTGCTGCCTTATGGGATATATAACGGGGGGGGGGGGGGGGATGTTTTATTTATTCTCGTGAACAAGGGGAACAATATTCACCTAAATCCCCTCAGTTCAGGCTCTGACTGCAGCCCCTCACAATACTGGAGCTGCCAATTTTTAAGCGAGATTCTGCGATTCTATGATACTGCTTCCCTCCTCTCCCCCCTAACCTTTCAGTAAAACACTTTATTTACCCTAGTGACAACAGGGCTGGAAGAAAAGGGCAGATATCACCTGCCCCCTCCCATGAACCTGCCCAGCTGGCCAAAAATCTTCACCAACCCTTAAATAAACAATTTTCCAACCTTTGTGACTATAGTTTGAATCTATCTTCTGCTTGTACTTGGCTTTTACATTCCTTTCTGCCTTTTCACTGCTTTTTTTTCTTTTACAGCTTAGTTTCTGATCTTCCTTTCATTTCTTTATCATTTGTTATTTTTTCCTCCATGTGTATATCTCTTTCTATCCACAGCCCATGATTTTCTCTCACATCCTCTTAGTCTCCCCCTCCTGCCACATCCATCTCCCTCCTCATCTCTTCTTGTCTCTTCCCTCGACCATGATACCCTTTTCTTACAACCCTTCTCTTGATTTACCTCCCCTATCAGCGCCCCCCCCTCACCTGTCCACACAGCTCCTTTTCCAGTCACCTTCACCTCTCTCTCCCTCTTAAATTCCCTTCACCTAACCATTCACCCCTTGCTCCTCTTCTTACAGCCCATATTCTCTCTTCCAGCTTGTATCCCATTTCCCTTGTCTCCGCTACTGATCCCCTCTCTCAGCCTTCTCTGGCATCACGGCCTGTTTCTACTCCTCTCCCTCTCCCACAGCTCCTCTCCCAGTTACAGTCCCTCTTCTCCTCACAGCCTCCTCCTCTCTCAGCCAGAATTCTTTCTTTCAGTTCCTCTCCCAGACCCCCACAGCAGTAGCCTCTCTCTCAGCCAGGATCCTCTTTTAAACCACTTCCCAGCAGCTCTCTCTCTCAACCCCACTCTCACTTTCCTTATAACTCTTCTGTCGCTCCTTACCTTTCCCAGACCCTTTATCGGCAGCCCTCGCTATCTCTACTGCACCTCAGGTAAACTGTCTGTCCTACAGTTCTGCTTCTCTCTCGTCTCCCTTCAGCCCATTGGTCAGACATTTTACACCCAGCCATTAGATTGCAGGGGGAAATGGGGGTAGTAAGTGGGAGATAGAAGTACAGTGCCTGCCCTCCCCTGCAGCCCATTCATCAGACATTCCACAGCCAGCCAACAGGCTGCACAGGAAGGCAGGAGCAGGATCAAAGGGGGCACAGAACGTCTTGCCTGCCCTCCCTTGCAGCTCATTGGTCAGACATTTCACAGCCAGCCAATGGGCTGCAGGGGAAAGCATGAGCAGTAACAAGGAGACAGAAGGACTTCCTTACTGTCCTTCCTCCCAGTGCTGTGAATTGCGAGCTCTCAGCTCCCAATTTACAGGAGTAAAGGAGACAATATTGGGGATGCACCTATAGATGGCATGGTGGCCATCTAGTAAAATACTGTTGTTAATTTTCAGAGCCCCTAAATTTCAATATGTGATGCCTTTATTTAAGGAGCTGCATGGGCACTCTTTTAAAGCCAAAGTAGCATTCATGCTCCTCTTTGTCACCTATAAGGCAGTTTATAGACAAGTGCAAGTCTAAGCAATCTATTAGTACCTTATAAACCGAGCAGAATTTTGAAATTGCTGAAATTGTCTTCCACACAGAAAATTATATAACATCCTTTCAATATCAGCCTCTTCTGTTATGGAGTGCACTTCTAATGGACTTACACATGGAGAAAAAGTATTTGAAATTTAGGAAATTGATAAAAGCCTACTTATTCTCCCAGATATTTGATGACTAAATTTTTATTTATTTTTACTGCCTTGTTTTTATTGTATCTATTTTTGCTGATTTAATTTTATTTATATATTATAGTTATGCAATTTTATCTGATGTTATGTTGTTTAATTAATTGTACACTGGTTTGATTGTTTTCTGTAGAAAACCATTTTATAAAATAAAATTGTTGTTGTTGTCTTAACTGTGTGGATATGGAGGATTTTGGGAGCACTGCAAAGGACCCCTCTGTGGAGGTGGGAGACTAATGTACAGATGTCATTAAGTGACAGAGGAGTCTGAGCTGTCCTCACTTATCTTAGAAGGAAGCAGTGAGCTCTGTGCATCTTCCTGCTCAGCTCTTATAGGAGAATAGACTATAGCCTGTCTACCAAATAAATGTAAGTGATTGGAAACTGGGAACCCCTAAACCAATGTCCATCATGGGTTCTTCTAAAAGCTTGGGTTTCTCCTCCATCGTGAGTCCTATTCAACATCTTCATACCTCCTCCAACTCTGTAACTGAGACAGGGGTCAGCTTTACCTGTTTTTATCAAGCCAACAAGGAACACATAACTAAAGAATATATTATCTCAAACAAAAATAAAGCCTCGGCACATCCTGTTTCCCTGAGTTCTACTTTTTGTAATATCTACACATGTACTGAAGAAGCCAAAGGTTTACTGTGAAACATTCTTAAGACCACTAATTAAGTAAAAGGTACTTCAACTACCGAGCCTGCCTCTTGTCTGCATCAGTAGATTTTTTTCATCACATATATTCTGTGGATGTGAAATCTGATTATTGAATACTCTGCCAAAAATGTATGATCCAGTATTAATTCACAGAATTCCTGGTATTTAGCAATATTTAGTTAATCCAGTTTGCCCTATAGCTCTGCTTGGTCAGCAATCTGCACCTAAAGAAACAATATTTTATTATCACAGCGTACATAAATCTAGAATGGAGAATCAGAATAACTAACTAGTCCTGCTAGGATATTTCTCTTTCATTTGAAAATATTCAGCCACTGATGCAAGTCAGCAATAAAAAGAGATGGCATTGCCTGCGCCAGGCCTGATTTTCAAAAGCATTTACATGCTTAAAATTGGGTTTTACACGTGTAACCCCACCCCGGCGTGCCTATCCTGCACGGGAGGGGGCCATAAAATAATGTTTTCTCTTTGGGGCTGGACCCAGTCACCGGCAAGCTCTCTCACAATCTCTCTTACTCCCAGGGCCGGATTCTTTATAGGTGAGGGGAAGATTTACTTCCAGGGCCCAATGTGACAGGGGTGTCCTTTCTACTTATTTCCTTTTTCTGTGTGATTCTTTGGGAGAGGGTACTAAATCGAATGGTGGGTGAGGTGAGTGCAAAAGAAATACTCTGGAGTCGCTGGGTTAGTGTTCAAAATTAAAGTCTTTACTGTTCCAACAACGGCAATGCATGGCACAATAACTCAAACTGCAGCACCTCAGAATTCTCTTGTTTTCTTCTTCTAATGTCTCTTCCTTTTATCTGTGCAGGACTCACAAATCAGGGCCAGGGAAACATTCACTCTCTTGGATTAGATAAAGTGGGGCTCCCAGGTGGGCAGGATCTCTTTAGACTGGTCAAAAACCCTTTCCACTCTGATAAAATTGGTAAACGTCTATGGCACAGAGAGTAAATCTTCTCTTTCTCTCCCCAAATTAGTGAAAACACCGGATGGGTGTCCAAAGTGATGTTTGATTTCCCTTGCTCATGGTTCGCAGATCTTCAGGATCTCTGTAGTTCTTACACAGTCTCTTTCTTTCTTCTCTTTGGTTCCCTGATAGGAGAAATCCCCTTGAAGCATGCGGCTCTCCTAGATTCAAACAAGAAGGAAGGGTAACCAAATTTCCTCATGGATTTTGAATTCAAAGTCAAACAAGTGGGAGGAGGAGGAGGAGCCAATACAGCGGAGTGACTTCAGAAGAGACGGCTCCTCCAGCCAGCAAGCATAGGAAGAACAGCAGATAAACGAGGAGCCTAGAAGCACTCAGGCTGACTCCAGGTGTGTGGCTGGGATGGGCCAAGAGTGGGGAAGGGGAGACAGAGAGTGTGGAGAGGTGGGGGGAAGAGTGCAAAGGAGTGGGGAGAAGAATGAGAGTGCAAAGTGGTGGTGGGAAAAGAGTGGGCAGGGGAGAGTGCAGCAGAGAGGTGGGGGAAAGAGAGGGCAGATGGATTGGGCCTGGGGGAGGCAGGGAAGGAGGTAAAGGAGAGGGAAGGTAAGGGAGAGAGAGACCTGAGGGAGTCTGGTCTGGGAGAGAGGGAGAGGGTAGAGGGCGTCTAGCCTGAGGGGAGGGTTTTAGGTCAGGAAGTGAAGAGAGAATGGAAGGGGCACCTTACTGATGTAGTCTTATAGCACTCTTAGAGGAATTCCACACCCAGGTATTTAAAATTCTGCATTCTGTGAGTAATAACCTTTTAGTGCTGTTATGTTCAGCTCAGTCCTTGAGACACACCAGTCAGGTTTTCAGAATATCCATAATGAATATGCAAGATATAGATTTGCATGCACTGCCTCCACTGTTTGCAAACCTGTCTCATGGATATTCATGTTGGATATCCTGAAAATCTGACTGGCCAGGTGTGCCCGGAGGAGTGGGTTGAGAACCTCTGTTTTATTGTATTGCATTTTAAATTAAATTACTCAAAGGCAGTTATTTATATTGTGCTATTTTGACAAATTTAAAGTATGCACATTTTAAAATATTGTGCCCAGAATTTTTGTTTTTAATACAGAATTCTTTTATTTATTTTTTTTTTGCGCATAATTCCCCCAGTCTGCAAGTATTTTCATGCGGTGTCTGTCTCTGACTTGTATGGTGCTGTGATATCTGCCATGTTTCCGGTCTTATTTATCTGTGCCGTTTGGTCCAACGTTTTGTGTTTTTTAGTTTGTCAGCTTTTCTGCTGCTCTGATGGCCTTCCAGTTCAACAGATACTGGGCTCCACTGGGCTACAGTTCCCTACATTTTCATTTGTAACTACTCAGGGTTTCCTCCTATTTAATATCCTCTAACAATTCATTTAGCCCAGCCACTGCAGTGACAGTCCTCAGTCAGGGGCCACAGCCTGCAGTTCCCTCCTAAATGTGGTGATGTGGGACCACGGGTCCGGCTGCTGGGAGTTAATGATGAGCCATGGCTGGGGCCTCCCTACCAGTGGGTGCTGTGAATAACTGCCTCCACGGCATCCGGCTGGCTTGAGAAGCAGAGTCATGGCCCGAGAGTTGAGCCCAGGTTGTCTGCATGGCAATGCTGTGCTCTTCTTTAAACCATTGCTCCAACCAACTGCACGCGACCTCCTTCTATCCCTCTCTCTTGTGCTTGTGTGCTGTGCTCTCTCTGCTGCGGGTATGGTCATCTGCTGCATTTAGTGGAAAGGCGCGTGCTGTTTCTGTCTTCCCTGAATTGTATCTTGTCATGTTGTTTGCCTCTGTCTTTCTTGGTTACACCGTGTAAGTCTCTTCAGTGCATCCTGCCTTTGCATTCTTTACCCGTGCTCTTCAGTGTAACTCTTGTTTCTGATTTCCTGGCTACCCAAAACATGCAATAGCCTCTCCAATGGGCTAGTGTCCTCCAGCATGGGCGTGCCACCAATGAATGGGGATTGCACGGGAGGGAGAAAGACGCCTCTTTACTGGAGGAATACCTGTTAGTGCAATCTTCTTTCCTGTTTTGCGCTCGCCGGGAGACAACCTGTCCCTTTTTTTCTCTTTCAGGCAAACCTAGACATGCTCACACTCTGCCTCCGGGAGCACCAGGATGAGGCTCCCCAGATGTGAAGAGAGGAACCTCATCCCTTTCAGAGGCTCTCAAACCCCTCTTTTCTGCCTGACCCCCTAGGAAGGGAGAAACATTATAACTATTTTTGGGCCTGATTTACTATAGTTTTTCTTCCATTCTTTGTTGATGGGAAAAATGCTTAGTAAATGAATTATGTTCTTTTTGTTTAACGTCTGATATCCTTTGTGGGTTGTTTTTTTTTTTTTCTAGGCTTAATGGTTTGTGTAAATGAATAACAGGTCCGAGTGCAGGAGTATGAGTGAAACTTTACAGGGTAGGGTCTCATAGTGTATAATTGTGAGAGTGACTGTAAGAAAGAGGTATAAATGTGTGTGTGTGTGTGTGTGTATTGTGGGAGACATGTGGAGCGTGTGTTAAGATTTTTGTGCAGTAGCAATGCTGCTTTCTAACTGACAACAGCAGTGATATTCTGTGGCCATTGTTGCAGTCTCTTCAAAAGCAGCAAGAATTGCCTTCAAATGTAATCTTTTTTTTGTAACTTTTCCTGAGATATTGTCCCAGTTGCACTACAGTGGAACAGGTAGATTAGAAGGCAACAGAGCTTGAGAACCCACCGGACAGCAGCCACATCATCCATGTTACAACGGTAGATAATCAGGAAAATCCAATATACTGCCATTATTCACCTCCTGGCAACCAAAGTCAATAGTGGTGAATCTACTCCTGGGTTGTTATCTTGGGATGCTGCATCATGATATTTGCAGTCTTCCCAGACAGAAATCTTCAGATATTATGGGGGCAATTTCAAAATGTCCACAACAGGAAAAAGTCCCTGGACTTCACACCAACTTTCAAAGTGAAAGTCCACGCACAGTTTGGCTTTGAAACTTTCCGTGCATATAAAGTGCCTGCAGATATTTGCCCCTGCCTTTTCCGGGGGTCTCTTTTTTTCATGAAATTAACGCAGGCAGATTGGACAGTGCAATCTGGGCGTGTTATTTTCCTGTACTGACCTGAACACCCCTTCTTAATGCAGCTGAAAACCAAATGCGGAGGAACATTTTTAGACAGCAGGTCAACATTTCGTATTCTCGTAAATGGTTTCGGAAGCCGCTCTGTATAATTGCAAGTATCAGCGAAACGGCTCACGAAAGGCTTATGCAGAGAGCTTGCTAAGTCTTCCTGTAAATTTCCGGGACGACAGATCCAATTAAGTGTCTGTGCTATTTGCTCTGCGTAAGAAGGGAATCTTCCAGGAGCACTGACCAAGGGCAAAACATGGAAGACTAAATAAATTTAGGAAAACAAATAGGAATTGGAAATTAGTCTTTTTTTAAATTCCTCTCTCCAATATCTTACACTACATTGCTCATAACTACTATACGGATGAATGAAAAAAGCTGAAAGCAGAATATTTTTCCTCTCATACTTAATGAGGACAGAATCTGACCTTTAGATACAGAGGGCTGACAATGTCAGGAAACTTTACAAAAAAATTGCTTAGCACGATGAAACATTGCACTCTTTTCAACTATTAGAGTCTGGCCAAAAGTCTGAAATGCATTGTATATTAAACATACTGAGTAACAAGTACATGGTTTTTAAATAAATACTTACTTTAAAAGAAACATCTAATTAGCGGCATTTGAATAAGCCAAGGACTCAGAGTCTTGGCTCTGCTAAGTAAGTCCAAATCACATCTATGTACTTGAGTTATTATTAATTAAATATGTATTTTAAAGTGAGCATTTAGTTTAAAACCAGGGCCGGTAAGAGGCATTCCCTTATGCCTATCATGCAGAGCTATATTTGTAGTCTTCTGAGTTCAATGAAGACATGACAATTATTGTTGGCTTTGTGGAAATGGCATACTTTCGGCTCACACAAAATAAATTAAAAAAAAAAAAAGGTATTCCCCTTGATGTAATTTATTGTATAGTTCAATAAGAGGGAGGCTTATACAGCAAAATAAAATGAAATAGATGTTGAATGGCAAACCTTATTTCTTCATGCATAATAAAAATGTTCCCATATGACCTGGCATCACACCAAGGGTGGGACTAAGCTATCTACCACAGATTGCTTGTTCAAATGCTGTTCTCAGCCCATCCTTGCCACAGTTGGCTGCTTGATGTGGATGCGGTATAGGAAGTGCAACTATCATATTAAAAAATCAATAAATGCCAGGATAAAAGTGAAAAAAGAAATATATTCCTCATTCCCATTAAAGCTAAATGAGTTGCATAAAAAAGCAAGTAGTAAATATAAATGCCGGCTAACCCTAAAGACCCCAATATGTAGAGTAGGCCCGGCGCAACCGGGTGTGCATGCTGTGCAGTTGCACAGGGTAGCACAACTGGGGGGGGGGGGAGGGCAGGGGGCCGACAGCAGCAAGAGAGGCCGCAGGGCCGCCGGTGGAGCCTAAACCACTGGTGGCCAAAGGAGAGAGGCTGCTGGCCGCCAGCGCTCAACCCGCCGGTGGCCAAAGAAAGAACAACGCTGCAGGCCGCCGGTGCTCAATACCCTGGCAGCTGAAAGTGAGAGACACGGGTCTTCTGTTGTGCGCGCACCCTTGCACAGCTTCCACTCCCCGACCCTGCGAAGCAGGAAGGTCAGTAGGTCATGGTGGAGCTCATCCACCACGGGCCAAAGACCACAAGAGGCCCAGGGGGCCATGGTGGAGCTCATCCCACCACGGCATGAAGACAATAGGAGGCCATTTGTGTATGTGCATGAGCTTGTATGTGATTGTGAGTGAATGAGAGACAATGTGTGTCTGAGAGCTTGGATTTGGGTGCATATTGTTGCAACCATCGCTGCTCAACATCCTCACTACCTCTGTGACGACTCCCTCCGGGTCTGATGGACGGCTGGCTGCTGCGGCGTCTCCATACCGTCTCCCTCCGGCATCCCTGGACCGGCTCGACATTGCAGATCCGCTATGATGCCTGAAGATCTAGGGCGCGTGCTCTGATTGAAGGACCAGCAAGGGCGCGAACCTCAGGGGCGTCCCCCTGAGATGACATCATCCGCTTCCAATATTTAAAGGTCTCTATTTTGCTAACAAACTGAGTTAGCAAGGACTCGCTTCAGCTATCCAAGCTACTCTGCCTCCTCGGACTTACCAGAGGTAGCCGTTCCTTGGGGGCCTCGCTCTTTTTCTTTACTTTCAGATTACAGATAGGAACTGGTACTCGCTCCTCGAGGGCCCATGGGTGGCAGATGACCACACCCAGGGGTGTGGTCATCTGCCACCGACCCAGGGATCCACCCACAACTATAACAGAGACTGCTAACCCCTAATAGTTTCTGAACAGTTTGCTAACTACTATCTGTTTGCTCCTCCCATCAGACAGCAAACTAATAATAGATTGCTAACTCCCAGCTCTAACACAGAGCTTTAATAACAGCTGTGTCTGTATGTGTGTGTGTGAGAGGCTATGTGTCTGTGTGACAGCCTGTATGCTTGTGTGTTTGTCTCTGTTTGTGTGCCTGTGAGACCTCATGTGTCACATATAGACTCTCACAGACACACACACTTACTGTATCTGTGAGGGACAGGAAGCCTGTGTATGTTAGAGAGAAGGAGTGTGTGAGGGAATGAATGTATTATTGTGCGTGTGTGTGGTGAGAGAGAAGATCAAATTTGTGCGGGCCTACCTCCCCCAGTCCACGACAATCTCAGGGTGACTAGAAATAAGCACACAGGTAGGGAGAGCAGAAGATTTTTTAATCCTTATTAGTTCTAATTATTGGGTGTAATTTGATGATTTTGCTCTTTCAAAATATTTATTTTTTTTGGGGGGGGGGAATAGAACATTTTTTAATTATTGGATTTTTTATTCATCATGTTTTGAAACGTTTTATTGGTATTTGGGAAATTTTGGATGCTCTATTTGAAATATTCTTTTTATGACTATGATTTTACTATTATGATTGATGTTTTATATTTCTTAATTTTATTATTAAATGTTTTATGAAGAATGGTAATGTTTGTGTTTTTTCATTGCTGCTCTGCATGTAGAGGCTGCCTTTTTGTGGGTTCCAGTTCAGTTCTTCTCAGCACGTTTCTGTTTATACCATACTTTCTCATCTCTTTATTCTGTATTTGGTGAGGTTCTGTCTGTTTTCTGCATTTGTGACCAAGATGAGGTATTTAGATGAGTTATTTTGCTGGCATGTAATTTCTGTGTAGGGATCTATAGCATTCTGGTTTCCTAATAAGAGTTTTATTGGTGTTATGGGCCCTGGTGTAATATGTGAGTGTTGAATTTTCATAGATAAGATTGTTAGGGTTGTTTCTGTATGGGAGGTTTACTATATTGTAATGGTAATTCTGTTTGTTCATGGCTTTCTGAGGGCCAAACTCACACCCAATATTCAGAACAAAAAGTTTAATTCCATAGGAGCTCCAAGTGTCTTTTTTTGTGGAGTTTTCTGGCTCGTACCCAGGAGTGCATGTAAATATAATATGCATGTTGGAAGTGTTATTATTGCCTCAGAAGACTGTACTTTTGAATGTTCTTTTTGTAAAATTTGATATAAATTCATAATTTAATTGTGTGTGTCTGTAAAGGGTGTGTGTGGGGGAGGAGATGGCATGAGTGTAAAGCTGTAAGGTTTGCCTAGGGTAGCTCATACACTTCCCTATCCATGGGTTCTGGGGTGGCGAGAGTGTGTGTCAGTTTTTACAAATATAGGCCTGGATTCATCATTCCTCGCAGATTGCAGAATGATGAATCCTGTGAAAACGGGGGGCGGGCCTGCGAAAGCCCGCAGCCTTTGCACCACGGCGGTGGGCCAGCTGCCGGCTTTCGCACCAAATAGCGCCACCGTGAAAGGTGTTAGTAACATTATCGCCAGCAGCAAAGACACCGCCGACTCCGCCCCTCCCCTAATTTGCATTCTATCGCATGCGATAAGCCTTTGATAAATGACCCCCATAGATTGCAGGACGAGGCTGGGCTTTACTTGATGGGCCCAGGACAGACACTGAATGAATCAGGTGTGTGTGTGGGGGGGGGGGGGGGGCGCATTACAGTCATTTTTCACACAGGGCAGAAAAAAAATCTAGCACCGGCCCTGATGTAGAGGCTACCAAAGGCATCTATTCTGCACAGTTTATGGGGCCAAAAATTTGTTGCATGCACAGTTTTGAGTGTACATTCAGGTTCACTTTTGGGTGAGAGAAAAAAGACCACAAATTTCTAATGCATGACCACTTTTTCAAGTACAAAACCCCTCACTGCCTGTCATGAAAATAACCATTTACATTGTTTGGGGGGCATTCAGACCCCATAAATCAACATTCTGAGCTCCCTTTGGATCCTGGTGCAGTTCTGTGGTCTTTTTGAATCCTGTCCCAAATACCCGGTAAATAGTGCAGAGAAACTCTGGGAAAAAAATATTTATTTTGTTAACATTAATTAAATATTTTCCTTACCGTAATTTAAAAATACCCTTTATTTCCCATGAAAACATATCTTTATTTTTATAAATTCAGGGAAGAAAACTTTTTTTCAGTGACTAAGGGGGTCATTTTCAAACGCTTATTGCGCGCGATAGCATGCTGGGGGCGGAGTCGGGGCGGTGAGGGGAGGAGTCGGGGCGGCGAGGAGGCGGACTCCGCGGTGTCTTCGCTGGTGGCGATAAGGTAAGGAACGTTATCGTCGCCAGTAGCGTGCCCAATAGCACCATCTTTCACGGTGGTGCTATTGGGTGTGAAAGCCGGCAGCGAAAACACCGCGGTGGTGCGAAGGCTGCCGGTTTTCGCAGGCCCACTCCCCGCCCCCTGTTTTCGTTGGATTCACCATTCTGCGATAGAATGGTGAATCAAGGCCTAGGATAGAAAGTATTCAGCAATAAAGTATACACATCAACATTTTTTCACTGAACACAATCAGAACATATTTGTAAGGAAGTTACTGTATGTGCTCTCTACACACAAACCTTTTCCGGTCCATAGAACTTCAAGATTTACAGTCTGTTGTTCTGGGACAGATAGCACATCGTGCCCTTTTTTCCTCAGCGAGTAGAGTGATCGATACCGGGATTTTGTGGTCAAGTACAATCAATGCAGATGTGATTGCTTCGGTCAGATTATTGGTATTTTGTAGTCTTCATTTGACCAGCCCATCAATCAACTGTTGTCCTAGCTGAGAAAGGAGGAAGCGCCATCTTTCTCAAGGTAATCCACTATTCCAAGCAGGATTTCTTATTCAAAGAACAAAGCTGGCGATTGCACCATCAATCAAATTGAAAAACGTTGTTCTTGATTGCCTGTTTGCTTTGTGTCTGCAAGTAGTCGTATGATTCAAGTGATCCAGTTGTCCACGCCACATTTTGTTTTGTTATGATCCATAATGATAAGTGTGGGGGTTTCCCCTCCAACTACACTCTTGTCTTAGTACATTCCTGATGGCAACATCATTTCTTTAGACTTCCTGGGCACATGTGAAATTAAGGTGAGATCCCCATGAAAAGCAAAAGCAAAGATAAAGAAGAATTTCTCTCTTTTGGGATCAGATTATATTTAATTTGGAATATTAGCCTTGTTTCTCCTGATGGTGGCCAGGTAGGCCAGGTTTTCATTTCTGCTAGTTCTGTACTGACGAAAAAGTTATCACCTACAACATTTTTTCCTGATTTGCACCGGGGCCGAACGAGTTTATGTACAATGTGACAGTAACTTTCCAGCGGCCAGATATACGGCAATTTTATATCCTGCACGTACGTAGGCGTGCATGTTACAAAGTAGCCCTGGCACGCGTACGCGTGATCCTAATTTTACAAGTGTGCGCGCCCAGCCGCATAATGTCAGCTTTGAGCAGTGTAAGTGAGAGAATTTTATAGCAGGCGTGCGACCACGCCGTGACCAGTTTCACCAGTTCCGTCCACCAGTTTGCCCAGTCTATAGCTAGGTCCTCCAAACCCCCCCCCTGGTTCTTTAGCCTGCACCCACCCCAGTTAACTCAGACCCCTCAAAACACCTCAGAGATGCCTGGAAATAGTTTTATTGAGACTTACGCTTCTTCCATAGCAGAAGTGACTTTACGCTCATGGCCAGATGCGCGCATATCTCTTGGCCCTGCCCTGGAATGCCCATTCCCCGCCCACATTCCGCCTCTTATCCCCCCCGATACAAGATATTCACGCATTGGGACTTGTGCGCGTGTGTGGGCGGCTTACAGAATCGGGCGGACACATGCATGTGGTACATGCGCGCCCATCCCCTGGTTTTGGCGCGCGCTTGGCTTTTTAAAATGTACCTATAAAATTTTTAAGACTTTTAGGAAACAAGTTAAAGCCTATTACTTTGCCCAGGCATTTCAGTCATGAATATATTTTTTTCACTAAAAATGGAAACAGCATTTGGATCTTGTACATTTTTTTTTAACAATTTAAATTCTATTGTGATTTTAATGAATGTTTAACTCCCATTCGGGGGGGTACAATGTTGCCTCACTACAGCACCACCAAATCTTAATGCCATATTCTGAGGGTAGGTGGTAATTTTCAAACACTCACCATAGGCTAATATCTGCATGGACATTTCAGCCACAGGCTTTAGCCAGAATTTTGAAAGCAGATTCTGTTTTGAAAGTTTGTGGGTGTGTACAGCATCCCCTGAGGTGTACACACAGAAAGTTACACCTGTATAAAAGGAGATGTAACTTTATGCATGTGGATTTACACGCGCACTTTAGAAAATCCTTTCCCTACCACAGTTCTGCCCCATAGAATGCATATTTGCTATGCACAATAAAAGTAGGTGGGAAATCATGCTGTGCATGTACTTTTACAAACATGCACATCAAACTGATTTTCAAACAGCGATTTGTGTGCAGAAACCACATTTTGAAAATTACCCCCTTACTGTCTCAAAAAAAAACAAAAACAAAACAATTGCTCCTGTAAGATACCAGCTGCTCATCCACAATCAGGTGTACCCAGGCATATACCATATTTGAAAGCCCTCGACACACATCCCAGAAAGCAGCAAACATATCCACAGTCTCTTGTCCTCCTCACTGTGGCATCAAAACAAGGATACCCTGTGTGTGGAGACCACAACTCTTTTAGAACCTTGTGGCCTCTACGGAAGAAGCCACTCAAAACGAGGGGGCCTAAGTATAGCTTCCGTTTAGTATCATCCAGCTGCCTCCATGTTTTTATGTTATCAGGACGATTTTCATACAGCCTCCCTTTTTGTTTTTGCACACAGTTATAGAGAAATATTGTCAAACATAAATAGGGCAAAAGTTTCTGAAATATTGTCCCTCCAGCCTGCTCGTATTCGCCCAAAGACATTCACAATGTCTTTGGTTGCCATTTTGCTATTCAACTGATGTGGAGCATTTTGCCACAACTTGGTATTTTTGCTTCTCCTAGTGGCCACATCTGGGATGTTCTCAACAGGTGGTGGTTATGGCTCCCTGGATTGTGAAGCCCCAAGCCTACCTCTACTGCACTGGCCATGGGATAGCCATCTTCACCATACCACTGATGGATTTAGCATCTTGACTGCTGGCACTTATAACTGCTCCCTGTGATTGCTGGATTAACTTTCCTGGAAATGTGATCTTCCAAGTTCGGAGTAGTTATCACATACTAGAAGAACGTTTGGATTGTCATCAATGGAATATCTTTCAAATGATGAATCACTGCTATCATCCATGAAAAATAGTCTGATAATTTCTTCAGACATGCAGCGCCACTTCCTTGACTCTCTTGACTATAGAAGGAAACATGGCAGAACGAAATGTAAGAAATAGGAAATCACTCACCCTCCCTACAGTGAAAAACACCAGGCATGGCACAGCTTTGCCAAGTCAGAAATAGAACAAGATTCTCACCCATCCCATGGAAAGTGAAGGCATAAGAATACAAAATATGCCATAGTGGGTCAGACCAAGGGTGCATCAAGCCCAGCATCCTGTTTCCAACAGTGGTCAATTCAAGTACCCAAACATTAAATAAATCTCAAGCTACTATTGCTTATTAATTAATAGCAGTTTATGGATTTTTCCTCTAGGAACTTATCTAAACCTTTTTAAAATCTATTTACACTAACTGCCATAACCACATCCTCTGGCAATGAATTCCAGAGCTTAACTATGTGCTGAGTGAAAAAGAATTTTCTTCAATTTGTTTTCAATGAGCCACTTGCTAACTTCATGGAGTGCCCCCTAGTCCTTCTACTATCTGAGAAAGTAAATAACCAATTTACATTAACTTGTTCAAGTCCTTTCATGATTTTGTAGACCTCTATCCTATCCCCTTTCAGTCGACTCTTTTCCAAACTGAACAGCCCTAAATTCTTTAGCCTTTCCTTATAAGCCAGCCGTTCCATGCCCCTTTTCATTTTGGTCGCCCTTCTCTGCACTTTTTTCAGTGCAACTATATATTTTTTTAGATTCAGTGACCAGAATTGCACACAGTATTCAAGATACAGTCTCACCATGGAGTGATAGAGAGGCATTATGACATCCATCCTTTTATTTGCCATTCCCTTCCTAGTAATTCCTAACATTCTGTTGGCTTATTGTTGATATCTTCCAAGTTGTTCAAACATTCAAGAAGAGGTGATAATGAAAATGTATTAGGGCAGACATGACAGAGGATTCAGATGAGATTAATAGCTGATTATACAGGCAGAAAGGGCAAGGGTTTTTTTTTTTCTACAAAAAGGCACTTTGCTTTTAAGCAAAATATAATGAAACTGAGGTTATGGTGAACTTTGAACATACTCTGATCCAGAGACCACCCACAAAAAAGCATGCCCAATCATCTTTGGGCTCAGAAGCATACGTTTAATAGGAATACTAGTTATTATGTAAGTTAATCTCTTATGGGAAAAACTCATTCAGATGACTCCTTTTAGGGGTCCATTTGTATTCTGCCAGTTTTTCAAGTGCAGAGATCAAATCATTTATAGTAATTAAATGAGCCATAGTAGTATTGTTATTTATTTATTTAGGCATTTT
The DNA here is from genome assembly GCF_901001135.1 of Rhinatrema bivittatum. NCBI lineage: Eukaryota > Metazoa > Chordata > Amphibia > Gymnophiona > Rhinatrematidae > Rhinatrema > Rhinatrema bivittatum. The sequence goes on from NC_042616.1 coordinate 141,007,500, forward strand.
TTTAATATACCGAACATATCGTATACACTTCACATCGGAGCCAGTGATGATACCTAAAACACCAGTAATTTCCTGTTATTCTTCCCAATAACATTGTAGTTGTATTAGAAATATTTTTTAACAGTAAGGGTAGTCATATACTGCAGCATATTACCTAGGTAGGTGCTGAAATCTTCTTCATTAGATGGTTTTAAGAGCAGGTTAGAGAATCTTGGGGGAAATGTTTCAAACTACCCATACTGCTGCAAAGTCCATGGGTATTTTGCATCAGGTTTCAAAGGGAAAGTATATGAGGCATGGGGATATTTTTACCTACATTTTCTGACGGTACTTTTTCAATGAAAAATAACCCACATAGATATGAAAATGCAACCTATGATGGTATTTACGCACACGAGTGCACATCGGGGTCCCGGGACCCCAGCGTGCGCTTGTGCACGTAAATACTCATGCGCACATTTCATGTTAAAGTCACAGACCGCCCATGTCCAGGCCAGACCATGCCCATCCCTCGCCGCTTTTTGCAACTTCTTACTTGTGTGTGCGCACAGAGAGATATGCACGTGCTCGGGCCCCTTTTAAAATCCATGTAGTGCGCGCCAACCAAACACACTCGCGTATCTCCTGTTTTTGGAGCATGCCGGGCCTTTAAAATTCATTCTAAAGTAAATTCTTTTTTTTTTCCCTCTGACCTAAACACATTCCCTAAACAGATCCCCCCTAACGTGGATGAAAGTACATGCATTGTGGAACCCCACATGTTTAGCCAGATAAGGGTGGGCATTTATCAGACATCCCTCTCACCCGGGTAAATTGGTACTTACCCAGGGAAATGGCTTTTGAAAAGTGCCCTCCATTTGCCTAGGATGATTAAAGGTACAACGACTATTGCCTGGAGGCAGGAGGGATGGACTAGAATGACCTGGTGAAATCCCTTCTATCTCGATTCTATGAAATTGTACTACAAAGTCATCAGTGTGGCAGATGACAGGTATCTGACCCTTTGTACTGTCTTTGCCACATTTTTGGGGGACAGTAGTAACAGCTCAAAGAAATATAAAAAAAACAAAAACAAAAACAAAGTGGTGCTCTCATTATTTATCCCCTCGTACAGGTACAAACATAACTAGCAGCAAGCACGCATCTGATAGCCTAACAGAAGCTCCACCATTTGCAATTGCTGCTCTGCCCTGAAATACGGTAATTCTTTGCTTAAAACAGGCTTTACAGCACATACTTTCAGAGCTGCTCCTAATATCACTTCCAATATTAAACCTTTTTGGTATTTCTTGCCTGAAGCGCAAAGCATTTGGTTTCATTAAAAACTTTCCACTGATATTATCTACGCAAGAAAAAAAGTATAAAGATTGTTGATATTCTTGCAGGTCTCTGACAAAGCATCGTAGAGAACTCTGACATGGAGTGTTAAAAAAAAACCGATTGATTGTACTTTTTCATGTACTTGTATTTTACCAGAAAATTTATGTACAGTTGAACTGTTGATCTACCAAGGCAGAATAAAGTGCTAAATAGCTAATGCCATCCCAGTTGGGTTTTCCTTTTTTTTGCTTTAATATATTCACTCAAATAAACAACGGTAGCCTTGTCTGACAGCTCATTCCTTATTTGGGAATTAGAATATGATGATGATACCATATTACTAAGTAAAACAATCAAAGAATGATTTTACAACTTTATGTGAGATGAGCAGATGGGAATTCATTTACAGAGAAATATAGAGTGCCCCTCTGCAGGCCCCTTGGGACCACTCAGTACTATTTGGATTATTGGGAAGTTTTTTTTAGCTTGTGGTAGGTGATGGAATCTGTTGGGTATGGGATATGACTGGGCTGGCTTTACTCTGGGAGAAGGGGATGGTGAGAATGGAGCAGGTTAGTAATTTTTATTTGATGATTTTATTGTTATACTGATAATTTTTTATATTTTTTTTTAATATTTTATTATGCAGTATTTTTGTTACTATTATTGAGTTTTAGCTGGGGGAGGGAGAGCATTTTTTCTTGTCTAGTTATTGACTGCATTTCCTGCCATACCCCATGAGACTGGGATACAGGGGAGGATTTGGTGTTAGGGATGTTTTCTCTATATTTCCATGTTGATCTTAAGTAAACTACTATGGATAAGGACGGTATATTTGGAAGTATGAGAATAATGTGCGCATCGTCTTCATTTCCTACAGCAGATTTTTCAAGATTCTGCATTAAGATTTAACAATTTCTGTGGCATATTTTTCAAAGTTCTGCAGCCATTATGTGGAAATTTGCATAATTTTGCATAAAGATTTACATCTCATGCAAAAAGTCAAATTTTATTGAAAAGCTTTCATATTATTTTTAAACAATATTTAAACTATATAAAAGTGCAACATTTATCAAGTACATAAATCAACTGTTTATCAAGTAAAAGCATTGTGGTAATTTGAGCAGCAGCGGCTTGGACACAGCCAGAGGAAAAGGAGGCAGACTGGCTATTCCTTAGGTGCACTTTATTTGCAGTGAAAAAAGGGAATTAAAAAACAAACAATGTAGCTTAGCTTAGCTTCAGATAATACACAGTCTTTAGACAATAACAGGTCTTAGCATGTGGTAAGTCTCTGCCTGCTCTCCAGGGCCCACTTAATCCTTCTAGGCCCTGAGGTCTTATACTCTGGCGAAGGGTTCCTCTCTTCACCCAGGATTCCCTGTGGGTCTCAATCTTAAGGATGACCAGGCGATTCAGTTGGGTCCGGTCCTTTAAGGTAGTCTGAGGGAGTTTTCTGTACACTCCCTCATAGGCATGTAAGTTATGAACTTTTTGTTTTGAATTGAAATACAGTGCAACCTTCTTTTTATATTTTCTGGAGAAAGTCCTTGTCTTTCTAATATTCGAGCTTATTTATGCTGAAAAAGCCCTCAGTTTCAGCTGTTCATCATGCTGATGTAATGGACCCTCCAGTCTCATTACCATTAGTGTCCCTACTCTACTCATTTAGCTAGGGAAAGTGTAGGTTTGAGAGGTAGGGGAGGCACCATTCATATGCAGCCCCTCCCTTTGAGGGTGCTGAGATGGACATCCCCAGGATAGGATTTAAAAGCAGCTCTCTACTGAGAATTGTGGGCAGTACGTTTAGGTTCTGGAGGTTAGGTGGCAGTGAGGAGCTTGCTTTTCCTTATATTTTCAGGCCTTCTTGGAGGAGTCAGGCAAACCCTGCCTGGGGATCCTAAGCTAGATCAGAAGGGGGCTCCTACTACTCTGCTAACTAGCTGGTTGGGGCTTTCCTCCAGGTTATTTTTCTTGATTTTTACATTTTTGTGGTAGGAGCCTTGCAAGAACCCTGGGTATAACTTGGGGAACCCTGTATCTGAGGTGCCCTGGGTAGGGAATGTTGTGATTCTGACCGCTGTGTGGCCTCCTCTCCACCAGAGGACCCCACTGAGCCCAGCTCTGAACTGTTTTCCCGCATTCTCTGGCTTCTGTCCTCAGCCTGTGCTTCTGCCTCCATGCCAGCAAGGGACCTCCAAAGTTCATTCTCCTAACTGATCAACCCCTTCTCTCCTGCCTGTGCCATACCCAGACTCCGGCCCTACTTAACTCAATCTCTCCCATGATTCAGTGCTTTGGCATTGATTCCTTCTTGGCTCCCTGCTCTAGCCCTATCTCTGCTTTGCAGATTTCTCAAGCTATTCCTTGCTTTGTCTCGCAGCCTCCAGGCCTTTTGACTCCATCCTTGTTTTTCCTTATTCCTGGTCTCTGGGCCTTCTGTATGCAGCTTGCCTTGTGGCCATCCGGCTTTCTGTTCCATGCCTTACTCTGTGGCCTGCCCTTGGCCTCCCTGTTTCCTGACCCCTGGCATAGCCCTGAGATCCCCAGGTCTTTCCCTGCTTGTAGACCTTTCTCTGTCTTGCCCCTCGGGGCCTCTCTTGCTATGCTGCCTTCGGGCCCTCTATGTTCCATGTTGCATGTAGTCCTTGTCCTTGTCCTGGTCTGTTCTGTCTTGTCTTAATCCCTGACTCCAGTTCTACACTTGCTTACACTCAGCCCCTGTCTGTTCCAGTTCCACATATACCAGAATTCACTCCACTTTTACCTGCACCCAGATCCAGTCTGTTCCTGCTGTTCCAGTTCCACGCTTACCTGCACCCAGCTCCACGCTTACCCTCACTCTGTGCCTGCATTCCAGTTCCACCCATACCAGAACTCAGCTCCAGTGTTCCAGCTCCACGCTTACCCTGTGGTTCCAGCTCCCCCCTTACTAGCACTCAGTCCCAGCGTCCCAGTGCTCCAGCCCAGCCAGCACCTTGTTCCTTCCCTCCAGCCTCACCAGTTCATCCACACTCCGTTGCAGTCCTGTGACACTCCAGGAGGTGGTGACTACAACACCCCCTCTCCAGCTGCCCTTTATTCACAACAGGGAAGACCTGTCCCTCCATACCCTCAAGGAGGAAGAAGGCAAGGTGGTGACCCGCAGCAGGGAGGAATTACGGCGTTATCTTTGGTTGATGGAAAAAGACTTTGGTTGTAAGAGACACTAGGAAGAGTTTTAGCTGCCCCTTCCTTCCTGTTTCAGAACAATGGGAGCTGCCAGTTGCAAACAGGGTCCTTCCCATCGTGGGGTCCATGAGAGAGGAGAAAGAACATGGAATAGACTTAGTTTTTGGGTACTTGCCAGGTTCTTATGGCCTGGATTGGCCACTGTTGGAAACAGGATGCTGGGCTTGATGGACCCTTGGTCTGACCCAGTATGGCATGTTCTTATGTTCTTATGTTCTTAACTGAACCATCACCTAACTGTGAGTAAACATCTGTTGAGATCTTCGAGGACACCCGCTTGGAGTCTTCGCCCCTGGGGAGAGAGGGGATTTAGATGCGCACTGCTGAGACTGGGTTGCAATTTTTTACCAATTTTTTGGAAGAGGTTGTTCTGCCCAACCAAAGGATACCCTGCCCACCTGGAAACTCCATTTAACCAAGCCCTGGAGGGTGGATATTTCCCCGTGCCCTGGTAATCGAGACCCATACACAGCTAGAAGATAAAAGAGACTGTAAGAAGAGAGAAAAAACCCTGGGGTACTGAGGATTCTGTAGAATATCCTGAAGGAAAAAATACCAGAGGCCTCAAAATGAATTAAGGCTCTGAAGAAAGAAGAAGAAGCTATGGTGAACTATGGCCTAGTTCTGCAAAGCAACATATGAACTATGGCCTAGTTTTGCAAAGCAAAACACACATTAGCAGAATCCAGGTGAAACGTCAACAAGTGAAGTCACAGGATGAGCATAAGATAAGAAGATGACAGGTCTGAGAAAGGGTATCTGTGAAGATAACAGATCTGAAAAAGGGTATCTGTGAAGAAAGTTTGTGCATACGAAGTAAGATAAGATCAAACGGGAACAAAGAACAGCTGTATTTGCAGCAAGGTTAACTGAAATCTTGTGGTTTGGAGTAAATAGTAGTTATCAATTAGCTTACTGAAAATGTATATAAAAAGAGCTTGCAAAAAGAAAAAATTAAGCAAATGTTCCAGACCATAGATGTGCTATGTACATTGTTGTAAGTATACCTTTGCTTCCTGCGTATACCATTGCTTATACTCAGTATAATAAATATATTATTGTGTGATTTAAGACTTGGTCAGAGTTGTTTATTTGCAAACAATCAGAGTTGTTATTACAAACAATTGGTGGATTGAATGCGGGCATTCGTCACATGTTTGCGGAAGCAACTCTGATTATTTCTTGGGAAGAGTAGAAGATTTACGTTCTTTTGGTTTGATTCCCTAGGGCCCAGATTGATCAACTGGGCCCAGGAGTAATCGTAATTAAAAGCCAAGAGTCCTGTGTAAATCGTGGTGATAGTTTTGAGAAAAGGCGCCTGAGGTTTTAACGCTGCAGCAATTGTTGTTTTTCTTGTATTTACTGTGTGGGTTAATATTAGCGTGTATATATTTTGTGTTCTTATTTTGTTTTGGTTACTATATACAGTTATATGTGCGTAGACTAAGTAAACGACAGTTTAAAATGGTTAAAACACACCCCACCCCTAAAAGGGTCCCAGAAGGACAATTAGGAAAGCCTAACACGGTACGTACATTATATGTTAACAGTGATGATACATGTACGGCTGTCCAGCATGTAATTAATTTATTTCCATTTGAAAAAGACCTTATTAAGAAAACAAATGACAAATGGGGTAAATACTCTGCTAAAGATTCCTTTTCCTGGCCCATGGAAGGATCTTTGAAACTTAGTTATTTATTGCCATTGTTAACATTCCTACAAGATAATAAAAAGAAAAATAGTCTAAAGAAACACCTGCATGTGTGGAATTTATTTTCAGTGACAGGTGACTTATATACAGCTGATAAAGAAATAAAAAAGAAAAACAAGGTTATAGGTGAGATAGGACCAAAAACCCTAAATCCGCCCCCATATGTGACTACATGTCCCCTGCTGGAAGACAGTGATCACGAAATTTTAATGCCTATACCAGCAGGCTATGGTCCGTTGAAAGGTCCTGTACAAAAGCCTAAACCCTTATATCCGGACTTAGAACAAGCAGCTAAATTTGAACGGGAAGCTGCTGAGCTTTTCCCTGGAACAGATAACTTTAAAATTAAGGGATTAGTGCACCTGACACCTGCCGATGGCAAGGACTGTCAGCAATTACGGGTTAATGTGTTATCAGAAACCCCACAGAGTCGGTCAACAGAAACGGCTCAAGGGTCATCCTTGACACCAGAGATGATTAAAGAAAGGATTAAAACGAATGAGGAAGGTTCATATGGGGCTCCATGGTGGACCACTGTTAAGACAGGATTAAGCAATGCAAATATAAACATTCCTTGCCACCCAGAAGGGCCAGTAAATGAAGCACAGCTTGCAGAAATAAGGGAATTAATCAACAAATATTGTACGGAGTCAGAAGATTTGGAATTTATCCAGAAAGGTCTAGACATATGGTTAAAATGTATACAAGATTTAAACTCGCCACCCTTTAAGGGAACAAGAAACAAGAAAGATAATGTGGAATTGAAAGAATTTCCTATCTTCCTAAGAGATAATGGGCAACAGCCACCCATTGCAGCTTATAAACCATATACACCAGTAGATATTAGTACGATTATACAAAAATTGCCTAGTATACATAAAGGAGCAAGGCTCTGGCTCGAGGCAATAGATACTAATACGGCCGGAACACATTTAGCCATAGGGGATTTTAAGGCGCTATGTGCAGCTTGCGGCATTAGTTTACCACAACTCTCAGCAGTAAGCGCACGTCCGAGACTTATCACCCATATTGCTGACGGAATTCCTTTCCAAGGCCAAGATAGGATAGATTTGGTAAATGCTTTAAATGTCCTGTATCCTACAAGCATAGATTTTACAGCTATCACTGCAGCCAAGTGGGATGGCTTAACTGATTTTGCAATGCACTTGACAAAATGTATGGACATGTATAAGGCACAAACTGGGCAGGATGCTGATATACAGCCAAACATCCCTGTATTTTTACATTTATTCTATGCTACTTTGCCTACAAATATGCAGACTAATTTGAATAATGTTGTGGCACTTTCAACAAAAACATGGCCAGAGGTGAGAAACACTTTAATGCATTTCGCCTCAGTGCATTGCAAAATGATAAGAACTTCTAATAAAGAGCAACAGAAAATGGCTAGCAAATTAATGACATTACAGATAGCGGACTTAGAAGAGAAAAAGACTATGAAAACACAAAGAAATCAGGATACAGTAAACCTACAAGGCAGTGATATACAGGATTGTTATGTGATACAGGGTCCTCCGCGTACCCCGTATGCAGGAATATATCAGGGAGCATATCCCTCCTATATCCCCCGAGGTCGAGGGATGAGAAGGGGAAGGGGAGGAAGAGGTTTTGCACAAGGGATAATGAATAGACCGTCCCCTGATAGAAGAGCTCATGTGCAGTGCTGGAATTGCCAGTCATTTGGACACTATGCAACTGAATGCAGGCGATCAGGAGTCCCTGATCAACAAACATTTTTACAGACACCGCCGCCGCTTAACCAAACATTGCAGACATCGCCGTTATCAGCACCAGCTCAGTTACAGGCTGGCCAACAGCCCTCACAATTCCCTGTGTGGGACCAAGGTAATTATTGACAGACTGCAGGGAATAGAGGAATGATCCAGGGAGATACTGTATTCTTACATAATTCAGAGCCATTTATTCAACTATTAGTAGGTCCTCAGCAGGTTCCAATGCAATTTTTGATTGCATACTCCATATCCCATGCCACTTGACATACTCCATGAACAACCTAGTGGTGAGGAATTACAGAAGTGGGTGACAATTGGATGTTATAAAAAAGGGAAAGAATGGCTCCACCCTAATGGAAAAAAATGTTTGACAACATCAGAAGTGTTGCGATACTTCTTGGCATGGCATGCAACCATGCATCTGTCTGCCACTGCACTATTAGCAGGCATACAAAGTAATCATTGGAACCAGAATCTTTATGCTTTAGCTGTACAGATAATTCATAACTGTTTAGTCTGTTCTACTCATATAGCTCGTCGAGGCCCAGCTGTGAGTCCTGGGAACTTGCCTATCCCCCAGGGACCAGGTTTGGAATGGCACATTGATTACACTGATATGATTGAAGCAGTTAAAGGAAAACGGTATGTATTGGTATGGGTGGATAGCTTTTCACATTGGATAGAAGCTTTCCCATGTACAAAAGAAACAGCTCATGTAGTTATTGATACCTTTTTACATAGAATTTTACCAGCCCATGGATGTCCGATCAAAATTGTATCTGATAATGGGACACACTTTAATAATCAAATTATGAATGAATTACAAGAGATCTGTAATATTATCCATCGACGTGTGTCAGTCTATAAGCCAACCTCGAATGGTTTGGTAGAACGATATAACGGAATATTGAAAACCAAATTGAGGGTATTACTAGCAGCATTAAATAAAAACAAAACAAACAAATTATATACCTGGTTGGATGTATTACCATTGGCCTTAATGAATATACGGAATACGCCAGGTACAATCCATGAGATCACTCCATTTCAATTACAGACAGGACGGATTATGAATCAGGTGAGAATAAGACAAACTGATACTCAAGTAGAGTATTGGAAAAAAGTTCAGCCCCTAGTAGCCATGGCAGCAGATCTCATACAGACTGAATCGAAGAAGGTTCCTAAACAATCTTTTTGCGCTTCCTTTTCAGTAGGTGATCAAGTACTACGAAAGAATTACACCCACAAGACTTGGAAGGATCCGATATACGTTGGACCTTTCACTATCACAGACCTCAGCCATACTGCTGCTAAACTATCTGAACATTCCACTTGGGTACATTTGTCGGATATACGGACATTTAATCCGATACTATAATTGGACTGTTGCATTATCTTTTCTCTCTGAAGTAGACTGACGACTGCAGGAAAAGAAAATGTTATGTTTACTAACCTGTTTATATGTACTAACGTATACATGGCCACTTGTTACTTCTTTCCCTCTCCAACAGGCCCCTGTTTCAGGTTTAACAAATTTGTGGGTACAGACAATACAAGAATTAGTAAAGACTCTTCCAGCAGATGTTACTGATTGTATCGTCTGTACTCCACATCAAAAAGCCCATTCACATGTCCCAGCCATTTCCTTTCCAGTTCCATTACACCATATTTTAGGATTTAAAGATAATGGACCACACAATATGACCATAGATCCATTAGCAGGACAAACATGGACACAATATTTGGGTAATGCCAAACCTCCCCCACTTACAGCTGATTTACCAAAAAATGGTTTTCTTTGCCTTAGTAATGTTACTTCCCCGAACCCTATTCCTTGCAACTATACTTATTCCACATACAATACAACATGGATTATTCGTAAGGGAACCATCTTACCCAGCACCCCTTTCACTGACATTGTAATAAGCTGTAATTGCACATTTTCACAAATTACTGCATCTCCTCCACCAGGTTGCCTCCCATGTATAGCAAATCTGTCCAAGATTGTACATGTAGCCACCGACACCCAATATATACGCACTTTCAATTCCACATACACTGTCTGTCCACGTCTGTGTGACCTCTTCAACATAGCAGACAATAACTGTTCATCTGAAAATGACTTATCTTTGGTTCCTTGTAGTGTATTAGGAAAATATAAATCTCCTTTTGTTTATGGCCCTTATGACAATAGCAATGATACCGTAATACAAAACTTTGCAAATCTTTATGTTGGACATTATTGGTTGTGTGATGGAATAGTTTTCCTCAAACTCCCTACATACTATGAATTTTGTGTGTTAGTTACATTTAACTATTTTTCTCGAATTATTCCATTAAATCACCCTATGCATACCCGCTCCCGAAGGAGTGTTCCCTCAGCTGTCCCTGAAGATCAAGCAATCCAACTCTCATTGGATTATATTAACACAACCTACCCTTTAACTAAAACTAGATTAGATGCATTAAGCTATACCTCATGGTTACCATTTGCCCAACCTGCAGTTGCAGCTGAATTGGGAATGGCCATTCGGCGACTACAATCTGTTCTCCATGTAGTCACGCATGAATTAGAAATCGCCCTTAAAGCCCTTCAAGACACGGTAGATGAATTAACTACTGTTTCTACATATAATCGACATGGTCTGGACTATATATTGGCTGCCCAAGGCGGATTGTGTACAGTACTTAATAGCTCTGAATGTTGTACAGTAGTGGTTAATCGCTCTCATATAGTTTACAACGCAATGCAAAAGATACAAGAACTGGCTAGACTTCAAGTTAGCGATTTTGAGGGAGGAATCTCAGTAACTTGGTGGGATTCCATAACCTCCTGGTTTTCTAACTTATCTAGTCATTTGAAGGGGATAGTAGGAGTTTTTCTTGGATTACTAGTTTTAGGTATAATGTTATGTTTTTGTATTCCATGTATTTGTTCAGTATTACAATATTGTCGACCAAAGATGCCAACACCAAAACCAGTAACCAATATGATAGCGTATAGCAATATAAACTTGAGAACTACTAGAATGGTCCAAACCACAATCAGTACAGATGATAGCTGGGAAACGGAAAGTGAGAGCAGTTAAAAAAGGGAGGTCCTAGGGAGGTGTCCACAGATACAAAGAAGAAAACACAAAGAAGAAAACCCTAGTCTCTATGCTGTTCCCCTGTGTGAAGAATGAAGACACCTAATGTGAGCCAGAGTCAATCTGGCTCAAGGGAGGATTGTAGAATATCCTGAAGGAAAAAATACCAGAGGCCTCAAAATGAATTAAGGCTCTGAAGAAAGAAGAAGAAGCTATGGTGAACTATGGCCTAGTTCTGCAAAGCAACATATGAACTATGGCCTAGTTTTGCAAAGCAAAACACACATTAGCAGAATCCAGGTGAAACGTCAACAAGTGAAGTCACAGGATGAGCATAAGATAAGAAGATGACAGGTCTGAGAAAGGGTATCTGTGAAGATAACAGATCTGAAAAAGGGTATCTGTGAAGAAAGTTTGTGCATACGAAGTAAGATAAGATCAAACGGGAACAAAGAACAGCTGTATTTGCAGCAAGGTTAACTGAAATCTTGTGGTTTGGAGTAAATAGTAGTTATCAATTAGCTTACTGAAAATGTATATAAAAAGAGCTTGCAAAAAGAAAAAATTAAGCAAATGTTCCAGACCATAGATGTGCTATGTACATTGTTGTAAGTATACCTTTGCTTCCTGCGTATACCATTGCTTATACTCAGTATAATAAATATATTATTGTGTGATTTAAGACTTGGTCAGAGTTGTTTATTTGCAAACAATCAGAGTTGTTATTACAAACAATTCAGTAAATTTGTGCCATAATTTCATCTGATTACCCATTAGTAAAGATTTTAACTTTGGACACTAAAACCCACGTCTCCGGTGTATTTTTGTGGTACCCCTCTTCCAGGCAGAGAAAAATTGTAAAGAGTCCCCCCTGGCACTCCGGGCCCTGAAAGATAAGCCTTTCCCCCCACCAGCAAACAATCCAGAACCTGGAGAAAAGAGACATTAACGAGCTATTCAGGAGCTGTTCCAGCCCCAAAGAGACATTAAGGGGGTAATTTTCAAAGGAGTTACGCATGTAAATGTGACATACTATCGTAGCAATTTTCAAAAGCTATTTACTCGAGTAAAGTGCACTTACTTGAGTAAATCCTATGGACAATTCAATGGCATATATTGTAGCAATTTTGAAAAGCCCACTTACTTGAGTAAAGTGTATTTACTCGAGCAAAAACCAGTTTTGCTCGAGTAAATGCTTTTTAAAATCAGGCCCTAAGATTTTTATGGCCCCCATAAGTGGTTAGTAAGCACCCAAAGATGGGGGTTACACTAACAATCATTTATCTATTTATTTCAATTTGATTATCCACTTTGCAGAAACATTCGCAAAGTGGTTACAATACAACATTAGCAAAAATAACCTGAAATGTTTATCAGAAAAACACAAATAATGATGCATTGGTGGACCCTTGGACTGAGGCAGGATTGGCGCTATCCCTGCAGGTTCCTACCATCGGCAGGAGGACCCAGGCGAGGCAGAGTCCTGATGGAAGCTTCGCCTTTACGTGTGTTGAGCCCTTATGTGTCGGGGGTGGCAGGACTTAGGAGTGGCCTCTGTTGATGGCAGAACGGGAGGTCCTAGGGTTGCTTGAAGCATAGGGACGTAGTGGTCAGTCATGTCTGTGCTCAGGCAGTGGTCAGAGGCAGGCAGCGATCAGACATATCTGGGAGCAGACAGTATACTACCCCAATCATTCATAACAATCCTTAATAGAATAGTGGAGTTAATCAGAATTTAAAAATCATAATTTAAAACAATATTTCATGATAATCCTGTGGTCCACACAGAATATTAAAGTGGAAAGGCCTGTTCAAAGACCAAGACTGTTAACAGACACAATAAGGGGATGAATTATTTTATTTATGTATTTGTTTGTTTTTCTATACTGGCATTCTATTCAAACTTTCACATGGGTTTACATATAACAGAACTGTCTTCAGGTAAACTATTGAAGACAAAATACAGTAAAACAGTTAAACAGAGTAAATATAAATAATTAAAAGCTCAATAGTAAATTAAAAATATCAAAATTAAATTAATAGGAAAACCTATAGTGAAATGAGATATTGCGTTTCTAATGAAAGAAGGAAGTTGTAGCGTGGTATTGTTAAAAACAATTAACTTTGTGAGGGGAAAGCTTTCCAAAAAAAACAAGTTTTGAGGCTTTGTCTGAAAGAAGATATGGAGGGGTCAGTTCTCAGAGAAGAATCAGCTCGAGCCCTTGTGGATACTCGGTGAACTTCTTTATTGGAAGGAGTTGTCAGCAAACCAGTGTCTGATGAACGGAGGCTTCTTGTAGATATACATGGGTAAAGAGGTTTTTGTAGCCAAGTTGTTTGAAACTTGTGAGCTGTAGTGCCAGTTTTCAAGACTTCTTTGAATTGAAATTAACACTTTCTCTGCCAACTGTGGGACACCAGCTGTTGCAGACATACAAAACACAACCAGGTATTTGTAGGTAGTATATGGCTGACCACATCTACAGGTGCAAGAATCTTTGCCTAAAGATGTCCTTTTAGAAGAATTCATCACACTATCCAAGAATGATATCAAAATCATCTTTGGATGGACTGAAGAGGTCTTTGAGGGATCAAATATTCTGACTGCTTTCTCTGTCATATCCAGCCTCACCTCTTCTCGCCTGTTCCTTTCAGGCAAGGACGAGAGGGAGGAGCAACAGGAGGGGAGGTGCCTCTTCTCTGCTCCAGCCTCAGCCTCACTCCTTTCCCCTCCTGCAGGCTGCTTATGATGGGAGAGGCTGGACAGGAGGCAGGGAGCCGAGACTCAAGGCAAACACTCTGAAGCTTCCTTCAGATGATTGAAGTAGAAGCTTCATGTTTGTTGATTGTGCTGGCAGGTTGCGAATTATGTGGCAACAGTCTAATTATGCGGCCACAGAATCATAGGAGCGAGGAATGAATATGAAGCTAGAACAGAATAGTGTAGAGTGATTTGTGTTACTGTGTCATACAGTCCTTAGGAACAGAGAAAAACCAACCCAAGCATAGGCTCATATAATTTTACTGTACAGTTTTTAAACCCTTCACCTGATTATTCACTGGCAAACTTAAAGGGCACGTAACTTGATAGCTGATTTTAAAAGAACACGCCTAGTATGTTGCATTCTGCAAGGCAAGGCCGCAGACCGCTGCACTTAACCTCCAGCCCCGAAACCGTGGCAGACCCTCCCGAATCGCGACACGGCCAACTGCCGTGCTCCTGTAGGCTCAACGTGCGCCAAAAAAAAAAAGAAACTCAGGGCCCCCTTCCTGTGTGTGGACCAGTTACGTGCCCAGCACTGATGGATTTGCATACACATGCTCTGTCAATAAACTTCCAGCCCATCTTTCAGTGGATACAATGTAAGAGAAATAACAATATGGATCTCTGTCTGCTGCATACCCCTGCCCTCATCAGTCACCGCCAACAGTATACAGCCATTAAGGAAGCAATATTCTTCCCAAGGAAAAGAAATGAAGCTTCTCACGAGTTCCAAAAATATTAAATTTAAAAGCAATTTTGCAACATCCTTGTAAATGTCCTACTACAGCAGAAAGAACCACAGCCTGACGTTGTTTCATGTTACCGCTTCTTCGGAATGAATCTTAACTTGTTTATGGGCTGTTTTAAATGAACAAATTCTCCTTTTTTAAAAGTTGTGAGCTGTTTCTTTTGCTTTGTTCATTCAGTCTTCCTCCTTAGCATAAGTGTCGTCTTTGCTTTCTACAGCAGTGCAACATTTCTTTCTTTCTGGATAACAAGATGAGAGTCAGAAGTTGCATTACCCCTTCATCTATTTAATCTGCAGGACACAATCCAATCAAGTCTAATTTTCTTTGGTTTCAAAAGTTTGTTTTTTTTAATTGAAAAATTACAGACAAGGCATGTTGCACAATTTGCTATGGATATTATTTAGAATATTATGATGTACATGCAATGCTGCACGGGGACACATACCGTATGTATGAGGTCATAGGAGGAGCGTGGTGATAGCCGCACCCCAGTGGGTGTGGGAATAACTGCAATAAAAGCAAGAGCAAAAGAAATTCTGGGTCAGAGTCCTTGGGGCTAAAAAGAAGGAGCACGTCTGGAGCAGCCGAGACGGGCTCTAAGCAGGAAGCTGTTGAGGGGAGGTATTCTCCATACTACTTGCTCTAGTGGGAGTTTTTCTCAGTATTGTGTTCAAAGAAGTGAAAAGACACCATGGAGCATGACAGTTTCCAAGGTTTTTCCATCAGCAGAGGTTCTGTTTACCCTGGAAAGTGATCAGCAGGAGCTTCATCAGAAGAGAAATACCAGTGGGAATTCAGACGAGAGCCATAAGTCTGAAAGGGATATATTTCTGTCCAGGGTGCCCTGTCTTATAAGAACATAGGAATTGCCAATCTGGGTCAAACCAAGGGTTCATCAAACCCAGTAATCTGTTTCCAACAGTACCCAATCCAGGTCACAAGTACTTGGCATGATCCCAAATAGTAGATAGATCCCATGCTAATGATGCCCATTCAGAGTTTTCAGGAAAGGGGGAAGGTCACAAGACTAACTCAGGTACCAACAAAGGGATTCCCCAAAATCTAGGAAATCCCTTGGGAGCAGCTTGAAAGGGGTACTTTGATTCAAGAAAGTCCCCTATGCTTGTAAACTGTTTATGTCACTGTTTATTTCATGGATTTTACTCAAAAGGGATATATAATATTTTGTCTGTTAATTACAATTCAACAAGTTTTCAATGAACACATTTATCTTTGGAACAACTCAACCTGGAGTGAATGTCTATACTTGTAAGCCACAAGAGAGAGTCCCTAGCCCTAAATGCCCTGAAGCAAGTCTTCCCCCTGCCACAGGAACTTCAGGGAGCCTCATAGGTTGTATGATGGCCCAGAAGCTTCCAGATGTGCCCTCTTGCCCAGACCAGGTATGGAAGGGAGGTTACATATTCATTAACATGCATAGCATTTTTTAATTAACTCGTTTCAACTCTCAATATATTTAGATGTCCATATTCAGTAAGCTAGAGAGCAGACGAGTTATTTGACTAAATTTAGACAGATAGCTTGTCGCGGATATTCAATGGGATAAACATCTTGCTGAATAAACTTGCCTAAACTTATCTGGGAACCTTTGGTCAGATAATTTTAAACCTAATTGGCTATGTTTGAATGTAACTGGTTAGGTTAAAAGTTATCCGGGTGCATGGGGGAGTAGTCTAGTGCAGGGCTTTCCAAACGTTTAGCCAATGTGAACCCATTTTAGCACTTGAAAATTCATATGACTCCAGAAGATGACCTAAACAAATTGCCAGGGGTGTGGTCCCCCTCCAACAAGTACTCCATCTCACCCTCTCCGCACTCCAGCTAATCCACTCCCTCAACTTTCACTTTCTCCAGAAGACCTCCTCTCTTAAACTTCTCCCTTCCAGTGGACCCCTCTCACAATCTCAATTCATTTCCCCTCCTTCAGCCATTTTTTGCATCCCCCAGCTGATCCTTTCTCACCTCCAAGCTCTCCTTACAATCCCTAACAGATCTTCTGTCATCCCCTCTTCTCATCCCATCCCCAATCCTTTCTCGCTCATCTCCCATCCCTTTCTCTTCCTCCAACCCCACCTCCTGCCCCTCCAACCTTTCTTTTACGTTCTCCCCAGCTTATACCCTTTCACCTCCACCTCCTCTTACAGTTGATCTTCTGTCATTCTCCCCCTCTCTCTCTCACCCTCTGCATCCAATCTCTTGCTACCTTATCCAACCCTGAAATCCCTCCTGCATCTCATCCCTTATCTCAAATAGTCCCTCCTCCAAACATCCCCATCCCCAGGGTCAGTGACAACATTTTTCTTTGAGGTCTGGCCAATGGTGGATGACAGCTTGTGGGAAGACAGGGCAGCCTGATAACAGGGGCAACATTTTTTCTCTTGGGTAGGTTCAATGGTAGGTGAGAAGAGAAGAGCAGTGGCAATCTCCACTGACCCATGCACAATCAACTCTCTCCTCCCCTCAAAGCGGGTCCCAATTCTGACAGTGATCTGCAAGTGGTAGCAGCATTTCTTTTTTTTTTTTTTTGTAATTTGTATTTTATTGACTTAATAAGAGTCAACCCGGGGCCTGTGGGTTAGTGCAAGCTCATGGGCCCTGCAGTAGCCCTGATTCCTCCTAATGCAGGGCATCCTGTCACCACAGAAGCTCACTCAAAGGCAGTGCCACAACAGAGCCTGTGAGCATGAGCTGGCTCACAGGTCCCATGCTGATTTCCACTACTAATGCTGCTGCTGCTGCTGGCACCTGAAGAATGCTGTTATTTGAGAAACTTGTGACCTCCATCTGGTGACCCAACCCACGGTTTAGGAAGCCCTGGCTAAGTGGTTAGAGCAGAAAGCTACAAACCAGTAAAGCCAGGGTCAAGTTCTCTGACACCTCTTGTGACCTTGGGCAAGTCCCTTTGCCTTCTATTGCTTCAGGAACAAACTAAGGGGGTCATTTATCAAAATGTGATAAGGCGTTTTTGCATGCGTTAAGGGCTTATTGCATGTGAAAAGCCCTTACCGCATGCGAAAAAGTGTTTAACGCATGCGATAGCACCATATCGTATGGTGTGATGCAAATTCAGAAAATAGGAGGAGTTAGCTTGTCTGTGAAGAGCTAATCACATGGCTGTAATGCTGATTTAAACTACACCTCTTTGAATTGTGTTAGGCTGTGTGGTAAGGTTTCCTTGCCCTTTGTGATGTCTCCTGTAAGGCCTATTTCAGGGAGTGAGTGAGTGAGTGTGAGAGAGAGAGAGAGAGAGAGAGAGAGAGAGAGAGAGACTGGCCATAGTATCATGGCCCATAGGTAGGTATTTGTATCCCTATAGTAGGCCCACCTAGTAACTCGAGGTGGGGTTTAGGTAAGAGTGTAGGGGTTAGGGACCACTTTGACATTCTACGTGACACCTACGAACAGAACAGTGGTCTCATGAAGATTTGATGACCTTCAGAGTGAGGAACCTCACTCCAAGATGAGATTTGGGCAAGGTTCTCTCAACCTAGCTTGATGGACTCTCTACCTGGGTAACATCAAGCTAGGTTGAGAGAACCTTGCCCAAATCTCATCTTGGAGTGAGTTTCCTCACTCCGAAGGCCATCATATCTTCACAAGAGACCACTGTTCTGTTCGTAGGTGTCACGTAAAATGTCAACGTGGCCCCTAACCCCCTACACTCTTACCTAAACCCCACCTTGAGTTACTAGGTGGGCCTACTATAGGGATACAAATACCTACCTATGGGCCATGATATTATGGCCAGTCTCTCTCTCTCTCTCTCTCTCTCTCTCTCTCTCTCTCTCTCTCTCTCTCTCTCTCTCTCTCTCTCTCTCTCTCTCTCTCTCTCTCTCTCTCTCTCCTTATTGCAGAATCTGAAAATGGTATCACAATTTGCACTAACTTAGCTCTTCATACAGGGGCGGATTTTAAAAGCCCTGCTCGCGTAAATCCGGGTGGATTTACGCGAGCAGGGCCTTGCGCGCCGGTGCGCCTATGTTCCATAGGCCTACCGGCGCGCGCAGAGCCCCAGGACTCGCATAAGTCCCGGGGTTTTTCGAGGGGGGCATGTTGGATCGGCATGGCGTTTTGGGGGCGGGATGCGGCATTTCGGGGGCGGGCCCGGGGGCATGGTTTCGGCCCGGGGCGGTCCGGGGGCATGGCCGCACCCTCCGGAACCGCCCCCAGGTCGCGTCGCGGCCCGCTGGTGCGCGGGGATTTACTTCTCCCTCCGGGAGGCGTAAATCCCCCGACAAAGGTGGGGGGGGGTGTTAGATAGAGGAAGGGAGGGGAAGGGGAGGGCGAAAGCGAGTTCCCTCCGAGGCCGCTCCGATTTCGGAGCGGCCTTGGAGGTAACGGCGGCAGGCTGCGCGGCTCGGCGCATGCCGGCTACACGACATCGGCAGCCTTGCGCGCGCCGATCCTGGATTTTAGCTGATATGCGCATATCTACTAAAATCAAGCGTACTTTTGTTGGCGCCTGGTGAGCCAACAAAAGTACGCGAAGGCGCACTTTCTTAAAATCTACCCCACAGGTAATAGTATCACAATTTGCACTAACTTAGCTCTTCATACAGGTAATTAGCAAAAAGACACACCCCTTTTGCTATCACATGCGGTACTTACCGCATTTTGATAAATCCAGGCCTTAGGGATTCATTCACTTGAGACTCCTGCCATATTTTTCCCGGCAGTATTTTACTGCCGGGAAAAATATGGCAGTGGTAAATGGCCATAGCGAATGCATTATCGTGCCTCTGGGACTGTGTGGCCATCATTGCTTAAAGGGCTGCTTGGTCCCGATTATCTCCTCCCCTGAAATCTACAAAAACATTCCCGGATTCTGCACAGACCCCCTGTCTCATCCCCCCTGCTGCCCTTGGAGGCAGCTGTAATAGAAAAAAAATTAAAACTTTTATAAAGTCCAATCCACTTATGATTTTATAGACCTCTATCATATCCCTTCTTTGCTATCTCTTCTTCAAGCTGAATACCCTAACCTCTTTAGTCTTTCCTCATAGGGGAGCCATTTCATCCCCTTTAACATTTTGGTTGCCCTTTATCATTTTGGTCATACTTTTTCCAGTTCAGCTATATCTTTTTTGAGATGTGGCAACCAAAATTGCATACAGTACTCTAGGTGCAGTCTCACCATGGAGCGATACAAAGGTATTATGACATTCTCCAGTTTATTCTCCATTACTTTCCTAATAATTTCTAAAATTCTGTTTCCTTTTTTGACCACCACCGCACACTGAGCTAAGGATTTCAAGGTATTGTACATGATGATCCTCAGATCCTTTTCCTGGCTTGTAACTCCTAATATAGAACCTAACATCATGTAACTACAGCATGGGTTATTTTTCCCTATATGGTTCACTTTTTATTTGTCTATATTAAATTTAATTTGCCATTTGGACCTCCAATCTTCCAGTCTTGCAAGGTCCTCCTGCATTTTATCACAATCTGCTTGTGATGTAACAACCCTGAATAATTTTGTGTCATCTGCAAATTTGATCACCTCACTCATCGTACCCCTTTCCAGATCATTTATAAATATATTAAAAAGCACCAGTCCAAGTACAGATCTCTAAGGCTCTCCACTGTTTACCTTCTTCCACTGTGAAAACAGACCATTTAATCCTACTCTATGGGGTAGATTTTAAAAGAAGCGCGATCAGCCTACTTTTGCTTGCGCATCAGACTCAAGCAAAAGTACGCTGGATTTTAGTAGATACGCGCGGAGCCGCGCGTATCCACTAAAATCCTGGATCGGCGCGCGCAAGGCTATCGATTTTGTATAGCCTGCGCGCGCCGAGCCGCGCTGCCTCCCCCCGTTCCCTCCAAGGCCGCTCCGAAATCGGAGCGGCCTTGGAGGGAACTTTCCTTTGCCCTCCCCTCACCTTCCCCTCCCTTCCCCTACCTAAACCCACCCCCCCGGCCCTGTTTACACCCCCCCCTTACCTTTGTCGGGGGATTTACGCCTCCCGGAGGGAGACGTAAATCCCCGCGCGCCAGCGGGCCTGCTGCGCGCCGGGCCGCGACCTGGGGGCGGGTACGGAGGGCGCGGCCACGCCCCCGGGCCGTAGCCACGCCCCGTACCCGCCCCCAAAACGCTGCCGACACGCCCCCGGAACGCCGCGACGACCGGGCCCGCCCCCCGACACGCCCCCGACACGCCCCCCCTCCGAGAACCCCGGGACTTACGCGAGTCCCGGGGCTCTGCGCGCGCCGGGAGGCCTATGTAAAATAGGCTTCCCGGCGCGCAGGGCCCTGCTCGCCTAAATCCGCCCGGTTTTGGGCGGATTTAGGCGAGCAGGGCTCTGAAAATCTACCCCTATGTTTCCTGTCTTTTAACCAGTTTTCTTCCCTTCTGTCATCATGACCTTGAATACTGTGTGCAATTGTGTCACCGCATCTTAAAAAAGATATAGTTGCACTGGAAAAAGTACAGAGAAGGGCGACCAAAATGTTAAAGGGTATGGAACGACTCTCCTATGAGAAAAGTCTAAAGAGGTAAGGGATGTTCAGCTTGCAGAAGAGACGGCTGAAGGGGAATATGATACAGGTCTACAAAATCATGAAAGGACTTGAACGGGTAAATGTAAAATTGGTTATTTACTCTATCGGATAATACAAGGACTAGGGGTAAAACCATGAAGTTAGAAAACAGCACATTTAAAACAAATCGGAGAACATTCTTTTTCCCTCAACACACAATTAAGCTCTGGAATTAATTGCCAGAGGATGTGGTTAAGGCAACTAGTGTAGATAGGTTTAAAGAAGGGTTGGATAAGTTCCTGGAAGAGAAGTCCATAAACTTTTATTAATGAACAGGGAATAGTCACTGCTTGTTGACAGCATTAGTAGCATGGGGGATTTATTTAAATTTTGGGTACTTGCCCAGGAACTTTTGAGGGCATGCCATCAGCCCTTTCAATTTGGGGCTCTTAACCTGATTTCCAGCTTTTTTGCTGTTATTTATTTATTTAAACGTGCTTATTTCCCATGCCCTCCAAAGTTCGGGGCGGGTTACAACATAACATACATAATGATATAACATAAACATTAATTTGATAAAATAGACATAATTAAAAGAAATCAAAAAATCAAATCAGGATAAGCAAAAGTAGGTCTATTATGGTAGGAAGCTCTGGAGGAGGAGGAATAGTGAAGTGAATAAGTTGTTCATAAGTCTGGAAAAGCCTGCAAGAAAAGGTGATGTTTAAGAGCTTTTTTAAAGTCTTTCTTATTGGAAATTAATCTTATTTCAGGGGGTAATCTATTCCCAAGGATGAGGCCTGCAATAGAGAATGCTCGCTCTCTTGTTGTGGTTAGATGTGTGGTTTTAGGTGAAGGAATTTACAGTAGAAGCTTGTTTTTGGACCTAAGATTCCTACATGGAGTGTAGATGTGTAGTGTTGCAGGTAACCAAGTAGAGTTATTATTGTAAATCAGGTTATGAATAATTGTGAGGGTTTTGCAATGAATACGCCATTTTACCGGAAGTCAATGTAGTTGATGGAGCGTGCTGTTGAGGAGAAGACGGGCTGCAGAATTTTGTAACAATTGAAGAGGTCAGATGGTGACTTGTGGGAGGCCTAGATATAAGGAACTGCAATAGTCTACGCTGGATAAGATTATAGCTTGAAGTATTGTACAGAAGTGAGTAGGATTGAATAATGGTTTTATATGTCTGAGGAGGCGTAGCTTATGATAAGAGCACTGCTAAAATCATCCTATGTGTGTGTTAAGGTCAAGTTTTGGGTCTAATATGATGCCTAGGTTGCGGACTTGTGTTACAATGTTAATGGTGGAATTACTTAGATTGTAAGCCCTCTAGGGACTGGGAAATACCTACATTATTTGAATGTAATCTGCTTTGAAGTGGCTGAAAGGCAGAATCTAAATCTAAATATATAAATAAATTAAATAAAAATTAAATAAATACTTGAAGTCATTCCATGGTTTTGATTTTGCTGCTTGGGCTCCTGCAAACAATGTGTCCACTCACTATTGGCCCTTTGCTCTCAAAGTGCCTATATGTAGTGTTTCCAAGAGAAGTGAGACAAGAAATATGTTTCAAGTAACACATTTCTGCAGGAAATTTCTAAGTATCCATGGGAAGTACTATTATTTAACATGGAGTTTCCTGCTTGAAACTCCTATAGAAATCAGGAGCTTTTTATACTATAAATAGAGACCTGAAGTTCATATGTTAGATGCTTTTAAAATACTTCACATTTCCAAAGTGCACAAGTGTGTATATTTAGGCAGAATAGATTCTTTAGTGAGCAGGGCCTAAAAACATCAGCCCCATAAATGAGGGGAACAAATAATCCTAACAATGTACACATGCACGGAAATAAACATTAACAAACAACATATATATATATATATAGAGATATATATATAGATATATACACACACACACATATGTAAAGTGAAACCCTCTTATTGGTCTAACTTAATACATTTCTTAATTAGCTTTTGAGAGCTAATACTTCTTGTTAAGGTCAGAATCCAAAGGGGCAAATGATGACATTACCAGAACATATTGTGCCTGATGGAAGTGAATCCCAAAATGCATTCCAATGATAGGGTGAAGGAGAAGGGGTAGAGGGGAGGGAGTGTGTGTGTGTGGGGGGGGGGTTAATGGGTGATCAGAAGGTAACAAGCAGTATAATTTTATGCCTCATAATGTGATAAAGAACATAAGAAGTGCCATGTTATGTCAGTGCAATGTCCATCAAGCCCAAGATTCTGTCTCTGACAGTGGCCAGTCTGAATCGCAAGTACCCTACAAATCCCCAAGAGTTGACCTTGTATCTTACTCCCAGGGATAAGCGCTGACTTTCCCAAGTCTACCGACTAATAACTGTTTTTGAACTTTTATTTAGTTATTTAGTTATTTGTTTATTTAAATAAACTTATATTATGCTACTTCCACAACAAGAGTTCAGTGCAGATCACAATAAACAAGCATTCATAAATCATAAAACACATCATATATAACATTAAAAACATAAAATCATCATTGTTGCGTCTTAGGTCGTGTTTAAGTTTTTTTAGTTCATGTGAGTACCATGTTTTTTTTGTGTTGCGAGAAGGGTTAAGTTCCTTAGAGGATAAAGGGAGGATAGCGTCGGCAATGTTGGTAGTGAGATTATTCCAAGAAGCGAGTCAGTTTCGGTTGTGCTTAGATCAAGGTTGTCTAGGGCATTAGTGAGGGAATTGATTAGGTCATCTTTGATGCAGGGTTTTCTGAAGTGGATAGTATTATTGTTTGTGAGAAGGGGGATAGGTTTTTTCTTTATCGATAGATTGGTTTTTATGAGTGAATGGTCAGACCAAGGGACAGGGGTGCAGGAGGGAGCATCGGTGGAGAGGATGTGAGAGTTTATAAAGATTAAATCTAGGTAATGACCTGCTTTGTGAGTGGGTCCGGATACAATTTGCTTGAAACCCATAGCATTGAAGGAGGCTAGGAAGGCTTCGCAGGAGGGGGAGATGGGGATGGCGTCTACGTGGAGGTTGAAATCCCCGAGAATGATCGCAGGAATGTCCATGTCTATGTGTTCGGTTATAAATTCGATAAGGAGGGAGGAATTGTTTTCAAGGAGACCTTTGGGGGGGGGGGGGGGGGATGTAGACTAAGCATAATTGTAGTTGTGGAGATTTGAAGAGACCTATTTCAAATTTGGGTGTGGTGTTGATAGATTGGGATGTTAGTTTGAGATCTTTCTTAGCTGCGAGTAGGAGACCTCCTTCTCTTTTTTTGGCCTTGGTATAGAAAAGATGTCATATATGTGCATGGGGAGTTGGTTTAAGAGGACTAAATCTGTTTCTTTAAGCCAGGTTAATCCTACCCTCTTGTTTCCTGTCTTTGATCTACTTACCAATCCACAATAGGACACTGCCTTCAATCCTATGACCTCTCAATTTCCTGAAGAGTCTCTCATGAAGGACTTTGTCAATTGACTTCTAAAACTCCAAATACACAATATCAACCAGCTCACCTTTATCCATGTTTATTTATACCTTCCAAAAAATCTAGTACATTGCTAATGCAAGTCTTCCCTTTGCAAAAACCATGTTGACTCTCCCCCATGGACAGTAATTTTGTTTTTAAGAATAGCTTCTACCATTTTGCCCAACATCGATGTAAGGCTCACCAGTCCATAGTTTCCTGGATCACGTCTGGAGCCTTTTTAAAAAATTGGCATCACATTGGCCACTCCAGTCTTCAGGTACCATGGCTCTTTTAAATGATAGGTTTGAGTTCCTTCAGAGCTCTGGGGTGAATACCATCCAGTCCTGATGATATGTTATTCTTTAGTCTGTCAATCTGATTTATTACATTCTCCCATTTCACAATGATATTATTTAGTTAAGAGTCATCACCATCAAAAAATGTTTCTGGTGTGGGTATGATCCCAACATCTTCCTCAGTAAAGATAAAGGCAAAAAATAAATTTAGTTTTGCTGCTATTTCCTTGTTCTCCCTGATAGGAGACTAGGCCTCTGTTGAGTCCTTTTTTGTTAGTTCCAAAATGTCAGATCATTTTAACTTCAAAGGTTATGCGTTCCTGGATTATTTTAAATTTTCCTTTGATTATCCTGATTATTGGTCATTGATGCAGTGGCCTGGTTCTGAAAAGTGCTCTCCCTCGGAGCTGTCACACAGGTCTTCCTTGTGGTGATTGATCTTTTGTCTGGGTGAATTGACGCTTGCCTTTAATGTTTGGCCTGTCTCACCAATGTAGCGCCATTTTTCACATTTTCTGCATTGAATAATATACAGTACACTAGAGGAGGAACATGTTGAATGATTTCTCCCATGTGGGTGATTTATCCAATGTACACATATCATGCTCCCTTTACCCCTTTCATGCACTACTTTTATTTTATCATACTCACTTTATTATTCCTGATGTATTTTTCTATACCGTGTCATTTGTTTGGAGGGCTCTGGAAGTCAGAGCAGCAAAGGAAGTACAAGAAAAATTATGTTGTAATACTGTGTTTACATAGAACAGAACAGCATTAAATTGAAAGCTAAATTTGATAGTTTATTAATTATAAGAATACTAAAAGTAGCTGGGTAGAGATAATTTTATCAGGCTTCCAAATGGTTGTAGTTGCAAGCTATCCAGACTAATAAAGCCACTTTCTTGGGCAATGTCAGTAAGTGATGACAGCTGTCCCAAAGGCCTGCAATGTTAAACACTCATTAGCCTTATAAAGGTAACATCTCTACCTATTTTCTTTGAATTGATTCCGTTATTGATGGGCTAACAGGGTACTCTCTGAAATGTTGCTTATTGACAACTGTTCATTCCAAGATATAAAAATGATGTTCTTAGCATATGTTTTTGTGTGTATTTCTTTGGCATACGATCATAACCTGTTCAAGTTATCTGAAAAGCACAAAAGCTGTGAAATGGAGTTTGACAGTGTAGCTACATATCCAGCCAAACCTGATTCCAAACAGGTTCACCATATGCATTTTTCTTGTGGGGAATGTCTGCAAACTTTCCCCTTAAAAGCATAATTTACATTTTTCTGAGAGGCAAGAGTGATTTTGGCTGCTTCTCCTCCCTAAACAAATGCATATGTGAGATTTTCACCTGCATTAGCACACACAGCAAAGGAAAATGGAGAGGTACTGAGCAAAAGTGCTGACATTTTTACGTTTAGAAAAAGCAATGCTTTTACCCATACGAATTGTTACACATGGATACTCTCTGCCACATGACATTTCAGTAAAGACAAAAAAACCATTTCTTTTTTACTACCTAAGGTGGTTCCACAAATGTAGGAAAACTTTGATTGATTGGGTGACACGCTGCCAATTTCATATCAAGGGGCCCTCGCTAACTCCCAGCTCTGTTCCACTTAGTGAGACACTTTAAGTGAATGCAAAAATGAGATGTACTCGTGTACGTAGCTATTTTATAAACATCAAACTCAAGTGCGCACTTTTGATCTTGAGCAGAAAAGGGGGTGGTCTAGCGGCATTCTGAGGCAAGGCCAACTCTCACGCACATAGGTTTCTGTTTTAAAAGACCCATACATGCCTAGATTTGCCAGGTTACTCATGTAATTTTATACCTGCTAATTATCTGGTGCAAGCGATATTAAACGTTTTTATTGTGTACTATTGACCGGGTGGGAGGTCTGAGTGAATTGTGGGGAGTTCAGGCTGAAGAACCAGGAGGGTCTCTTTGACCTGGAGCAGGACTGGGAGAACTGGTCATTTCAATCACAAGCGCTTGTTTTAAAATAAACCGATTTATGTAAGTCCCACTTTATTTTCACGCATATATTTAAAAAATAGGCAGGAAAAGTACGTGCGTTTAATGCATTGAAATACTCGCTTTCAGCATATTGAATGCATTTGCGCGTAAGCATATAACTACGAGTGTACGTTGTGGAGCAAAGATATGCATATTTCATAATACACATGTACCTGCTATTCGCAGCAAAATACTATCGTAAATCTGTGTGCAGCCATATACGCGCATATGTGCCGTCGTGTGTGGTTGTTTGAACTTTATCCTTTTTGTTATCGTAACATTAATTAAGCAAGAGGTTTCTGGGCATCCCCTCCAGAATATTATTGGACCGCTCAAAGCATAAGGAAAAAAAAATTCTGAGCCCAGAAAATGAAAATATAACCTGGGATATCATATTAAAATATGTCCATCAAACTACTGATCTATAGTAACATAGTGAATGACAGCAGACAAAGATTTGATTTTCATGCACTTGGGTAGATACGCATATGAGTTCCCAGATACAACCTAGCTATTAAAACCATTTACGGGGGGACTTAGACGAAGGAGACAAGAAGGTGGATGCCTAGAAAACACACCCTGTACTATCCCCGACCCACAATGTTTTCTTCCTTAAAGGCATTTTCCACTTACCTGCTATGGTAAAACACAAGGTTAAGATGCAAAGGTTCCCCGCAGTTCCTGACTTCTCTGTGGCAGCCGGACCCATGAAGATGCTTGGGTGCTGGGCCGCTGCCGCAGTCGAAGCCCAGAGGCGTCCCACTGGTGTTTACAGCGGGGGAAGGATCACTGCTGGCCCTCTCAGAAGGTGACCTGGTGTTGAGTTCCCGCTTGCGAATTCCCCATGGGATAAGTCTTTCGACCCAGTGCTTCAGGCGACTGCCAATAACATCGGCGCCTCCACTGCAGTCATTAGGGTCACGTGAGGCGATGAAGGGACTCGTGCAATTGACAGAGTCGGGGAACCATGCTGGTGCTACGTAGGAGGAAGGCCTCCGAGGTAGAGAGGCAGAATGGGGAGACTTGGAGCTGAGTGACTTTTGGAACAGCACCAAAGCTGTCATCCCAGACTGGAGCTTTGCTGGGTCTGACAGGCTCTCCTAAGGTTGCAGCTTCTTTAGTTATTCCCGGTGAAACCTCAAGTGGTTAGCCTTTAAGTTCTCTAGGATACAATTGCTGGACTTGAAACTTCCTTTCCCTCTCACATTCAGTCAGTCTGTAACCAGCTGCATGGCTTCATAGAACATTTTCAAATTTTGGAGACTAAAATCTCAAGACTGCTGTCAGCATTTCCCTGCTATGGAAACTCAATTAAAAGAAAACATATCATATTAAATAAATAAAATTAAAGGAATTATATCATATTACTGCTTGGCAAGAGAAACCAACTTCTTCATTGTAAACTGGAGAGATTGAAAAAAAAAAATTAGTTAGGTATTGCATACTGCATTTTAATTCCTTGTCTACGCCTGTTACTATGTTTCAGAGCTTAATGCCTGAAGTACTTCTAATCCCAGCGTAATCTTGCCCTCCTATTTGCCTCCTTTTGTCAAGGGGGAGGTGGTTTCGGTTCAGCCTCTTACCAATGAATTATCCTTTGGCTTTTTGAACCTAAGCTCAGGCCTAGAGGAGGATTCTGAGAAGCCACTCACTTTGCCTGTTTTGTTCGTGAGGCAGAGAGGAACCGGTTGTTTTGAAGCACTGTTTTGAAGTATCAGGACCCTTTCCCCAAACTATAACATTTGTGCTTTTGCAGATGTAGCTAAGGCAACTCAGAAAAAAAACGTAAGCAATTTTAGTCATTGAGAACTAGAGCATGGCAGATTGGTGTATTATTCTGACTGCCTTTTCCTTCTGAGCATATCAAATAGCAGTTCAACAAATGCATTTTCTATGCACCCTCTTATTTAAGTGCCTTCTTGAGCTCCATAAGGGTGCAAGAAACTCCCATTGCTTCCTTCCCTATTGTGCTGCTGGTCCTTAATTTGCATAAATTGTTAGTTGCAGGCCTTTCCTTCTCTGTAATATATTCTATTATAATTTACAGTAGTGATTTTTCTCTTCTTTAAAATTGTTCCCGGATTTGTGAAGTTTTGCTTCCTCATACTTGTGAGCTGTGTTGCACTCAGTGTGCTTTTTTTAAATCCTTGGTTTTCTCTTAATTTCATCTTGTTTAGATAAGTCAGGAGGCAAAAGTAGTCTCGTTGTTAGCACAATGGAATGAGAACCAGGGAAGCCAGCATTCAATTCCTGCTCCTTCCACTGACGCAGCTGGGGTAAGTCACTTTATCCCTTATTACCTCAGGTAGCCACTTAGATTGTAAACTCTATGCGGCAGGAACTTATCATTTCTGAATACTTAGCGCCACTATACAATGCTGCGTACATCCAGCCGCATTATAAAAATGCTAAGTAGGACTTATTTGATTTAAAGCAGATTATATTCAAGTACTGTAGGTATTTCCCTATCCACAGAGGGCTCAAAACATAAGGCTTAGATTCACTAGGCTGCGATTTGTTAACGTGAGAGAAGTCCAATATCGCGGTGGAGGAGAGGACGGTCATGCGATATTGTGCCCCTCCTTGACATATTATTGAGGCAGTATCGACACATTCTTTTGTCTCACAGAAAATAGCAATGGCAGCCAACAAAGCATGGGTTGCCATCGCTTTAAAGGGCCATAAAACCCAACATGACCCTCCCCCACAAAAAAAAAAAAATATAAAAAAAAAGCCTCCGGGGGTCTTACTAGACCACCCCGGGGCTGCCCTGAATAGCACCACGAGGTAGGGGCAAAGGCCAGTTGGCATCATTTTCCCAAATGGCACCGACTGGGTATAGGGATAGGAGGCATCCCAGGCCCTCCAACTGTCCACCAATGCCGTTTTTGTTTTAAATGCTCTATTTATTGAGAGTCTCAGCAAAAAACAAAATAAAGCAATGCAGTACAAAAGACATAATTATAACAACATTTGAACAAACAGAAATGAAGCAAAATGTACTCCATATCAGTGATACAAAAGAAAACTGAAGTAGACTCGGTGATTATTTCCCATAGTTCCCACCTAATAACCATGCACACAAACACACTTGGCAAGCATACCCATTTCTCCTTTTTATACTTTAATTTTTGTGGGGTCGCATCAATTGGCGGCCCTGAGGTGGGTGGGGGGGGGGGGGGTCTAGTAAGACACCCAGAAGCTTTTTTTTATACTTTGGTTTTGTGGGGGGGAATCATGTTCAAAGGGCTTCACATGGCCTTTTAATTCTAGCATGGGAGCATCCGGACTCATGCTAGAACACCATTCTCAGCAAAGCCGTGGATAATATAACGTGGTTGAAAAGTTTCTAAGTGAGTCGCGTAATTTCATTTACACAGAACTTACTATGCATTAGCTGCTTTGCATGCATTACGTGATTTCATTATGCAGATGAGTGCAAAGCAGTTATTTGTAATAGGAGGGTGGGTGTTATGCCAATACACATGTGATATTGCAAATATCGCCACGAAAGGGCTATATCTTGTGATATATGTTGTTTAATGTGCATTATAGCTCTAACACAGCTCAATAAATCTCCCTATCTATTTATACCCACGGCAATGGAAGGTGAAGTGACTTGCCCAAGGTCAAAAAAAAGAGCAGCAGTGGGAGTTGAACCCTGGTTTCCCTGATTCACAGCCCACTGCTCTAACCACTAGGCAGCACTTCAACAGACTGGAAGAGCATTCTGCCTACACCATATGCAGCATTGCACATCTTTTGGAAACTGGAGAGAAATGCTGAGATTCATAAGATGTGCTTCAGATTTGTGTGTTTGTGTGTGATGAATCGCATTCTCTCAAGCAGATCTTTAACCTCCTTGCAGAGTCAATCCCAGAGCTTTGTTTCCTTGAATTACAGGACATGCAGGTGCAAGGGAACAAAGAATAGCACAGCAGCATGAAAGAGCCAACAGCTTTCCTAACTGCTTTTCTTAGTTCAATGGCGTACACAGACTATGCACCCAGAGCACAACCACAGAAGCCAAATCTAAGTCAGATGACATTTTTTTGAGAGGCTAGGACCATAGATCCTAAACGTCATTGTAACCTGAGAATATAGGTTTAAGCATAGCTGCTTGCAGGAGTTTACTTCTGGGTTAATCAATAAACTAGGTTACCAATTCACTACAGGTTGACTGAACAGGCTGATCCAGTCCTGGTTTTGCCCCATTGCATGCATGGAGTTGTAGTTCTGATTATCTATGGGACATAAATTAGACTCCAAGTATGCAATGGACCAAAATCAGGACTGGATTAGCCTGCTCAGTCAACCTGGGGTGAGTTGGGAACCCTAGTTTAATGATTAACCCAGAAGTAAAATCCTGCAAGCCACCCTGGGCAAGTTGGCAACTCTACATTAAACTAGCTTAAGGCATTCTTTTTTTTTTTTCCTATTCTCTTTAGAGCTGTCAGAAAACTTGATTGAATGACAACATGTATTTATGTATTTGTTTGCCATGCACTCAGCTTGTACGGAGCAAACAGAAGAGGTAAATGGATTTAGGAGGACTCCATCCTTCTCCGTTTGTACAGCTATCTGTCAGTATGTAGTCTGAGATACTGCTGGATCCTGCCATCACTTGTGATAGTGCGAAAGAGTGACCATCTCCTGATATACTGCACGACAAAACAAAAACCCCAACCACCAACATCCTCTTTGGTTGTGTGCTACCATGCAGAGAAGCCGGGTTCAAATCCTGCTTGAGGTCTCCCACTCCCTGAGCAGGCTGGAACTGGGAGACGCTGGGTGGTTGGGAATGCAGGCTGATCGCGCCGTACCTGAATAGAGAGGCTGCTTCCAATTGAGGAGCAGCAGGAAAACTGCTGCCGCCCTCAAGAGAAAAGCTGGAACTGCATGCACAGCTGTTTGCATTGGCCATATTGTAAATAAAGCCTGAGGAAAGCTTCGTGCTAGGTTGATTTTGCTGTAGCATGGTTCTTGAAAAATGTTATTAGCATGCATTATGAAATAAGTATTTATGTTTATATTGAGAACATACTTAATTTTCTCTCATGGACTAATAATTCACTTTGCAGCTACATTTTTCTTTCTGGCCACATCAATAATGTTTGTGTATTTATGAATAACTACAGAATTGGACTGCTATCAATGTGAAAATGGATATTCTTCAGTCAACCATTACAACAGAGTCACAAATATCGGAGGAAGTTGCAGTTAATCATTCTTTGCCCTCAATGAATCTGAATCTCATCAGCAGTGTCTGAGGCAAGGTGTAAAGCCCTGTATTTTTGCATGATTATTCAATAGATTGATCTTTGTATAATGTTTATTTCCAGGCACATGTAGTGGGAATGTGCAGTGGCTACAATTCAAGACTGTGGCCGGACCTGCAAGACAGAACTGCAAAATAAAGTATTTCACACCTAAACCTGTTTTAATTATCCATTAACTGGTTCAGCTGGCAACGAGGATTAATGGATTGTAATAAATAATTTAGACAAACTGAGGCAAAGCGTTTCACTGCGTCTCCAAACCGTAAATTTCAGCATAGCGGCAGCAGGGAGTACCAAGTATCTTCAGGGATCTTTGAAGAAGGGTCTGAAAGAATTTTGTGAAATGCATTTATACACAACTGGTTAGGGCCAGCAGAGACAAGAAAGTCTGCACGGTACTAGCGATCTGCCCTAATCACTTACAGGCCGATACAGTACAGTGCACTCCGCACTGTTAACCCGCGTTTCGACACGCGTTTTCGACGCGCTAGCTTTAGCCCTTATTCAGTAAGGAGTAATAGCCCGTCGAAAACGCGCGTACACCCCTCCCGAAACTAATAGGGCCCGCAACATGCAAATGCATGTTGCTGGCCCTATTAGTTATTCCCGGACGATTCAGTAAGTAAAATGTGTAGCCAAGCCGCACATTTTACTTTCAGAAATTAGCGCCTACCCAAAGGTAGGCGTTAATTTCTCTCGACACCGGGAAAGTGCACAGAAAAGCAGTAAAAACTGCTTTTCTGTGCACCCTCTGACTTAATATCAAGACGATATTAAGTCGGAGGTCCCAAAAGTTAAAAATAATTAAAAATTTAAAAAAAAAAATTTTAAATCGGCCTGCGGCTTGAAAACCGGACCGGACCGGTTTCCGAACCCGTGGCTGTCAGCGGGTTTGAGAACCGACGCCGGCAAAATTGAGCATCGGCTGTCAAACTCACTGGCAGCCGCCGCTCCTGTCAAAAAAAAAGGCACGAGGGGCGCGCTAGTATCCCTAGCACCTCTTTTTACCGCGGGCCCTAATTTGAATATTTTTATTTACTGAATCGCGCACACAGGAGAGTGGCCTGTGCGCTCGCCCGCTCTCCCGTGATTTTTACTGTATCGGCCTGATAGAGGGTAATTTTTGAAGCCATTTACCTGGTTCTGACTAAACATCGCCCTCCTCAAACATGGCCAAAAGAACGCATGGAAGTCACAAAGAATGGGCTTTTACCCGCACTGAAAAAGAGGACGGTCTCTTGAACATGTTTGCATGGGGGGGAGGAGAGGAAAACACGCAGGATGCTTCTAATCGTTTGTGTACAATTTTCTCCCTCCTGCCGCAGAAGAAAGCAGGGACAAACAACACAGGTGGTTTTAATGCATACATTTTACACAACTTTTCAAAAGGAAAGTACCTGTGCTGCATGAGGGCCCCTTTGAAAATGAGGGAAAAGTGCGCAAATTGAAACCATCTGCACAGTTTGCAATTGCAGAGGCTTTTAAGAATGTTGAAAAACTTATTATATCATTAACATTACGTGTAATTGAAACTGCAAGAAATAACTGTGGCATTTGGCGGTCCGCAGGCTAACCCTGCAAACCACTGCTCTCACCTCCAGGCCCGGGCCAGCTGCGCCATGTCCCAATGCGGCAAAACGCCACCAACACAGCATGCCGCCTCCCGGTGGAGTGAACACCGCTGCCAGTAACATGACACTGCCCCCCCCCTAGGTGCATGCACATGCCTCTTGCCGGCATTTAAAGGGTCCGCAACGGAAAAGTTCCCACGGCACCTAGTGATGACATCACTGCCCTCCAAACCTAGCTGGCTTCAGACCTTCCCTTCTCTCATCAGCAAAGACCCCACCTAAGTCCTTCCAGCCCCAGCACCCAAAGGCTCAACCTGAGGGGATCGTGGGCTGGTTTGGTGAAGGTCCTGACCGGTCTTTGCCTCGCCTGGGTCTGCCTGCCGACAGTGAGAACTTGCAGGGCTCCTCCCTGCAGGTAGAGCCAATCTAACCTCAGCCCAAAGTTCCACAGATACAACAATAACAGCAAGACAGAGAGATGAAGAATAATACTCGACTTTGCATAGCCCATGTAAGATGAGGGAAGAGCAGAAATCTAAAAAAGAAATAAATACCAATATAGAAATAATAATCTCAAATTAAGTTGACGAGAACATCTTAAACCAATTTATCTGTCACCATACTTCAATATTAGTTTGCTTTAGACTCTCAGAGGTTTCCCTAACCTTCTCTGTTAAGAAATGCTCCAAGTGGAGTGGTTCGGAGAAAACAAACTTGTTGCCATGATAAGGGACTAAACATTTACATGGAAATTTCAGATAGAAACTTGCTGCACTCTTTGCTTATAGGAAATAAATAATTTCCTACAGGACTGAGTAGCCTGAGAAACATCTGGAAATATCTGTATTTCTGTCCACATAAAAGAAATTCTTTACACTGAAAATATTTAAAGAACATTAAATCTTTATCCTTATGCAAATCTAAAGTAACTAAAATAGTAGCTCTGTTTGGGATATCATCTGTTGAGGCCTCTAGAAAAGTAGAGACTTAAAGGACTCAATAACAAATCAATTTTCCCTTCCCCTGCAGTGAGGACTTTCCTCTTTTGGTAGATAATATAACTTAGACGTATCCTCATCAAATGACAACATCTTACACATGTACTTTTTAAATAATTCCATAGGCGATAAAAGCCTAGTAATGGGAAAATTTAAAACATGTAAATTGAGAGATCTCAAATTATTCTCAACATTTCAAAATGATTATAGGTTATTCAATTATCCTATATAAAGGAGGCACAAGATGCCTGAACAGAAACCATTTGAGAGTTCATCTCTAACACTGATCTTTCTACACCATGGAGCTTCTTCTCCTGGTCTTCCATCTTGGACCTAACCTGTGAAGAAAATACATGCATCTGAGAAGCTGAATGAGATAGGTTTTTATCCAACTTGGCAACTAGTTTCCACACATCCAATAAGGTCGCAATAGCAGGTTGCTCAATACCCTCCATAGAGTTACTCATCTGAGGGATAATTGAGGGGAGATGAACCACTCATAGACTCTCTCCCTGAGTCTCTGGACTTGATTATATTAGCCCCATATTAGCATTTAAGGAAGAGTTCAAAGCCTGCTGTGTAGGTGTGAAACCTAAAGATGCAGTCACAAAGTTACCAATGGGCATAAGACCTTCAATAAATGACGCAGCTGCCAGTTGGGAGGGTGGCAGATTTTCCCCTGGACTTAATGAGATCCCTGAAATGGAACTCTCATTCTGTAAGTCCCTGCTGAATGACTCAACCAAACGAAGAACATGTTCGTCCATGGGGCCACACATCGCTGAAGGAGCAGCAGCTGCTATGGGAGATGGTGAAGATACCCACGGTTTGGTTTTCCTCTTCCTTTCCATTTCAGTGCCTAGGGGTGCGCCCTTTGGTGTGTGGCTTCGGCAGCACGCCAGTGGCTGCGTACCACAAAGCCCCGGATT
The DNA here is from genome assembly GCF_901001135.1 of Rhinatrema bivittatum. Lineage (NCBI taxonomy): Eukaryota > Metazoa > Chordata > Amphibia > Gymnophiona > Rhinatrematidae > Rhinatrema > Rhinatrema bivittatum. The sequence goes on from NC_042616.1 coordinate 141,043,200, forward strand.
TAATAGCTGAGGAAGACACTGATTGATGACATCATCTCAGATCGGAGGGGGTAGGGGAGGAAGACACTGCCTTACACAGTCCATTGCCAGAAAACACGGTGGTCCCTTGGCCAGTATGTGATTTCCACCACCTCAACTTCTCTGCTCTTCCCCAGCTGCGTGCTGAAGGGCCCTGGATTTAGTAACCGAGGAAGACGATGATTGATGACATCAGCTCAGGCTGGGGAGGGGGAGGGGAAGAAGACTCTGCCTTATACAGTCCATTGTCAGCAAACGTGATGGCTCATTGGCCGGTATGTGATCTCCACCACCTCAGCTTTTCTGCTCTTACCCAAAAGCTAAATTTAATAACGAAAATTTAGAAAAGAAAAAACAGACTTTTTCTTTATTATCTGTAATCTACTTTGAGACCAAACCTTGCAAAAAACAGGAATATCCTCAGGAAGAAAGGTTTCCCAACCCACCCCTGCACCAAATATAGGTGTGGCTAGGGGTAGGGGGAGAGGGTATAGTTGGTGAAATGCTGAGTTTGACTCCAAATGCACTCTAATAACTGGGTTGTGGTTCTCCAAACCTTGCTTTCATTTTCTGAGGTAGAATGAGCTGAATGTTGTACAGAAGAAACTGAGCGGTTCACAGTCTGTGTTACACTTGGTAGTGCTTCTGAATACCCTGGCAAGTACACCCCCCCCCCCTCCTGGGTTGGTCTCTCTTTGTGGGGTACCAGCTTCTCATGGTTAGATTTGCAGGTTTCTCCCCAGACCACAGGGAATATCCCTAGGGTAGAGTAGTAGAGGTCCCAAGGGGCACTGGCCCACTTGTTGAGGTCCAGAGGCAGTTGGGCTGTTGCTACTGTCCCAGGTCAGAACTCTAACTGGCAATTTAGAATGATCACGACACAACTGCCTTCTACTCACATGGCCCATCGACGCAGCCACCAAGGAATGTGCTACACCATGTGGCTGTGTCTGTCAGCATGGATCCATAGGATAATCCTGCACATGAGGGCCATTCCTCTCTGGGAAGTACCACTGAATACACCAGAAGAGTGGGACTCTCAGATTTCCTAGACTCCCTCCAGATTTCTCTGGTATTATTTGTTTATTTACGCTGGTTTTTGCAAGGTTTGGTCTCAAAGTGGATTACAGATATTAAGAATTAGAAGGTTTTAACACGGTTAAATGCAGTCAACACTGAGTGCGATTGAATGACATAAGGACAAAGTATGGGAAAAACTTGAACTTACTTAAATGTGTCTTCTGGGGGAAAGACCTGGTTGAATAGTCATGCCTCGGCTTTTTTCCAGAAAGCGAGGTAGTTTGTTCCTGGTGGACGGGTAAAGAAACCTCATGCCAGATCTTGGGAGTATAGCAGCTGAAGGCTCTTAGTTCAATTTGGCAGAAGTCAAGGGTGGGGAGGAAAGAAAGGCCTTTTGTGAGGATCGGAGCTCTTTAGCTGAGGTATAGAAGGCAAGAAGATGAGTGAGATACTCCGGGGCCTGTGATAGAACCAGATAGACTGTGCAGCATCTATTGCTATTCCAATCTCTGTCACTCTGTGCAAACTTCCCAGACGATCCAACTGTGCTCCCCAGTGGACAGGTACACTGGTTGGGAGACCAGAGAGATGCACTACCATTCCCCGAGCAAGATTTTTAAAAGACAATAGAACCGTACACTATCATTATATACACATTTATCCAATCATTTCAGAGGCCGATCTTCAAAGACATTTAGCCAGAAAACTTGTGACTTATCTGGCTAACTGCTGACTTTTCAATATTTTAGGTACTTATCCCCCTAAATTTTAGCCAGATAAGTTTGGGGGTATTCTGGGTTGAGATGAGTTAGCCAGGAAACTTATTATTTTCTTGGCTAACTCTAGTCATCCCCAGGGAGGGAGGTCTAATGTTATGTGGGAATGTGTTTCTGGATAACTTTAAGCTTAATTGGCTATATTCAAAAGAATATAACTGGTTAAGTGCTGACACATTAAAGAAATACCAATTTTGCATTAAACATTGCAGACAGATGTTGTATTTAACTTTGTACCATGTAGCAGTGGTGTCAGCTTCTGTTCACTTACAGATTCATTGAAACATACAATTTGCTAAGGGGTACCTAAACATTTTGCATAATATTCAGTACTCACATACACACACACACACACACACACACACACACACACACACACACACACACAGACACCCACACACATACCCCCCAGTGTGGAAACTGTTCAGAGTGAAGAAAAGGTCAAATAGTAAACAGGCAGAGATTCAGTTCCCACAGACACACACTCTTGTGTACCAGAGTGAACTGAGCCTCTGGGAGAGCATGCCTCACAGATGCACTGCCTAATACCCACCTGCTGCCTGGTACTATTTTACACAGATGACAGTATATAGAAAAAGAGCACATGTTCTGTGACTCCTTTTCCCACTATAACAAGAAACCCGAAGGGAAACAAAAATTGAAGTCATGCTCACTCTGCTGTTTTCTCTGGTCACTGAGAGACTCATATTCAGAAGCATCTAGCTGGACAACTCAGAAGTTATCTGGATAAATGAGTTTTTGGGCACTTATCTAGCTAAATTCTAGCCAGATAAGATTTTATCCGGCTAAAATTTGGCAGGAAACATTAGAGTCACTCCGGGTGCATAACTGGGAGGAGCAGAGTTAGCTGGATATGTTACCCGGCTAACTCCAATATTCAAGATTAGCAGGATAAGTTATCCAGCTAAGTCTGGTTGTCCTGTACATCTATCCTAAAGTTAGATAGATAAACTTATCTGGCTAACTTTAGGATAGCTGGATATATTCATTGGCCCAGCCACATCGCTGAATATATAGGCAAAGGCAGCCTGATAAGTTTATCCAGCTAACTTGCTGAGCTGAATATGGATCTCTCATTGTTTCAGAGCGACAAACACACTGCTAGTGCCAGTTCAGATCTTACAATAAATCAAATCTTTCTGTCTGCACATGAGTGGAAAAAATTAAACTCCCCAGTGCACACAGAGATCGTAAACGTTTCCTTTTGCTTGTTTAGTGAGTGATACACCACAGTGTAACTGAGTAACACACTGAACAGAACAGAGAGACTTTTTATACATATTAACACTGTGCGACAAGAGGAAACAGCAGAGCTAGAGCCTACCTCAATTTGAACTTCTCCTACTCCCTTTTTTCTCACTCTTTTTGCAACTTTTCTTCAGCTCTAAGACCTAGAAGACCACAACATCTCTGACCTACAGCCCAAAGACAAGTAAACTAAAATCTTGTCTGCTCAAAGTTTCTGTCACTTTTGACTAAAAAAAAGTGGAAATTGATATCAGTCCACACGGATGCCAGCTAGGATAGGCTGGTTAAAAAAAATGTTTGACCTTGATTGATCCCACTTCTTGGCTTCTTCCCTGTCCCTTTCTACCCTGACTCCGGTCAGTTTAGGATGACATTACTGGTTGCTAGCGTGCCTTGAGGAGAGAAAAAACAAAAAACAGCTGTCTTGTTTACTCCATATACCTTAATAGGATCCAAAAACAAATGCAAACAAAAATATCTGTGATCTTTGGGGGCACTGGCCATTTGTTTTTGTTTTAAATGAACCAAAACAAATATGCCCGATTCAGTTCTGATTCCTTATTCACTTTCAATGAATGCACATCCCTATGATTTTCCTTCACAACTGGGATAGTAATAATTGCAGCATTCCTGGGTCCTTGGGCTCTACTTTAGCCAGAGAAATGCTCCCATCTCCATGTTACATTTAGTCATGTTTAAAAAGTTTAAAAGTAAGAGGATTCTGTTGCCCTGGGCCCTCTTTTAGAGAAACAAATGCCCCCCCCATCTCCATTTTGTATTCAGACATCTCTGTGTTAGTGTCTGTATGTGAGTTGAGGTGGGGGAAGGAGGGGCCGGGGGAAAGAAACTGGTTTTCCAAAGTAGGAAAGTAAGTGAATTATTTTGTCCTGAGCCCTGCTTCAACCAAACAAATACTCCCATGTATGTAGGATTGTAGGGGAGCTAACAATCCTGTATTGTCACAAAGAAAATATTTATTCTTATATGCTCTCAGTGAATGAGTACATAACATCTTTTCTTTCCTCCTACAGAGTCCGGTTTCTTTGATTGAGATTCAGACCATCACTGCCACTATGGAAAGATTTTTTTTTTAACAAAAGAGCAGCAAATAATGGTTTGTGCTGCTAATACCACTGGTGAAAGTTGCGCTGCCATCTCCACTACAGAAAAACAAGGACCAGGTTAAGATGCATTCATTTTGTTCCTGATGTGAAAAGAAAGCCACCCAGGCTACCAGAACAAGGACACTTGAATGAGAACCTAGGAGTGGCCGTGTTATGAAACAGGCAAAGCATCGTGCAGCATCTGTTACACAGCTAATGAAATGAAAGCTCCTCTTCCAAAAAGCTCCAAAGACAGAGCTGCATAAGGCAGATCTCAAACTAGCAGAAAGCATTAGAAAGATTTCGCAGTCATCAAAATTCAAAGACTCATAGTGCAGCTGTTAGGCTGTTACTACTGTTGAAAGTGCGGTAAATTATGCATTCCACTTGCTCAGAAGACAAACAAATGCAGATGGAAGAAGCTAGAAGGCCACTGCTGACAGTTTTAACGTCTGTATGGTACCGTGCCGGTCAGAGTCTGGCTGTTTCTGGTCATGTTGAGGAAGGGTCAGATTTTACTCAGCTCCTGCTACTTCATGCTGATGATGTCCCCCCAGCTGAGATCATGGAAGAATTGTAGAAATTACAAACGGATTTCGTCTTTTCTTGTAAATTAGATACTTAAATCATGACTGGCATGTTCACTAGGGAGAGAGAGACCACAAAGCAGCAAGTTTCATTTTGCTGTGGTGGAATTAAGTTTTTTCTACTTTAATGAAACTGATGCCATAAGGTACTCTGCCACCTGAATCCCCCTTCTGATAGATGCCCAGTGCCATGATGACGCCTCAGATGTAGCTAGCTGCATTAGTGGACTGCAGGCTCTTGTGAAGCCTGAGGAATCCAGTGCCCTCTCTGTGCCCTGTGTAGCCCATGTTGAGGACTTGATAGGGTAAAATATAGCAGGGCATGTTAATACGTGTAGATATTTTTTGAGTGAAATAGTTGACTTTATCACTTGTTTCAGAAGTTCACCCAAGCATCTTACCTGGTTTAAATACTTTCCAGGTGGAGAGAACTGCATATGCCTGAAACAATTCTGCTCCACAAGATGGAATTTTAGAGCTTCCTTACAGTCAGTTGCTCCTAACTATAGCGAGCTGATTGAGCTCTTTGAGAGTGGAGATGTTAGGGAAAAACAGACGGAGATGCACGAAGCTTGCAGAAGTTTGATTCTTTCTTTACGCTGCAACTGCTGATGCTTACCTTTGGTAATTTGCTCACACTAAATACAGCGGTTCAAAAAAGTTACCTACAATATCATCAAGCAGAACGTCTTTTGGTGTCCATCAAGGAGAGTACAAAGTTTGAAGCCTTCCAATCATTGAGTACTATAATAGCAAAACAACTAGATTTAGAAAGCCTCCATGACACATTCAAGCTGGGTGCAAGCTTGACCATGTTGAGTCTCCTGAGGAATTCTGCAAGAAATTCTTTATAATGAGGTTGATATTAGCAGCAGCAGTGTACATAATTACTTTTCTTCAGATGTATGCACAAGAGCAACACTGAAAAGTTTGCCATTGGCGAGATTGATAGCACATCAACTGCAGTACTTTACGCAACTGACATGGATGCTTCTCAGTTATAGCTTCATTGTGATATGTTGTTGGATATTGCAAGGGCGCAGACAGTTAAACTTTCAGCTCTTCATGATGTGGTTGATCATCTGATTGGAATGCAAGGCAAACATCTATGACAGCTACTACCCGAACTGACAAAGCTAATTAAAATCAGCCCTACTGTACCTGCTTCAGCATGTACATCAGAAAGGAATTCTCATGCTTTCATAGAATAATGACCTTTCTGTGATCAAGCATGGGGCAAGCCAGGCTTAATCACATGGCTGTTCTACATCAGCATAAACAGATAACTCGGGAAATGAATTTAACAGGCAGCCCCAGTCAGAAAAAATACATTTAGAGGTAAATTTTAAGAGCTGGCATGTTTGCCGACACGAGCTAATGGATGTGACCATTTTATAACATTCGCGCATATATGCGTGCATGTTATAAAATAGCCTGGACGCGCATACATGTGCGCCCCAGTTTATTTGGACACTCACATGTGTGCATAAATGCCACCTGGACTAAGTGGGGGGATTTCAATAGATACGCGTGCCGATGCCAAAGCCCATTTTCCCAGTTCGTTCCCACGTCACCCAATTAGCCAACTGGTCTTCCTACCCTCCCCCCCGTTAGTTTGCCTACCTTTCACCCTATTAGCCCAGACCCCCTTAAACCTCGCTAACTAGCCTCTGTTTTTTATTTTATCACTTACACACCATCCATAGCAGAAGTAAAGTTACACGGTAGGAGATCCCGACAGACACTTGTACATGTAAATACTTACGCACTGGATTAATGCTACAGACCTGGCCTATCCGGCTACCTTAACAGGGATATTCAGTGGCGCAGCTGTGCTGCTGAATATACCCAGCTATCTTGAAGTTAGCCAGACAGACCTGCCCAACAGCACGGTCAGAGTTAGTCGGTTAAGTTAACCAGCTAATCTAATGCCTATTGCCTACCTCCAGAACGCCCCCAACTTAACTGGCTATATACAATATAGCAGGGTAGAATATAGCAGGGATCCATTTAAATGGATAACTTTTCAGTTATCCATTTAAATGGCTTTTGAAAATCTACCCCCGGGTGTGAGAGAGGAGGGGGGATGTATTAAGCCCAAAAGGCCATCAAGTTGGTTTTTTTTTTAATCCTCTATTCGCCACTTAAATGTCTATAATCTTTTGAATATAGCTGCTTAAGTCTAAACCAGCGATATTCAAAATCTGTCTGGTTAGGGTTTAAAGTTACCTAGTTAAAGTTGGCTGGATAACTTTAATTAGGGATTTTCAGTGGAACATTTATCCCACTGAATATGCGGGGCAAGTTATCCAGCTAACTTTAGCTGGATAACTTATCTGCTCAGTGTCTAACTGATTTTGGACCCATAAATAAATAAATACATAGAAATGTATAAGCCTATGTCTTTCTCAGGTTTAGCCCTGTGCTTCCAAATTCTGGGGAACTGAGCAAGGATAGACCCTTCCTGGCTTTTCGGCTAGATTGAGACCCTGAACAATATTTTGGGGGGGGGGGGGGGGTGAGGAGGGAGGCTGTATCTAATAATTATTACTGATATTTATAAAACTGCCTCTTCCAACAAGAGCTCTGGGCGAGAAAATAACATGTAACATAAAATACAGTTAAAACGTATTAAACTCAAATTTAAAATACAAGAAAACAGCATAAATTACCAATTGGAAGACATAAAATATAAACAGGACAAACTAAACTCAGTTCAGGATATGAATGTATATAGCATAATGCCATGTCACTCAGATCCTCTGAGACCAAGATTATGTTAGGGCAATGTCACAAAGTCTCAGACAGGGCAATATTCAAAGTCCTTTTGCAGGTAAAAATGCTTTTTCCCCAAGGAAGTGGGGGATGAGTATTGCCCGACCTGTCTGTGGGTAAATGTATGTTCATCAAGACACGTGCTTTCACCCATGGATTCTGGAGGTATTCCTGGGGCAGGGAGAAGAATTACGCATGTACAGTAGGTTCAATTATTCAAACCTACCCGTGTAGTTTCTGACAGAAAAACTATCTACAGAGAAAACAGCTGCAATTTCTGCAGGTAATTTTTCTGGGGGCAATACTGAAAGCCAAAAGCCCCTGGGCCAATTTTTTTTTTGCTTTCATTACTGGTGCAAACCCCATGGGTAAAAGTTCTGCTGCTGTTTCCCCCATCTTGGTACTGTCATGCATAACCATGCCAGGCACTGGGAATAGGCAAAGTGCAAACCAGAAGTGGCAGAAATCACAGCATCATTCCAACCAGTTTGTGGACGTTTTCTTTTCAATATTAATGATACTGGCAAAGGGCACCTTCCTGAAGAGTGTACAAGTGAAGTAGGAGAACAGGGAGATTACATTATTTGCTCAAGTCACAACAAAGAGGACTGGAAAGTCAAGCCAGGATCTCAGCTCGGTTTTCTATGCAATACAGTACACTGCCACCAAGAAACTAGGCCTTAGTTACAAAAGCAAAGGGACTCCCAAATCAAAGTTATTTTTTCCATGTTGTAGATTTTCTGATATGTAAGTAGTAATTCATACAAAAGGACGATCAGACTGACATGGATACTAATAGTGCTATTAATAAGGTAATTCAAACAAACAGCTAACACATACAAATCATTAAGTAGTCAGTTTTCAGTGAGGTATACTCTAATCACCATCCCCTTTGAGAAAGGAATTCAGGTAATTCTTTTACTCCCGTGATATTCATAAGTTAGTTGAAAATTCCTCTCAAGATTATTTTTTAGGATTAAATTTAAATACAACTGCCAGTGCTCTGCAAAACACTTTTTTATACATGTTTTAAAATTGTTTTGAATGAAACCTTTCATTTGTATTATGAAATATAAGCCTGTATTGGATAAACAGTGAGGATGAGCTGACAGCCCTAGGAACATTACACATGCCTTGGCCAGAAACAAAGTCCTTGAGTTTAACAACCAAGAAAAAAATAACCTCCTTAAAATCAGACAAAAAAAAAAGCATAGAAGAAAGAAATACAGAAAACATTTTTAGGAGATAAGGGAAGCCATTTTAGCAAAAATCTTGGGAATGTCTCTAGGAGGCACTGTTGCTTTGAAATCATGAAATTTGCACATATGTTCTCTCTTTCTGACATGCATATATTTAGCAGAACTGTTTCTCACAAAATATTTAAGCAAAATACTTTCAAAGACATGCTTTTTCCAGCAGTGATTATATACAGTATTTTCCATTTTAATAGCAGCTTACATGCCCTATGGCATTGCTGTTCAAACAAGCCAATATCTATCTGTGGTACTGAATAATTGTAAAGAGAACATCTCCAGAACAAACACATAAAAAAATCTATTACACGGTATCAGCTATAATCATGTTATCTTTTCCTTGCTGCCAAAGCTGGAAGAGTTAACTGAGAGCAACTGCACCTAATGAGAAAGCTAATCTTTTGATAGGCATTGAATGCATTCCTAGCTATCATGCTATCCCTTAAGTTTCACCTAGCCAATCCTACCAATTAATTCTGAATTGTTGGTTTCCAAATTCCTCTTTTCTTCTACTGCACTTTAAAATATTGAAAATATTTCCAAATCTGTATCTGCAGCTTTCATTCACAATACTGAGGAGTGGTTTCACAGCCAAGGTTTGTATTAGGACAGTGCTTTACTGCTAATCTAACCAATGAATGTTTTATAATTGAAAGATTGCATGATTTGGTAGACAAAGAGGTGCACTTCTAAGCATCTTCTCCTGCAGTTTTACTCTAGAAATGCTTTTTAAAATCAGGTCCCTTATGAGTAAAAAAAACTCCATACCTAGCTAACGAAAACTTACAATAAACAGTGAAAACTGTTGCTAAAACCATGTTGATATATCATGCAGCTCTTTCCCAACAATCTTGATAGCTTTGCCACGGAACAAACCATTGTGACTCAATGACATAATTAACTAGTAAGTTATCTTCTAGTCAAGTGTAGTCAAGTCAAGTAAAAAAAAACAAACCACAAAACCCCTCTACTAATCCCATCCAATAGTCCAAGATGCATAACACGTTCGCCAACAAACCAACTGTAAGGCATCGAAACCTAGTAAAGATTCGCCTAAATAAGTCTATAAAAAACCTCATTTACTTAACCTTCATCCTCATAAACGCACAAGCCCTCACGAAGAAATTCATACTAATCTCAGACATCCTTCAAGACCAAAACCCAGACTTCATCGCAGTGACCGAAACTTGGTTCAAAAACACTGATCACGTAATAACAAACCAAATAACCAATAGCTCATATGATCTATTCTCAATACCGAGGAAAACTCGAAGAGGAGGTGGATTATTACTAATCATCAAAAAACATTTCAACATAAAACTAATCCCACACTCACTCCCTCAGCAATTTGAAATAGCCCTCTTCGATTCAGACAACCTCCAGATCTGCCTAGTCTACTGCCCTCCCAAACTCCTTGACAAAGACATATCCCCTCTTATCGAATTTTTCATAACAAACATTAACTACAAAAAACTTACAATCATCCTCGGAGATTTTAACATCCACACTGATATCACCCCACTATCTTAACCCTGCCAAACCTTGATGGATGTCCTATCCACCTTCAAATTTACTCAACACGTGAACAACCCAACACACAAAGCAGGTCACACCCTAGACCTTATCTTCACAAATGACAATTTCTTCTCAAACTCAACTGTATCCTACTCATAAGTCCCATGATCGGACCACTTTCTACTACAATGTAAGACCCACACCAACACCAACACCAAAAATGAAACCAACAAAACATACTCATTCAAGTACAGACCTCCATTTACACCTGATCTATTCCAACATGAGCTTGAAAAACAATTGTCGAACATAGATCTCTCAAACATAAACAATGCCATCCACTCATGGCATCAAATTACAACAGAAACTGCCAACACCATAAATCCTGAAAGAACGAAATTGATCAAATCAAAAAGAAAAAACACCAACCCATGGTTCAACTCTCAACTAAAGGATACCAAATCCACCTTAAGACAAAAAGAAAAAGACTGGCGAAAAAACAAATGCCCACTAATGCTAGAAAGATATCGCACTTACCTTGCTTTCTACAAAAGCATGATAAACAAGACAAAGAGAGAATACTACAGCAAAAAAATCCTAAACTCCTCAAATAACCCAAAATCTCTTTTCAACATAGTAAACAACCTAATCTCAGAGAATAACAACAACACTCTTCCAAATAAAAACCTAAGCCAAGAACTTGCAATCTTCTTTAAAAACAAAATCAGCAAAATAACGGAAAAAGTAAACAAAACCCCAAGCAACAATACACAACTAAACCTCAAAGATATCACGCCATGGGCCACCTTCAAAACTATATCAACTACTAAAACGGAGAAACTAATCAAATCACTAAACCAAGCCCGTCATGAACTTGACACCATACCAACATGATCACTAAAAGAAATATCCCAAACCATCACGCCAACCATCATGGCAATCATAAACAAATCACTAGAAGAAGGGGAATTACCAGACAAACTAAAAATCGCCACCATAAAACCCATCATAAAAAAAGAACCTCGATCCTAATGAGCTAAACAACTACCGCCCAATATCAAAGCTATCATTCCTCGCTAAGTTAACAGAAAAGGCCGCCCTTAAACAACTCAACGATCATCTTGACGCAAACAACATCCTATACCCCCCAACACGGATTCAGAAACAATTACAGTACCGAAACCTTACTCTTCAATCTATCAAACACTATCTTAAGGGGTTTGACAATGGTCAACGATACATCCTCATCCTACTTGATCTATCTGACACGGTCGAACACAAAAACCTAATCTCCAGATTATCTGAAATCGGCCTAACCGGGAAAACTCTAGATTGGTTCACTTCCTTCCTCCAAAACAGAGCATACAAAGTACACATCAACAACCACACCTCCGAAGCCATCCCACTAGAAACCAGAGTCCCTCAAGGATCCGCGCTATCGGCAATCCTATTCAACATATACCTACTACCACTATGTCAACTTCTTTCAAATCTCAGTGTCACTTATTTCTTGTACATAGACGACATACAGCTGATCATTCCAGTAACAAACACCATAGAGAACACATTGAAACTCGCAGCCATGCTCATTAATGAAATAAAAAACCTTCTAAATCAAATGAAATTATGCCTTAATACGGATAAAAAGGAATGTATGCTAATTGAAAGAAACAACACTGGAGAGCACCGGAATCATTCCATACTCATAGACAACAACCTCATCAAGCTAAAAGAAACTCAACCTTAAAAAACACATTGCAATGAAAATAAAAGAAGGCTTCCACAAGCTATCAATTCTCAAACACCTGAGACCACTACTAAACCAACCAGAATTCAGAACCATTCTGAAATCCTGATATTTTCAAGCATCGACTATTGCAACTTGCTCATGATAGGACTTCCCAGAGCAACCTTACGTCCCCTATAAATACTACAAAATGCCACTGCCTGAATCCTCACCGGTCATAAAAAAACAGACCATATCTCCCCTGTCTTAAAAGAACTACACTGGCTCCCCATAGAAAAAAGAATTGAATTCAAAGTACTATCAATCATTCACAACTCAAGTCACAACAATGACTATGACTGCCTTAGCACCCTAATACAAAAAGTCTACACCCAACGTAATACCAGATCAACAAACAAAGCACGACTAGAGATCCCATCAGTCACAACCGCCAAACTTTCCACTGTAAGAAAATGAGCATTCTCAATAGCTGGACCACATCTCTGGAACACCCTATCTGACAGTCTAAGACTACAAAGCAACACAAAAATGTTCAAAAAGCTACTCAAAACCTGGCTTTTCAAACAAGCCTACAAGGATGGGATAGGATAAACCAATCAAGATGACAATACCCTCGTAAAGACAATAAGCTCCGCTAGACAACCAGTCACCTAATAACTCTCCCTACACTTCAACCCTACCATTATAACATTCCATCCTCATTGTAACCAGTAACCCACCACCTGCATATCACCCTCAATGTATTCCTAAACCTGTCCGGAAAAACCTACTTGATAACTATCGCTTATAACTAAACTGCCCATAAAATACTACCAAACTTATCAAGCAACATTTAATGTTACTCAATGTTCTTCTGTTAGCAATGTTAACAAGCAATTTCCAATGTTATTTCATGTAAATTGTTTCTCTGATGTTTTAATGTAAATCGTTGTTATAATTGTAAACCGGAGTGAAGGCTGACACCAAACTTCGGTATAAAAAAACATTCAAATAAAAAAAAATAAAATAAAATAAGTGATTAGACCAGCTTGATATTTCATGTACCGTACAGCTCAGTGGAACCTCACCTAAAGATCTTTCCTTTGTCTGGTTTGCTGATCTCACCACAGGAAGGCTTGCTCGCGTGCGGCTGCCCCGTGAGAAAGGAGTCGGGGAATCACCCTCAGACATGGCTTCCAAAGAGTCAGCAGATGCCCCAGACAGATGTTCTGCCTGATCTCCCAGGCTGGGCTGTGGGCTTGCAGGTGGCTTTGGACTTCTGGTCTGCAAATAAAGAAGGAAACAAATCTTCACTCATCTATATATATACTATGCTATTAATGTTTTTAATGAAACCAAAAGGTGAGTACAAGAAAGAACATCATTTTTTGCATGTAAAATATTAAAAGCAGTGTATTTATTTGACTAAAATTATGGTATTTAACTGACACCTTTAATCTGAGTGCCTTACAAAATAACAGTCCGCAAACTAAGGCCTAGATTCATCATTTTGCTACAATTATAGCGAAATGATCGCCCGTGGAAGAAAAAAGGAGCGTGGGGAGGCAAATGCACAGCTGGCCGCAACACAGCGAATGGTAAAGTACGCGGCGAAATCTGCCGCACTAGTCATTGTCGCGCCCATAGTGTCCCGGGAAAAGGTGGTTATTTCCCGCGGAACTGCCCGCGTTGGTGTGCGATAGCTTATCGTGCACAGTGCTGGCAGCCTCTAATTTCCCTAAATCCTACCCAAACTCCTCCCTGTTTAATAATACATTTTTAATTTGCATACGTGATTTGCGATAACGGCATATTGCAAAATGATGAATGACCCTATAAGCAAACAGCAAGAGAAAGAAAAGGCTAAAGGTAGGAAGAGTTTTATTGTTGAATTAAAGTAATGTTGAAAAAATGAATTTTAGTGATTTTAAAGATCGAGAGTGGGAGTGAACATAGTAGAGCACCTTTTAGCTGAAAGGGATAGGGACCATGGCTGTTTCGGACCATGGATATTTCCGGACTGTAGATGTTCTCCCGTATGAGTACTTGCATATTTTTTAGCTAATAGATGCTTTTCTGAATAACGGAAGGGAATGGAATTGCTTATTGAGTACTTAAATATTTTTGGATAACAGACATTTTTATGGATAACAGAATGTGGGCTAAAGCCCATGATTTTATTTATTTATGGTTTTGTTTTACAGATAATGGGAGGTTTTGGATATCGGAACTTCAAATTAAAAGTGTTCTGCTGCACCAAAATAAATATCAAACATACTCTAGGAATGCATTTTATTTTGCTGCAGAAACTGGCGCTAGATGAGTGCACAAACCAGTAATTAGCCAGAGTTCTTCTATGTGCATCTGTGATATATATCGCGCAGGTATAAAATGGCAGCTGCAGGCCGCTTCTTTGTGCTCCTGTGTCAGGCTCTTCCACATACCACATTCAAAATGATTTTCATGAAATAATTAAAAAAAAACAAAAAACAACACTACAAAACAAAAAGGTTTCAAAAATACCCTGAAAATATGCTAAAAATAAACCAGCAGAAAAGCAGTGGCAACTGCCCCAAACACATCTAGCTCCTTCCTAAGCTCTTGGCAGAGAAAGGAGATGAACTGGCTGCATTGATGCTGGTAATACTTCTTCTATGTATGATTCTGGATTTAGATGCAAGATTAACTTTCATTAAATCTTGCTGCCTTCCTGTGCGGACTTTCAGATAATTGCCGGCTTTACCTGTTGCTCACAAATTATAATTACATGTTAGAAATAATGAAAGCTAGTGCTAGACCATGGGGAGGCCACTTCTATGATATTTTCAGTATTAAAATTGGAGGCATTATCCTGCTTCCTGCTGGAAAATTATTTGCGAGTGCTGACCGGTTCCAGAAGTTAAAGTCACAGTAATGGTGCTCATTGGCAGTAAGTGAAGCACAGTCTTTTCTATGATGCTACTCAAGTTGGGATTGCAATTGCACCCTTGAAAAATGTAACTGACAAGACAATTTTCAATAGCTCGTGGTACTGCCGACACGCGTGATCAATTTTAGCGCATATGTAATGTGGACAATTTTCGAAGAGGAGGGTTTCCTTTGAAAATCCTCTACCATGATTATGTGCTAAAAGTGACCACATACATTGGCACCTCTGGTTTGTGTGGACAGCCAGCAGGGGTAAAATGGCAAGCATAAATTTGAAAAGCAAATGCATGCAGGGTGGTTTCACTGCCCCAACCTTAACATCCCTAATCCTCAGAAACTCCTCTGTTTTTATTGCAGCTAAAAATCTGCATGGCATGAAAACCCAAGCATACTTCTAACTGGGCAGAGGAGGGCGGATCTCAGCCAGGCCAGTCTACCCAGCTAAATACATATTTATCTCGGAAAATGTCTTTGAAGATTGTCCTCATCAAACATATCATTTTTTGACCACACCATCTGGGGATGGGTGACAAAAATGTTCATTTACTGAATCCCCAGAGTGTAGTTAATGCCATTCTTGTGCCAGGCTCAAATCATGCCATGAGCCGAAAGTACCAATTTTAACATTCCAATCACTCCTCCTGGCTAGTCTTGCCTATCAGTTTACAATTTTTTCTGTGTTGGTCTGATCACAGAAAAATGCCATCAACTGCCCAGAATTTACCTTAACTCTTCCTCTCAATGTATTTTGCAACATCTTCAATTTCTTCCTTGATACGCCATCACCTCCATGAACTCCTTCTCTGTCTGCTGGCTTTCACTTTACTGCAGAGAGCTCTTATTTTTACTCCATCCTTCAGTAATTTCCCATTCATTTCCAGTCTTATATGTAAGCCCCATGGGTCCACTTGATCCTACGCTCTCTGCTTTCTTTATTCTAAACCTCTCATTTCTGCTTCCATGACTCACCTATATTCTAAATTTCTCTCCATCTACTGGCACTTACCTGACATTTTGAAATGGACAATTGTTCACCTTATCCTTTCCTTTTCTTTCCTCTTCTCCCTACAAATGAAGGTCCAATCTATTTTCTCTCTTTTTCTAAAGTTAATGGACAATCTTAGCTTTCAAAACACTTTTTCCATTAGCTTGCCAATGTTCTTGGGGAAAATTAACTACACCTGTTGAAGCGTAGTCAACTTTCTGGGGCTTAAATTGGATTGTAAGGTTTATCGTGATACGCAATAAACCCTTTAAATATTAAAATTGCATGCAAAATAGCTCATTAATGTTTGCAGTGCTTTCCAACAATTTTTGAAAGTGTTTATTGGTAACCTTCACAAGATCATTACTGACAGAAGACATTAAAGTGTTTTTAACATTTAAGCACCCCTCTAGCCTTATAAATCCACCGGCGTTTAACTTGAATATCAGAACTTATAACTGCAACTCTTGCCCCTCACTTTTACTTTTTATCACCGCCCTTTCCAATGTATTACATGACATATCTTCGCTCCTCCGACATGTTCCTCTCTAGAGATGTTCTCTTCTACAGAGTTGTTATTTCTGCAATCCACTATGCGTATTTTTCATTTTTACTTGCCCTCCCCTATGCATTTATCACTTGATTAAGATCTGTTTTGTATGTTATATGCCTCTGCGTTCTCTAAAGTGCATCCAATAATACCCATATAGATATGATGCCTTTTGTACAGTTTCATTAAATAGAGATACTTGAGATTTTTCCTCTGATTTTAATTAACCAATGTAACTAATTATTTAACTCTCTCTTATTATGTAATCTTCTACCATGTTAGACATTTATTCTATATTGCTTTGTCATGCTCTTCAGTTGGAATATTATTTGTAAAGCACTGCTGCTAATCGCTATGTTTATTTAGCGCTGCTGCAATATATTGTTGAATGTAAACCGATGTGATGTTACTAAACGAATGTCGGTATATAAAAAACTTCAAATAAATAAAATAAATAAATAATGCATGTCAACCTGTTAGCATAGCTTAGAAAATGGACCCATGCTACTATAACATAGTATATGATGCAGAACAAGTCCAATTGACCCATCTAATCTGCCCACTTGAAATATTTCCTCTCTTGCTCTCTACCACTTTGGATACATAAGGATATAAATTCCAGTTCTTCAGCCAACATCGGTCCTACCTGTTTCCACCGCCCCATTGTTTTCCAAACTCTCAATCCTGTTCCTTCCACTACCCTCTATATCTGTCTCAGCAGGCTTACTTACTGACTTCCCTGTAAGGTGAAAGGGAAGAATATGTAGAGGCTGATGAAGAGAAAGCAGAATTGCTTAACAAATATTTCTGTTTGGTGTTCACTGAGGAAGGGCCAGGAGTAGGACCATAGAAAATAGATATATATAGAATTGGAAGTAAGATAAACCTTCTGTTAGAATTGTGGACCCTTATGTTGTGAGGTTGACGCCACCTACTGGGAGGCCCCAGTAGGTCCTCATTGCCAACTGGCGAAAGTCAATGCAGAGATTGAGCCGGTGCTTTGCCTATACCAGCACCTTTCCCTGTGGGTTGAGCCTTTGGGTTCTGGGGGCTGGCAGGACTTAGGTGAGTGTCTCTGGTGAAGGCTAAGAGAGGTTCCATGGTCAGGCTGTGGTCAAGGCAGGCAGCAGACAAGGTGGGCGGCAGCAAGGATAGTCAGGTCACGGGCTAGGGTCAGTACCAGAAGTCAGTCCATGAGGGCCAAGGCAAAGCTGAAGACAGGGAAGGCTGGGTGAGTCTGAAGACAAAGGCAAGGCAAGGCTGAAGAAATGGAAGGCTGGGTGAGACTGAAGACAAAGGCAAGGCAAGGCTGAAGACATGAAAGGCTGGGTGAAACTGAAGACAAAGGCAAGGCAAGGCTGAAGACACGCAAGGCTAGACAAGGCTAAAAACACAAAAGGCAGCAACTAACACTCTAGGCCAGGGGTGGGCAGTTCCGGTCCTTGAGGGCCACAAACCAGTCTGGTTTTCAGGATATCCCTAATGAATATGCATGACATAGATTTGCATACAACTGAGGCAGAGTGCATGCAAATCTCTCTCATGCATATTCATTAGGGATATCCTGAAAACCAGACTGGTTTGTGGCCCTCGAGGACCGGAACTGCCCACCCCTGCTCTAGGCAGAGTTGACCTGTTGCTGAGGTGGCATCTGGTAGGGAGTAGGGCTCTTGTAGGGGCTGAAGCAGCTGACATCATCCAGGGGCACCGCGGCTACGTTCCCGCCATGGGCCCTTTAAAAGGAGGCCTTAGGTGCGCGTGCCTAGGGAGCCAGGTTCAGCATGCATCAGTCCCTAGCCATTCAAGGCCATGCAGGGTGGCGGAAGTGAGCTGATTCGGTGGTGTCAGGTGAATGAGCTTGCTTGTGGGGACAGCCCGCGAGCTGGTAAACTTAACACCTTCTCGACTATTAAGGCCTTTATGAGGTAATTTAGTTGATGTGCCCTAAGTGGGCATAGCCCATCTTGCTGAGACACATTCAAGAATGTTCTTGATTGCTGGCCCAAGCTATGGAATTCTTTGCCTGAAAGGCTGACAACTAGGGTTGCTCTTAAAACCTTCAGAAAATTGTTGAAAAGATATTTCTTTGCTCAGGCATTCAGGTAATTTTCTATTTGTTTTATCTCTTGTATTTTACGAATGCCAACTTTTATCCTTTCCTTTACAGCTACTTTTTTAAGAAAATCATAGCAGCCTCTTTTTCCTCTTACCTTTATTTACTTTCCTAACAAAAATGTTAATTGCCCATATAATATCTCCTTTTAATTTGGCCCACTGCTCTTCCACTTCCCCTAGATTGTCCCATCCAGCTGACTCCTTGAAGCACTCCCCCGTTTTAACAGTTAGCTTTCCTGATATCTAGGACCCTTGCCTTTGAATGAACCTTCACTGCCTGCCTTCCATCTCTGAACCACACCATCCGATGATCAATGGATCCCAGAAACACTCTCCTCATTGGTAAGCACCAGGTCCAGTTTCACTCCTTCCTGTCTGGGTTTCATTCCCACATGACAAAGCAGTTCTCCCTGCAGAGAATCCAGAATCTAGATGACACTGCAACTGGAATGTCCCAATCAACTTCCTGCAGATTGAAATCCCCTATTAATAACACCTCCCCTTTCATAGCAGATTTGTAAATATCCTCCATTAAATCGCTATTCATTGTTTCTGTCTGTGATGGAGACCCGTATAATAGAAATAGATGTTCCATTCCCTCTTTCCAGATTAACCTACAGTGCTCCTCCTTACCTTGCAAGCCCTGCAATTCTCTTGCTTTAATATTATTTTTTATATAAAGTGCCACTTCTCCCTTCCTTCCTACCCTGTCCTTCCTGATTAGTCTGTAATCCTGGTTTTTCATGACAGCCACTAAACCCAAATCACCTCTTCCGTGACTGCCTCTAGATCCGGGACTTTATTTTTCATTCTATTCTATTTTTCATTCTATTCTACCTGCTACACTCAATTTATTTTCCTATTTATTGTAGATATTTTTGGGGTTTTTTTTACGTCTTTTGAACGCTGTTTGACGTGTTATTGATGTCTATTTAATATTTACGTTCTTATGTTCAGAAACTCTGTTTAATGTAACGCCTTAACCGCGACTGTTTTGTTCAATGGAAACCGACCTGATTTGATATGTGTATCGAGAATGTCGGTATATAAAAATTCTAAATAAATAAATAAATAAATATGAGCACTGATGTACATAGTTTCCAGATTTTGCTCTTTTATCCCCATCTCTCTGTAAGTATTTAAAAAGATTTAATTTACCAGAGTACTTTTACTTGCTTTAGAGCTTTGTTTACTCATCCCCCACCAACCTAGTTTATGGCCCTCCTGAGTATGTTTTCCCAGTTCTGTTCTGGAAGCTGCCATGCCCCTCCTTCAACATCTTCCTCTTTGGTTCGTACAAGTCCCCTACTTAATCCATCGATCAGGCCCCCTCCGATGTCATACTATCAAGTTTCGTATCCACACAGCCAGCAAACAAGTTAGGCTGTGACCCAAGCCATCCGGCGTTAGAACGGAGCTGTGACCGCTCCGTGCAGGTTACCGCCGCATCCACTCGCACTGTGACAGGAATCTGCTGGAGCCAGTAGCCCCGACAAGAGGCATAACTTTTCTGATTAGTTATGCCAGCTTTATCAGTTACCATTGCATAAACATCACTTCACAGGTTACAATCTATGCTGGTCTTAATTTAACTGTGTGTTTTATGGCTTCTGTAAAATTGTTCTTTTGTTATGCTGTTTTTCTCTCTCTTACTTACAAATTCACCTGGGTTTAAAGCCAACTAGGAAATGATGCTGTCTTTGCACCGTTTGCTAATACTAATTAAATATACAATTTTTATACGTGTAACTGTCAGTTTAATGTATTATAATTATCCGGGGTGCCCATTAGAATTAATGTCAAGCAGGGAATGACCAGCTCATAGTTACAAACGTACTTGCCTGCAATGTGAAGCTTACTTCAATCATTATTAGTCCTCTCATTAATTTGTGAACTGTGCTGAAACAGGATTTGCAGGTATATGCTTTTATAGCTTTAGGCCATTTCTGGTTTTGTACTGTTGTAGTTTCTAATTAATTTTTGGATACATTTATAAGCAACAGTCAAACAAACAGCACTCTGTGTCTTAACACTCAATATGGCTAGCACCTAAGCCTATGTTGTGGCATTCCAAGGTGAATAACTTGGCACCAGGGCTGCTGCCAGTATTGTACAAGCAGAATAATAACACCAGAGTCCCGAATTTCATGAAGACTCCAACATCCTTATCTCTACTGTAGTTTTTGTAAGGATGTCAGAACAGTCTAAGAATTGATGGAAGAGGCTCCTTATGCCCACAGAAGGCAATGAAAGAGAAAGGGCATTGGAGTCAGAGGCAGAAGCGCAAGTGACAAATCTCTCTTGTTATGTTCTCCTCACAATTCAGTGACAAGATGTGCAGCAGAATTCACAGATATCTGGCAAGCGCCATGGTGCAAACACTTCTGTTATGGCTCCTGGAAATGGACTGAGACTTGTTGGCTCTTTCTTAACTTAGGCCACCTGGGCAGGGATTTGAACCAGTGGGCTACGGGTAAAAGGCTCTATAACACAGTGCCCTTTTCCTTGTACCATCCAGCCTGCGTGAGCAAAAACAAACACATAGAGCAAACAGTGAGAACTTGTATTCCATGCTAAGGGTTCATATAAAACAAAAAAAAAAAAAATCAAAAGTTAGACAAAATATTCTATTTGATTTTCAGCACTCTCAATAGTATTTTGTCTAACCCTTTTTTTCTTGTTCATTATTTAATTCCCCAGATAGAATGCAAATTCTCACTTATCTCTTTAAAGTTCTGCATGAAAGGGAAAAAAATGTTTCTATAGTATTAATATGACTACCTTCCTTTGAAAGAAATTGTTGATGTCTGAGGAGCTTGGGATGTACACTGTATAATTAATATTCTTCACATTAGAGGAAAATTATTGGCTAAAACTCCACAGTGCTTTCAGCCTTCATTTGATCACAATAGATAACTACCCGCATGAGAGTATTTTGAAGTGATGGATAGATGTTCTATTTTTCTTTCAGCTACTTTAGGAGGAAGAACATAGGGCACTAATTTTTATCTATTATGGATCACAATGGAATATATCTTAGCAAATTTGCAACAAGGGCATCTTAGGAACATGAAAGGTGCAGGAATACCCAAGTTCTTATGTAACAGAAAGTAAACAAACCTGCATCTAATATAAAAGAGAGATTGTTAAAGTCACTGCATTAGGTTATTGGTCAAAGAGATACAGTGAGAGATAAAAAAATAGCTAGACTTTCTGAGAAGCAGATTTAACCCTGCCAATGGGATGCAATATGCATCTTTTCTGGATTACAGGGATAATTTCTTCATCATCTACGTAACCCTCAAAACAGACTACTTGCAATTAATTAAACAAAATAATCCAAAATCCTATTTAGATAGATTGAATAATTATTATTCATACCCATTCAGAATTTATTTATTTTACTATGACACCACACTGCAGTTCAAGGCCAACATATACAAGGCTTTTGGCTGTACTGTACTCCTTGGGGTGACTGGGGCAGGAGCTACTTTTCCAATCAGGCAACTGAAAACATTTACCTGGCTGGCAGTGACTCATAGTTTTAGTCCTCTGCGGTCAGGTCTCTTTACGTCCATAAACTCAATAAAATACACTCTATAAGGTGGGGGTGAACAGGAACAATGAATGGATAGTAGGGATCTGCATTTGTTTCAAACCTTGTGGGTAAACATGACAAATTCGGTTCTACGGTGGAAGTAAAGCAATGACTTTAATGAAGCAGAAACAAAACAGACAAACAAAAAAACCAAACCAAGTCAAAATGTTTTCTGTGGACATCCTCAATGAATAAACCTACAGGCAGAGAAACACTGAGAGGAAAGGATCACCTTGCTGGTGGCTGAAAGGAATCAGTAAGTTTTTGCTTGGGACATTGCCTTTTTCAAAAGTATTGGGGCAAAGTTAACTATTTGGGAATATTATTTAGTATGTTTGTGCTTTTAATAGTCAGTAAGGCAGCGAATAAACAGAAGTTAGACTGTTTGTATTTTTAAATAGTCAGTCAGTAAGGCAGCTAGTAAGCAGTAGTTAGTGTGTTTGTATATTAAAAAAAAAAAGTAGCCTAAAGCTAGAAATAAGCTAGGAGCTCCAGTGGAGCGCACTGTTAACCCGCATTTGGACGCGCGTTTTCGATGTGCTAGCTTTACCCCTTATTCAGTAAGGGGTAATAGCGCGTCGAAAACGCGCGTCCAACCCCCCCCCCGAAACTAATAGCGCCCGCAACATGCAAATGCATGTTGATGACCCTATTAGTTATTCCCACGTGGTACAGAAAGTAAAATGTGCAGCCAAGCCGCGCATTTTACTTTCAGAAATTAACGCCTGCCCAAAGGCTGGCGTTAATTTCTGCCAGCACAAGGGAAGTGCACAGAAAAGCAGTAAAAAACTGCTTTTCTGTGCACCCTACAACTTAATATCATGGCGATATTAAGTCGGAGGCCCCAAAAGTAAAAAAAAAGTAAAAATTAAAAAAAATATTTTTTAAATCGGCCCGTGGGTCGGAAGACGGACGCTCAGTTATGCCGATGTCCGTTTTACGAACCCGTGGTTGTCAGCGGGTTGGAGAACCGACACCGGCAAAATTGAGCGTCGGCTGTCAAACCCGCTGACAGCCGTCGCTACTGTCCAAAAAGGAGGCGCTAGGGACGCGCTAGTGTCCCTAGCGCCTCCTTTTTAGGGCATAGGGCATAGGCCTATGCCCTATGCCCTTTTTAGGGCATAGGGCATAGGGCATAAGCCACCCTCAGGAGGGTGGCCTATGCCCTAATTTGCATAGGCCACCCTCCTGAATCACGCGCCAGCAGAGTGGCCTGTGCGCGCGCTGGGAGAGCGGGTGCTCGCCCGCTCTCCTGTGTGTTTTTCTGAATCGTCCTGTTAGGTAGAAAGCTTAAATCCAGAACCTCCAGGGTAGCATTCTCTGAAATGCTCCCTGTTCCACGTGCAGGTCACCAGAGGCAGGCAGTGCTCTGGAGTCTCAATGCGTGGATGAGACGATGGTGCAAGGAAGAGGGATTCAGTTTAGTTAGGAACTGGGGAACTTTTTGGGGAAGGGAGAGTCTGTTACGAAGAGATGGGCTCCACCTTAACCAGGGTGGAACCAGACTGCTGGCGCTAGCCTTTAAAAAGGAGATAGAGCAGCTTTTAAACTAGAACAAAGGGGAAAGCCGACAGTCGTTCAGCAGAATTAGGGCATCCCAACAGTGAGGTTCCAATAATAAGAAAAGTAGTCCAAGTGCCTGTAACTAAAACTCACCTGAGCTAAAAAATTCTAACTTATCCCTATCAATTAAAAAGCAGAATGAAAATACAAACAAAAAACAAACTTTGAAATGTTTGTATGCTAATGCCAGAAGTCTAAGAAGTAAGATGGGAGAATAGAATGTATAGCAGTGAATGATGACATAGACTTAATTGGCATCTCAGAGACATGGTAGAAGGAGAACAACCAATGGAACAGTGCTATACTGGGGTACAAATTATATCGCAATGGCAGAGAGGAGCACCCGGGAGGTGGTGTGGCACTTTATGTCTGGGATGGCATAGAGTCCAACAGGATAAACACTCTGCATGAGACCAAATGCACAATTGAATCTTTATGGGTAGAAATCCCTTGTGTATCGGGGAAGACTATAGTGATAGGGGTATACTACCGTCCACCTGGTCAAGATGGTGAGACTGACAGTGAAATGCTAAGAGAAATTAGGGAAGCTAACCAAACTGGTAGTGCGGTAATAATGGGAGACTTCAATTACCCCAATATTGACTGGGTAAATGTACTATCGGGACATGCTAGAGAGATAAAGTTCCTGGATGGAATAAATGACATTTGTATGGAGCAATTGGTTCAGGAACTGACAAGAGAGGGAGCAATTTTAGATCTAATTCTCAGTGGAGCACAGGATTTGGTGAGAGAGGTAACGGTGGTGGGGCCGCTTGGCAATAGTGATCATAATATGATCAAATTTGAATTAATGACTGGAAAGGGGACAGTAAGCAAATCCACGGCTCTCGTGATAAACTTCCAAAAAGGAAACTGATAAAATGAGAAAAATAGTTACAAAGGTAAAAAGTGTGCAAGAGGCATGGTCATTGTTAAAAAATACCATCCTAGAAGCACAGTCTAGATGTATTCCAAACATTAAGAAAGGTGGAAGGAAGGCAAAACGATTACCAGCATGGTTAAAAGGGGAGGTGAAAGAAGCTATTTTAGCCAAAAGATCTTCATTCAAAAATTGGAAGAAGGATCCAACAGAAGAAAATAGGATAATGCATAAGCGTTGGCAAGTTAAATGTAAGACATTGATAAGACAGGCTAAGAGAGAATTTGAAAAGAAGTTGGCTATAGAGGCAAAAACTCACAGTAAAAACTTTTTAAAATATATCCGAAGCAGAAAGCCTGTGAGGGAGTCAGTTGGACCATTACATGATGGAGGGGTTAAAGGGGCACTTAGAGAAGATAAGGCCATTGCGGAAAGATTAAATGATTTCTTTGCTTCGGTGTTTACTGAAGAAGATGTTGTGGAGGTACCCATACTGGAGAAGGTTTTCATGGGTAATGATTCAGATGGACTCAACCAAATCACGGTGAACCTAGAAGATATGGTAGGCCTGACTGACAAACTGAAGAGTAGTAACTCACCTGGACCAGATGATATACATAGAGTTCTGAAGGAACTAAAAAATGAAATTTGAGACCTATTAGTAAAAATTTGTAACCTATCATTAAAATCATCATTATACCTAAAGACTGGAGGATAGCTAATGTAACCCCAATATTTAAAAAGGGCTCCAGGGGCGATCCGGGAAACTACAAACCGGTTAGCCTGACTTCAGTGCCAGGAAAAATAGTGGAAAGTGTTCTAAACATCAAAATCACAGAACATATAGAAAGACATGGTTTAATGGAACAAAGTCAGCATGGCTTTACCCAAGGCAAGTCTTGCCTCACAAATCTGCTTCACTTTTTTGAAGGAGTTAATAAACATGTGGATAAAGGTGAACTGGTAGATGTAGTGTACCTGGATTTTCAGAAGGCGTTTGATAAAGTTCCTCATGAGAGGCTTCTAGGAAAAGTAAAAAGTCATGGGAGAGGTGGCGATGTCCTTTTGTGGATTACATACTGGCTAAAAGACAGGAAACAGAGAGTAGGATTAAATGGACAATTTTCTCAGTGGAAGGGAGTGGGCAGTGGAGTGCCTCAGGGATCTGTATTGGGCCCCTTACTTTTCAATATATTTATAAATGATCTGGAAAGAAATATGACAAGTGAGGTAATCAAATTTGCAGATGATACAAAATTGTTTAGAGTAGTTAAATCACAAGCAGATTGTGATAAATTGCAGGAAGACCTTGTGAGACTGGAAAATTGGGCATCGAAATGCAGATGAAATTTAATGTGGATAAGTGCAAGGTGATGCATATAGGGAAAAATAACCCATGCTATAGTTACAAAATATTAGGTTCCATATTAGGTGCTACCACCCAAGATAACACATTGAAATCGCCGGTTCAGTGTGCTGCGGCAGTAAAAAAGCAAACAGAATGTTGGGAATTATTAGGAAGGGAATGGTGAATAAAACAGAAAATGTCATAATGCCTCTGTATCGCTCCATGGTGAGAGCACACCTTGAATACTGTGTACAATTCTGGTCACCGCATCTCAAAAAAGATATAATTACGATGGAGAAGGTACAGAGAAGGGCGACCAAAATGATAAGGGGAATGGAACAGCTCCCCTATGAGGAAAGACTAAAATGGTTAGGACTTTTCAGCTTGGAGAAGAGATGGCTGAGGGGGGATATGATAGGGGTGTTTAAAATCATGAGAGGTCTAGAACGGGTAGATGTGAATTGGTTATTTACTCTTTCAGATAATAGAAAGACTAGGGGGCACTCCATGAAGTTAGCATGTGGCACATTTAAAACTAATCTGAGAAAGTTCTTTTTCACTCAACGCCAGAGGATGTGGTTAGTGCAGTTAGTATAGCTGTGTTTAAAAAAGGATTGGATAAGTTGTTGGAGGAGAAGTCCATTACCTGCTATTAATTAAGTTGACTTAGAAAATAGCCACTGCCATTACTAGCAACGGTAACATGGAATAGACTTACCGTAGTTTTTGGGTACTTGCCATGTTCTTATGGCCTGGATTGGCCACTGTTGGAAACAGGATGCTGGGCTTGATGGACCCTTGGTCTGACTCAGTATGGCATGTTGTTCTTATGTTGTTAAGACAGATCCTATCAGCTGAGTAACATGAAAAAAGACTCCTGAATAATGTATTTATTGATACTGTATTTCATTTTTTAATTTTTAATTATAATAACTAATGTATACCTCTGTTCTATTCTTGTTAGCTCCATCTTTTGCACTATTTGGCAATTTTGGAAATATGTATATGGCAGAGAGTTGGAGGCTGGGAAATGGGTGCAATAGACAGACGGACACACCCACACACACACATATATATATATATATATATATATATATATATGTGTGTGTGTATATATATATATATATATATATATGTGTGTATATATATATGTGTGTGTGTATATATATATATATATATATATATATATATATATGTGTATGTGTGGAGGGGGAGTGGGTGTCACAAGCTGTAACTTGTTTCTAGCTCCTAGCACAGAAGAGGTGGATGGGCTAGGTCAAAAAATACTGAAGGATCAGCAAGAGGAGAGTGGGGGTTTGCAGGAAACTGTTGTACTCCTACTACCTGTGACATTTCCTACTTTTTAATGTGGAGGAGAATGTGTACGACCTTCAACTAAAACTGAAATAATTACATTGGTCCTTTGCCAAAAAGAATAGTTGTAAAAAAAAACAAAAAAAACCCCCCCTCCTCTCTTGGTTTAGTGTGTCTGACTTTGGAGACGGATTATAAACAAACCTGCTGTTGCAAACCCAGGTAAAATAAACTAACCTTTTAAAGAGAATAAAAGCGAGCAGATAGTCCATCCGGAGCTTTCCTCATGACTTATCTTTGAAAGGGAAATGGTGGGGGTTGGGGAGAAGGGCTGGGAGGAGAGAGAGAAACACTTTACTGCCTGGTGTCAAGTAGCGAAATTGAGCTGGGTAAGGAAGACCTAAGAAAACAGGAAAAAATCTGTACTCTCCACTGCGGCATAGTGAGGGGGTGGCCAGCTCCGGTCCTCAAGGGAGTCACAAACAGGCCTGCTTTTCCGGATGTTCACACTGAATATGCATGATTCGCTTAGAATGGAGGAAGTGCAAACATGTATTGTGTTTGGAGTTAGCAAGAATATCATTTCGAGCACAAGCATACCACAGTAGAGCTTTTCAAACTGACCTTCTTGCAAATATAGTGGTTTTATTGGATTTAATGATGTTTGCTTTATTTGCTCGCTAATCATTTCACAGGAAAAATATTGTTGGTGTGACAAGGTGTGGTTGAATGTTTATTTTCTGTACCAGCCTTTTCCTTAGCTTCAGTATTTATACTGCAGCTCGAAGCTACAATTTTGGTGCACACCACCTGCCAAATATTTTTTTTTTACACAATCACAAAAGGCAGAAGCTCCCTCCTCTCAATAATAATATCCAATCACCACCACACAAGAATGTCACAAAATCTTTTATCAACATTTTTTTTTAAATTAAGGAAGACAGTATCTGATAAAAGATTTTGTGACATTCGGTTTTGAATATATATTTTTGCCCTCTTGTGCGGTGGTGATTGGATATTATTATTATTTTATTTTTTTTACGTAACTGCTTTACGCAGACTACTTGCTAGGCTAGGCGGAGTCAAACTTTTTAAGTGAAAGATGTGGTAGTCTTTTGTGGCGGATAAAGAAATACTAATTATACTGCTGTACATCACTTGCAAAAGAATGTTTGAATCCACTCTCTTGAATATAATTAACATAGCAAATATATGGAACAGTTTGCAAAACTACTTAGAAGTCTTAATGGATGTATATGCTCTTTGAAAACTCTAGTTTAGCAGAGACTACCAAATCGTGCTTGGATTTGAACAGGCTTTCAACCTGAAAAAAAAATCAAAAATCAGAAACACATGCAGGTTTGGAATAAAATCTAGTAATTCAGCAGCTGTGTGAATTGTTTCAGTACTTTTCATCTGTGTGCGTTGATTCCTTTGCCCTAAGATGGCAATCTATGGACATTGGCACCACAAAAATCACCACATTCCTGATCCAGCTGCACAGACAACACAGACGTAATGTGCTGGAGATGAAATAAAGATAAGCAGCTTGGCGTCAGGAAAAAGTAGACATTTTCTTTAGAGTAGCAGGCCACACAAGCACATTAGGATATAGCACCTTGTACTGCTTCTTTAATTGTTTTGCACATGACTTTTTATTATAGGAAGGCATTAAGGAAAGCCTTTCAGGTAAAGAACTAAAGTGCCTGAGATTAGGAGCAAGTTCTCAATAAGAATGTGCTTGCTACAGGCTACAGAGTACAATCAAATTGTAACCGATGTGCATGGAAGCTATTTGTTTGTCCAGGTTAGTAGGCCCCTTATTAAATTTGCATTATTTGTCTTGCAGAAAACCTCCCCAAAAAAACTAATGATGCCAATTTGAATTTGTACAATGATTTTCATCTGAACAGTATCCCAGTTCCTGTTAAAATTTTATATTTTGGTATTACAGTACTTCAGAAAGAAAATACATGCAGAGAAACCTGCAGAATTTCTGGTACCAGGAATACTTGCAAATGTCTAAAGGAGAGGAAAGGAAAACAATGCAACATGATTTCCCAAGGATAGTGGGAAAGGGAGTAAATACTCCGACTCATATTCTAGTACTTTTTCTGGCATTTAACTCAGAGCCATAGCCACTGGATTACATCACCCTCATACAGTATGCGTTTTTGGGATTTGGAACTTTTAATATAACGAAGAGGGCCTTCTAGTTTTTCATTATGAGTAATGGAAATTGTCTTTCCTTCTAAGAATATAAGAATTGCCATGCTGGGTCAGATCAAGGCCTATCAAGCCCAGCATCTTCTCTCTGACAGTGGTCAATCCAGGTCGCAAGTACCTGGCTGATCCCATAAAGTAGATCTAATTCCTCTTACTCACTTCCAGGGATGGCAATAGCTATTTGTAGTCTACCTGGCTAATAATGTATTAGAGACTTTTTCTCCAGGAACTTGTCCAAATATCTTTTAAATCCTGCTATGCTCATCGCCTTGACAACATCCTCAGGCAAAAGACTCCACAGCTTGATAGTGCGCTCACTGCACTGAGTGAAAAGGTACTTTCTACGATCGGTTTTGAATCTGCTGGTTGTTAGATTCATGGAGTGTCCCCTTGTTTTAGTATTATATGAAAGAGTAAATGACCATCTTTTATTTACCTATTCCACCCCACTCATGATTTTATAAACTTCTATCATGTTCTCTCTCATCCGTCTGTTTTACAAGCTAAAGAGCCCTAGCCTAAAAAGAGGAGCACAGGGAAGACTATCTGACAAAGCTGAGGGAGACGAGGAAGGAAATTGGGAAGGCAAAAGGTCAAACGGAAGAAAGCATTTTCAAAGTGGTAAAGCAAGGTGACAAAATATTTTTCAGATATATTAGTGATAGGAGAAAGATTCAAGGTGGTACAGTAAAATTGAAAGGAGACAAGGAGCAATATATGGAGAAAGATGAGAAATAGCAGAAATATTAAATACTTCAGTTCGGTTTTCAGTAAAGAAGACCCTGGAGAAGAACCATTGCTGGTTGACAAGGGCAGGGATGGGAGTGGGGTAGACACAATCCCTTTTACAGATGAGAATGTATGGGAAGAGCTGAAAAAACTGAAAGTGGACAAGACCATGGGACTGGATGGGGAACATCCCAGAATACTAAGAGAGCTCAGAGATGAGCTTATGGATCTGCAGAAAGACCTATTCTATAGGTCACTGGAAACGGGAGTAGTTCCACAAGATTGGAGAAGAGTAGTTGTGGTCCTGCTTCACAAGGGCAGTAGGGAGAGGAGTCTGGAAACTACAGAATGGTTAGCCTCACCTCAGTAGTGAGAAAATTAATGGAGACTCTGCTGAAGGAGAGGGTAGTGAACTATCTACAATCCAGTGGGCTGCTGGACCTGAAGCAGCATAAATTCACCAGGGGAAGGTCTTGTCAGACAAATCTGATTGAATATTTTGATTAGGTGCCTAGAGAATTGGATCAAGGAAGAGCAATTGTGATTTATTTGGGTTTCCGCAAAGCTTTTGATATGGTCCCACACAGGAGGTTCGAGAATAAACTGAGAAGTTTGGGTGTGAATGCCAAGGTGGTGGAGTGGATTACAAACTTACGGGCCGATACAGTAAAGTGTGCTCTGGCGGAGCGCACTGTTAGCCCGCACGTTTTCGATGCGCTATTTTTACCCCTTATACAGAAAGGGATAATAGTGCATCGAAAATGTGCGGCCAAACCACCCCCCCCTGAAACTAATAGCATCCGCAACATGAAAATGCATGTTGATGGGCCTATTAGTCATTCCCGCGCGATACACAAAGCAAAATGTGCAGTGAAGCCGCACATTTTACTTTCAGAAATTAACGCCTGCCAAAGGCTGGCATTAATTTCGGCCGGCACCAGGAAAGTGTACAGAAAAGCAGAAAAAAACTGCTTTTCTGTACACCCTCCGACTAAAAATTAAAAATCTGCCCGTGGTCCGCGGGTTAGAAGACGGACGCTCAATTTAGCCGGTGTCCGTCTTCCGAACCCGGGGCTGTCAGTGGGTTTGAAAACCGACGCCGGTAAATTGAGCGTCGGCTGTCAAACCCGCTGACAGCTGCCATTTCTGTCAAAAAGGAGGCGCTAGGGACGCGCTAGTGTCCCTAGCGCCTCCTTTTACCATGGGCCCTCATTTGCATGCAGGCTGATACTGAATCGCATGGCCAGGACACTGGCCTGTGCGCGCATTTGGAGAGCAGGTGCTCGCCGGCTCTCCCGCGCGTCTTACTGTATCGGCCCATTATTGACTGTCAGGAGGCAATGTGCAATGGTAAATGGAACCTGCTCTGAAAAGAGAACAGTGTTAAATAGAGTGTCTCAAGGATCGATTTTGGGGACGATTCTGTTCAATTTATTTATTTAGCCATACTTATATTCTGCAGCTCTAAACTATATTCACTGCGAATTACAAAAAACATTCACAGCCTTCAATAAAAACAAACAATAATACAGATTCACAAATCAAGAATTAAAAGCACATTTAAAAAGATAAGTCTTCAATTGTTTTCTAAAAAACGTCACCTCCGACATACTACGTACTTCCAAAGGCTTAACATTCCAGAGTGTTGGAGCTAGCTGATGAAATGCTTTAGTATCCATTCTTACCAGTTTACAAGACTGCACAGACAGTATACTCAATAAATTTGCTTCTTGAGAACACAATGACCTTACTGGTATATATCATGATATAGGATCAACTGAGCATGGCTTTTCCATATGTATAAGTTTAAAAATTATAACTGCCAGTTTAAATTGGGCTCTATAATTAACTGGAAACCAATGCAGCTCATGAAGAATAGGGGATATATCAGGGGTGGGCAGTTCCGGTCCTCGAGGGCCACAAACCAGTCTAGTTTTCAGGATATCCCTAATGAATATGCATGAGAGAGATTTGCATGCACTCTGCCTCAGTTGTATGCAAATCTATGTCATGCATATTCATTAGGATATCCTAAAACCTCGACAGGTTTGTGGCCCTCGAGGACTGGAATTGCCCACCCCTGGGATATATGATCCCCAGTTGACACTCCAGACAGTATTCGTGCTGCTGCATGCTGAATGAGTTGCTGTTCAGTATCTCTGTGAACGAGATTGCGGAGGGGCTAGAAGGAAAAGTTTGTCTTTTTGCAGATGATACTATGATCTACAACAGAGTGGGTACATATAAAGGAGTAGAGTGAATGAAAAATGAGTTAAGTAAACTTTAAGAGTGGTTGAAGATTTGGCAGCTGAGATTCAATTCTGAGAATGCAGTCATGCACCTGGGGTGTGGTAATCCAAAAGAGATGTAAGTGATGGGGAGTGAAAGACTAATGTGCATGGTCCGGGAAAGGGATCTTAGGCGATTGTGTCTGGTGATCTGAAGGCAGCGAAGCAATATGACAAGGCAGTAGCTAAAGCCAGAAGGTTACTACTCTGAATCAATACTTTACTTTGAAAACATATACAGCGCAGCTCACTGCTTCAACGGCAGGGGGGGAATGAAGAAAAGAGGATTTATATTAAGACAACCAACAAGAACTAAATTGCACAGGCTGGATAAACAAATAAGCATGAAAGTAGCTTGCTTACTGCGGCGATTACTACCCCTAACCAATTAGGCTTGATACTTCACTTTTATGCAGCTCCAGCACTGCTCTCTACATCAATGGCGGGGGTGGAAGGAAATTAGAACCAAAAAGTTACCAATAAGGGCCCTGACCTCAGCGGTCAGAGTAACAGATAAGTATGGGAAAAATAACTGTGAAAGCTTGCTGGGCAGACTGGATGGGCCATATGGTCTTCTTCTGCCGTCACTTCTATGTTTCTATGTTTCTATGATGTTGTTTTGCGTAGAGAGAGGAATAACCAGAAGAAAAAAGGAGATGATAATGCCCTTGAACAGGTCCTTGGTGAAGCCTCACCTGGAGTACTGTGTTCAGTTCTGGTGACCGTATCTCAAAGGGGCTAGAAGCAGGTTGTAAAGGGTCCAGAACAAGGTAACCAAAATGGTGTGAGGTCTGTTTCATAAGATCTATGAAGGACCTAATTATGTATACCCTGGAGGAGAGAAGGAGCAGGGAAGATATGATACAGACCTGAAAGGTATTAATGATGTACAATCATCAATACTTTTCTGTTTTTAAGGGAAACTGTACGATTAGAGGTCACAATATGAAACTCCAGGGGGAATACTCAGAAACATTGCCAGGAAATATTTCTTCACGGAGAGGGTGGTGGATGCTTGGAATGCTGTCCCTAAGGAGGTGGTGTAGACGTGAACAGTAAATGAATTTAAAAGAGCATGGGATAAACATTGCGGATCCCTAAAGGCTTGAGATTGGTAATGAGAAAAGAGGTAACCTATGTTAACTTTAGATGCAACATTTCTGCATGGGGAATAACCTGATCAGCATGACAGATGCTACCCTTAACAGAACAATGGGATAGTCTGCATGGGGCAATAGTTATTACCCTTAACAGAACAATGGGGTACTCTGCATGGGGCAATAGTTATTACCCTTAACAGAACAATGGGGTACTCTGCATGGGGCAGTAGTTATTACCCTTAACAGAACAATGGGGTACTCTGCATGGGGCAATAGTTATTACCCTTAACAGAACAATGGGGTACTCTGCATGGGAGAGTAGTTATTACCCTTAACAGAACAATGGGGTACTCTGCATGGGGCAGTAGTTATTACCCTTAACAGAACAATGGGGTACTCTGCATGGGGCAGTAGTTATTACCCTTAACAGAACAATGGGGTACTCTGCATGGGGCAGTAGTTATTTCCCTTAACAGAACAATGGGGTACTCTGCATGGGGCAGTAGTTATTACCCTTAACAGAACAATGGAGTACTCTGCATGGGGCAGTAGTTATTACCCTTAACAGAACAATGGGGTACTCTGCATGGGGCAGTAGTTATTACTCTTAACAGAACAATGGGGTACTCTGCATGGGGCAGTAGTTATTACTCTTAACAGAACAATGGGGTACTCTGCATGGGACAGTAGTTATTACCCTTAACAGAACAATGGGGTACTCTGCATGGTGCAGTAGTTATTACCCTTAACAGAACAATGGGGTACTCTGCATGGGACAGTAGTTATTACCCTTAACAGAACAATGGGGTACTCTGCATGGGGCAGTAGTTATTACCCTTAACAGAACAAAGGGGTACTCTGCATGGGGCAGTAGTTATTACCCTTTAACAGAACAATGGGGTACTCTGCATGGGACAGTAGTTATTACCCTTAACAGAACAATGGGGTACTTTGCATGGGACAGTAGTTATTACCCTTAACAGAACAATGGGGTACTCTGCATGGGGCAGTAGTTATTACCCTTAACAAAACATATTGGGGTGACCTGCATGGCTCAGCAATTGCTACCATAAGCTACTTGCTGGGCAAACCATTGTTTTTTTTATCTGCCATCATTGCTATGTTCCTATGTTCTCCTGTTCACCAATCTTCAGAAACACCTCACTGAATCCTAGCTGGCCTGTTATCATCCCATATCCTTCCTCCCTTTCACACTGAAATTACTCAAACATGCTTTCACCTCTGTTGTTTTGAGTCTTTCATCTCAAGCCATTCTTGATCCAATCCAGTCTGATTTTTTTCCCTTTACACTCCACAGAAACAGCCTTTGCCAAAGTCTACAATGAACTATTTATGACTAAAAGCAAAGGCCTTTACTGAATCCTTATCCTCCTTGACCTATCTATTGCGTTTGACACTGTTGATCACCTTGATCCTTGATACTCTGTCTCCACTTGGATTTTGGGACTTAGTCCTGTCTTGGTTCTCTTCTTACCTCTCCCATCGCACTTGTTTTATTTTGTTTTACTGATTTTAATGTTTTAATTGTAATGTTTTAGTTATGTGTGTTAGCATTAATATATATATATATATGTTTTTGTCGTTACCTTATGTGAAAGTAATTGTGTTTTTAAGTAAATTATGCAGTATTATATTATATACTCTGTGCCCCACCGAGCAAGCTCTCATTACAGGCGAGTTATAAATATGGAAAATGAATAAATAATAAATACCGCCATCCCACTTTTAATTGGTGTTCCTTAGGGCTCTGTCCTGGGACCCTCTTCTCTTCTCTCTCTATTCTAATTCCCTTCGTGATCTAATCTCTTCCCATGGCTTCCAGGACCACTGTTATGCTGATGCCTCCCAGGTCTACCTCTCTACACCAGAAATTTAATCGGGATTCCAGTTCCAAATCTCAGCCTGCCGGTTTGGCATTACTGCCTGATTTATTTATTTATTTAACAGTTTTTTTATACCGACCTTCATAGTAAATTTACCATATCAGATCGGTTTACAATTTAACAAAGGGAAAAACTAGAGTAACAGATTCACGTAAACGAAAGAATAACAATAAGTAGGAATAAGTCAAAGTTACAATCAACAGGGGGAGAGAACTTGGAAGCTTGTAACAAGCTGGAAAGAAGATAGGCCGGTAAAAAATTTTACCATAGAGTGTACAAGTTAAAAACTTAAGGACGGTGCTTTAACCTGAATGTCTCAGAGTCCTGATGTCACACTACTACCTTAAACTGACCATGGCCGAGACAGAATTGCTTATCTTTTCCCCCCAAACCCCCTTCCCCATTTCCCATTTTTCTATGCCTGTGGATAACACCGTCATCCTCCCAGTCTCCTCAGCACGTAACCTTGGGGTCATCTTCGACTCCTCTCTTTCCTTCTCTACACATGGCCAAAACACTGCTAAAATGTGTTGTTTCCGTCTCTAATATCACCAGCTCTGTCCCTTTCTTTCTGAACACACCAGCAGAACTGTAATCCACTCTCTCATCACCTCCTGCTTAGATTAACGCATCCTGCTCCTCACAGGTCTCCCAGTGAACCATCTCTCTCCACTACAATCCATCCAAAATTCAGCTGCCTGACTTATCTTTCGCCAGGGCTGCTATATCTTTTCCCCAGGTGCTACATTGGCACCCAATCCATTTCCGCATGTAGTTCAAACTTTTCTTACTCATCTACAAGAGCCTTCACTTTGCAGCTGCTCCTCCCTACCACTCCTCTCTTATCTCTGCCTATAACTCTGCTCATTAGGCAATCCAGTTTTACTTATGCCCTTCTCCTCCACTGCCAATGCCAAACTCTGCTGTTTTTTTTCACTTTGCTTGCTGTGGCATACAAGAGTAGACTCAAGAAACAGCCTAGTGGTTAGCGCAGCAGGCTATGAACCAGGAAAGTCAGCACTCCAATCCTGCCGACACTCCTTGGAACCTCGGTCAACCCCTACTTTACTCTTGTTGCCTCAGGTAGAAATTTGGATCATAAACCCTCTTGGGATGGGGAAAACACCGATAGTGCTTGAATGTAATCTGGTTTGAAGTGTCAAGAAAGATGGAATAATAAATTTAAATAAATAATTTCCGGAGTTGTTGCGTCCCGCTCCCCTCTCTGGCCTTATTCAAATCCAGTTTGAAAAAGCCACCATTTTTTATGCTGCTTTCAAAGTCTTAACCCCTGATTGTCCCACTCACAACCTTATCGATGTTAACGATTTCTTTAATACATGAAGCTCCCAAAGTCTCTTTTGACCTGAGTTTTTGTACAGCGCTGTAATGTAGCCAGCGAGCAGGAGGACAGTAGTGGTCAGATGGGAGCTAGGAGTAACCTGCCAATCCTCCCAGCACCTCCTCCTTCTCCATGGTGACAAAGGGGGGCACTGAACAGCTGTCCCTCTCTCTGCTCCGGCTCTGTCCCTTCTCTCCACATGTTCTGCCTGTTGAGAGGGGATGGGCTGTGGCAGACGTGCACAGTACCTTTGTCTGCTCAGGGATCGAAGTCCAGGCAGTCAGTTGGCAGTGAGAGGGGGGAAACCACTAGGTGAGCACTGAGTGATTTGTGGGGAAACGAGAAAGGGGTGAATTACATTGTATTGTTTTATTTATATTCTGTTCTGTTTCTGAGTAACAAAAGTGTGAAACAATATTAGAAATACATATTAAACAATCGATAATTACACGAAGGAGCGATAAGCAAAGGATCGGAAGGCTTAGGGGAGCGTGAAGAGGGGGTGAATGCGGGGAGAGGAAGGGTTTATGGAAAGGGTCAATACTGAGGGAGAAGCATGTAACAGGTAAAAATTGGGGAAGTATGAGGTGGGGTGAATGCTGGGGAGGGGGAGGGGGAATGGTGAGGGATGAATGTTGGGGGCTGATGAGTTATGAGATGGAGGCTGAAGGACATGTGAGAGGGAGGGGGAATTTTGGGATGTGATGAGTCATGAGGGGGGGGTGAATGCTGGGGTAATGACTTGGAGTGAATACTAGGGCTGAGGTGAGGAGAAGGTGACAACTGGAGGGTACATGAGATAAAGTGAATGCTGGCGGCTGGGGAGTGGGGGAGGGGTTGTGTGGGCAAGAAGGAGTTGGCTATGGAAATGTGCATAATGTAGAGTTTTTGTCCCCTGTGAGTTGGCAACCCTAAACTGAACAGCTGCTGATTCCAATTCTCCAACAGTTGACCGAGTCATTGTTTTCTGTGAACCGATAAGCTGCAAGAGGCAGGAGGAGCTGCAGCCCCAGAGGAGAGAGAGAGAGGAAGTGATTCTGGATTCTCCTGCTTGGGGACCCAATGCAATAGCTGGTTCATCCCCTCTTCTTTTTATCAGTCCTGTGTGGAAGCTGACTCTGTGCTTGCAGGTGCAACTGCTGCAGGGATACCTCAAGTTATGAGGCCTGGTATGGTGGCTCTATCTCACCAGCCTAAAGAGGGTCCTGGTTCACAGCAAAGATCAAACGCCCAATGCCAACTCCAGAAGGACAACTCAAATGAGATCAACAGGAACAACTCTTATATGCAATCCTCTTCTTCTCCTGGAGAGGCATACCTTCCAAATGGGATGCTATACTTCTCAACCTTTTTTCACACAGGGCTTAATTTGGTGGGGGAATGGCCTCCGAACAGAGTTCCAGCACTTCTTTTCTGATTTAAGAGGCAGAGCAGCAGGGGTGTTCAGCTTCAGCCCCTCCCATCCACACAACATGCAAAGAAGGGGAGGGGGTGAACCTGCAGCAAACAGAGCAGAAAACAGTCATTCTGTTCCTTAATCCCTTAATCCCCCTTCCTCCTAGCCACCACAATTTTGTTCACCCCCTCCCCTCTTGTTCTGTAAGGAACAGGAGGGAGTGGCTGAGCCTGAATCAGCCACCTGCAGAGAATGGACACAAAAAGAGGTTGATTTAGCCCAAGATTGAAACTTGTGAGCAGCAGGACCAACTGTCAAGCCTTCAACTAGTGCCAAATTTTTTCAGGCTCCTTTCATATCCGTTACCTAGGGCTTAATTTCTGGTGGGAATATCCCAGAACAACATTCTGCCATCTTTTTTCCAGCACCCAAGGAAGCAGAGTCGAGCTGGCAGTGTACTTCAGTTCTGGCTCCCCTGTGGAAATGAGGTCAGTGCCTGTAGCGGCACAGATCATTTCTGGCCCCCCAGCCTCAGGGGGCAGCAGAGCAGGGGAAGTCTCATGGCCTTGCTTTTTGTGCAATTTCCCAGCACTGTTGAGGAGGCTGTGGGGGAGAATGGCCAAGGTTGAAGACATTTCACAAAAATAGTTTTCTCACTTCTGGAGGCTTAAAGGGGCACTCTATTCCCTTCCGCACACACTTTTATAAGTTGTTATTGATAATTTGTTTTATTTATTCATTCATTCAATCATTCTTATAGACTGCTCATGCAGAGAAACCCTGATCAGAGCAGTGTGTCAAAAGCCTAACAATACAACCAACCTTAAAAAAAACACATTACATAATTTTCAAATACAAAAAAAATCAATAAAATTGTTAAAACAATAAAACCTATTACATTCAAATCTAAAACGGGAAAAGCCAACTGGATACTACACAGTGAAAATTGCCAATTTCAGCTAAAAATAATTTTTCAGAAAGACAGCACATAATGGCTAACATCTCTTTGAAGCCTAGCTGTCACTTTCAGCCACACCCAGCCTGCTTCCAACATTATGCATCAGCCCTCCTCTTTCCTTCTAATGCTCTCCTATCAGTAACAAAGAAGAGAGGAAGCTGATGTATGATGCTGGAACCTAGGGTACTGTGGGGTTACCAACTGGCTCCAGATCTTCAGGATTAGCTGATCTAGTCCTGGTTTTACCTCACTGCATGCAGGGACTCGTTCCCTTGCTTTTCCAAGGGACTGCAGTAGGGAAGTCAGAGCAACAAGTCCCAACATGCAACAGGATAAACCCAGGCATGGATCTACCTGTCCTGAAAATCTAAAGCCAGTTGGCCACCCTAATTAGCTGCATACTTGACCAAAGTCAGTTGAGTGCCACAGTCCTTTTAGCTGCCACATGCAAGCTTTTTAAAAAAGCAAGTTATAATTTAAATTGACAGTTATCACTGGGTAGCAACTATCAGTAATATCTTATAAGGCAAAGTCAAACTGCAATATTTGTGAAAAGGAGCACTTTAATTTCGGTGTTACTGTTTATATTTTTATGGCAGACTAGGATGACCAACTGACTGGTTTTGAACCAGACAGCCCAGTTTTACAGCTTGTTGTACAGTGTCTGGTTTCAACAGTAACCGGACATTGTAAAGCCCAGTCAGCAAGGCCCAGTCTGTATTCAGCCGGTCCAGTAGCCAATCAGTAGTGAAAGCAGGCTGCCTTACCAGCATAATACCAATCGGCTGCCTTCTGTTTACCTTGTGGCGCTGGCACGGTTGCAGAAGAGAGGGGCGAGGTCCATGCCTTGCCTGCCCTAAGTGCATACATTTTCCAATTTTTTCTCCTCTCTCAGTTCAACTCAACCTCTGCTGCTGTCCTGCCACAGCTCCATTCCTTTACTCACCAACCCTGCTGCATTCTACCTCCGCCCTGGCCGGTGGCTTGCCTGGCTTTATCGCAATGGCTCCTTAGACTCCAGCTATGGCTCACTTGCTTGCCTCATTTTTTTTACCTGACTGGGGCGCACTGCTGGCTCACCATCATGCTCAGCTGGGCCAGGACAGGAGAGAGTGGGAAACATGACAGATAGAGACATCCCCTCTGGCCACGTGAGTCCTCGCTGGTGGTGCTGGTACCGCAGCTTTGGTTTTCTGTGCTATTACCTGCTAGCTACACACGCTGCCTTTATGTGCTGCAGTCGGTCTGTGTGCTGCTGTCCTCCTATCCAGCTCCAGTCTCCCTCCAGGTAAAGTTGCCCAGTTGCTATTGCTGGGGAGGAGCATTTCTAATGCTTCTGTTCTTCAGCTTCCTCTCCCTATTTCTTTTTGTTGGGGCACAGGCAGTGCCCCAGTTAGGAAAAATATGAGGGCAGGCGGGCGGGCTGTGTGTGCATGTGAGAGAGAAAGAGTATGTATGTGAATGGGAGAGACTGGGTAAGAGAGAGCATGAGCATGTTTGTGTGTGAGGGAGCATGTATGTGAGTGGAAGAGAAAGAAGTCTATGTGTAGGAGAGAGAGAGAGCATGTGTATGTGTATATGAGAGAAAAAGAAAATGCACAAGTGACGGAGAGAGCATGAATTACAGGAACTGGGGGGCCCTCCGTATGGTTCAGGGGTAATGGGAACACATTTATGCAAATGAGAGGTAGGGGCACTTTCTGATCCCCTCCTCCCCCCCCCCCCCCCCCCCACCAGTCCTCAAGTGCTCAGTTCAGGTCTGTGGAAAAGTTGGTCACCTTAGGACAGACTCGCATACAAATTATCCACAGTGCTTTCAGACTGCATGGTCAGCTCTGGCTGGTGGGCAGCTGCAGGCTTTCCGACTGATAAATTCAAACACAGAAATGTCCCTTAATCCTCTCCATTTTTTTGCAGTGAGATAATGGTAGAAACTTGAGGCCTGGCAGGGAACTATTTTTCTCCCCTTCCTTGACACAGAAACCTTCCTCTTGTGATTGTGCCAGTGACAAATGAAACTCAGTTCCATAATATGAAACCGCCTCAGAACAACTGGGGTTTAAACCAGTGCCACTATGAATAGGGCTGCTGGTTCAGTAAATCACCGGATCACTTCAAAAGCAACATTATACATATGTAATGCACATCACACAGTTAATAGTCTTCACATTCGCTAACTTAGCAGACATTATTAAAGAATTTCCTCTCTCGCATGCC
Organism: Rhinatrema bivittatum; assembly: GCF_901001135.1. Lineage (NCBI taxonomy): Eukaryota > Metazoa > Chordata > Amphibia > Gymnophiona > Rhinatrematidae > Rhinatrema > Rhinatrema bivittatum. The sequence continues at coordinate 141,084,683 of NC_042616.1, forward strand.
ATCAGGCTAAAATTCATGCTTGCAATGAACTGCTGCATGTGCTCGCTAAACACATTTTGCTCAGTACGGCTCTATCACTAATCACAAACACGAAAAGCAAATTCATTAGGGAAGCTGACTAAGAGGCATTTGTTAAGATGCAAAGAAGGCCAAGTTAGAAGCAAAAGGCTCTCACTCCTGGAATGGATGCAGAAGAAAGAAAGAAAAATACTAACTCTGTGAGAGGATTCAATTTTCATCAAGTACCTTTGAATGTCAAGCTCTGAATGAAGGGAGGTCAACATACACTGCACAGCCTGTGGAACAGAGAGACAGAAAGAGAGACAAACACGGAGAAAAAAAAAGAAGGAAGAAATTGTTAAAAAGAAAGCAATAAACAGAATGGCCTAGGTGTTGCTTAAGAAACTCTACTGCAAAGAAACTGCTGAAAGGAAAGATGAAAACCAAATGGATATAGAGAGAAATTAATTTTCCAAGGAAAGTATGAAGCACAGACTTCAAGGAAGGCACTGGGGCCACTGCCCATCCAGAGATGCAGCAGGCACTACTTCATGTTCCAAAGCCTGAAATCTTGGGGAAATGCTGATACTGATCTTCATATTTATGATGGGAGAGGGTAGTGCTCAGATGAAATCTTGCCCGTAATCCTGGCCAGGTCCTTCAGTGAGACCTGTGTTGCAGGACAGCCAGAGTGATTCATCCTCATCCCATATTTCAGGGAAGACCAGAAGGTTTGGGAGCACGCAAGCCTTCCCATGTTTCTCTATAACTGAGCAAGGAGAATCAAAGGAGCCTGCTTCCTGGGTGTGTAATCTGCACAATGCAACCTCAAAACAGGGGCACGGCAGAGAGTTCTCATTACTGTTGTGATTGTGGTAGAGAAGCTGAGCAATGTACTCAAATGTGGGCATGCAATATACTCCCATTACATTGTGCCATGTCCTCAACAGTCATTAGGAAAGAAAAGACGGATGCCTTCATTCATTTCTTAACTGGTTTTGACTGTCATGGCTATGAATCTCCTCATCCTTCACATGTATTCGTTATTGCATCCATAGCATCAAAGAAGCTAAAATTCTTTGTGTACAATACTGTCCCCAGAGCTTTGATTCCTGGCCCTCTCCATCCCATTCTTCAGAAACCCCCATTAGTCTCAAGAGCACTGCTGAGCTTCTTATTTACTTATTTACCTTTCTAGATGGCCCAGGGCGGTTTTGTAATGTGTCATTGTGTATCACTGAGTATAATATACCTTGGCTATTTTATCTTGTTTTTCTCCTTTCCTTTTCCCTTCCACATCTCCAGGAAGGGTTCACTGTTCAGCTAAGGGACGAAAGGGAGACCTCCTATGATGGTAAACCCTTCGATGAGGGGCTGGTCCAATGGGTCGCTGGCAATGCAGTTCAAGCCATCTGGGAAAGCTGGATCCAGTCTACAGCCCAGCTTCTAGTCTTCAGGCTGGAGGGAGCTGAGGACGCTACAGAGGCCTTGCTCATACCCCCATGCAATGAGAGTCACGGTCATTCCTACTGGGTAAGTCAAATTATATGAAATTTAGATAGGTAATTAAAACATAGGTTTTAACCCAAGCTTTTAAGGGTTAGATTTTTAGATTTGATGTTCTAATTGTTTTATACAAATGGAGTATGTTTCTCTATGACAATAATGGAATTATTTCATTTTATTTATTTATTTATTTATTTATTAATTATTATTATATTGCTCTAGGATATGTGTATGTTAATTTCATAATGATGTTTTCTAAACTGAATGTCAACCGCTTTGATTATTGAGAAAGGCGATATAACAAATTGAATAAAGTAAACAAACTGAACTCAAGGTGCACACGTATCAGGCTCTGGAAGGAAATGGGGTTTTGGGCCCTGGCCAATACTTGTCATTACAATGTCTAGACCAGCGCTTCTCAACCAGTGTGTCGCGACATACCAGTGTGTCGCCAAGCACCGGCAGGTGTGTCGCGTGCTCCCGGTCTCTCCCGCTGCTCTTCCTTCAACGCTGCCGTTGCCGCCGGGCTATCAGCACGTTCAAGCCCAGTGGGAACGGCAGCAGTGCTAGAAGAAGCTGTGGCACCCGTGGCTGGCCTTTTCTTCTTCCTGCGCCTGCCCCCCCCCCCCGTGACCCAGAACAGGAAGTGATAGATAGTGCTGTGTGCGGGAAGGAGAAAGAGCCGTGCCGCGTGGAAAAGTAGCAGCGGCGGCAGCAGCTTCGGCCCCCGAGCAATCGAAGCAGCCGGTAATCGGGAAAGGAGACAGCAACATGAGCCTCCCGCGGCCGATGGGATTCTTCTTTCTTGGCCTGCGGGAGCTGGAGAAGGAGGCTGCTGCAGCTACCATTTGTGCTCGGGGGAGGGGGGAGAGAAAGTGAGTGGGAGAAAGAGAGAGAAGCAACCAGCCAGCCTTTGTGTAAGTGAGAGAATGTGTGTGTGATTGAGAGCCTGTGTGTGATTGAGAGAAACTGGTCAGAGAGCTGATGTGTGTATATATGTGAGAGACAATAAAAGTGACTGCTCAGGGAGATGACTGATGTGTATTTGAGAGTGTGAGACATTAGTCAGGGAGATGACTGATGTGTGTGTGAGAGAGAGAGAAAAAGCATGGAAGTGAGAAATCTGGGTATGTGAGAAAGCATGGGAGTAAGAAGCCTGGTGTTGTGGGGGTGTGTGTGAAAGAAAGCATGGGAGTGAGAAGCCTGATTATGTGAGAGAGAGCATGGGAGTGGGAATCCTGTGTGTGTGTGTGCATGCATGAGAGAGAGACTGGTTGGTAAGGTGATGGTGTGTGTGAGAGAAAGAGACTGATGTGTGTGAATGTGAGAGAAAGAATGTTATTTAGGGAATGTGCACGTGGAGAGCGACATGGAAATGAGAGAGAGACTGGTGTGTGTGTGTGTGTGTGTGTATATATAACAGAGAGAAAGTGATTATGGGAATGAGAAGCCTGTGCATGTGAAGAGAGTGAGCATGGGAGTGAGAAACCTGGGTGTGTGTGAGACACAGCATGGGAGGGAGAAGCCTGTATATGTAAGACAAAACATGGAAGTGGGAAGCCTGTGGTGTGTGTCTATGCATGAGAGAGATCAGGTGACTGGTGTGTGTTTGTGTGTGTGTGTGAGAGAGAAAGAAAGTGATTATGGGAATGAGAAGCCTGTGCATGTGGAGAGAACAAGCATGGGAGTGAGAGACTGGTGAGTGTGTGTGAGACAGAGAAAGTGATTATGAGAGTGAGAAGCCCGTATATGTAAGTAGAACATGTGAGTGGGAAGCCTGTGTGTGTGTATGGCATGAGAGAAACTGTTCAGGAAGGTGACTGGTGTGTGTCAAAGACTGGGAGATGATTGGTGTGTGAGAGACAGAAACTGGTCATGGGGGCATGACTGGTATGGTGTGTGTGTGAGAGACATGGGCACTAAGGAAGAGGACCATGAGTATAGAGCTTAGCCTCTACTGCTGCTTCTGCTGTGTGCTACGGCCTGCATGGACGGGGAGTAGGAGAGCTGCTGGAGGGGGTAAGTAAAGGTGGCTTTTTAAGTTTATTTTTCTTGATTGACTGCCATTTAAATTATTTAATATTATGTGATGTCTGCTTTTTTGAAATATTTTATTGGTGTTTGGAGAATTTGTAATAGTTTTTATGAGTTTTTAATTGTTGGATATTATTCTGTTCATAGCTGTTTTGTAACATTTATTCTGCTTATTAGTATAGTTTTACAATTATTTATGTGTGGGGATCTATAGCTGCTTGCTAGTTCTGTTTTCCTAATAAGAGGTGTATTGGTTTTTAGGGCCTGATTTAATATTTGTAGTGTTGCCTTTTCATAGATAGGGTTGCTCCTGTTTGAGTGTATTCCATAATACAGGTGTAACTGTGTGCGGATTAGTTTATGTGCATTACTACAGATCCTGGGAGTATGTTAGATAGGTTCTGTGTCTGTTACCGAGATGAGATATTTTACTAGCATGTAAGCGTTTGTATCAGTCTTATTTGTTGTGTTTTCTCAAGAGGACATGCATTGGTGGTAAACTGCTGTCTTTTCATAAGTAGGGCTATTGAGCCTGGAAGTAGAAGGAGTTTGAGTTGTTGTTACTGAGATGATACCAGAACCAGAATATCTTTTTTGTAGGGTGAGTTGTATGGGGAATGTCATAATTCTGCTTTACATCCATTATTGTGGGTCAGGGGGTTCCCTTGGATGCAAACTGTACTTTTATATCTAGCCCCGTGATGATCATGGGTCAGTGTGTCATGCATGTGAGAACCATCTGTCAGGTGTGTCCCGACAGAAAAAAGGTTGAGAACCACTGGTCTAGACTAGACTGGAGGGGATTAAGCGTCAGGGGGAGGGGATAATTTGGGTACCTGTATCGAAGGTTCATGCAACCTCAATAGAGAGCAGCATCAGTTGAGCTAGAAACCCATAAAAGCAAAGGGAAACTGCAGAGCACCACCCACCCCACCTAAAAAATTCCTTCAACACTCCTCATAGCACCACTTCTGTAGTGGTTATCATCCTCCCTGCCTTTAGTACCTAAGTGCATTACCGTGGCATGTCTATATCTCACCAAACAGAAGATCAAACTTAGATCTGAAACCCCAGGGCAAGCTCTACAGAAGACCCTGTAGGTTTATGATCTCAGAAACAGGCAGGGATATATGGATTGCTATTACCACAGGGCCAACTACAAGCTTATTAATTCCTTTCTTTTTTTAAAGTTGTGCTGCCAAAAAGGGATAAAATTAGATTTATCACGTTATGGTATTCCGTCAGCACTGCAAGATTGCATTTCCGCTTTTAGCATGCCAAGAGATTTTACTGCCAGGGACACTTTGACCACCACTGCTGTCCATCATTCAGAGGCATAGCTAGCACTGAATTTTTTGAGAGTTAACATGAATTAGCACTGTGCTAGCCCCTCACCTCCAACCCTAATGCTTCACGCCAGTGACTACAAAACATTTCCAGAAGAAATTCGCTTAATGGCAAATACTAAAGAATTCAAAAAGGCTTTAAAAACATATCTTTTTACCGCAGCCTATAATATCACTTAACAAATCCTTCATAAGTGTTGACAGCCTCGATAACAATATCACCAAAAGGACTGCCATTTGTTTTTAGTGTTCTTGAAGAGTAATTTTATATGTTTTTAGTGCTTTTGAAGTGTAATTTTAATGATGTACATTGTTCTGTTTATATTGCTCACATTTTAATTATGTATGTTTTTATCTTTGTAAACCGCTTAGCCGGACAGGTCTCTGCCCAATTTTGCGGTATATAAATCCTTTAAATAAAAATAAATAAAATCCTTCTGTCTAAATTACTCAGGTACAAGCTATTGTATTTATGTTTACAGAAAAACATAAAATTATTAATCATTTTTCAAATTTTAAAAGTGAAATTTTATTTTTTGCATTTTCTTTCTCCTTGCCTTTATTAATCCACCCCTTAAAATAGTCTACCCCGACCCCACTCACTTCTATCTTTCGCTGGCCGGCTGCTGGCACATGCTTCCCCGGGATAGTAGCTAATGGCGCTATTCCAGTCCGCCCCCCTGCCTCTCCCCGCACAGACCACACCCCCAAGGCCGCCCCTTTTCCCTCGGCCGACACTTCTGCGCGTAGCAGGGTTTACGCGCGTGGCCGGGCCTGTTGTAAAATGCGTGCGGCGAGTGCAAGGCTCGGCCACGCGCGTAAACCCCGAAATCTACGCGCACAGCCCTTTTAAAATCCGGGCTTACGTCCTGTAGGGACTGAGTGTGGAGGTCTTTTTTTCCGTAATAAAGATCTTTTATTTTATGACCAAAAGAATGTGCTCCCTAAACTATGCTGGCTGCCATTCACTACAAACTATCAATAATCTTCCGAATTAAATATAGCTAATTTAAAAGAAACAACCTTTTTTTTTTTCAGTTGTTTAATTTTTGTTGAAAATTGAAAGCAACATGAGAGTAGCATAGGATAAAGAGACGGAGGTTATGTGGCTTCTTCCAGAGCATGGAGAAAGCTCCCTCCAATTAAGTTAATCTCGGCCTCCGTGTATGCTAGCCTTGCGTTTCTCAAGCATAGGCTAATCTGGCCCATGGCACATGCATGTAGTAGTCATGCGTGCAGCGTGACTACTACATGCATGTGGTGTGTATGTATTTCTGTAGGGGCTTCCATCCATCTTCAACTGGCTGAGGTTGGCTCCTATCTACTCTCCAAAGCCTGATCAAAAGCTGTAATGAAACTGCTACAGAATTAGACAGCAAAGGTGAAAATTATTGTCTGCACTCTCATCATTCTTTCTGTTAAACACACAGAAAATCAAGTATAGTACACGAGGTCAGTGCTGGTGCAGCAGTACTCAGACACAAACAAACAAGAGCGAGACGACAGATGTGCTGGATCTTTCCGGCAGAGAAGGCTGCTTTGCTAGGGAGGGGCACTACTGCTGGAGCTGAAGGAAGGAAATGGGGGCTTCGTGTCATTACTCTATAGACAATGTTATTGCTGGGCGATGGTGAGAATGTGTCCAGCTATTCTGTTTCCTGACACAGCAATAATATCATTTACACGTGCGTGCATTTCGTGGTTCCTGGCCAGGGAGGCGGCTGTTTTATAACATATGCGCGTATGTGCGCACATATGCACACAATTTTAAGTGGGTGTGCGCCTATGCGCACAAATACCACTACTGCAATGTAAGTGGGGGGATTTTAATACACAGGCGCATCGACGCCATTACCAGTTTTCCGATTTCATTCCCAGCTCAGCCAGGTAAGGCACAGGACTTCCAAGCTCCCATAGTTTAATAGCCTTCCTTTTGCCCTGTTAGCACCAACCCTTAAAACCTCACTGACATGCCTATAGTTTTTTACTTTATTACTTACACGCCATCCATAATAGAAATAAATTGACACGGCAGGGGACCCCGGGGCTCACTTGGGCGCGTAAGTATTTTCGCTCTGGTTTCATGATGGAATCCAGGGACGCCCATGCCCCGCCCAGACCTTGCCAACACCCCGCCCCTTTCTGAAACTTTTGATTTTTGCACGTAGCGGGAGATACGCGCGTACTCGGGAAGCTTTTAAAATCCGCTCAGCGTGCACCAGCTCGACATATTCACGTGTCTCCCGGTTTTGCCACGGATCAGGCTTTTAAAATTAACCTTTATTCGAGTAAGTTGGCAAATCTACGTGCCTAAGGGTCTTTTAAAATGGCAACTTACGGGTGTAAATCCGTCCTGGAATGCCCTTAGACCGCCCCTTTCTTACACGTGTATAAGTACATGCAAAAGTGAAAATATGCGCATACTTTGGATTTTTATAAAATACAGAATTTGCAACTAGAGGCTACTTACATGCATATATGCTCATTTTTACACACATAACATTTTGAAAATTCATCCTCGTATATCTCTAGGGCTGCTGACTCAAGAGTAGATCCACTGAGCCAAACGTTCTCTGGGTATCACAGCAAATGCTGTGGACGCCACCGTACAATGCTGGTCTTCTTGTGGTGGCCCTCTGGTTACTTCCCTGGGCCCTTTCAGATAGATGTGAAGTCAGCTCTTCCTATTCAGATGTTCACCTCGGTGGAGTCTCACCTCCTCAGTTTGTTTCCAGTCCATCCTAGACTTCTCCAGTTCCTTTACAGTTCTCCGGCCTGTATTTCTGGATCCTGGCACAACCCTCTTCTCTATCCCTTCTGCCTCTTATAGTTCCTCCACTTAGGGGCTGGTAAGGTGCTAAAGCTTTGATCCATCCCTCTTCAGAAACTTTGCCCAGGATTCTCTCTCTTACTTTCTCCTGTTTGCATCCCTGGGTTTTAATATTGTCTCACTGCTTGCTCCTTCTTGTGCCAGCCTCAACCTGATTCACTTGGAGGCACGTTTAGTAAAGATAGACTCCAATTTTATAAGTACAAAGAAAATCATTGGTAACTAGAACACAGAATGTTCTAAGATAAATTTTACATGCATTAGCAACTTTGTTCTTTTATTTTGTACTTTTATTTTATACTTGAGTGTTGGACTCAACACTCAAGTTATGGAACGCTCATCTACAAACTATAAACCACTACTTATCCAGCCTCAACCTTGTGCTCAACACTTCTAAAACCGAACTCTTACTAATTACTCCAGAAGGTAGTCCCATACTTCTCCAATCACAAAATATTCCACATATATCACACGCCAGAGATCTTGGAGTCCTAATCGACAGTCACCTTAACCTAAAGCATTTTATAAAACACACTACTAAGGAGTGCTTTTACAAGTTACAAGTACTCAAAAAACTCAAACCGCTCCTATTCCACTACGATTTCAGATCCGTCCTCCAAGCCATTCTGTTCTCTAAGATCGACTATTGCAACTCCATCCTGCATGGTCTTCCAGCCTCTACCATTAAACCGCTCCAGCTGCTACAAATGCAGCGGCAAGGATTTTGACAAATACCAATCGGAGAGAGCATATTTCTCCTATTCTAAAAGATCTCCACTGGCTCCCAGTAAACTTCCGGATCCTCCATAAATCTCTCACAATCATTCATAAAAATATCCACCATCAAACCCCGCTTGATCTGTCTCATCCTCTCAGACTGCACTCGACAGCCAGGCCTTTAAGGGATGCTTACAAGGGATCTTTACACGTTCCTACAATCAAATTAGTGCACCACGCAAACATCAGAGACCGGTCACTCTCTACCGCAGGCCCTTCCATGTGGAACGCCATGCCTCCGGACCTCAGACTGGAGACTTGTCTAACAACTTTTAAAAAGAAACTAAAGACATGGCTGTTCAGCCAAGCCTTCCCCACCACAAACTCCATTGCCTGATCTAGAATTGTTCACCACACATCTCTGTAAACAAAACTTTTCCAAATTTTTCATGCCTAATATCCATTAAAGAGAGGTTGGCTCCTAGCCCCCTCCACTGTATATAGTATTTATTCTATTTTATTGCACTTTATATATTTATTGCTCCGTTCACCCCTTCTTTATTTTCCACTCCAAGTTAAGGCTTCCTTGTTATAATGTAACTGTATGCTCTGTATCTCTTGTTGATTGGTTAATTGTATATTCTACTTAGTTCATTGTAAACCGAATTGATTTGATTTGTATCAAGAAATTCGGTATATAAAAGCCTTAATAAATAAAAATAAATAAATAAATTTTGTAGTTGTTTTCTACTGAGGCTGATGTTCAAAGGATTTAGGTTTCTAACTGGACAGGCTTCTAAATTGTCCCTTTTGAAAATTTACTAGGGCTGAGTTCATTAATTTAGGATCCTAGTTTCACTAGGATCTAAAGTTAGGAGCTAAAAAAGTGAATGGCTATGAGGGCAGAGATAGATTGGAAAAACAAAAGGCCTCATTCACTAAGTCGCATTAGGCAATTTATCATGCAAAAAACATAGTTTTTCATGTAGTAAGTAGCCTGACGAAGGGATAACATGAGATATTTGAAATATCTCACATTAAATGAACCCCAGCACAACACGTCTATAATGAGCTCATTATCATGCAGGCCCATCAGGGCGTTAACGCAAGTCCCAATGCACCCAGGGCCCTGTTATAAAGGGGCCACTCAGCCCTGAGTAAGCCCCCAAAAGTAGTAAAACTCACCAGGGGTTTGAATGGACACTCGTCCACCCCCCTCCACTGCTGCCCCTGGAATTGGCCACTGCAGCTCTGTCCCCCAAGCCCTCCCCTTTACTAAAATATCTGGCCCCAAGAGGCTGAGACCCCATCCCCGGTTCCCTCCTTTCACACACAAAATACTCCCTGGTGCTCTAGAGGAAATCCCCTGGCCCATCCCTGGAACCCCCTATAGTTGAAAAAGTGGCATTGGCAGCCCAGTGGGGACCCAGAGTGCACCCCAGCCTCTGAACCCGACGGCAGCCATTTTCCAAAATAGCTGTCATCCGGCCTTTGCCCCATCACATGACAGGGCAAAGGCCGGATGACAGCTATTTTAGGAAATGGCCACCGTTGCGCCCAGAGGCGGAGGATATTCTAGACTCCCACTAGACCACCAATGCCACTTTTTCAAGTACGGAAGGGGTTTGGGGGTGGGCTAGGATAGGTGTCCCAACCTCCAGGGGCTGGGGCAGGTGGTGTAGGATAGGGGGTCCATGCAGGGTTTTTTTTTTATTATTTTGGTGGAGGAGGGGACTTACTTGGGGCCAAGCAGCCCTTTAAATGATAACAGCCCCACAGTCCCAGGACCACCATCGCGCATTGTTTATGGAAAATACCACAGATGAGGTATTTAACCACAGGTCATGGTGTTTTCCCAATGGGGAAAAAAACCATAGGAATCACAAAGCAGAAAGGTCATTTATTGCTGCTAGGACAAAAGTACATTGTAGAAATCTCATCTTTGTGTACCTTTCCTCATTCCAAATCACATCAAATCTTCACTGATGTGTACTGTACTATTTGTACCTCTGATTGTGCATGTAAAAGTGGCCCCCAAACCCTAGACCACCACCAAAACCTCACCTCCGGTTACCAGTTGACCCTCCTACAGTGGTATAAATAGATGACTAACAGGTGTGCCACCCCAGAGGTTCTCTTTTGACTACAATTTAAAAAATGTGCATAAGCATTTTACAATGTGATAAATAACGCATGGTTTATGGCATTATAGCGGGTGTTAGGGCCCTAACGCCCGCGGTAATGCCCTAATGTGATTTAAAAAATGATACCCTTAGCCAGCTGCTTAGAAGCTGAATATTTAACCCCTAGTGTCCAGTAAACCCCCTGCCACCTCTATCTTGGCGCTTGTGGCCAAAAAAATGTGAAAGGTTCCAGGTCCCTTAGGGTCTGCTCCCCAGAGAAGAATCCCGACCCCTTTAAACAGAAGTTACCACTCTGGAACCTTCCTCCCCGCCCTAGTGCACCCTCGGAAACCCCCCCTAAGATTACTTTGTCACTGGGATCAAGAGAACACAGCAGCAACACTCACTCACTCCTACCCCATCAGTGCCATTTTTCAAAATGGTACTGGTTGACCCCTGAAATTCCTTGGCCACTTTATGAAGAGAGGCAAAGGAGCTTAAGGGAGTCTAATGACCAGAGTCACTTTTATTTTTTAAACCAACATCTCACTTGATTCGAAAACATTAGCTTTTCAGTTCTCAGGGGCATAGCTGATTTCATTACAACACTGAGAAGACAGAACAAGAAAGGGGAGACAAGGCTGCCAAGGTTTACAGTATGTTGTCCCTCTCTAGAAAACATTGCTAAAGTTATTTTTATGTTGACATTTTTACCTTAAAATTGTTTGCTTTTAATTGCTGCTTTTTATTTTTTATTATTTGAATTATATGTGTACATTTGGTTTTGTGAAATTGTACATCGCCTGGAGCTTTTGCAAGAAAGGACAATTTTATTAATGCGAGTTATAAATAAAACTTTCACTATGAGGATCCTGCCACTTCTGAAATATATGAGCCAATGGTCTGGCCATTTGTTAGCAGTATAGAATAATCATATTTACTGAAGGAATCATGTTAGGGCAGTGATGGCGAACTCCAGTCCTCGAGTGCCACAAACAGGCCAGGTTTTCAGGATATCCACAATGAATATGCATGAGATAGATTTGCATACAATGGAGGCAGTGCATGCAACTCTTTCTTATGGATATTCATTGTGGATATCCTGTAAACCTGGCCTGTTTGTGGGACTGGAGTTCACAATCAATGTGTTAGGGTAAAAGTGGGATCTGGACATCCTCTGGAGTTTTTAGAAAACTTCTAGGTGCTCTGAAGAACATTTTAGGTTTTGTAAAACACTTCACAGCTTTGCAAAAGATAATCTTTCAAGGGATACAATCTATTGCATTAAACTGAATAAAAGTATTTCCATAAAGAATGAATTCTTACACTCTGTATAATCCCGGGGAAACGGAAGAAATCGCAGCTAGAGCAGAAAAACATGTAGCCTGTCATGAGTCCGAAAACATACTCTGATCAAGGACACACTCTCTTTGTTAACCCTCAATTTAAATGCAGGGTTTGTGGCATAAAAATAGCAGTACATTATCTCCTTTTCATCTTCAGGGCTCTACATAAGTGTATCTCATCCTCTTCATTTTTTCATTAATTTCTGTAGTCTGTCTCTTGCTGCAGTGGGTCCAGGAATGGTTTACCATGGCCTATAATTGCACCAGGGGTCTATATAATTCTTACCTGAAGGGTCTACACCAGTTGTTCTCAACCTTTTTTCTGTCAGGACACACCTGACAGATGGTTCTCACATGCGTGACACACTGAACACATAACCATCGCGGGGCAAAATGTAAGCATATACTCTGTATCTACGGGATCCACCCTGACCCCCCAAAAATAGGTGCAGAACAGAACTAGGACATTCTCCTTTCAATTTACCATGCAAAAAAGATATTTCTGGTGGCTTCTCAGTAACAGCAACATAAACAGTTTTTATGCGTAATAGCCCTCCTTATGAAAAAACAGTACTTTACCACTAATACATGTCCTATTGAGAAAACACAACTAATAACATTGATATAAAGGCCTACGTGCTAGTAAAATACTTCACATCGGTCACACACATAGAATCGACCTTCACCAAGGGCAGAAAGACCGCAAATTACAAATATGGAGACAAACTGGAATGGAGATCCAAAAAAGCCACTCTGCATGCAGTAAATGGAAACAGAAATATAGCACCTAATAGATTCCCAGGATCTACAATAATGTGCACAAACTAATGCGCAAAAAGTTACACCTGCATTATGAAACTTATTCAAACAGTAACAACCCTACCTATGAAAAGGCAACACTGCAAATATTTAACCAGGCCCTAAACAACAATACACCTCCTATGAGGAAAACAGAACAAGCCAAGCTGCTATAGATCTCTACACAGAAACTACAAGCTTGCAGATTACCTTTACCTGGGTCACACATGCAGAACACAGATAGACCCTCACCAAATACAGAATAAAGTGACCATCGAGTTAATGATTTTGTTTTTCCATTGTTGCACTGCATACACTCAGTCTGGCTTCTTGCTGTTTCCAGTTCAGTTTTTGTCTCCACATTTCTATTTATACATTTCTCAAGTAATATAAAATAATAATTCTAAAACTAGAATAATAAATATAATAAATGTTTCAAAACAGCTGATAAATAGAATAACATCCGATCATTAAAAACTTACAAAATTATTAAAAATTCCCTAAACACCAATAAAATATTTCAAACAGCACATTACATAATACCCAATAATTAAAAGGGCAGTCAATCAAGAAAGATAAACTTAAAAAGCCACCTTTATTTTATTTATTTATTTATTTATTTATTTAACATCTCTTTTATACCGATATCCGTTCGCACATCGCATCGGTTCACAATAAACAAAAACTTTTGGGCGGGGCCCTTACATGTAACAGATAACTTAGTGAACTAGGAAAAATACAATTAACTTTTGGGAGGAGCCCTTACATATAACAAACATCAATGGGTAGATGCAATGCAATAGAACTGTAACTATAACTATATACATGAGAGTGCACAGTACAAAATCAGCGGACATAAGGCGTTCATAACAAAATAACATTGTAAAATTCACAGAGGGGTTTTATGTAATAGGGGGTGACATGGGGTAGGCTTGTTGAAAGAGCCAGGTTTTAAGTTTCTTTTTGAAAGTGGGGGTATATGTCTCCATGCGAATATCATGGGGCAGGGAGTTCCATATGGTGGGGCCAGCAAGAGAAAAGGCTCTGTTTATTGTAGAGGAGAGTTTAAAAGATTTGATAGATTGGGCACGAAGTGTTCCTTGGAGGGCTGGGCGGGTAGGTCTCTTGGAGGTGCGAGGTAGGAGGGGGGGGATTAAGCCAGTTGAGGTTGGAATTTAATAGACTCTTGTGTATGATAGATAGTGTTTTATATAGAATTCGTGACTGTATAGGGAGCCAGTGTAGTTCGATAAGTGTGGGAGTGATGTGATCTCTTTTCTTTGTATTTGACAGTATCCGAGCGGCGGCATTTTGTAGGAGTTGTAATGGCTTAGTGTGTGTTGCGGGAATGCCAAGGAAGAGTGCATTGCAATAGTCAATTTTCGATAAAATAATAGACTGGAGTACTGTACGGAAATCAGTGAAGTGTAGTAGGGGTCTGAGTTTCTTTATCGTTTGTAGCTTAAAATATCAATTCTTTATGATGGATTTAATGAATGGTTTAAAAGAAAGGTGATTATCAATAATGACTCCTAAATTACGAGTGTGTGATGGGAAATTGGTGGATGAGTAAGCAAGTGGGATGTCTGGGAGCGGTTGCCTATTAGATATGATTAATAGCTCAGTCTTGTTGGAATTTAGAGCTAGGTGCATGTCCTTTAGGAGTTGGTTGATGGAGGAAAGACAGGATTCCCAGTTTTGTAAAGCAGTTTGGATAGAGTCAGAGAAAGGGAAGATGAGTTGCACATCGTCAGCATAAATAAAATGCTTGATGTGCAGGTTAGTGAGAAGCGTGGTAAGGGGAATCATGTATATATTAAATAGCGTTGAGGAGAGTGAAGAACCTTGGGGCACACCTTGGGGAAGACTGATGGGATCAGATTCATAGTTGTCCACTAGGACAGTAAAAAAGCGATTTTGGAGATACGATTGAATCCAGGCGAAGGCATTGCCAGTGATCCCAATACTTCTGAGGATATTGAGTAGGACATCGTGATTGACTGTGTCGAACGCAGCCGAGATGTCAAGCATGGCGATCAGATAGGAGGATCCTGAGTCGATTCCTCTGATAAGAGTATCGTGTAGGGAGAGGAGCAATGTTTCAGTACTTAAATGCTTCCTGAAACCATATTGGGTGGAAGGGAGGATGTTGTTTTGTTCAAGGTGATCGGAGAGGCGTGAATTAACTAGGTTTTCAAGAACTTTAGCTAGGAGGGGTAGGTTGGACACCGGTCTGTAATTAGAAAGGGTGGCGGGGTCAAGATTCGGTTTTTTGAGTAGCGGTTTCACTATTGCTTGTTTAAGAAAATTAGGGACAATGCCATGCTCTAGAGAACAGTTGAGAATATTTGAAAGAGGTTTGGCGATCACATTGTGTATAGATAGTAGGAGTTTGGAAGGGATGGTTTCAGAAGGATGTGTTGAGGGTTTCGTTTTCTTTAGTATGTTCTCTACTTCTAGGGAGGATGAGGATTCAAAAGAGAAGAGGGAGACTGGAGAGTTGATATTGGGAAGACAGATATTGAGGATGTTGTGTGAGAATTGTGCCGTGATGGAAGATACCTTGTTTTTAAAAAATTGTGCTAACTCGTTGCAACGATTTTTAGAGGAGTTAGCCGGTTGTTGCGTGTGTGTGGGAGAAGTCAGGTCAGCAACCATAGCGAAAAGAGCCTTGGGGTTATATTGCAGACCATTTATTTTTTTGGCGTAGTATTCCCGTTTAGATTGTAGGATGGAATTTCTATATTCGTGCATATGTTGATAGTAGAGAGTTTTGGTTGCGGGGGATTGGTGTTTACTTACCCTATCCAGCAACTCTCCTACTCCTTTCCCTTGTAGGCCTTAGCACACACCAGAAGCAGCAATGGCTGCTGAAGCTCTGTTCTGTCACTCCTCTTCCTTAGGGTCCATGTCTAGTCTGTCTCTCACACACACACATAGAGACATACACACTTTCTGTCATTCACACACACACACACACACACACACACAAAGTCACCTCCCTGACCTCTCTACACACACACACACCAGTCAAGTCCCTGACCAATCTTTCTCTCACACACACGCACACCAGACAGCTGCGCGGCAGGAAATTGCCACGGCCACATTCTCAGCTGACTGTACTGCGCCGTGATGATCACAGCACAGGCAAACAGCTGATTGCTGCCTTCTTACCACTGCGGGGCTGGGGGCAAACCTTGGGAGCCTTGGGACATGAATTTGACAGCGGCAGCATGGCCCTTTCTTCTTCCCGCGTGCCTGGTAAACGTCACTTCCTCTTCCGGGCCATGCTGCTGTTGCTGGCTTCCACATACACTGCTGCCGTTTCACATCTGGACTTGAAAGTGCCGATAGCACGGGCAGGAACAGCAGCAGTGTTCGTTGAAGAACTGTGTGCGGGGTGAGGAGAAGGAGGGAAGAGCGGGAGACCAGGAAGTGCGCGACACACCTGCCGGTGCTTGGCGACACACCGGTTGAGAACCGCTGGTCTACACTATTGTTACCACCATCATTAGCCCTAGTGCTGAAGCTAAAGACGGGCACCTTTTATCCTGGGCAAATTTGTTTATTTATTTATTTATTTGATTTATATTCCACCTTTCAGGCACTTCAGAGCGATTCCATGCAGCTACTATATGGATCTCCCTGTCTCTGAGAGCTTAGAATTAGGAGCCAATCCTAGTATTTTATAAACTGGTTAGCGGGAGCTGCACAGTTTATAAAATGTCACATAGTTCTCCTCTGAATGTCCACACCTATGTTTCAGTACGTGCAAATATTTCCAATGCAAAGAAAGCAATTACTTTCTCTACCAATTTTATAAACATACGTGCGTATATTTTAGGCCCCCCCCTCCAAAAAATGAAGCATGTACACATAATAACCCCAATTTATACATGGAGGCAGGTATTTTTTAAAGCATGTGCATATACCATTTTGAAAATACTTGTGTTTGCACACTTGAAATTACCAGTCCGCCGACGTCTCTGCCAATTCACCCACTCCATCTCCAGTTCACCTGGACCCTCTGGCATTTCACCCTGAACCCTCCCCAGTTCACCCAGGCCTCCCACCCCAAAACTGAAGGCAACAGATGAGTCCAATTGTACTTGCGCTACTCAATTAGCAGGTGTAAAACTGTAGGATTAAGATTGATAATTTATACACGTATCTCTCTTATAGAATAGCAACTTCTGCGCATAACCTCTTGTCGCCATCCTGGAACACCCTTAGACCACCCCCTTTTTTTTTTGCGCTGGTAAAAAGTGCGCATGAAACAAAAAATACGCGCTTATTTACGAAGTTTATAAAATAGCATACACGCAAATATATGCTACTAGTCTACATGCATGCTCTTTTTCTGGGCAAACCCTCTTCAAAAATGTACTTATAGATTTGTACCTGAGGCCATGGAGGGCAAAGTGACTTGCCCGAGGTCATGGGGAGCCAATGTGAATTTTTCTTTTCCTTTCCTTTGATACTTGAGTAGTAGTTGCTTGCTTTGTTGCGATTTGGCCTAGATGTTATACAACCAGGTCACCAGGCGAAGGCACTCGGCAAGAGAAATGTGCTCTGTTCTCTTCCTCTTGGAAATGCAAAGCGATTGCCAATCGCCAACACTGCCGCAGACCTCCTGCTGTGTGACAATGCTTTGTCGTTCTCTTGTTCAGCAATATTTCTATGGAAGGTGTCCCACGGCACCCACAATCTTCCCATACTTCTTTGCACTAATTGAACAAGTGGAGAGATACTTCCTCCAAAGACCAGAACGATGTGTTTAGCCATCCGCGTTGGCTCTACTACCCCGATTATGTCCAAGGCAGCTCTTTATAAAATACAGTGATGGCAGAGTTGGGGGTCTGTGTACCTATTTGTTTGAACTTTGCTTTGGATAATTCTTTGGAAAGGTGGTTAAGGAATATTTAAAAAAAAAAAAAAACCAATACCAGCGCATGAAAATTTGAATTTTCCAAAGCCACTGACGGTAACGTTTGCCGTGTATCACTTGTTTTTTAAAATCTTGGGTGAGTGGTGGGGCTGATGGGGGAAAGTGATGGGCCAGAACAATCCTCACGCTCCCAGGGCTCTTCCTGCACAGGGGGATGTCTTTGTATTTTAGGGCCCTGAAGAGTTTTTTCACCGGAAGCTCCTTGAAATCAGTCCAGTAAAAAGCAAAAGACACACGCCATAATGCCTCTTTTGTTCAAAAAATTAAAATTCTTTACTGGTCACTGATTGTAGTAAACCTAAATCCACAGCCAGTACCCAGTGAGTACAGAAACAAATAAAGTCCAATAGCTGAAAAGCGAAACACAGACTCACATAATAGCAATTTCAGCACGCATGATCAGGTAAGCTCTCTGGGTCAGGCACCCTCTCATTCTAGGCATTTCCCTTGGTACTTGCTTCTTTGAAGGTAACTCTCCTTTCTATTTCTCTTTAATTCTCTGTCTCTTCCAATATTCAAAATAGATGAGCCTGGCTGAATTTTTTTTTTTTTTTTATTCAGTCAGCAACTCCCAGGGCCGTCACTTGTTAAGGAGTTTTCTCTCTGAGCTCCCACGTAGGCCAAACCTCTTTCTCTAACCTCTGAAACAATTCTTCAGCAGATTTAGAAACCCTCAGCAAAAATCAGAAATCACTCAGGGACCCCCAAGCCACAAGTCCCCTCATCCTGAAGGCCTGATCCCCCTGACCTTGTGCCCCAGCCATCTTCCCAGGATAGGAAGAGGGCCTAGCAGTCCTTTTTCGCCTTGGAGAGACCACCTTCTACCAGCACCTCTCTCTTGAACGAGGTATCCCTGTACCACGAGGGGCATAGCAGTTCTGTTAAACTCATGACACCTCCCGCTGGGGAGGCAGTTTTGAGACTCTCTTACATGAGTATTTCAGAAAATATGCAAATGAGGCAGTGTGGCAACGACAAAAGTGTGAACGGGCATTTTTGGCTGCTTCAGCTTATTTTACACTGAAGGTCAGCATGAGTGTGCTTAATATGGTTACTCCACCTTTCCAGATGGCAGACTGCCCTTACTTGAAAGACCCTGCTTGCTGGACAAGGAGTAATGAGGGTCATGCATGCTGGAAAGAGGCTGACAAGCCATTCCATAGCCCAAATGCTCATTATCACCCAATTTGCAGTTATTTGCCCTGCTGTGCAGCCTCTGTCAAGCTTTGAATAGTGGCTCTTTTTTAATTTGCTGGCCCTTTCTAAAACGCATGTTTGCTAAAACCTTCTTTCTGGCCACAAACTGCATGAATCAACTCCATAGTGAAAATATTTTCTAAACAAAATGCATGTATAAACCATGGGACTTCAAAAATGAAAAAAAAAGGGAGAATTTATGAAGTATAACCTAAGTACAACGAGAAGCAGTTTGTAATGCATTGTTCAGTACATATTGTGCCATGAAGTCCAAGAAATTGTTCTGAAAACAGAAAACTGCCAGAGTCTCTATATTTCACTAACCACCACCTTGATTTCATATCAGTTACCAGTGCAATGCTTATTGCAAGAATCTAAATATAACAGTAGTAATAAATAAAATAAATAAATAGTAATATATCCTGTTTTCTGAGGACCTGAGAAAGCATTCTTTTGTGTTTTCTTCTTTCAGCGGAAACGTCCAGCTCCATTTATTTATGTTATTTGGTGCATTTATATTCAACAAAATCCAAATACGGATAACAATGTAACCACAATTATATATCAGAAACAAGGTTAACAGGCACTAGAAAACCATACATTTGCAAATATTAGCCCTTTATTATGCAATCAGTTGCCTAAAGAAATATAATCATCTTTTGCTTTAAGAAAATCTCTCAAGACATGGCTCTTTCAGAAGCTTTTAACTGAGTATTATAATTCCTGCATTTAAAGGATTTTTTGGCCTTCTTATATCTCATGTTTATCCAATATTTCATTCCTTTTTATGCTTCATTATTATTGTGTAAACTTGATCTGTGCTGAATATTTACTGTTTTATTTTTTAATTTGTTCATTTAATTTTATTTATTTTATTTTGTATATTATTATGATGCCACATTTTTTTTGCAAGCATTTATTGGTTGTATCCCCACCTTGACTATTATATATGTAGAAAGGTGGTTTTACAAAAAAAAATTGATGATGATAACTTGCCCCCCCCCTCTATTAAATTTACTCCTGAAAGAAATTCAGGGCTAGATTTTCCATTCTCACAGAGAATGGTGAATCCCAGCATTAACGGGGGTGGGGGGCGGGCCTGCGAAAGCCGGCAGCGATCGCACCACCACGGTGTTATCGCTTCCTGCTTTCGCACCCAATAGCGCCAACGTGAAAGGTGGTGCTATTGGAAGCGCTACTGGCGGCGATAACGGTGCTTACCTTGTTGCCGCCAGCGAAGATAGTGCTGCGTCCATCTCCTCGCCGCCCCGACTCCTCCTCTGCCCGCCCTGACTCCGCCCCCGGCAAGCTATCGCACGCAGAAAGGGACTTTTCACGTGCGATAGGCTTAGAAAATAACCCCCTCAGTTAGAAACAGATTAGCTGACCTGTAAACATTTGAACAAGGACTAATTTTCAAGCAAGTTTTTATTGATTGAGGATTTGGTACTTGGGGATTTTTTAGTTATTTTTAACCTTATGAAGTTTTTATGATTTTTTTTTCCTTTTTTGGTAGTTTATTTTAGTACTGGCTATTTGTAATCTTTAGAATAGGGGTGTGCAGGGATAAAAAATGTGTTTCATTTTTCCTTTTCTAGAGGGTTTTCCTCCATGAATTTCATTTCATTTAATGTTTAATTCATTTCTTTAATTTTAAGAAAACAAATGAAACAAAAAAAAAAAAAAGAAATGGGACCTCCAAAGGTCTCCCGTCCCCACCACCCAGACCTCGGGACCCAGCCTGGCTGTGGCGTCAGATACCCAACATATCAGGCAAGTAGTGGCTGGGAAATTTCCCAGCCTCAGCAACATTTTTTGGGGCAGCCTGGGCCTTTGCTTGGGTCTTGGCCAAAGGCCCCAGCATCGACCTGGGTCTAGGCTGAGACCCTGATGTTGTGCTCAGGCCTAGGCCGAGGCCCCTGCTTTGGGCCTTGGCCTATGTCCTAGGTGAGGCCCTGACCTCGGGTCTAGGCCCAACCAGAAGTTTTAACTGAATTAAACGGCCCCCTGAACGATTTTACCCTTATTTGTTGAGTTTTGCAAATTTGGTTAAAAGAAATCCACATCCCTATTTTAGAATTTCTGCTCCAGTCTTTTATTTTTTTGACAGACATTTTCTGTAGTTTTTAAATGGTTCATATTTTAAAGTTATAACTCTATTTTGTACTGTTTTGCTTCTTATTTTAATCTTGCTTTAAGCAAGTTTGGTTTGTTTTTTTTTTAACTTGGAAAGGTGGGCTAGTAATATTCTTCTGTTTTTGAGTCCTTGGATATGAATTTCAAATAGCCAAACTGTTAACAGAACGAGGCACAATAGTGTTTTGAATTAAAGAAAGGGGATGCTTTGTCAGAATATTAGGGGCTTGGAATGGATTCCTGCTGTTAACAGCAAAGACAAGAAGAGCTGCAAGCAAGCTGTCACTCCTTGGGAAAACAGGAGCCAGAAATAAAAAAAAAATCAAAGATGGCAGCAGGACAGCACGCTTGACTTTTGAGGAGTGGTGAACTGTTTAGCTTCTCATCCCTCTCCCTGCATTTTGCCTCTCTCGTTCCTAGGGAGGTACTGTCGTTTGAAGCAAAATGGGAAATTTTAACAGCATTTCTTGAAACAAAACAAAAGAAAACAACAACTGAAGGTTCTTTGCTTTTTTGTTTCATTTTTGTACCCAGCCGCTATATTTAAATAAAAAAGAAACCCCAGGCCTTTCTCCCCCTTTACCCATGGATGTCCGCCTGGCCTGCCTGCCACCCCAGCACCATTATGAGCAATGGCTCCTGAGAGGCAGGAATGACTGGTGAGCGCTCCTGCCCCCCCCCCCCCCAGGAGAGTTTAGCAGTTGCTGGTGTGGTAAGGGGAGGGAGGGAGAGGGGGAGGAAGAATGTGCGGGGGAGACCCACAGGAGGTGAGAGAAAGCCCAGGTGGGGAGGGCATTTAAAAAATGGTGGCTGGGAAAACAGAACACGTGAAACACAAAACAAATTAAACCCACCAAAATGAAAGCTGTAATGAGACAAATAAAGTTTTCCAGTGCAACCCAACCCCCCCCCCACGCAATCATTCCTCATTCAGAACCATATCTGGGGCATTTACAGATTCCTCCATTCCCACTTGTTGCAACACGTTCTCTCATTGAAGCCTCACACGGCTCCTGATTACTTTTCCCTTGCTGCTCATTACTGGCTCTTTACTAGCAATCTTTTACCAATTGTCTCGTGTTGCTCCACGCAGCTGTATGTCACAGCACCCCTTGGAAATACTCTCGTTCACAGTTCTCATCTGATCCATCGGTATGTAGCCTCTGGGTCTCCGCCAACTGTTTTGTCTTTCATGGGGCATCACAAGCTGCTGCTGCTCCGGGAATCTTTCACAGGTTTCAGCTCAGTCTTGATGCTCTGAAACAGACTCTCTCTGTGTCTCCTCTTGCTGATTCATCTCACACAGCTACCTTCTTACACTTTAAGCTACTGCATTCGTTTCTTTATGATTTCTCTCAAAACTACCTCCTCATCCTTTACAATACTGGGCCATATTCAGTAGGCCGGAGAGCAGCAAGTTACCTGGCTACAGTTAAAGAGGAAACTTTAGCTGGTATACTCAGCGGGACCTAAGCAGTTAGGTTTCCCTCTGAAAATACTGAATAAACTTTGCCACTTACTTGTATACTAAGGAGGTCATTTACTAAGCCATAGCTGGAGGGTAATCGGTATCACCACGTGATGGGGCATTAGAGGAATGGCGGCCGGCTGACACCATGTTGCTTCAGATGGTGCACGGTCCAGAGTCTAGGGGCACTCTCAGCCCCATTAACCACCAGGGACTGAAGGTATGGCTCAACTGCAGGGAGGGTCCGGGGGGGGGGAGGGGGGATGGCTGTGAGGCAGTGGGAGGCTTTAGATGCTGGAGGGAAAGGGGATTTAATTTTAAAAAGGCGTGGAACTGGGTAAAGGCAGTCAGTGGACAAGTTATCCAGCTAAAGTTAAGCAAATAACTTGTTCCATATATTCAGCTGGATAAACATCCCACTGACTATACTAGCCTAAAGTTACCCAGCTATCAGGCCGATACAGTACAGTGCGCTCCGGCGGAGCGCACTGTTAACCCGCGATTGGATGTGCGTTTTCGACGCGCTAGCTTTACCCCTTATTCAGTAATAATACCCCTACCCCCTCACCCCCCACCCCGCAACCATCCCTGTATATCAAGTGCACATGCCATGTTGCACTGTAAATAAGTTCCATATGCTAAATGTATCAAATGCACATGCCATGTAACATTGTATATTAGTTCATTTGCATATCTAATCCTAATCGAATGCAAATAGTTGTATCGCTGCTTTTTAACTATACTCTCTTATACTTGTGTATTCACCCAGTTACCCCCTCCCCTGTTCATTGTAATTTCCTTTCCTTCTCAGTTTTTTGTAAACCAACATGATGTGTCCTACGAATGCTGGTATAAAAAAGTTTTTAAATAAATAAATAAATAAATAAATAAATAAAATAAATGTAGTACACATGCAATATTTACAGCAATTTGATAAATCCAGCTATTAGCCTGATAGCACACTAAGTTGGCCAGATATCTTAACTCCTCACCAGAATGCCACTTTTTTATCCAGCTAGATTTTAAAATACCTCATTACTTGCAAACCCAGCCCCATCATGCCATTTTTTGTGTGTGTGCTTTTGCTCACTTATGCCTATATACATTAAATGCGCATGTGAACCCTTTTAAAATGCATATTACACGTGATCGGGCCACATGCATTATCTATGGCCTTTTATTATGCAAGAAAGCCTTTGAAAATTCACCTTTGGGGGCTAGATTCATCAAACTATCGCATGTGGTAGGAAGAAGGGTGTGTTTTAGGGTAATAGCGCACATTGCGATAAATAGGCTATGTTAGCACTTTGCATAGGTATTACCGCAGAGTGCGCTAACTTTTTTGCAAACTGCGAAGCCAGCCCACTTTGACAGATGTCCCGTCCCTAACTCCTCCCTCTTTTCCAAATTAGCATCGCACCATGCTTTAAGGTGTTTTTCGCATGCGAAAACGCCTTGACGCGTGTGCGCAAAGGCCATAACGCGAGTTGGAAAATAAGCCCCTTGTTTCCATCATCATTGGATTTAGCTAAATGTTTGGTTCAAATATCTCCATGGAAACAAGGTCAAAACATGAGGAACAGGATAGTCATTTAAATTACTTGGGTAATTCCAATTTGAATCTCAGTGTTGCTATAACATCTGTGCAAAATGTTGTGGTTTCTTCCATGAAAGATAGTTTGATTATACATAATCATTCGGAAGCCTTAGAAAATTCTGTGTGCTAGGAACCAATGGTAATTAAACTTTCCTATTACAAGATTATTATCACCTATGGAAATGTTAAAAAAAAATCTTATAGCTATTTTAGCTTATTCAGAAGATCAAATATCTATTGTTTAAAAAATATAGTATTTGCCTAGGCAAAGAAGGTTAAATAGGGAAGATGAGGCAACATCATCACCAGGGCAAGGGAGCCCTAATATAACAACTTTCTTAGAAGCCTCTATGGATATAATACCTACCAGGGTTATCTTAATTGTATCCTTTAGTTTAAGAAAAGTTAAGTATGCTGTTTTCTACAAGTATTGTCAGTATAAACATTTTTCTTTTTGTGGAAATAAAATACCAGTTTTTCCTGATGTCTCTCCGAGTCACAAATGAAAAGGAAGCAATTTCTTTCCTTGAAACAGAGGGTGGTAATATTGGAGCCACCTTCGTCCTCAAGTTCCCATGTATATGTGTCGTTTCTTTTCAGAATACTACATTTGTATTTTATGATCCACTTCATTTGGAAGCATTTCTCTCTGATAAGAGTTAGTAATGGTCTGGAGAAGAGCTTTGGTGATATGGGAACTGCTGGATGTTAAAATTCTGTTCCCATGTGTCATGATGGATGTTTATTTCCCCATATTAACAAGTCCCATTGAAAATGTGGACTTGTTCTTTGATTGGAGATACAATGGAAGAAGTATGATTCCTTGAGTACTGTTTGTACATTCCTATATTTTCCTTGAATTTTGTTTTTGAATTTAGAAATGTAATAAATATTAAATTATAAAAAAGAAATTTCTATATGTGCTATATCTTACCATATATCAGACCAAAAGTTTCTAATGGTTCGCTGTAGCTTCTTCTATTCTACCAACCCTTTGTCGGGTAAAACAGCCAATGAAATTAACAGATCTGAATCAGCTTCGGGTGGTAGACAATCTATGATGACTGACTGAAATATATTTGGTATGAGCGTGTTTAAGGATTACTGGTGGTGGAGGTGGGTTAAGGCGTGAAGTCAGAAAAACACCAAGTAGTCCCTGATAGCTTACAGCTAGTACATTTTGTATGAGAGTACAAATAGCAAATGATCTTTGATGTTTCTTAGAACACGGGATAATGCAGTCTTTTTGCTGGTGGAACTGCATTTCAAGGTATGTGTGGTTGGAGAGATATACATGTGCTAAACGCAATGCAGGATTTTGTAGACAGAACCAGGGAGCCTTGCATGTAAGATTGTGCTCTTGTTGGGTTGCCCAGTGCAAATCTTGTATCAATGTCATTTTGGTCTCATTCCTTCCAACCTTTTGACTCCTCTGCTTTGTTAACTCCTTGGCCTGAGGTGGAAGAAGGATAACTCACATTTCTGGTGGCCATGATACTCTATTGCTGTACTAATGTGGTAGTGTCTAGCTGTTTCTACCACACTGGGCACAGCAGTAGAATAACTTTGGTCACCAGAAATATGAGTTTATTCCACGCCAGACCTGTGGTGGGTTGGACTAGACTGCATTAGTCTTCCTGTTCACTGGAGGGATGGAGATGGGGTGTTTCCAGAGCTGGAAGACGAATTCCTTGAATATGTTGTGCACTGGCACAGCCACCACTTCTTTAGGGGCATCAACAAATTGTAAGACCTCCAACATTTTATGCCTGGAATCCTGCTTTGTTAAGAGCTGGAAAGGCACTTACTCTGCTATTGCCTTTACAAACCCCACAAAGGTCAAGCCCTCTAGTGGGGACTTATGGGGGATAGGGTTTGGAAGGCAAGTCCTCAGAGTCCTCCGTTGAGGACAAGGACCCCTCCCCCTCCCAAGGATGGTAGGGGGCATCGTCCTCACTCTGTGCACCCGACAACACTTTGAGGCGGAGCCCCATGTGGGGTTTTGTGCCGAATGCCCAATGGCTTCCGTGGCACCAGGGGCACCGGTGTAGGTACCAAAGACTCTGGTAGGACCAGTGGGTGCATCAGCATGGAAGTCCCATAGGCATCGGGAGCACCAGGGGAATTGGTGGCTCTGAAGGCATCGACCCCAAATCTCCTGGGAGGGCTAGCACTGGTTGGGGTGCCTTGCGCGGCAATGGTGCCATTGACCCCAACGACCCTTCCTCATCAGAGGAGTCACTCACCGGGACAGCCATCTGTGGAGTCTGCATCGATCCTCCTTTCGATAATGAAGGGGCGCGGGGCAGACTGCGTTGGTAAGGTAACGCGTAGCAAGTCCAGCCGCTCCAACAAAGGCGCAAGCACCGATGGAGTCAACTCCTGTGGCGGTGGCGGGCAGGTGCATTATTTTTTTTTTTTTAAGGGATAGAAATAGACTCTGCTAGACTGCACAGTGGCTAAGGCCCGCCATGCGACAGGCAGACAGAGGAAAGAAGAAGAAAAGGAAAAGAAATAAAACTACCATAAGATAAAGGGAAGAAAACAGTTGCAGCTCCAGAAAAAATCACTTACAAAAACTATGAGGAGAGAGCAAAGTAGAATACAGTGAGACCCACTGCTCCCGTGACCACAGGCTCTGTGGAAAAAAGAGATTGTGTGTGATGACTACAGCTGCACATGCCCAATAGGACATGTTTGAACGTTCTAGATTCTTTGAAATCAAAGTTCCGTGCCAGGCTCCATCCAATGATGTCACCCATGTGTGAGGACTACCATCCTGCTTATCCTCGGAGGAAAGGTAAATGACTCTACTCCTCCTACTCTACATTGGGAGCCTTTGGGGTTTTTCAGAGTAGAGGTGGGGATTTTCACAAATATAATGTTAGGGACTGAGGGTGAGATTGGCTCTGCTGGGGCTGCAAATTATTTTAAGAGACTGAGGGGATGGATGCTTCTCAGCCACTATTTTTTTAAAATCCATTTTCAATAAGCTGGTAATCATCAAAGTTACCCAGATAACTTTAACTGAGTATATTCAGTGGGAAATGTATCTCACTGAACATATCAGCTAAAATTACCAGGTTAACTTTAACTGGCTAACTTGCCACTCACCGGCCTATTAAATATTGACTTCTTTATGTGTCCCTGCTAGGATGTTTAATATTTGTGGAAGTCAATAATCTCATTTTTAAAGGGAAATAAAATAGATTTTTGGCAGTCAAGTGCCTCACCTCTTTTATTATGGAGGTTTCTAGAATTAAAACTATCCAAGTACAGATTATGAGGAGGAGCAAAAGAGTGCATAAAGTAATCAGTCACCAATTTTAAATTTGGGAGGATGAAGGAGTTCAAGAAACTGCAGTTCATAATTCTGCTTCTCTGTCTTTTTAACGTGAAGTAGTTTTAAAGCTCCAAATCACATTTCATTTGTCTCAGCCTGCTTTCATAACCCTCTTCCCCCTCCTTTTACATTTGATTAGCAAGGATTTAAGTTGAAGCTTCAATGTAGTACTTCTTGCATCTCACATTTGTTTTAACAGCAAACTTTCTGGACACGCAGAAAGTAAATTTCATTACCTCTTTTGCATGATTGAATAGAATTGGTGGATGCCTGGAGATATATTTCCCACTTTAAACACAGGCAATACGGTTCTGTGGCAGAGAATTATAATAAAGAAAAGGGGAACATATGCTACTTGAAGGGAAAATAAATTGTGAAAGTGCATAGCAACCATATTTCCAGTATTCTAGTGCCAATGCTTGAGTGAATAATCAACTCTATTAATTATTTAGCAAAGATCAATAAAACTAGCAAGTCTTTGCTACCAGGTATCCCTGGAGTTATCATCAGACATCTACACAATAAACAGACATATTTCACACTGATTTTATTGTAAAAATCTAACATTTATATAGTGATTTTGGAAAGACACTGAAAGTGAAATCTAATGAAAATCTTACAGAAATGCAAAAAGGTCCTAGTATTTTTGGTAAAAAAACCAAAACAAAACCCAAAAAAACATATGCACGAATCAATAGAAATAATTCATTGCATATAAGAAAGGTGCAAATAAAAAACGAAGTATAATTACAGCACAATTGATTTAGTGGGGCACCATACAAACATAAATTGACAGCGCTATGGAAATTCAAGTGCATAAGCACTTCATAAATATATACCCAAGTGCCAACTTTATTATAGAAAAATCTCACGCAGTATAACATTGTTCTCATTAATACGTCACCAAAAAGATGGCCCAGCACTGGATGTGCTTCGACACATTCATGCCTGCTTCAGGGGTAAGTAGTAGAAAGTTGTAGCAAGTTTTCACCAAAAATGTACTTTTTGTAAATCTAAACTTCACTGGATTACCATGTCCATTTTATCAGCAAAGCTTTGGGATATCAAACATGCTAGTTACCGTATACAGAGGCTGTGATTGTAAGCTGAAGGAAAGGACCTTGCACATAGGCTACTCTAATTCCCTTGGGGAAAGCTGCTCTTGCAGATCTTAGTGACATCTACAAACTGACAAAGCTTTCGGATTGAGCTCTCTGCAATATGGCTCGTAAAAACGTTGAATACCACCACCCCCAGGGCCCTCTAAATTTAATTTCCTAGCACTGTTAGCAGCTAATGGCTCCTGCTCATCTGTAATATTTTTTTTCTCTGATTTCTATCTTTCCATACATGATTTTGCTTTTCTCTGGGTCACCAAACCTGAAATATCATTTTTATAACTTACAAATGATTTTAGTTTACAAACTCATGAACAATTATATTAAAAAAGCAACATTTGAAAAAAGATCACAGCATCAAATAAGAAAATTATACAGAAAGAATCAATCATACTATGTGCATGTATGTGATTAAAAAAACAACTCCACTCCCTTTAAACATTTGACTGTAATGTGAGAGGTTAGAAAGTCCATGCCCTTTAAAAATTCATAGTTAATTTGTTTGGTATCAATTTTTTTAGAACCCATATTTACTTTTCACCCCCAAGTCCTCTGTACCTATTCTGGATATTTTGTGGATGATCAATAACCAACCTGTACAGGTTCTGGAAGATCTATTGGAAAGTGCTTGTCAGAATGAACTCAATCTCTTCACGGGTGCAGGTGGGCAAAGTGATAAGGGGAAAGCCATGAGCAACCAGGCTGATGTAGATATGGTTTTCCTTGTATCTATTTGCTCCTTTATCTGAGCAGTAAAGTTCCTCATGTGAACAGAAGTGTTACAAGTATAAATCTTGAGATCTGTGGTTAGCAAAAAGGGCTGTGAAATTCTCAGGGGCTGCAGTAAGAAGGAAGTCCTCATATATGGTGGTAACATAGGGTGAAAAAATGTAGGGAATGCTGTCAGCCCCGGCGCCACCGGGTGTGCAAACCGTGCAATTGCACAGGGCGGCACACCCGGTGGGGCAGCATCAGGAGCAGGAATTGGCCCATGAGTCCACTGGTGAACCCATCTCACCGGTGGCCCGGAAGAGGAAGAGGCCCGTGAGGCTGCTGGTGAACCCCATCTCACCGTAAGCCAAGAAGAAGAAGAGGCCTGTGAGGCCGCTGGAAGACCCCCAACCCACCGGCAGCCGAAGAAAGAAGAAGGAGCCCGTTCTCCTATACCTTCTCAGTGCCTTCGGTCGCTGTCCAAAACACGTTCAGCTAGCATGTTTTCTTTGCTGATCTCACGATGTACGAGATCAGCATAGAGGAAGTGCTAGACTTGCACGACAGGCCAGCCCTCGAGGAGGAGCAGCAGTGTGGTATGTGGTATGTGTGTGTGTGAATGAATGAGAGCCTTTCTGGGGTGTGGGGGTGTGGTGTGGTGTGTATGAGTGAGGGTCTTACTGGGGTGTGGTGTGTATGAATGAGTCTTATTGGGGTATGGGGATGTGGTGTGTGTGATTGGGAGCCTGACTGGGGGGTGGGGGTGGGGTGTATGTGAATGGGAGCCTGACTGGAGGGTTGTGTGTAAGAACATAAGAACATGCCCTACTGGGTCAGACCAAGGGTCCATCAAGCCCAGCATCCTGTTTCTAACAGTGGCCAATCCAGGCCATAAGAACCTGGCAAGTACCGAAAAACTAAGTCTATGTGATTAGGAACCTGTCTCGGGTGTGTGTGAATAGGAACCTGTCTTGGGTGTGTGTGAATAGGAATCTGTCTTGGGTCTGTGTGTGTGTATTTCTGTGAGCGCATGAAAACCTGACTGGGATGTGTGTGTGTGTGTGTGTGTGTGTTGGGGGGGGAGGGGCGGGTAGGAACCTGTCTGGGGTGTGTGTGTGTGTGGGGGGGGAATCTGTCTGGGGGGGGTATGTGTGTGTTTGTTATATATGGGAACCTGTCTGCTGTGTGTGTGTGTGTACATATTGGAACCTATTTGGGGGTGTGTGTGAGTGTGTGTGTGAATGAGAACCTGTCTGGGGTGTGGGTGTGTGTGTGTACATATTGGAAACTATTTGGGGTTGGGGTGTGAGTGTGCGTGTATGGGAACCTGTCTGGGAGTGTGTGTGTGTGTGAATGAGAACCTGTCTGGGATGTGCATGTGGGGGGGGGGGTATGTGTGTGTGTGTGTGTGTGTGTGTATGGGAACCTGTCTGGTGTGTGTGTGTGTATGTATATGTATTGGAACCTATTTGGGGGTGTATGTGAGTGCTTGTGTATGGGAACCTGTCTGGGGCTGTTTGTGAGTGTGAATGGACTCCTGCCTGTGTGTGTGTGTGTGTGTGTGTGTGTGTGTAAATGGGAACCTGTCTGGGGTTGTTTGTGTGTGTGAATGGACTCCTGCCTGGGTGAGTGTGTGTGTGTGTGAAGAAAATTGTGCTGCCTCACTAATCCATGCCTTACTCAGGATGACTGGAACTAAAAGATTTTCAGGTATGGAGAGCTGTGAATTTTCCATCCTTATTAGTTTTATTTATTGGATGTCTGTGTCTGCCATTTTGAAATAATTTATTGTGTTTTGGGAAATTTTTAAAATTTTGTATGAGCTCTTAATTATTGTATGTTATGTATTGATCATTATACAAAGAATATTTCCAAGTATGGTTTTACTAATATGATTGATTTATATTCCTTGATTTTATTGTTTGATGAATGATTTATGAGCACTGGTGATGTTTCTGTTTCTACATTACTGCACTGCATACAGAGTCTGGCTTGTTTCGGTTTGCGATTTCTGGTTTGGTTTCTGTTTATAGTTTATAGTCTCTTTATTCTGAATTTGGTGAGAGTGAGTCTGTGTTCTGCATGTTTAATTTAGGTGGGGTATTCTCTGTTAAAAAAAAAAAAGAGGAGGGGGCAGCACAGTGATTGTCTGCACAGGGCAGCAAAAATGCTAGCACCGGCCCTGAATGCTGTTTCCTTCTTGAGGAGCAGAGTGTACGACAGAATATAGTGATAATTGAGCATGCTGAATACCACCCCCCAGTTCCCTGTTTCAGTTCAGGAGTGGAATCTGCAACAAGCATTAGATATTTACGTGGCAGGTCTGGGGCATATCTGCATACATTTGCATCATTTTGCACATTAAGGGGTAGATTTTAAAAGCCCTGCGCTCATAAATCCTGCCAGATTTAAGCGCACAGGGCACTTGTGCGCCGGTGCGCCTATTTTGCATAGGCCACCGGTGCGTGCAAAGCCCCGGGACGCGGGTAAGTCCCAGGGCTTTGCTTGGGGGCATGTCGGGGGGGCGTGTCGGGGGCGGCACGGCGTTCGGGGGCGTGTCCGGGGCAGGGAGCCGGCGATGTGCGCCAGGTTACGCCTGCCAGAGGCCTCAGAGGGAACGGAGGATTTTAAAAGATACGCGCGGCTATGCACGTATCTTTTAAAATCCGGCGTACTTTTGTTTGCGCCGGTTGCGCGAGCAAAAGTACATAAGAACATAAGAAAATGCCATACTGGGTCAGACCAAGGGTCCATCAAGCCCAGCATCCTGTTTCCAACAGTGGCCAATCCAGGCCATAAGAACCTGGCAAGTACCCAAAAACTAAGTCCATTCCATGTAACCATTGCTAATGGCAGTGGCTATTCTCTAAGTGAACTTAATAGCAGGTAATGGACTTCTCCTCCAAGAACTTATCCAATCCTTTTTTAAACACAGCTATACTAACTGCACTAACCACATTCTCTGGCAACAAATTCCAGAGTTTAATTGTGCGTTGAGTAAAAAAGAACTTTCTCCGATTAGTTTTAAATGTGCCACATGCTAACTTCATGGAGTGCCCCCTAGTCTTTCTATTATCCGAAAGAGTAAATAACCGATTCACATCTACCCGTTCTAGACCTCTCATGATTTTAAACACCTCTATCATATCCCCCCTCAGTCGTCTCTTCTCCAAGCTGAAAAGTCCTAAACTTTTTAGTCTTTCTTCATAGGGGAGTTGTTCCATTCCCCTTATCATTTTGGTAGCCCTTCTCTGTACCTTCTCCATCGCAATTATATCTTTTTTGAGATGCGGTGACCAGAATTGTACACAGTATTCAAGGTGCGGTCTCACCATGGAGCGATACAGAGGCATTATGACATTTTCCGTTTTATTCACCATTCCTTTTCTAATAATTCCCAACATTCTGTTTGCTTTTTTGACTGCCGCAGCACACTGCACCGACGATTTCAGTGTGTTATCCACTATGACACCTAGATCTCTTTCTTGGGTTGTAGCACCTAATATGGAACCCAACATTGTGTAATTATAGCACGGGTTATTTTTCCCTATATGCATCACCTTGCACTTATCCACATTAAATTTCATCTGCCATTTGGATGCCCAATTTTCCAGTCTCACAAGGTCTTCCTGCAATTTATCACATTCTGCTTGTGATTTAACTACTCTGAATAATTTTGTGTCATCTGCAAATTTGATTATCTCACTCGTCGTATTTCTTTCCAAATCATTTATAAATATATTGAACAGTAAGGGTCCCAATACAGATCCCCGAGGCACTCCACTGTCCACTCCCTTCCACTGAGAAAATTGCCCATTTAATCCTACTCTCTGTTTCCTGTCTTTTAGCCAGTTTGCAATCCACGAAAGGACATCGCCACCTATCCCATGACTTTTTACTTTTCCTAGAAGCCTCTCATGAGGAACTTTGTCAAACGCCTTCTGAAAATCCAAGTATAATATATCTACCGGTTCACCCTTATCCACATGTTTATTAACTCCTTTAAAAAAGTGGAGCAGATTTGTGAGGCAAGACTTGCCCTGGGTAAAGCCATGCTGACTTTGTTCCATTAAACCATGTCTTTCTATATGTTCTGTGATTTTGATGTTTAGAACACTTTCCATTATTTTTCCTGGCACTGAAGTCAGGCTAACCGGTCTGTAGTTTCCCAGATCGCCCCTTGAGCCCTTTTTAAATCAGTACGCGCGTGCGTACTTTTTAAAAATCTGTCCCTAAATATTTTACATTTTATTTTACATTATAAAAATGAAGTAATAACACAACATTATTTGTGCATCTGTACAATTTATGTGGATCTTTTTGGAAATCTTGGGGTAGGGAAAAATAAATGTATTGATTTAACTTTATTACCTTTCCTGCATGCTCAAGGCAATGTATACAATAAGAGGTGAATGTTAAAAGCCGGGTGTGCACCGAAATCGGGAGATGTGAGCACATGTTAGACATGCTCGTCCACCCGATTTTAAAAGCTGCTTACATGCACGCACATCTCCCGATACACGGATATCTCACTTGGAACAAAAAAAGGGGCCTGGTGTGGGTCTGGCATGGGCGCTTTGGGGTGAGGCCAAAAGATGTGCACGCAGGTTCCTACACGCCTGGGTGTGCGTCCAGGTGCAATGCCACTTAAATTTACTTGTGCTAAGTAGGAGGTGTAAATAAAAAAATATATAAACAGGCATCTGTGAGGGGTTTAAGGGTAACTGGGGGGGGGGGGGGTGCAGGCTAAGCAACCAGATGGGCTTCAAGGACCAGCTTCTGGACTGGGCGAACTGGTGAAACTGGCCATGGCGTAGACGCGTGCCTGTTATAAAATTCCCCCACTTGTACGGTTGGCTGTGCACGCCAACATGCCTAGGCTACTTTATAACATGCACGTATGTGAGAAAATTGCCAAGTCTCTGTGTGCACGCCAACACGGACGTGTACATGTGTGCCCATTTGAAAGTTACCGTCCCTAAGAAGAATTACATCAAAATTACAAAAAGCAGAAATACAAAATTAACAGGCATACAATATATATATATATATATATATATATATATATATATATATATATATATATATTATCATACAACTTACACTACATAAAATTCTCCTATTGGAGTTATAACCCATATCAAACAATTATTAAGCAATGCAAATTAAACAAAACTCTACCTAAGCCAGAGTAAGCCGGAAGCAAAATTATCCCAAGCAACCCACCCCAGCCCAACCTCTGAAATATCAAATAATCTCAGTATACAGAAGAAACTGTAGACACCTTACTCTCCAATAACCAAAATTTGAGTGAAAATGTATTAAACTAGAAATACCAAACAGCATAGTAAAAGTTCTGTGAAAAGGCTTCATGAACAAATGAGTCTTTAATAAGCACCTAAACCTGAACTTCCAAAGGACCGGCACAGCACAATAAAAGGCTCGTTTTTGGCTCCCCACCCATCAGCAGGACCTAACCAAGAGGATACAAAGCAACACATTAGTACAGGACTGCAAGTCACATCCAGGAACAGATCGTTTGATCTTCCTGGATAAATAATATGGACCTACTCTTGCAAGGCTGTAAAAGTTAAAAAGATGACCTTAAATTGTGACCTAAATAAAACTGGCAGCCAATGTAAATCTGAAAGGATTAGAGTGATAACAGTCTCTCACACTACTGCTTGAAACCATCCTTTCGGCTGTGTTTTGTACCAACAGTATTGTTATGCATGATTTTCAAGGGCAAACCCAGAAAAAAAAAAGTTACAATAATCAATAGCTGACATCACTAAAATATGTAAGACAGACTTAAGTTAGGTGTTGGACATAAAATGCTTCGGGCATGTAACACTCAAAGCAGAACTAAGCTTTTGACAAATCAATGAAATATATTTTTTAAGATCTTGTATTGGCGATGTTAGTAAAGTCATTGTTTTAATGCTGAATTGTTTGATTTGTGATGTATGATTTTTATTGTGTATTTATGATGTTTAATATTTATATTTTATGGAAGTTGTTCTATGTTTTTAACTTTGTATGTTTTTAACTTTGTAATCTACTTAGAACAGCTATAGTTGTATAGCGCTGAATATTACATTTTTAAATAAGTAAATAAAGTTCCAGCAGAGAATTCAAGATCGCTTCTAAGTTATTAACGTAAGGTTTAACATTAAGGACTTCCCCAGCCTAAACTGGGGAATTGCCATAGTTACTTCTGACTGATTAAAGAAAAGAATTTTTGTCTTAGAGGTATTAAGAATTAACCCGTTAGTTCTTATCCAGTTTGAAATGACACTAAGGCAGTCGTTTATTTTAAAAATGAAGTTTTCCACAGAATGATCAAAAGAATAATAACTTTGCAGATCAGCTGCATAGCAGTGAAAATTAAGACCAGATGGTCTAATGATACACTAAAGGGGGCATAGGTAAACATAAAATAGCATGAGTGAAAGATAGTCCATTGTGACCCCACGTTCTAAATAACTTACAGAAAAAGAGTTCCCCTTCCAGACCACAAAATAGGTTCTATTGACAAAAGACTCAGATCAGCATAAGAAATCTAATTCTAAAAAGCAGAGATAAAAAAAGCAAAAATGGATTTTATCTCTAAACAATTAAACTAGGCAGAACGAAAATCATCTAAAGTGATTATTTCAGGTTATCAAACAGTTTATTGATGTAGGTTAAGGCAGATATTTTTGCCTCTTCTTTTATAGGAAACGTAAGATTCAGCAAGAGTTGGAACCTGTTTCGCCGCTAGTCAATGATACAACTTCATTAGTTAATGAGAACAGTGTTACCAAAGATAGCAGAACTGTGGTTAGGTTAAGTCAGCTTAAGACCTTTATCAAAATTTCTATAGTAGGCATCGAAAACATCTTTGCTGCCATGAGGGCAGCCACTTCTGATTTAGATCCCCTTCTATCTAAATTTGTCAAGAAAACTGAGTTAGGCTTATCTACGTTTTTAACGGTTGTGGTTAATAAGAGTATGGATCTCGGCCTATTGGCATCAGATTTGAAACCTACGATCATTCATCCTCAGATGAACACAAATACATTTGACCCAACCAATACTAACAATTTTAGACCAGTTTCTCTAATCTTCCATTTATTTCAAAGGTTACTGGAAAAGTGTTAGCTTATCAACTGTCTTGAGTTTATTGAAGATACTAATCTGCTGCATCTGAGGCAGTCAGGATTTGGGCCTGGTGATTGTACAGAATCTTCATTAGTGGTGGCACCTCTTAATGAAATTAAGATGAAAACAAATGGAAGTAAGGCTGCACTTCTTATCTCAATAGATATGAGTGCAGCATTTGAGGTAATTAATTATCAGCTTTTACTTAAAAGGTTGTCTGAAATTAGATTGCATTTAATTGGTATAAGTAATACTTGTCAAACTGGACATCTCAAGTTAATTGGAACTCAGAGGTATCCGAAATTAAAGTTCTATCTAGGGGTGTCCCTCAGGGATCCTTATTGACTCTGATTCTTTTAAATATTTTCAGGGATCCTTTAGCAACTATTATACAGGGTCTGGGTTTCAGTTGCTACATTTATGCAGACGTATATACAGGTTGTCTAAGTTCACAGGAAATTTTGCTGAGGATTAATTACTGTTTAGAGCAGATAACCATATGGTTTGCAGAGCACAAAGGTTAACATGCAAAATTCTGAGGTGTTATGAATTTGTAGGAGAAATAATTCTCATAAGATTTCTCCTACAAAGGCAGGTGTTGAAATCCCTATAAAGGACGTGATCAAAATCTCAAGTGTTAAACTTGACAGTGAGTCTTCCATATCTGACCGCATTTCAGCCATTGTCCCTTACTCTTTTTACTAGTTAAGCTATATCAGAAGGCTCTGACGATTCTTAAAGAGATATAATTTACAAATCATTACTCATGTTCTTATTCTCCCGACCAGCTCTTGGGCATGGGAGCAAACAGGGAGAGTCATGGACCATGCAAGGCCCCATGACCTCCCAGGGTTTCCGCACGGGGGGGGGGGGGGCACGGACCGTCTGTTGCGCCGGAGGAGGACCCCTGGGCTGAGGTGGGGTTGACGCTACCTGTAGGAGGGATCCTACGGGTCCCTACCGTCGGCAGGCAGAGAGGGCTGATGAACGAAGGCCAGCTGGCGCTTCACCAATACCAGCCCTCGTTCCCCGCAGGTTGAGCCCTTGGGTGCCAGGGCCGGCTGGACTTAGGTGGCCTCCGTCAGTGGTTGTCGATGGGTGGATCGAGGTCAGCCCAGAGGCAGCAACCAGTGTAGGTATCAGTCTGTACTAGACGAGGGGGAGTCCCGGAGACCCGGGCGCCAATAGGAACACAGTCTGACAGAGGGTGCCTGAGCAAGAGCAGGCCGAAGCCTGAATGAACCACGTCCAGGACAAAAGCTGAAGAGGCGTCTTTAAGCAAGCTGGGATCAGGGCTGGTGGCATTCTGGAAGCAGTGGCAAGCAAGGCTGAGGTCTAGACGAGGAGAGAGTCAAAGGATGGTCAGACGAAGCAGAAGTCCAGGGCTGGAGAGAAGCAATGGCGTGGTCAGGCGATGCAGAAGTCTGGGGCTGGAGAGAGGCAACAGAGTAGTCAGGCAATGCAGAGCTCCGGGATTTGAGAGAGGCAACGGAGTAGTCAGGCGATGCAGAGGTCTGGGGCTGGACAGAGGCAACGGAGTAGTCAGGCAATGCAGAGGTCAAACCAGGTTAGCAATCTAAAGGAGAGACGAAGGAACAGGAACTCAGGAACAAGGAAACGGGAACGAAGTCAATCAGGATCAGGAACGAGGAACAGAAGAAGCAACGAGCACTCGACTAGCGAGGGGACCTGTTACAAAGGCAATTTGAGAGAGCGGAGCCTGGCCTTATACACCGGAGCTTAGCCAACGTCATCATCCGGGGCCGCAGCCAGGTTCCCGCCATGGGCCCTATTAAAGGATCAGCTGTGTGCGAGCACACGCCTAGGGAGGGGCGCGGCATTGGTCGGGACGCAGAGCATCAGGAACTGTAGCAGAGACGGAGGCCCCAGGGGTGGCCCGAGGACGAAGCCAACGACCAACAGCCGCCAGAGACGAGGGACCATGTGCTAGATCACTTTGAGAGAGGTGAGGGGGCCGAGCCGTGGTTTTGCCGTGGCCAGCACGCATAACACCGTCTTCTCAAGGCCCTTAGGGTTTTTCTTCACTTTGAGGCTCTTCTGCATACCAGTCAGTCACTCCCAAAAAATTACTCTTCACTCCAAAGCTGTTATTCAAAATAAAAATCTTTGCTGAAACTGGTGGCAGGAAAAATACAAAGTCTAATATAATATACCAGATGGTACATTCTAGCAACAAAGCATAAAAACTAAACACAATCTCTACCAAACTGGCCATCTCCTAGGACAGGTATTCTTCCACCTGGGCCCTCCTCGTACCTTCTAGGTAGATGAATCTTCTTCTCTTCTCTGTTCTTCTCTCTTTGGTTCCTCTGTAGAGCCTTTTAAATGAATTGCTTGATCAGTCTAACTCTGAATTTTCTCAGTCAGACCATTCTCTATTAAAACTCCTTGATACTCTCTTCCATGACTCTGCAGAATTCTCTTCTCTTTGGGTCTCCTCAGAATCTGATATTTTTTCAGTAACACTTCTTCCAGTATTTTGGACTCCCCAGCCCTTCCCTGTAAAGGGATAAGACCGCACCATCCACAAGGACAGCCCACCTGCTCCATCAGCCTTGTGCGAAGGCTAAGTCTAGACTCCCAGACTCTCTAACTACATCATATGGGTGCAGCCTTTTTATACACACTCACAACCCTTCCTAAAGGTGAAATAGTACACTACATTAACACCTCATTTCAATGACCTCACATATAGGGGCAGGGTCTAGATGGAGACCTTTGACACACATTGCTGGCAAGCAGATCTGCTAAGGCCAAGAATGCTATACCATTTATGGGTAATCACGTCTAGTAAAAGGCAAAATTGGATACCTTAGCATATTGGTTTTCCATTCACTTTAATGAGAAAACTACAAATAATTCAAAATAAAGTGGCTAAGATTATTTTTGGTTTAAAAATATATGACCATATTACTCCTTCTTTGAGAGAACTTCATTGGCTACAAGATTTGTACAGGGTCAGTTTTAAGATATTTTGCTTAGTTTTTAAGGCCTTGCACACAAAATTGTCCTACGTATTTATTTGTTTAAAAAATTTGTAGTACCCTAATCCAAAAATCTTAGTAGATAACAATAAACACATATAATAAAATTAGCAAAATACCAACAATGAACACAATATCTAAAAGCACAGAACACAAACAAATTAAATATTTGAATGTTTGAGATAATCAGCTTTCAACTATCAAGGGCCTTCTCTCTGGAAATTCCCATGGGGTCTTGAGACTCACATGGAACTAGATTACCTTAGATTTCATAATGCATTAAAGGCAGTGTTTTTAGTCAGGCCTTCAGCTGAAGCTTGTAATTAGGATGGGAAGCTGGCTTTTATTATTGTCTATTGATTGTTTATCTTACTGTCTAAATTGTATTCTGTTTTAATTTTATATTGTCTGATTGGTTTTGTTTTTGTGTTTTTATGCTGTCTACTTTGATTATTATATTGAAGATGTATTGATATTTATATTATGCTACACAAAATTAATAAACTATCTAAACTCTGAGATCTTTGAGTCACTTTAAAAGGATCACATGCTCAACCATGTTGAAAGCAGCTATTAAGATCTAACAAGATCAGGAAGAACTGTTTCCATGAATCCAAGCCCCTTTTCAGATCATCTTCCATAGAGACCAGAATGGACTCTGAGATATAACCCTTACAAAAAGCCAGATTGATAATGTCTAAAAAGTAATGTATTTCAGAAAAGAAACTAATTGTACCAACATGGGATCATTCAGTTAGTTTAGAAAGAAAGGAAAGATTTGAAACTAGTCACTAGTTGCTAATGCAATTAACATTCTGAGACAGTTTCTTTAGCTGCGATTTTACCACTCTGTGTTTCAGTGAATCATGGGTGGAAGCTTCACAACAGGGCAGATTGATTATATCTAAGAGGACTCCATCCAATATCGCCATCCAATGGCCTTAAAGAAAACTGATGGACTTGAGTCCAGTACATATGTAGAAGCTTGTGCTTTACCAGGTAGCATTAGGACTTCCTTGTTACTAACTGGATGAAATTCCAACCAAGACCCCTAGGTGTTCTAGAGTTTGCACTCGTTGGAAGCCTAGCACAGGAGATAAATGGATTGTGCCTGACATAGGGCCTTATTTACTAAGTTGTTTTCCCAGAGACACAAAAAGGGAGAAAAGCCTTAATAAATTTGGCCCATAGTCTGTAAATATTATTGTTCAAAAAAAATTAGCAAAATCTTCACATTTTAAAAAGAATAAGAACATAAGATATGCCATAGTGGGTCAGAACAAGGGTCCATCAAACCCAGTGTCCTGCTCCAACAGTGGTGAATCCAAGTCACAAGTACCTGGTAAGTGCCCAAGCATTGATTTGTTTTAAATGTGCTACTTGCTAACTTCATGGAGTGCCCCCTAGTCCTTGTATTATCTGAAAGAGTAAATAACCGTTTCACATTTACCCATTTAAGTCCTTTCATGATTTTGTAGACCTCTATCATTTCCCCCACAGCCATCTCTTCTCCAAGCTGAAAAGCCCTAACTCTTTAACCTTTCCTCATAGGGGAGCTGTTCTGTGCCCTTTATCATTTTGGTTGTCGTTCTCTGTACTTTCCTCAGTGCAAATATATCTTTTTTGAGATGCAACGACCAGAACTGCACACAGTATTAAATATGCGGTCTCACCATGGAGTGATACAGAGGCATTATGACATCTTCTGTTTTATTTGCCATTCCATTCCTAATAATTCCTTACATTCTGTTTGCTGTTTTGACTGCCATAGCACACTGAGCTGACAATTTCAATGTAATATCAAATATGACACCCAGATCTTTTTCCTGGGTGGTAACTCCTAAAATGCAACCCGACATCATGTGGCTACAGCATGGGTTATTTTTCCTTATATGCATCACCTTGCATTTGCCCACATTATATTTCATCTGCCATATGGACACCCAATCTGCCAGGCTTGCAAGGTCCTCCTGCAATTTATCACAATCCATTTGTGATTTAACTGCTCTGAATAATTTGGTGTCATCTGCAAATTTAATCACCTCACTCATTGTATTCCTTTCTAAATCATGTATAAATATATTAAAAAGCACTGGTCTAATTACATATCCCTGAGGCACTCTACTGTTTACCTTTTTCCACTGTGAAAACTGACCATTTAATCCTACTCTCTGTTTCCTGTCTTTTAACCAGTTTACAATCCACAAAGGACATCTCCTCCTATCCCATGACATTTTAGTTTTCTTAGAATCCTCTCGTGAGGGACTTTGTCAAATGCCTTCTGAAAATCCAAATACACCACATCTACCAGTTCACCTTTATCCACATGTTTATTAACCCTTTCAAAAAATGGAACATATTTGTGAGGCAAGACTTCCCTTGAGTAATTCCATGCTGACTGTGTCCCATTAAATGATGTCTATCTGTAATGTTCTGTGATTTTATTCTTTATAACAGTTTCCACGATTTTTCCCCAGTACTGAAGTCACAAACGGTAAGTAGCAGGCAACACCATATCCTTGACTACAGAAAAGAGCTGACTGGTTCCATTATTGGCACAGTTTGGGAGAACAAGAGGAGAGATCAGCAGAGGGAGCGTATCTGTCTGTTTCATCTAGATCCTCCTGCCTTTCTAGTGGTTCCCTAAGATTCCTGTCACTTATATGACTTACTTATCTATCTGTATGATCACAAATCAATAGTTGATCAGGATGATTAAAATAAAGAGCCACCTATCAATGTTTATCCATCTATTCTAAGGAAAACATCTAAAGAGGAAAACCTTCAAACAACTCCATGCGATTCTAGATATGCACGTATATGGCCGCATAGAGATCTACTACAGTATTTTATAACCTATGCAGATCAGGTACAAGCAGTTATAAAACACATGTATGCCTACCCCCTCAACACACACGTGTATGTTTGGTTACGTACAAAAACCTGCAAAGCATTGAAAATGTATTTGTTTTCTACCTATTTTACACACAAAAAAATATAATTTGCTGGCATAAAACTGTATGCAGAAGTCGGTATATTTTAAAACATGCATGTGTAATTGAAATCACTAGTTTGCTGATACCTCTACCAGTTCACCCAGTTTTTCTCTAGTTCATCAATACCTTTTTAGTTTTTCATCCTGAACTTCTGCCAGTTCACCCACATCTCCCTCCCAACCAATAGCAGACAACAGATGAGTCCGATATCAATTTGAAACATAATTAGCAAGTTTAAAATTATGCAAATAAGCTGCCTAATATATTCACATATGTCTTTTATAAAATAGCAATTTATGCCCATTCCTCTTGGCCCCATCTTGGAACGCCCCAGACCGCCCCTTTTTTCATGCAGATAAATGGTGCACGAAACAGAAAATGCGCAAGCAATTTTGATGTTTATAAAATAGCATGCATGCAAGTGCAAGCTACTTATGCACCTATATGCTCATTTTACATACTTCAACTCCTTTGAAAATTAACTCATAAGTGTTTATTAGGACCATAAGTCATGTAAATATATTGCTGAGATTCATAATGTAGTTAAATGTTTTTTTCACAATTCAATATTAATTGGCAGCAAGGTTAACAGTCTCAGCAGAGAGATGAAAGACTGCACAAGTGGAATAACCTTCTCACTCCTAGAGATAGTCCCTCCATAGCAGGGCTGAAGCATGTTGGCAGAGCTAAGTGGGGAAACTGGCAAGGCTGCTGCCTACATGTTTTGTAGATAATATGAGGGCTTTGTTTTCAGTGCTGTGAATCTGGCACCTTTCACAAACAATAAATTCACTTTACAAATTAACACTTTTTTTTTTTACTGCTCAGAATATTTTATAAACATTACTAGCCAAACTTTTGCCTGGATAAGAGTGCCTGGCACAATAAAATAGTACATGGGCAATTCATTTACTTAATCGTCATCTCTTTAAAAATTGTATCTGTAATACATTAAGGGGTGGATTTTCAGAGCCATGCTCGCCTAAATCCGCCCAAAACCGGGCGGATTTAGGCAAGAAGGGCCCTGCGCGCTGGTGAGCCTATTTTACATAGGCCTACCGGCGCGCGCAGAGCCCCGGGACTCGCGTAAGTCCCGGGGTTCTCTGAGGGGGGCGTGTCGGGGGGCGGGCCCGGTCGTTGCGGCGTTTTGGGGGCGTGTCGGCAGCGTTTTGGGGGCGGGTACGGGGGCGTGGCTATGGGCCGGGGCGGTCTGGTGGCGTGGCCGCGCCCTCTGTACCCGCCCCCAGGTCACGGCCCGGCGCGCAGGAGGCCCGCTCGCGCACGGGGATTTACTTCTCCCTCCGGGAGGCGTAAATCCCCGGAGAAAGGTAAGGGGGGGTGTAGACAGGGCCGGGCGGGTGGGTTAGGTAGAGGAAGGGAGGGGAAGGTGAGGGGAGGGCGTTAGAGGATTCCCTCCAAGGCCGCTCCGATTTCGGAGCGGCCTTGGAGGGAACGGGGGTAGGCTGCGCGGCTCGGTGCGCGCCGGCTATACAAAATCGATAGCCTTGCGCGCGCCGATCCAGGTTTTTAGCAGATACGCACGGCTCCGCGCGTATCTACTAAAATCCAGCGTACTTTTGTTTGCGCCTGGAGCGCAAACAAAAGTAGGCCTATTCGCGGAGTCTGAAAATCCGCCCCTAAGGTAAAAACAGTTTTTTTTTAATTTTTCCTGAAAATTGA
Source organism: Rhinatrema bivittatum (assembly GCF_901001135.1). Taxonomy (NCBI): domain Eukaryota; kingdom Metazoa; phylum Chordata; class Amphibia; order Gymnophiona; family Rhinatrematidae; genus Rhinatrema; species Rhinatrema bivittatum. The sequence continues at coordinate 141,128,725 of NC_042616.1, forward strand.
TCAGTGTTTAATACAATAAAAAGGGAGAAAGCCTCAGATTTTATGGGTAAGTATTAGGGTTTAATGCTGTTTGATAATTTTTGATTATACTTTCGAGCAGGTTTAGGTTCTCTTGATATTGTGTTAGATCTTCAGGTTTGCTCTCTTTATGTTATGCTCCGCAGCCACAGACGGCTGCGGCCTCCATTGCTCACCTCCCTTTTCACAACTTTGGCTCCGTTGGGCGAACTCACGGCTTCGGCCATCTACCACTGGCCTTCTGGCCTCCGTTCCCGGGCCTATCCGAGCAGCATGGAGGCTCCCGACGGCCATCTTACCTGTGGGGTTCCTTAGTAGAGATGTGAATCGTGTGCCAGATCGTCTTAACGATCAGGTTCGGCTGGGGGGGGGGGGGGGGGAAATCTGATCATTAAGATATGTGAATTGGAATCGTTTCCGATTCCAATTCACATCGCTAATTTTTTTTTTAGGGAGGCCCGCGCCGCTAAAAAAAAAACCCACCCGACCCTTTAAATCGACCCCCTTAGCCTCCCCCACCCTCCCGACCCCCCCAAAACCTTTTAAAATTACCTGGTGGTCCAGGGGGGCCTCGGGGAGCGATTTCACGTTCCCAGGCATCAGCTGCACTAAAATAAAATGGCGCCGATGCCCCTTTGCCCTTACCATGTGACAGGGTATCCGTGCCATTGGCCGGCCCCTGTCACATGGTAGGAGCACTGGATGGCCGGTGCCATCTTTAAAGATGGCGCCGGCCATCTTTACTCATCAGCCCCATTATACTATACTCTATAATAGGGGCTGATGAGTAAAGATGGCCGGCGCCATCTTTAAAGATGGCGCCGGCCAGTGCTCCTACCATGTGACAGGGGCCGGCCAATGGCACGGATACCCTGTCACATGGTAAGGGCAAAGGGGCATCGGCGCCATTTTTTTTTAGCGCAGCTGATGCCTAGGAACGGGAAATCGCTCCCCGAGGCCCCCCTGGACCACCAGGTAATTTTAAAAGGTTTTGGGGGGGTGGGGGGGGTGGGGGAGGCTAAGGGGGGTCGATTTAAAGGGTCGGGTGGGTTTTTTTTTTATTGGGCCATCAGCGCCATTTTAATTAGTGGCAGCCAAAATGGCGCCGATGGCCTGAGAGCGGGAGATTGCGCTGGGACCCCCCCCCATTGGACCACCAGGTAATTTAACATTTTGGGGGGGTTCGGGAGGGTGGGGGAGGGTAAGGAATAGGTTTTAAAGGGTCGGGGTGGGTTTAGGGGTTGTTTTGGTGTGCCAGTTTTCCTGCCCTCCCCCAAATAATTCCCATGCCCTATTTAACGATTTAGGATGATTTATGACGATAAATCGGGGGCATTAGTATTGTATCGTGCACTCTGACGATTTTAAAATTATCTGATGATAATTTTAATCATTCAAAAACGATTCACATCCCTATTCCTTAGGCGCGTGCGCGTGCTTCCTGACCAGCTTTAACCACGTCATGGTGGGAACCTCGGGGGCGTCCCTACCAGATGATGTCACTCTGCTCTAATATTTAAACCGGCCTGCCCAGATAGCCGGCAACTTGGCAACAAGTTCACTTGCTGTTCTTCCAGCTTCTACTCAGCTTGTTCCGGGTTTGCTTCCGTGGTGTGAGACTACTGGGTACCCACTCCTCGGTGGCCCCCCTCGTCTCTTGGCTATCCGCTCCTCGGAGGGCCTCTCACCCGGACTCCAGCCTGCCTTTCACCAAAAGGTCTTCCTCTGGACTTCTGCTTACTTCCTGTCGCTGTGAGTACCATTTCTGGATCACTGTTCTGATTGCTACATCGGAATCCTCACCGGTGTACCCCGCCCTGCGGACCATTGCCATGAGAGCTCACTTCTGGGTTCCCCCCCTGCTCTGCGGACCTAGCCATGTTATCATCTGAGGAACCCTTGCCGGTGTACCCCGCTCCGTGGATCACTACCGTGTTCTCCCACCAAGGAACTTCCCTGCATTTCTCCATACTGATTCAGTGTGTTACGGTGACTGTATTTCCCGGCACCCCTGCTCCTTGGGAGGTGCTGCTTCCTCCTTGTTATAGTTAGCGAGGTGTGGGTGGACCCTTGAACATTGTGGCAGCTGACCACGCCCACGGGGGAAGTCCTGTGAGGGGCCACAGGTCAGGCTCAGCTCTAGACACACAAACACAGATAGTTCTTTATTTAGACAGTTTGAGAAGCCACCAGAGGTGGCAGTAGTGAGTAGAAGATGTAGCCCGGCTGGGCTAGTATTCCCCAGGATGCTGGAACAGCGGTTCTTCCAGTAGCAGTGCTGTAGTGGAGAGAACTGAGAAAATGAGTACAATAGAACATTCACAGAGTCCCAAATATGGAGAAGCCCCGAGATAGGGAGAGCTGGCCCTCGAGGAGCGAGTACCAAATCCCTGGAGGTAGACAGACTTGTTGGCAAAGTACTCACACAGCGGTTCCACGTAGGAGATGGCACTGGCGCTGGAACGGAGGCAGGCCCTCGAGGAGCAAGTACCTGGTTCCAGGGAGACAGCTCTGAGGAGTGGATGGTAGTAATACTCACTGATGATATCTGTAGTGAATTCTTCCAAGTAGAAGAGGAGATAGATGCAGGCAGCGAGTCAGGGAACATGGGCCCTCAAGGAGCGGGTACCAGTTACCTGATAGCGACCTGAAAGAAGCAGAAGAGGCCCCCAAGGAGCGGGTACCCCATTAGCAGAAAGAGTCCAATGGAAGTTGGAGAGGCAGAGTAGCTGGGTACGGAGAGCGAATCCCATCCGTAAGAATCCCCTTGCTAACTCAACGGCTAGCAATAAACCGTAGGCTTAAATATCCAGGCAGCGTGACGTCATCACAGGGGACGCCCCTGAGGAACTCGCCAATGAGGAAATAAGAATGAGGGCTGTGCGGCACGCGCGCCCTAAGATACCTCAAGAGCATGGCGGGAGGCAGCGCCGAAGCCGGTCCGGGGACGCCGGAGAGGACGGCAAGTGGACACTGCAGCAGCCAGGTATCCATGAAGAGCAGGAGGAGTTGCAAAAAAGGAAAGGTAGGCAGAGTGAAGCCGTCGAGAGTGACGGTCGCAACACTCCTTTGATTCTTGCCTCAAGCAAGACTGACATCAGCATTGTGCTGCCGTTCTGTTACCCACCTCCAGGGGTCACCCTCTACGTCTCCATCTCTATGTCTGCTGTATCCCCATCCCACAGCCGAGGCTCCGCCTCCCGACGGTGAGACCCAGCAGGGCTCCTCCCCCTGGGTGGTTCCACCTCTCACCTTGGCCAAAGGGTCCACTCACTTACTTATCCTAACACTTTAAACACTTTATAGAGTTTCTGGAAGTGTTCAGTTCACATTTTAACATTCTGGATTGCTAAATGAGGTTTGGAGTTTAAGACCCTTCCAAATGTCCCAGAAGGATTTGTTATCTATGGCTTTCTCAATTTCATAGGATCGTTTATCAAAATGAGTTATGGCATTAACGTGCGCAAAAAGTAAAGTAGCACAAATGCACATTTTTGAGAGGTTGGGATTGGGTGGGTTTTACTTAAATTAGGGGCCATACCGCACGGTTTTAACCTCACCTTTTTCCCTAGCGTTAAGCTGTGCGATATGTCCAAAATGGCCATAACGCAATTCATGATAAATTTTTGGAATTGCATTTTGGCAATTTCTGGGCTTGGGGAGGGAGAGGAGGAAGAAGAAGTGTGGGGGGAGAGAGAGATGGAGAAAGAGAAAGATAAAGAGCCTCTGGGGAGGATCACACTGTGTGCACTCTAGTGGATTCTAGTACCATCAAGCTACGGTGAGAGAACATAGTACAAAATTTCATCTTTTGGAGACTTTCCTCACTCCACATGATGTCAAATTTTCACTAAAGTGTACTGTTCTGTTCGTACATCTCATTCTACATGTGAAACTGGCCCCTAAACCTTAAACCACCATTAACACCTCACCTCGACCTATCAGGGGGCCCTCCTATAGATTTATAAATAGTTAACTACTCTGTGGGCCTTGCAGATAGGCTCGCTCTCTCTTGCACTCATTTTCTCTCTCTCAAAAATAGGGATTTTCACAGTGCATGATACGTTTACCATATTACGAAATAATACCTATGTGAAGCAGTAACTTCCAAATTTACATAAACATGCCCCTTTTTCATAACACATGCATTATCAACTGTTTTTGATTAATGATGAGGTTAGTTAGCTGGATAAGATTATCGTGCTAACTTTGCAAGCTGTCCAATGAATGAATATTACCTCCCAATGAAAACTGTTTTCCATATTAAATAATGTAAATACCATACAAATTTATGAAAATGTGCCATAGAATTTCAAGAATTTTGACACAGAAACATTTAACTCTTGCCACAAAATCTACCCTGTGGGGGCTAAATCTATATATATTATATAAAAATGCTAAGTTACAATGTTTAGGTAAGCTGAAAATTCATTAATGAAAATGATGCCTATTGAATCCTTTTAATTAGGTTCTAGAACAATGGCAAAGGACTTCAAAATATAATTTTATAAAATAACAGGTACTCTTGTCAAATTAAAAAAAGTAAGTTTGCATCAGCTCTAAAAGGAATAAGAACTCTTTCCACAAAATAACATTCTTTTACTTTGATTTTTCCAGAATTGTACTTAAAATGTTGCAGAGACCCAAGATGTTTGTGAATTTTTAAATGCTTAAAACAATGTTTTTCTCACTGTTAAACATGAACAATTTTATTTTCCATCTGTAGTAAACAACGAGCACTTTTTGTGTGGATACTAGTTAACAGAAAAGCAAGGCAGCCGTAGGCTATTTTGAATGTATTTTATATGGAAATTCAATGTGGTACAAAAATATGTTTCTTTTAGCAATATTATATGTTATAATGCATCCAGTTAATAACACATTTGTATGGTTTTTATAGTTGTCTGATGGGACAAAAGGACAAAACAAAGCAGCTATTGACATGAGCAACTCATTATGCCTTGTTAAATACTTCATAAATAATGCAAGCCATCTAGAGCTAGCTTCTTTTTATCTAAAACATGGAAACATGAGGATCTGTTGACCTCTTAAAACTTTAATAAGGTTTATACTAACACAAAACAACATTAAATAACTCCGTTAAAATGGATTGTGCCTTTAATGAAAAATTTGGCAGGTAGAATTTTTAATGCACTCATCCTTTAGGAACATCTTAATAACTGGTCTTATGTAGTATAATTTAAAGGATGCAAAATATCTAGAATGGGATAAATGAATAAATTATTTTGCATTAACAGACCATCACAATAAGCACAACTGGTTATTCAACCTTCGTTGCTTTTTCTTTAATCATAGGTCCCAATACCATTGCTATTCTTTTTCAATTTTTATCTTTTGGAAATAGAATTACCATCAAACCATTTGGGTTTACTTATTTTATCAGTGACACTGGCCTCGTCGGAGGTGTCAATTATTTCTTCTTTTAAATTCTTAGGCACTCCATTGTTCAGAAAGCATTTGGCACCAAGTTTGATTCCCACACAGCCCCCCAAGCCTTATGTTAAGGGTGGTAACTGCCACTTTATGCACATAAGAACATAAGAAATTGCCTTGCTGGGTCAGACCAAGGGTCCATCAAGCCCAGCATCCTGTTTCCAACAGTAGCCAATCCAGGCCACAAGAAGCTGGCAATTACCCAAACACTAAGAAGATCCCATGCTACTGATGCAATTAATAGCAGTGGCTATTCCCTAAGTAAACTTGATTAATAGTCGTTAATGGACTTCTCCTCCAAGAACTTATCCAAACCTTTTTTGAACCCAGCTACACTACTGCACTAACCACATCCTCTGGCAACAAATTCCAGAGCTTTATTGTGCGTTGAGTGAAAAAGAATTTTCTCGGATTAGTCTTAAATGTGCTACTTGCTAACTTCATGGAATGCCCCCTAGTCCTATGTTAAGGGTGGTAACTGCTATTCTATGCAGTTTTTCCCAAGCCTTATGTTAAGGGTAGTAACTGCCGCTCCATGTAGGTTTCCCGAAATGTTATGTTAAGGATAGTAATGGACACTCTAAACAGGTTTCCCCAAGCCTCAAGTTAAGGTAGTAATGGCCGCTCCATGTTGGTTACCCCCATGTCTTATGTTAAGGGTAGTAATATTTACAATCAAACCCAAAACAAAATTACTGCTAGCAATATTTTTATGGGGTGAGCAACCTTCTTGATAATTCAAACAATGCTGCTTGAACATACTTTACTTTTAGACTTGGCCACAGAAGCAGTCCTGTCCTATATAATGCTTATTCTCAAATGTCTGTGTAATCAGTACCGCAGACCGTAAAAGTTGGGGCCAGCATTTGAGCTCCTGAAACAGGTGTATACTACCCCAAAACATTTTATTTATTTATATATATATATATATATTGAAACACATTTATAAATCACTTTCTGGTCAAACTTTTTTAAACACCCAAAGCAATGTACAATTAAAGTCAAGAATAAAATGCAATATATAAAACACAAAAGAAAAACTAAACACACAAATAAAACAAAAATCACAAACAACCCACATACTGCCCACTCTATACTGAATATCATGCCCGCCCCTCAAAATCATCAATAGCCTTATTCCCCTGATAACATATGCCAAGTTTTCAACTTCTTTTGAAATTTTACAAGTTCACACTGCTCCTGCATTTCTAATGGTAGAGCATTCCACCATTATGAAATCAGAACTGATACATGGCTACATAGGGCTGGTAAAGGATAGATGGACAAAAAAAGCTGAAAAGACACTGCCTTGGTGGTTGACTCTGAAAGTCACCACAACACTCCTTGGGACTGAGCTGGTCCCACCCTGTATTCCTTGAGCAGCTAGCCAGGTACTATTTTCTATAGCTGCACTACATTTTCTCTTCCTGATGTTAATCCTCCCTAGTCTTATTCCCTGCTTTAAACCACTACTAACATTCTCCATTCCCTGTATTCTTTATCTCACCTGTCATTCTGTCATCTGCACAGTCCACTTCTCTTGAACTTCAAAGGTTTGTTCCTCTCATTCAGCCATCTCCACTCTTCCTGATAGCATCTCATCCTTGTTGCTGTCGTCACACTTCCAACTCTCTACTACGTATTTCCCTTTCTCCTATTCCTACTCTCAGCTGGGGAAAGCAATCCCATTGCTGGCCCTCCAAGGCAACTTTTATGTCATTGATTCATATCAAACCATTACCCCTCCAATCTTATCACTGTTCCCCTTCTCCCTCCCTCTTCTTTTCCTTTCTCATGCTTCCTTTGGAATGCAGATATCCTTGTGTGTCCTGTAGCAGAAAAGCGCTGTTTACACAGTCAGGTAATATATACATTTTCCATTCTATTTCTAAGAAGCTTGCTTATATTTATGACCTCTTGATCTCTCATAATCTTCATCTCCTTGACTGTGTCCTGGCTGTCTCTCGAGGACTCTGCTTCAGTTGCTGCCCTCTGTCATGGAGATGATCTTTTCTCCCATATGCTTTGCAAATTAGGCCTTGGTGGTGGTGTTGAACTGCTCATCTCCTCCTTCTGTGGGTTTAAATCTCTTCTTCCATCTCAATCCTACTCTTTTTCTTCCTGTGAGGCTCACTCCATCCACCTTTGCATCCCACTACCTTTCCTGGCAATTGTCTATTATTGACCCACTGATAAGACCCCTCTTCCTTTTTCACTGACTTTGATTCTGGGCTTTCCTTCTTCCTTCTTCCTCCAACCTTCTTCCCCTTCCCTTATTCTTGGTGACTTTAATTCCATGTTAATGACCCCTCTGACAATTATGCCTCAAAATTCCTTTCCTTAACCTCCTCATTTGATCTCCAACTTTATTCTACTGCCCCTACTCAAAAGCATGGCCACTGCCTTGACTGAGTCCTTTCCTCCAACTACTGTCTCTCAGACTTTTCTACCTCAGTTCTTCCTCTCTCCATCCATAATTTGATAGCTTTCCCACTAAACCACCCTCCCCCATGGCCTTGTCCAGTCACCACTAACACCTTCAGGAATCTCCAGGCTCTTTGCCCTTGCTTGTATCCTCTCCATTACTGTTTCATCTCTTCTTTCTTCCACTACATTGTCTGAGTCAGTTGATAAAGCAGTTTAGAACATAAGAACGTAAGTTTTGCCATGCTGGGGTAGACTAAAGGTCCATCAAGCCCAGCATCCTGTTTTCAACAGTAGCCAATCCAGGTGACACATTTCTGATAAGATTCCTAAGTTCAATAGATTCCATGCTGCTGATCACAGGGACAAGCAGTGGATTTCTTGTCCACTTAATAATGGTTTATAGGGGTCTGCATTTGGTCCCTACGTATTGGCAATCCACAACGGATGTGGCCATATTCGTTGTATTCATCGGGAAGCGAAACATATCGTGATTCCCCCGAATTATTCGGCCACCGATCGCCTTTGCCCTCACTATGTCACAGGGGCCGATGGTCACATGGTAGGAGCACATTTTGAGTACTGGCATCCGACGGCTGGGTGCAGGAGGTCGCTCCCGGACCCCCGCTAGACTTTTGGCAAGTCTTGTGGGGGTCAGGAGGGTCCCCGAAGACATGCCAAAAGTCCCTGGTGGTCCAGTGGGAGTCCGGGAGTGACCTCCTGCATTTGGACCGTCGGCTGCCAGTAATCAAAATGGCGCCAATAGCCTTTGCCCATACTATGTCACAGGGGCTACCGGTGCCATTGGTCAGCCCCTGTCACATGGTAGGAGCACAAGATGGCTCCGATGGCCATGTGACAGGGGCTGACCAATGGCACCGGTAGCCCCTGTGACATAGTAGGTCAAAGGCTATCGGCGCCATTTTGAAACCAGCACCAAGGGTGTGAGTGCAGGGGATGGCTCCCGGACCCCCCGCTGGACCACCAGGGAGTTTTGGTAAGTCTTGGGGGGGTCAGGAGGGTGGGGGGTTGTAGTTAATTTTAATTTTAGCGGGGAAATGAATAGAAATCAACGTATTAACGTATCAGGGCGCCATACGGCTGAATGCAACGTATCTGTCCCCCGACGAATCCGAATCCCGAATGCAACGTATGGCGTCCCTCTGCACATCCCTAATGGTTTATGGATTTTTCTTCCAGGAACTCGTCCATACCTTTTTTAAACCCAGTTACACTAACAGCTTTTATTACATTATCTGGCAACGATTCGTGCTTACTCAGTCCAAGTAACTTAAAGGTGAATTTTAAAAGCCTTAAATGTGCCGTAACTGGGAGACATATGAGTATCTCGGGCCAGTGCATGCCACACAGATTTTAAGAAGCGCGTGAGTATGTGCATATCTCCCAGCATGCGTACAACTCAGAAAATTAAAAAAGGGGACAGGCATGGTCTAGGCGGAGCTTGGGTGGGACATGAGCATTCTGGGAAGTTGCCTTGAAATGTGCATGTAAGTATTTACATTGACAAGCGTGCGCTGGGATCCCCAACTAAGTAACTTTACTTCTGTTATGGACGGCATGTATTAAAATAAAAAAACTAGGTGAATCAGCGGGGTTTTAAGGGCCAGGGTTAAAAGGGTAAAAGGGAGACTACATAACAGGGAGGGTTAGGAAGTCTAATCCGTTAACTGGGCGAATTCAGAACAAACTGGGAAAAAGGACTATTGCATCGGTGTGAGTTGTTTTTAAATCTCCCCATTTACACGGTAGAGCCGGCACTTGCGTGCATATGTGAGCGTTCATATATAATTGTGCGCACATGTACACACATACAGCTGATTTTATAACATGCACGCATAATCACACATATATTAAAAAATGATTGCGTCCATTCACGTGAGCCAGCATACGCACATACATATATGCCCGCACGGCTGTTTAAAAGTTATCATGTTATTATTTTATAGAACTCTATCACATCTCCCCTCAGTCATCTCTTCTCCAAGCTGAAGAGCTCTAACCTCTTTAGCCTTTCCTCATAGGGGAACTGTTCTATGCCCTTTATCATTTGGATTGCCCTTTTCTGTACCTTTTCTAATTCCACTTTATCTTTCTTTGAGATGCAGTGATTAGAACTCATACAGTATTCAAGGTGTGGTTGAATCATGGAGCAATGCAAAGGCAATATGATATACTCTGTTTTATTCTCCATTCCTTTCCTATTAATTCCTAGCATTCTATTTGCTTTCTTGGCTGCTACACACTGGACAGAGGACTTCAACATATTATCCACGATGACACCTAGATCTTTTTCCTGGGTGATAACGCCAGTGTGAAACCTTACATCATGTAGTTATAATTTGGGTTCCTCTTCCCTATGTGTATCACTTTAAACTTATCCACATTGAATGCCATCCGCCATTTGGATACCCAATCTCCCAGTCTTTTAAGATCTTCTTGCAATTTCTCATAGTACTTTTGTGATTTAACAATTTTGAATGATTTTGTATCATCAGCAGATTTGACCATCTCACTCGGTATTCCTATCTCTAGGTCATTTACAAATGTTTTAAACAGCAGCAGTCCCAGCAGAGATCTTTGGGGAATTCTGCTAGTCACCTTTCTCCAATGAGTAAATTGACCATTGAGCCCTATTCTCTATTTTCTATCTTTTAATCACTTCTCAATCCAAAATATAACATTGTCTCCTATCCCATGACTTTTCAATTTCCTCAACAGTTTTTCATGAGGTACTTTGTCAAATGCTTTCTGAAAGTCCAGATACACTATAACAACTGGCTCACTTTTATCCACGTTATTCACACTTTCAAAAAAATGTAGCAGATTAGTATGGCAAGTCTTCCCTTGGTTAAACCTATGTTGGCCTTGTCCCATTAAACTGACTATTTATATGTTCAGCGATTTTCTTCTATATAATAGTTTCAATCATTTTTTCCAACACCCATGTCAGGCTTACTGGTCTGTAGTTTTCTTTTTATAACACCAAACTTTCCTCTACTTTAGACTCTCTTGTCCCACTCCTTACCCATCCTGTAAAGAGCAGCAAACTCCAGCCTTCACATACCCATAGAATTTGCTTCCTGCATTCCTGTGCCAACTCTGCAGAATGTCTTTATCTAAAATCTCATGTCCATATAGACTTCATACATTTCAAATTCATGCTGACCTCCTTCCATTCTGCTTTTGTATTTACCAAGCAAGACTACTACATCCATCTAACAAACTCTCTTTCATCCATCTCTCATTGTCTTTTTGTCACACTCAGTTCCCTCCTCAAACTTCCTTTACCTCCCTCCCCTGTTTCACTCTTTGTCCAGACTATGGCTGACTACTTCCATTACAAAATTCCTAAAATTAGTCTTGAGTTCTCAACCAGGTCACATCTACTTCCCTCTCCCCCACTTCTTTCGTCTACTCTTCCCTTGGCCTCTGCCATTCTCTTATCCCTTCCTGAAGTCATAGAGGAGTAAAATGCCCATCTTCTCTCCTCCTCCAAACTCACTTCTTCCTCTACTCCATTCCCACCCAATAACTCAGCTCTATTTCCATTGCAGTCTTTCTTTCCATCTGTCACATCCTCAATCTATCACTTTCCACTGCTACTGTTCCTGCCTCCTTCAAACATGCTGTAATCACAACATTCCTCAAAAAAATCTTCACTGGACCCTAACTGTCCTGCCAGCTATAGTCCCATCTTCCTCCTCCCTTTTGCTTCTAAATTACTTGAATGTGATGTTCACTGCCACTCTATTGACTTTATTTTATTTCAAGCCATTCTTAATCCACTCTAGTCTGGTTTTCAGTCTCAACATTCTGCAGAAACAGCTCTTTCCAAGTCTCCAATTACCTGTTTATGATTAAAACCAGGTCATTTTCAAAGAAGTTGCAAGTGAAATGTAACATACTTTGTATCATAAGAATATAAGAAATTGCCATACTGGGTCAGGCCAAGGCTCCATCAAGCCCAGCATCCTGTTTCCAACAGTGGTCAATCCAGGCTACAATTACCTGGCAAGTACCAAAACACTAATTAGATCCCATGCTACTGATGCCAGTAATAGCAGTGGCTATTCTCTAAGACAACTTGATTAATAGCATTTAATTGACTTCTCCTCCAAGAACTTATCCAAACCTTTTTTAAACCCAACTACACTAACTGCACTAACCATATCTTCTGGCAACAAATTCTAGAGCTTAATTGTGCGTTGAGTGAAAAAGAATTTTCTCCGATTAGTTTTAAATGTGCTACTTGCTAACTTTATGGAGTGCACTCTAGTCCTTCTATCTGAAAGGGTAAATAACCGATTCACATTTACCCATTCTATTTATTTTTATTTATTTATTTATTTATTTTATTTTATATACCGGCAACCGTTTGCACATCGTGCCGGTTTACAAGTAACTTATAACAAGGAATATATAGGCGAGGCCTTTACAAAGAACAATATGTAACACAGTAACAAAGCAGATAACTAAATAACTTGGGGAAGGAGGGATAGATACAACAAGGGGGGGTGGGGGAGGGAGAGAACAGATACATAAGGATAAGATATATACATGGATTTGAGGAGCAGATGGTATGTACACTGGTTATATATGGAGTTATATAAGTGCAGATAAAAACAGACACATTATTTTAAAGTAAGGGTTGAATGAAGTGTTTGAAGTTCTTAGAGGGAAAGGGGGTTAAGTGTAGGGTGTGGATCCTGGAGGGGATTAAAGGATTTTAGGGGGGTATTGGTGAGAGATGAGGGTTGGGTGAGAGTGTTAGTAGGTGGTGAAAAGGATTGGGGGTATGCTTGGAGGAAGAGCCAGGTTTTGAGATTCTTTTTGAAAGTGGGAGTGGAGGTTTCTGTGCGTAGGTGAAGAGGCATTGAATTCCAAAGGGAGGGGCCTGCAAGGGAAAGGGCTCTATTGGTGGTGGAAATAAGTCTTGTGGATTTTATGGGAGGAGGAATAAGGGTTGCTTGGAGTGATGAACGGGTAGGTCTAGTGGAGGTACGAGGAAGGAAAGGTGGGTTTAGCCAGTTGTAATGCTCGTTGGTGATACTTTTGTGGATGAGGGTAAGCGTCTTGTAAATAATTCGTGAGTGAATGGGAAGCCAGTGGAGATCAATGAGGGTGGGGGTAATGTGGTCTTTTTTTTTTACATTAGTGAGGATACGAGCGGTAGCGTTTTGGAGGAGTTGGAGAGGTTTGATGTGGGTGGCAGGGAGTCCAAGAAGGAGAGAGTTACAGTAGTCAATTTTAGAGAAAATTAAGGATTGGAGTACAGTACGGAAGTCAGAGAAGTAGAGAAGGGGTTTGAGTTTTTTGAGGGTTTGAAGTTTGAAATAGCAACTGCTAAGGATGGATTTGATGTATGGTTTGAAGGTAAGTTGGTTATCAAGTATGATACCAAGGTTTCTTGTGTTAGAAAGCAAATTGGGGGAATGGAGAGTGGAGGGAATGGGTATGGATGCATGTTTAGAGGAGATGAGGAGGAGTTCGGTTTTTTGTGGGTTGAGGGCTAGGTGCATGTCAGTGAGGAGCTGGTTTATGGAGGTGAGAATAGTGTTCCATTTTTGGATTGCGATGAGTACAGAGTTTGTGAAGGGGATGAGGATTTGCACATCATCCGCGTAGATGAAGTGTGTAATACCAAGGTTGGAGAGGAGGTTTGTAAGGGGGAGCATGTAAATGTTAAATAAGGTGGAGGAAAGGGAGGAACCTTGAGGAACGCCACAGTCGAGATTGACAGGGGGGGATGTAAAGTTGTCAGTGAGGACTGTGTAGGTACGGTTTTGGAGGAAGGACTTAATCCAAGAAAGAGCAGTACCTGAGATTCCTATACTAATGAGGGTGTTGATGAGGATGTTATGATTTACGGTGTCAAAGGCAGCGGAGATGTCCAGCATGGCAATGAGATAGGAGTTGCCGGCATCCATTCCTTTGATGAGGGTATCAGTAAGGGAAAGAAGTAGGGATTCAGTACTGAGGTGTTTTCGGAATCCATATTGTGTAGGTGGGAGAATGTTGGATTGTTCTAGGTGGTCAGAGAGACGGTGGTTTACTAATTTCTCCATGACTTTGGAGAGGAAAGGGAGATTGGAGATAGGACGGAGGTTGGATAGGTTGGAGGGATCAAGGGAGGGTTTTTTTAGAATGGGTTTGACCACAGCTTGTTTGAGGGAGTTCGGGACCAGGCCATGTTCCAGGGAACAGTTCACGATTTTGGAGAGTGGAGTGGCTATTGTTTTAGGGATAGCGAGTAGTAGTTTAGTAGGTATGGTTTCCGAGGGGTGGGAGGAAGGTCTCATCTTTTTTAAGATGTTCTCTATTTCTAGAGATGAGGAGGGTTCAAAGGAAGAGAGGAGGGTGTGTGTAGGAGGGGTAGGAGGGATTATGTTGTTGGTGTTGTGGGAATTTTTGGTATTGGGGGTAAACTTGGCAGTGATGTTGGATATTTTGTTTTTAAAGAAGAGGGCGATTTCATTACATCGGGTCTGTGTGATAGGGACTTGGGGTGAAGACACGTTGGGTTTGGTCAGATTTGAGACTAGGGTGAATAGTGCTTTCGGGTTGAATTGGAGGTGGTGAATTTTCTTGGCATAGTATTCTTTTTTGGTTGTTTGAATGGCGTTTCTGTATGCATGCATGAGTTGGTAATAAACGGTCTTTGTGGCAGGGGAGGGGTGTTTACGCCAGTGTCTTTCAGCTGCTCTAAGTTGGATTTTTTGGGTTTTGAGTGTTTGGGTGTACCAGGGTTTTTTGGATGAAGTGGTTTGTGTGATTGTTTTTTGGATGATAGGGCATAAGTTGTTGGCTATGTTTTGGGTGGTTTCTGCCCAGGAGGATATAGCACTATCTGCTGTCTCCAGGTCAATGTGATTTGGAATGTTGGAGCACGCCATTTCAAGAGTGTCTATGGGGCAGGTTTTACGAAGTTGGAAGGATTTGGGTTGAGGAGGAGAGGGGGTGGGTGGGGGTGGTAGAGAGAGGGTAGTACTGATGATGGAGTGGTCAGACCAGGGAACTGGGAGGCATGTGGGGGTGTGGATGACATTGATGAGTGAGTTAGTGAAAATAAGGTCAAGGGTGTGACCTGCTTTGTGGGTTGGGGAGTGAATCAGTTGGGTGAAGCCCATTGCATCTAGGGATGAGATGAAGGCTTCGCATGTAGGGGATTGTGGAGAGGAGTCGACGTGGAGGTTAAAGTCGCCAAGGAGTATTGTGGGGATGTCGGGGGAGAGGGAGATGGTGAGGAATTCGATGAGGGGGGAGGGGTCTTTTTCTAGTAGACCAGGAGGGGTATAGATAAGGCAGATTTGTAGGGATTGAGATTTGAAAAAACCTACTTCGTATTGATTGGGAATATTGCAGGTTTGTGATGTGAGCTTGAATTCTTTTTTGGCTATGAGGAGTAGGCCGCCACCTCTTTTCTTTTTACGGGGGATAGAGAAAATGTCATAGGTTTCCGCAGGAAGTTGGTTAATGAGGGGGGTGTCACAGGGTTTAAACCAGGTTTCAGTTAATGCGAAAATTTCTGGTTTGGACTCAGTTAAAATATCGTGGAGAAGGTGCGTTTTTTGTTTCAGTGATTGGGCGTTAATGAGTAGAAGAGAGATGAGTGAGAGGGTGAGGGCTTGCGAGGTGGGGGATATGGGGATGGGGGTCAGGCGTCTTTTTTGGGTGTTGTGGGGACTGTATGAGGGGAGGAATATTTTTGAGGGGTGTCTGTATAGATAATTGGGGGGGCAGGGGCTAGCGTGTGGAGGCATTGTTGGGGAGGGTGGCAAATTGTGAGAAGTAGATACCGAGAAGCAGTTGAAGAGGTTAATGCTATTATATCAGGTTAATGCAGTTGAAAAGAGTAATGTACATTGACAAAGTAATGCAATTGTATAGAGTAGGCTGGCATTTAGGTAGATTAGGTTATGAGATGTATATATTGTACAGTATTATACACTGAGACAGTAATGTGAGAGACACACACTTACGTATGATAGGCTTGGTGAGAAAGTATAGTGTTCTGGATGAATTATCTAGAGGAGGGAGGAGATTTGCCAACAGTCCATGTGGTGCATTTCGTGAGCGTGGTATTCCTGGGGCAGGTTCTTGTCTCCGAGAAGGCAGGTGGAGGGGCTCCTGGCAAGGCACTCTTGGTATTAGTTCATTTGCTGGGTACCAATTGGGAGGTATATTGGGGTGCTGCTCGAGGTGAAACGAAGGGGCGAAACAAAGGGGCAGGCCCCTTTGTCGCGCTCCTTCGTGCGCGCGACGCCCGGCGCGCGACGCCTGGGAGGGGGGTGGTTTAAAAACCCCGCCGGTCGCGCCTCTGACGTCACCGCTGCGCCGTCTTGGTGGGCGGTTCTTTTTTGTGTTGCTGGCGGTGCAGGCGAGGGCTCGTGGCCGGGATCGAGGCCGGCTGGATGCTGTAGGCAAGGGCTCGTGGCCCTGCTTGTGGTCGGCAGGAGGAGGAGGTTCGCGGCGTTGCAGGTAAGAGGAGCTGCTGGACGACGGTGAGAGGGCCGGCGATCGGCGAGGGAGCACGATCGGGGTGAGCGGAACAGGAGGCCTTACCCCGACGGGCTCCAGCGCCGGTTGCGCAGGCCAAGTTCACCGCTGGGTTCCCTCTGAAGCGCCGGAGAAGCAAGAGGAGTGAGTCGGGGAGAGCGGCGGTTTAAAAACCCCGCCGGTTGCGCCTCTGACGTCACCGCTGCGCCGTCTTGGTGGGCGGTTCTTTTTTGTGTTGCTGGCGGTGCAGGCGAGGGCTCGTGGCCGGGATCGAGGCCGGCTGGAGGAGGATCGAAGGCCCGGATCGAGGTCGGCTGGATGCTGTAGGCAAGGGCTCGTGGCCCTGCTTGTGGTCGGCAGGAGGAGGAGGTTCGCGGCGTTGCAGGTAAGAGGAGCTGCTGGACGACGGTGAGAGGGCCGGCGATCGGCGAGGGAGCACGATCGGGGTGAGCGGAACAGGAGGCCTTACCCCGACGGGCTCCAGCGCCGGTTGCGCAGGCCAAGTTCACCGCTGGGTTCCCTCTGAAGCGCCGGAGAAGCAAGAGGAGTGAGTCGGGGAGAGCGGCGGTTTAAAAACCCCGCCGGTTGCGCCTCTGACGTCACCGCTGCGCCGTCTTGGTGGGCGGTTCTTTTTTGTGTTGCTGGCGGTGCAGGCGAGGGCTCGTGGCCGGGATCGAGGCCGGCTGGAGGAGGATCGAAGGCCCGGATCGAGGTCGGCTGGATGCTGTAGGCAAGGGCTCGTGGCCCTGCTTGTGGTCGGCAGGAGGAGGAGGTTCGCGGCGTTGCAGGTAAGAGGAGCTGCTGGACGACGGTGAGAGGGCCGGCGATCGGCGAGGGAGCACGATCGGGGTGAGCGGAACAGGAGGCCTTACCCCGACGGGCTCCAGCGCCGGTTGCGCAGGCCAAGTTCACCGCTGGGTTCCCTCTGAAGCGCCGGAGAAGCAAGACCTCTCATGATTTAAAAGATGTCTCATGATTTAAAAGATGTCTATCATACCCCTCAGCCGTCTCTTCTCCAAACTGATCAGCCCTAACCTCTTTAGCCTTTCCTCATAGGGGAGCTGTTCCATCCCCATTATCATTTTGGTCGCCCTTCTCTGTACCTTCTCCATCGCAACAATATCTTCTTTGAGTTGTGGCAACCAGAATTGTACACAGTACTCAAGGTGCAGTCTCACCATGGAGCGATACACAGGCATTATGACATTTTCCATTTTATTCACTGTTCTCTTCCTAATAATTCCTAATATTCTGTTTGCTTTTTTGACTGCCACAGCACACTGAGCCGAGGATTTGAATGTATTATCTACTATGATGCCTAGATCTTTTTCTTGGGTGGTAGCTCCTAAGATGGAACCTAACATCGTGTAACTACAGCATGGATTATTTTTCCCTATATGTATCACCTTGCTCTTGTCCACATTAAATTTCATCTGCCATTTGGATGCCTTATCTTCCAGTTTCGCAAGGCCCTTCTGCAATTTATCACAATCTGCTTGTGATTTAACTACTCTGAATAATTTTGTATCATCTGCAAATCTGATTACCTCACTCGTCGTATTCCTTTTCAGATCATTTATAAATATATTGAACAGCACCAGATCAAGTACAGAACCCTGAGGCACTCCACTGTTTATTTACTCTTTTCCACTGAGAAAATTGACCATTAAATCCTACTCTCTGTTTCCTGTTTTTTAATCAGTTTGTAATCCATGAAAGGATACCGCCTCCTATCCCATGACATTTTAGTTTCCTTAGAAGCCTCTCATGATGGGCTTTGTCAAACGTCTTCTAAAAATCCAAATATACTACATCTACTGGCTCACCTTTATCCACATGTTTATTAACCCTTTCAAAAAATGAAGCAGATTTGTAAGCAAGGCTTGCCTTGAGCAAAGCCATGCTGACTGTGTTCCATTCAACCATGTCTTTCTATATGCTCTGTGATTTTGATGTTTAGAATAGTTTCCAATATTTTTCCCAGCACTGAAGTCAGGATCACTGGTTTATAGTTTCCTTAATTGCCCCTGGAACCCTTTTTAAATATTGGGGTTACATTGGCCACCCTCCAGTCTTCAGTTACAATGGATGATTTTAATGATGGGTTACAAATTTTAATTAATAGATCTGAAATTTCATTTTTTAGTTCCTTCAGAACCCTGGGGTGTATACCATCCGGTCCAGATGATTTGATACTCTTTAGTTTGTCAATCTAGCCTACTACATCTTCCAGCTTCACGGTGATTTGGTTCAGTTCATCTGAATCATCGCCCTTGAAAACCATCTCCGGAACTGGTATCTCACTAACATTCTTATTAATAAATATAGAAGCAAAGAATTAATTTAGTCTTTGTGCAATGGCCTTATCTTCCCTAAAAGCCCCTTATGTTTGTAAAACCTATTGACCATTCAATGGCATATCTTGTAGAATATATTGGAGCAATTTTCAAAAGCCTACTTATATGTGGAAAGTGCATTTACACATGTAAAACCCAGATTTAAGCATGTAAATCCATTTGAAAATCACTCCCTCGGACTTTTAGTCTGACCTTATCCTCCTTAAACAATCTGCTACTTTTGACACTTGATCACCACCTATTCCTTGATACTTTGCCATCACTTTGATCTTGGGACTCTGTCCTGTCTTGGTTCTCTTCTTACCGCTCCCATCACACTTTGAGTGTTTACTCTGGCAAATCTTCCTCTACTGCCATCCTATCAATTGGTTTGTTTTATGATTCTGTCTCGGGCTCGCTTCTCTTCTCTCTATATACTAATTCCCTTGGTGCCCGGATTTCCTCTCATAGCTTTCAATTCCATCTTTATGCTGACAAGTCTCAGATTTACCTCTCTACACCAGAAATTTCATCAGGAATCCAGTCCCTGTTTGTCTGATATTTCTGCCTGGATGTCCCATCACTACCTTAAACTTAAGATGACCAAGACAGAACTTCTTATCTCCCCCACTCCCCCATCCCAAACCCCTTCCCCTCACCCTCCTTTCTCTATTTTTGGATAACACTGTAATCCTCCCAGTCCCCTCAGCTCATAACCTTAGAGTCATCTTTGACTCCTCTCTCTCCTGTATAGATATCCAAAACATTGCTAAAATGTACCATTTCTTTCTCTGTAACACCACCAAAATGTGTCCCTTTCTTTCTGAACACACTACCATAACCCTTATCCACTCTCTCACCACCTGCCATTTAGACTATTGCAACCTCCTCCTCACAGGTCTTCCAGTGAGCCATCTCTCTCCACTACAATCCATCCAGAGTCCAGCTGTGTGACTTACCTTTTGCCAAAGTTACTACACTCATATAACCCCTCTTCTCAAGTCAATACATTGCGTCCCTATCCATTCCCAGAAACAGTTCAAGCTCCTCTTACTCACCTGCAAGAGCCCTCACTAACTCCTCACTACCTCTCCTCTCTCATCTCTTTCTACACCCCTCCTCATGCACTCTGCTCATCAGGCAAGTCATTCTTACATATGCCCTTCTCCTCTACCACCAATTCCTGACTTTGTGCTTTGCACCTGGCTGTACCATATGCTTGGAATAGATTTTCTGAGCTGGTGCTTCATTCTCCCTCTCTTGCCTTGTTTAAATCCTGTCTAAAAAAACCTTTTCAAGGCTGCTGTTAAATCTTAATCCCTGATTGTCCCACTTCCAGGTTCATTAATTTTTAACCATTTTCTTAACAAATGAAATTCCCAAAGTCTCCTTTGCCTTGTATGTTTGTCTTGATTAAGACAGTAAGCTCTGCTGAGCAGGGACTATCTTTTGTTTGTTTTTGTACAGTGCTATGTATGTCAAGAAGCACTATAGAAATAAGTAGTAGTGGTAGTGAACTGAACATCGGATGACCTCGCCACATTAAAATGTAAATTACAATATTTGACATCTACAGAAAAGTGTCAGGTTTAATTAAAATCTTCAGAAGGATGGCCGTGTTAGTCTGGTGTAGCGAAAGTATACTTAATATATTCTATGTGCAAAAGGAAATATATTAAAAACAGACTTGTTTAAGACATGGGAAATGATTATAAGAAAGCAGCAAAAGTATTGTAGCTGCTATTTAAGATGCTGTAATATACAGACCATTCCATACTTATATATTTTTTAAATATTTTGGTCCCAATAAATATAGTCATAGTCCACAGTGTTTATTACTATTCTTAGAGTTAGGTGGAAAGATTGGGTTTTTTAACATTCTGATTTATCAAGTGGAAATATGCACTACATACTGATTAAAGATGTTATTTTCAAGTCATTTTTTAAATTCATTAAGATACGCCCTGACAATTTCATTGGAACCCTGGGATCAACCTAGTTTGAAAAGGTATTTGAACTAAATACACTTGACCTGCATTAAAGGGAATGACCTCATATACAGAACACACTTTAATCAGATAAAACTGGAATTGGTAAAGGTAAATTCAGACAGAGTCTGAAGATAGCTTTGTCCAGCGAATTTAACACCATCTACAGAGTTTTATAGGGACTCAACAATGACAGAATTTTCAGGATACGTTAATGAAAAGATTAAAGGTTAGTTGAAGTTTTAATTAATTAATTAAATAAATAACGAAAGTTTGCCAGAGAAAAGGTATAGGTTTGGCTGCGTAAGAAGTAAAAAATAAAGAATGATGAAGCACTGTCATGAAAAGAGTAGCCGCAGTTTGTGGCTTTAGCACTTTAGATGGTTCAAATTGTTATGTATCACCCTGTCAAATGTTTCATGTTTCCTGCTCCTGCCTTATCAACAAACTGCCATTTCCAATTTTAGCTTTCCTTATGGCCTTCATTTTTATGTGCTTGTTTTTAGGACCGGGTGTAATCCATCTAAGCATAGAAACTGCTTATGGGCAATTGACATTTCCACTTTTCAGTGCTGGAACAGAAGATTTACAATACATTTTTCGCCAGTGATTTACTGGGAGCTGGGAGATACAGAAATGGATTGGTTTCTTTTTATTTGAAAATCATTAAGATCTCAATATACCTATAATGGAGCTTAGAAACATTTCTGGCAGAAAATTATTTGCCAGCTTTGCAGAATAAATACAATCAATAATTAAAAAAAATCCACAGATTCAGAGACCTGTGTACCTTGAAAAAAATCTCTAACCTCCTTGTGTGACAGGATGGATATAGCTAATACCAGGAGTAACAGCACACAAGGGTTAAGAGGTTTCAGGCTCGTTGGTGCTGTAGCCAGTGTAATCATGAAAGACAGGTGGAGAAAACAAATGTCCTTTGTCACTCATTCTGCTCTCTTCCCATCCTGGGGATTAACTGCAACCAATGGGTAACAGTTGAACAAAGTCAGCAACTTTGAAGAGAAGTTGGCGAGCACAAGAATCTCCCAGAAGCCAGAAACAGCAGGTTTGAAAAGGAAGGTCTGCTTGTAGGGAATCTGGGAGTAAGAAGCAGGGTTTGCCTGTTCCCAATCACTTTAAAAACATAGCATATGATGGCAGATAAAGACCATATGGCCTATCCAGTCTGCCTATCCACATTTCCTGCTCAGCTCTATCATCCCTTCCTATCCCTCTGGGATCCTCTGTGCTTGTCCCAAGTTTTCCTGAATTCCAGTATGGTCCTCGTCTCTACACCTCCACAGGGAGGCTGTTCCATGCATCTACTATCCTTTCTGTAAAGAAATATTTCCTTAGAATACTCCCGAGTCTACCCCCTTTCACCCATATTCAATGGCACCTTGTTCCATAGCCTCCTTTCCATTGAGAGAGACCCACATACTGTACATTTATTCCTAGGAGGTATTTAAAGGACTCTATCATATCTTCCCTTTCCCTCCTTTCCTCCAGATAAATATGTCGAGATCTGTAAGTTTGTCTCCATATGCTTTAATGATGAAGAAAGTTGCTGCTATCTGGTCTGTCTCCATCTGCTTTATACTGTATCCTATTGAAAGTGCAGTCTCCAAAATTGTACACAGTATTCCAAATGAGGTCTCATCAGAGACTTAAACAGAGGAATTATCACCTTTTATCCTATAGGCTATTCCTCTCCCTAAGTATCCAAGCATTTTCTGTCTTTCGCCATGGCCTAGTCTACCTGTTTGACCACCTTAAGATAATTAGATACAATCACCCCCAGATCCCAGTCTTCTTTCCTGCTTAGAATTTCACACCCTACATTGAAGATCCTTAGGGCTTTTGTAACTGCATTTTTTTCCTCAAGCTTCACGAGATACCTCCTCCTGCTTTCCACATCTTCCAGGATGTCTATCCTGTTGCAGATTTTGATATCATCTGCAAAAAGGCAAACTCTTCCCAATAGACCTTCCGTAATATCACTGATGAAAATGTTGAAGAGAACTGGAGAGAGCGCTGATCTCTCCGGCACACCAGTGAAATCAGTTTACCACTACCCTTTGTTACCTCCCATTCAAACAGATTCTAATCCAGTCCATCACTTTAGCACCCATACCTAGGGCACTCAATTTGATTATAAGCTGCTGAAATCCAAATACTACTTCATCTAGCATAATCCCCAGTCTAACTCTCCGGTCACCCAGTCAAAGAAACTGATTAGATTTGACCGACAAGACTACATCTGGTGAAATCATGTTGTCTCAAATCCTGTAATCCACTGGATTCTAGAAACTGCGCTATCATCTGTTTTAGCAGCGATTCCATTCAGTTATTCACCAGCAAGGTGTGGCCTGGTCATAGAAGGGCCCCAGGGACAAACCAAGGACTGCATTCTTGCTTAAAAATTGTTTGGAGATTTTTTTTGTATTATTGTTAAGGAGTCATCTCCACAGCTGAAGCCAAGGAATAGTTTCTATTTATATTATGGTTGGTTGCCTTGAAAGTAATGTAACCCCCATCTTGGGAGCTAGAACCCTGGCTAGCTGGTCCTGCAGTCTCTTTCCAGAGTGTGGATTCTTTTTTTTTTTTGGGGGGACGGACAGTGAAAGAGTTGACTTTCAGGACCCTGAGTGCTATGGGTGACTTTCCTTTGACTGTCCTTGGGAGAGGGGTCTCACTTCCCTGTCTCTGTGTCCTCATATAGGGGGATATGTGTCTTCAATGTATAATATACGTGCCAAAAACCACTCAGGAGTCATTTGTTTAGTATCCAAAAATTAAACTCTTTACTGTATAAACACTGAAACATAGAAATATAGAAATGATGGCAGAAGAAGACCAAATGGCCCATCCAGTCTGCCCAGCAAGCTTTCACTCTTATTTTTATCATACTTATCTGTTACTCTTGGCTCTTATTGGTAACTTTTTGGCTCTAATTTCCTTCTTGCCTGCCATTGATGCAGAGAGCAGTGCTGGAGCTGCATCAAAGTAAAGTATCCAGCTTAATTGGTTAGGGGTTGTAACCACCGCAATAAGCAAGCTACTCCGACTCCTATTTGTTTACCCAATCTGTGCAATTCAGTCCTTGTTGGTTGTTGTCTGGATATAAATCCTCTTTTCTTCATTCCCCCTGCCACTGAAGCAGTGAGCTGCGCTGGATATGTATTCCAAGTGAAGTATCAGGCTTAATTGATTCGGGGTATTAACCGCCGCAACAATTAAGCTACTCCTACTCCTGTTTGTTTGCCCAGACTTTGCAATTCAGTCCTTGTTGGTTGTTGTCAATGTAAATTTATTTATTTTTATTTATTTAAAGGCTTTTATATACCGGAGTTCATGCACTTGTGCATACCACTTCGGTTTACACAGAACAAGGAACAGAAAATTACATCAAACAGATTGAACAATTAAACAAATATATACAATTACATCCAACAATTGGGTATAAATAACATGGCTAACTTAGTAGGAACTTAGAGTTTGAGGTAAAGGAGAGAAATAGTACCAAGTGGTAACAGAACAATGTTAATAGCTAAATAATAAATATAAATAGTAAATACAAATTCTTATAATAAATACAGGTGTTTACAGATTACAGTCTTCATGAAAAGTTTACGTCTACAGAATAGGGTTAAGTAAATAAGAACTGGCGGTTATTTCTATAGGAGTGAAGAGTAAATCCTCTTATCTTCATTCCCCCCTGTCGTTGAAGCAGAGAGCTGCACTGGATATGTATTCCAAGAGAAGTATCAGGCTTATTTTGTTTGGGGTAGTAACCGCCGCAACAAGCAAGCTACTCCCCCCGCTTATTTGTGAATGTGAATGCTTTTTTCCACATTTCCTCTTGCCGTTGAAGCATAGAGCAATGTTGGAGTCGCATTAACCATGTGTATGTTTATTGAATAAGGGTATTAATCACCAGGTTGTAGCCATCATTCCTGCAAGCCACCCCCATGCCTCTTCTCCTCATTCACATCCTCTAGATTTTATGGATCCATAATGTTTATCCTACGCCCCTTTGAAATCCTTCACAGTTTTGGTGCTCACCACTTCCTTTTTTGGGTGCCTACATCCATCAGCAAATGCCGGGACCTAGCATCATGCAAATCAGCAAGTCATTTAAAGTGGACTGCATAAGCCTTTGCTGAATAAGTTGGCACTTGGCAAACATCACAAGCCACATCTAATGTTAATTTTAAAAAGTTTACCGGGCTGGATAAAAGGTCAATGACCGGCCTGATTTAGCATGCAGGCCGCAGTTTGCCCACCCCTAGTCAAGACACATGTACAAGGCAAATCAGAAACTTCAGCAAATTTTTTTTTATTAGTAATTTATTAATAAAATGAATAAGGCTAGCCTGAGGAAGAATTAGGGTTAAAGATTTAAAAGTAACCTCAAATTTTCTTTTTTTTGGTGAGATTTGAATTGGACCAGAAAGGCAGCATGAAGCAGTAACTCTGGAAGACTATTCCATGCATAAGGCACAGGGAGCCTGTGTGAGTGGGTGTGTATATGCGAGGGGATGTGTGTGTGTGTGTGTGAGAGAGAGAGGGAGTATGTGAGAAGGGGTGTGTATGTGTGAGGGAGAGACAAATGGAGGGAGCCTGTATGCAAGGGTGTGTGAAATTGTGTGCAAGAGAGATAGGGAGCCTGTGTGAGGGAGAAGGGAACCGGAGATCATGAGATGGGGCGGAGGGAACGGAGAAGTGAATATTTGTTGGGGGGGTGCCAAAAGAGGTATCAACCCAGGTGCCAAATATTTTAGGTATGCCACTGCAATAGCTCCAAGCCCAAGTCATGATAGGTTTCACAAACTTACTCACAGATGGCAGGCTTGACCAGACCAAATCCTCTGCCTGTTTTCTATGGGCTGGATCCTCCCAGGTTGCCCTCTGCTCCTGCAAAGCCAATAGAGCCCAAGGCAGGACACAACCCCTTAGTTGCCTCTCAATGGATTCTTCCAAGATGTCTCTTCAAACCTTCTCAGAGTTGGTATGACCCACTGTGAAAACTGTGCACTTGCACAGGGCAGCAGCTCCAAGAAGACGGCATCACACAGTTCAGCCTTCCCATGGAGTGTAAGCTGTTGGGAGTGGAGCTTAATATAGCATCAACTTCCTGGGCTGAAGAGGGAGTCTCATGGTATGAAACACAAGATCTATGGGATTTATGCGGCTCATACCATGAGACTGGATCCACCCCGCACAGGAAGTTAAACACCGTTCCTTCTGCTGAGTGAAGAGGATTGGGAGGACAGGCTGCACTGGAGATTGCAGGGCAGAGAGGATTAGGAGAACAGGGAAGGGGATATGGAGAGCTTTTGAGGGGTGGAATGTGAGGGGAGCTTTCAAGGGAAGAAAGAGGGTGCGAGGAGACCCTTCTAGGGATGGGATGAGGAGATGGGGAGAGTTTTCGGCTGGAAGGGAGATTTGGGAAGAGCTTTCTGTGGGTCAAGGGGAGGGAATGTGAGGAGAGCATTCTAGGGATTGAGGAAAGCAAAAGTTGAAGCTAGGATGAGGGGAAGAGAGAAAGGACATGGAGATTAAGAAAAAGGAAAAAGGACCCAGGATGGAGGGAAGGAGAGAGAGAGAGGACTAGAGCCTGAGGGAGAGAAGACTGGGGATAGGGGGAAGGGGCCAAAGACAACTGGGGATTGAGGAAGAAAGTGCCTTGGATGGGGGGGGGGTGTGTGAGGAAGAGAGGAATGAGGATGGAGGGAGAGGGCAAGGAGACTGGCCACTGGGAGGAATGAATCACAATGGGGCAGGAGAGGAGAGAGGATGTGGATGGGGCTGATAGAGAGAAGATTCTGGATTTGATGGGTGATGGGTTACATCCAGTTAGATAATGAAGGGAAAGCACTGGAGGAGACAGCATATGAAAAAGAGGAGAGAAAGGAGAAAGCAAGGAGAAATACAAGCAGGCAGGAAAAATGTGAAGGTGACAAGAAGAAAAAAATTAAAGAAGAGAAGAGAGCAGAAAGAGAAAAAAGAAAAAGTATTAAAATATCCACTTTGAAGGAAAAAGACATAGCAGGGGGAGAATTTAGAAAAGAAAAAAGGACCCCAGAGTGAAAAAAATGGAAAAGAAACTAGAACAGAGCATTTTAAAAAAAAGAGACACGGTGAGCAGAAAATGTAAGCCAGAGACAACACAGATTGGAAACTATTTTATTATGTGATAGAGAATATTAATAACATCAGTTTAAAATATCCTGGGACCCAGTTCAAAGATTCTCTGACCTGAACATGTCTCTCGCGCAGAATTTTAATATTGATAGCAGCTGGATTTTGTTGCCTGATTTGACTTTTTTTTTTTATCTGGTGCATAATTAAGTCTCTTATATACAGGATATATCCATCAGCCCTGAGGCTTTTGTACTGGGTTTGAAATATTTTGTGGTGACAAAATTTAAACAGTGTGCTTTTAGGTATATACTTTGAGAGCAGACTGCTAAAATCTTTCACAGGGACAGTCCAGACAACAACAACTCCCTCATCCCCAAATGAACTGCATGAAGGTTGCCAGATTTCTGGATTCACCCACCAGAAATCTGGCAACCTTACTCTAATTCCAATGCAACTTATAAACGGTGTTCAGACACTCATAAAAAAATTAGTGTTGGGGAAAAACCAGAAGCCCAGGAAGGGCTCCATTAGAATCTGTGTCTGGGGGGGAGAAGGAAGGGGAGGTAATGTTTTGCACAGGGCAGCAGAATAGGTAGCACTGGCCCTTAAGCCTTGTTCAACAGCAACTCTCTATTGCTCTCCCCACTAACGCCTGCAGTCACTATTTGTACGCCAACATCATAGACCCAAACTTAAGAGATGAACCCAGCTGTCAGTCACATTGACTAGTGCTCCTTGGGAACCTCCCATGGCTGGGATTTTCCTAATAGCGGTCTATGGAGAAAACCCAGCGCTCTCTACACACAGAATAAGAAACACAAGGGCAAAGGGGTCATCATACGAAGCCAAAAAGAGGAAGACTCAAAAGGAATGTGAGAAAATCAGTTTTTTGTTGTTTTTTTTTACCAGGAGGGGGTTGACACTAGGAATGGACTTTCAGCATAGATAGCAGGACCCGAAATGCTGGCCGAATTCAAGCACATTTGAGAGAGAAAGAAAAGGACCCCAGGAGCAGGAGGGGGAGGGAGAAATTACAGCTAAATCAGATCTGCAGCAGAACAATAGGCAGGCACAAACAGCAGAGCAAGTGTTTCCTATCTGTCAGCATCCTCTCTGTTTTTAACGTGAAAGGTTTCCGTAGTTCTGTTCTCCATTGCTCTCTGTGGTAGGGAGGAAAGAGGGCCAAAGTCAAATCAGAGAACAGCTCACAGCAGGAACTTGTGAACAAGTCTTGAGGAGAAAAAGGATTCTGAGAAAGCGTTTTCAATTTACGATCTTTGCTCTCATTGTATTTAGTGCATTTCTTCTCCCGAGGCAGCAAGGATAATTTAAGCATTTTTTTTGGCAATGCTGAATTGCTACTTTAGCTGATACAGTGATGAAATACTCTCTTAAAAACATGAAAAAAAGGTTCATATTTTGCAAGAAGAGCAGCAACGCTCTTGTTTAAGAATATCTATAGCAGACTGAACTCGGAAGTGCAGCGGGACATCAGGGTAAGCATCTGTGGAGTGATGATGGCAGACGTGCTAATTGTTTGTCATGCCATATTCGCATTAAGCCTTTGAGGGTACAGTTAGAGTGCTGATCTTTCGCCTGGAGCTCTATCAAGCACTCTCAAGAACACATCCAAACTTGTTAGACTATGTCAGCCCTATCGACTTAAAACCTAACACGTTTCTTACAAAGAGCCAGACAAAGCAAGTCTACCTGTTGTCACGCTTTATGAACTGAATTATTTGAAAGCTCCAAGTCTAATTGATGGTTTTTAAATTGTGTGGCACAGCAGACCCCACTGCACTGCTTCTCTAGTGAAAGCCATGTTGTAAATATTTGCACATCTGTCCTTCCACCAAAAAAATTCCAAACATTTCTGTGTCATTACACCACAGAACTGGCTCGTTTTGCACCAGATTTCTTTCTTTCTTTCTTTCTTTCTTTCTTTCTTTCTCTCAGGCTCCCAAAGATCGTGCATTTGAAGGTTAAAGGCTCAAGGCGGCAGCTGGAATATGAGAGACCCAAGCCTAGAGATGAGCAGTTCTGAGTCTGCTTGCTACACAAGCCCTTTAAACATGTACAAGCCATATGATGTCACGCAGAGCCCACTGCATTTTTCAATAACTAAAAGACAATTTCAGTTCTACAAATTTCAAGAATAGCAGCAAACCCCACAACTTTCAGGAAGAGCCTGACAAGGGTAAGAATGAAACCATGCAATTAGGGCATGACGTCCCACTAATTAAGAATTTCAAAAAAAATTGCCTGGGTACAAGTTATTTGCTGCATTTCATGAATAAAAATAATCTTATCCTTGGTTAAAAAATGATTTGAAAAAACACATATATCTTGGAAAAATCAGGGAACTCCGTCTATGCCTTTTTGGACTGGCCCATGCTGTGGAATAGAATAACTGAATATCAGCGTCACCATAACATGCAGGACCTTAATTAACTCTCCTTCATAGCAAAGCTGCTCTCCTAATATCACCTACATCTGGAAGCGGGCAGAGAAAGAACATAATGAAATATGCCAACCCTTATGTCAACTTGCACTAATCCAAAACCTTTCCCACATTTCAGTCACACTGTCTCATTTCAATATGGCCAAAAGTACTTACTTTGTGGAAAGGGACAAAGAAGAATGAAACTGAAAACAGAGCTGTATCACGTATGGTGAGAAAGTACCATATTTTGTATTTATAATGAAGTAACAAATACTTTTATACAGGAGCTAGGGTTGTGTTAATTGTATAGAAAAGTAAGAAAAAACAGTGTCTGTAGCAGTTGCTTTACCCTCAAAAAAGCCTTAAGTCTTAACACATTTTTAAGGCTTAAAAACATTTTTTTAGGGACTTATCAAAAGAAAACACTCCACTAAATGTCCATGTTGAGTCCAGCTGGGTGTACGGTTTGCAATAGAAAAATCCACTCTTGTTCCTTGCGATCCAAAATCTTCGCACGATCACCCCCCTGCCAATTCAACAATACTTGGTCCAAAAGAACCCACCAAATTTCTTCAAAAGAATGTTTAAAGCGATGGGATTGTTTTATCAGCAAAGCCTTCATCCTCTGAGTCTGAATACAGTTTTTATGCTCTGCCAATCTAACACATACTGTTCATTTGGTTTTCCCAATGTAGTACTTCTCGCATGGACACTATTAAGTAAATGACATGGGTACATCTAGAAATGGTAAAATGTGAAAGCTTTATAACGCAACCGTTTTTTTTTTTTTTTAGTAATAAAGAGCGCACCCTGCACAGAGATTTGGCACATGCTGCAATGTCCACAGGGGAAAGTGACTCTTAAGGCTCTGCCTGGGTATAATCTCCAGGTCTGATTGCACAAATTGTTCCTTGAAGTTTCTTTCCTGAGAGAAAGCTAAATGTGTTGTTTCCATATAGGGTTCACACAGTCCCAACACTTTCCCCTAATGCCTTGGCATATATTTGTGGTCACACAGTAGAGTGTGGCAGAATGCATGTGATCCTGAACTGGATTCTATTTCATGATGCTGAAGGAGGAAGTCCGGATTGGCATATTTTAAACATTTGTTTGACATATGTACATAGATAACCCTTTTGTAGAAACCACTGTCCCATCTCTCTTGCTTGATCTTTAAATTCCTGAACATCTGTACATAAATGCCTTAAATGGAAGACCTAGCTAATAGGTAAATCTTTTTTAAAATTCTTAGGATGAAAGCTATCGTGATCTGATCCTATCAATTGTTTTATGAAACATTAATGTACTAATCCTGTATAAACTAATGCTGATATCCAAAAATAAAACCGTGCTACAATTATAATTACAAATTTCAAATGAGGGTCCTGGCTATGAAGCTGCTGTTAGAATTCTAGTAGCAATGATGGTAGCCCCTTCCACCTGAGAAATATATCATCCTTATATGTTTTCCAACACTCCATCCATTCTCTGGGATACTGGAACTTCTCTTCAAATGATGCAACATATAAATCTGTAATGTCAGGGGCCATGCTTTCCTCTTTTGCTGTTCCATGATTCTGAAGATAAAATTCTCCTTTGAACCCAAAATAATTGTGACACTGAGAGTATCAGAGTGCATGGAACAAGAGTGGATTTTTCGATTGCAAACCATACACCCAGCTGGACACCAAACAAGGACATCCACTGGAGTGTGTTTTTTTTTTCGATAAGTTCCTAAAAAACCTTTTCAAACCTTAAAAATGTTTCAGCCCTTAAGGATTTTTTCACTTTTTCATGGTGTGAATTTTTGTAGGATTTTTATAAGCCAGTGAAGTTTTGATTGTGTAATTCAAGAATTTATATGTACCCAATGAGGTCTGAAAACAAGTGATAAATGATTAACTGGTAAGTGATGACATTCTCTGATGTATATGTTACTTTCATTTAAAAAAATGCTGAGATCAGTGTTCCAAGAGAAGTAAAGCTGGTGACTGGAATACTCCCCTGACACAGAAATGGAGTCTCGAAATATGGTGTTCTGTTGCGCTACATAAATGAAAGGGAAGTGATTTACGTTTTCAACTTTAAATGCTAAAAAAACACATAAGAAAAAAAGGAGGTGGTGACGACTGATGATTATAACTGAACACAATGGGGAATGAAAGATACCTTTGGGTAGAAATTACATGAAGAGCCTCAAAAAAAAGTTCGCCTGTTATTGCCTGATATTGGAAAAAGTTTGAAAGATGTTATTGTGGATGCTACATTTTGGAGTTATTTTGTACATTCGCTTGTGGGTTTTGTTTATACATAATTTGATTAGGTCTACAGGACTACTATGGATCTTCTCCGGAATTTCCTCTGGCTTCATATCATTGTTTGCTATGCTTTGCCCCTCTCACGGTGTCCTCAGGTGTTTGTGCCACTGTTCATGATCCTGTGCCTCTCTCACTTGGCGCCTTGGACTGTTCATGTCACTGTGTGTGCTGCTTTGTCCCCCTTACTATGCCTTGGGGGTCTTCGTGCCACTGTTGCGATGCCCTTTGCTTGTCTTTTGGTGCATTGGCTGTTCATGCCACGTTTCTTTGCTATTTTGCCTCTCCCACTGTGTCTGGGAATGTTTATGCTTCGGTTTGTGCAATTTTGTTTGTCTTTTGATGGCTTGGGATCTTTATGGCATTGCTGTTAATGTCCTTTGCCCCTCTTCTGGTGCCTTGGGCTGTTCATGGCACCTTGCTCCTCTCTTGGTATCTTGGGCCGTTTTTGCTACTCTTTGTGCTGCCTTGTCCCTCCCCTTCCCCCCCCTTGTTTTTTGCTGTGTTTTGAGGTGTTCATGCCACTGTTGTTGGTATCTTTGTTTTTCTCATACTGCCCTAGAGTCTTCATGCCGTTCTTTGCACTGTTTGCTCCCTCTTGTAGTGCCTTTGGGTGCTGTTTTTATCTCTGCTCTTGCTCCCCTCATCTTCACCCAGTGCCTTGGAATGTTGATGCTCGGTGCTTTGCCATCCTTGCCTTGGCGTGTCGCTGGCATGTTTCTGCTACCTAACTCCTCTCTTGATGCTTCCAGGAAAGGCTGGCATGCAGGGAACCTCATCTCCCACTACAAGCATCAGCATCATCAGCACCGAAGCGGCAAAGAAGAAGTCAGTTTCCAGATCATCTCTTCTCCCATCAATGCCATAGGGACACTTTATCAGAACCACTACAGACCTCCTTCTGAGTCTCTTCTAGCTCCACCCTACCTAGGGCTACTTGATAGTTTGATTAGTCTTTCACCCTTATATCCAGGTAAGATGATCAATTTAAATATTAGGACAGGTATGGTCCTCCACAGCACATTGGGGAAATGATTGCTTTGGATGGCTAGTCCCAGACGTTGGTTCCCTTTGCCCCTCTTTAGACGCCTTGGGCTTTTTATGCCACTGTTTGCACTGCTTTTACAGGGCCTTGAGGTGTTTGTTCCACTGTTCACGCAAGCATCTTGCCCTCTCGCAGTGCCATGAAGTGTTCCTGCTGCTCTTTGTGCTCCTTTGCCCCAGTCCTGGTATCTCGGGGAGCTGCTTGCTGCTCTGCTGATGCCTGCCTGCAAGTCCGATAAAACCCGGATGGAAAACCCCAGTGTGAAAGTCAAAAATAGGATGCATCGCTCCCCCCCCCCCAAAAAAAAAAAACAAACCAAAAAACTGTAATGGAAATGAAATATAAAACAAAGGAAATGACACAAAAATGTCAAAGAAAATGAAGTAACATGAAGGAAACATGTTTTTTCTGGGCACATCCCTACTTTCCCTGGCCGAACATATTTGTTTCTTTAAGACAGGTAAGGGAAAACAATCGTCTCCTTCCTGATCCAAACACATACTCTTCTCTGGAAAGAGACTACGAGGGGGAGTGGGGGAGCATTTCTCCATAGTGTGTGCGGACCCAGGGGAACCTTTCGTGACTAAACCTTTTTGATCCGTGAATCGCGCTCACTGTAATTTTAGGGAGGGGTGACTGTAGTCTGCAACAATGGCCTGCAATCAACCACTTAAGTGCATCCTAAACTATATCCTGGACGAAGAGACACATTTGCCATTCCTTGGCACGGGATAATTACAGGATACAACCAAAAGTATACACAGCATATCTATCACACAACACAAAATACAGTAACGCCATAAGGATGGGGGATAAAAAGAATAATGCACATTACACAGATCAATTGCCCTTAAAACTTGCTGCCTTTCACTGTGCTACCAAGAGACGGGAAGAGACACGTATATCCTTTTTAAGAGCATCCCTCCACCCTCCCCTCGGTAATTAAAGCAAACCATATTTTTACTTTGTAGTATAGAATTACACTCAGACCACAACACTTAATTGCAGTTAGTAAATTTGCTGCAGGATCTCATCTGAATGAGATCAGCTGCTTGAAGTAATGGAAGTGGATTTGAGAGCCAGAGATGAAGAAGCTGGGGTGGAAGCCAGTGTGTTATTAAAGCTGTGCTGGTGGCTGTCAGTGCAGAGCTCTGGACCAGGTCTGCATCCCCGCCAGCAGGAAGGGAAGGGGAGTGGTTGTTTGCGCAAGGAAAACATTCCTCAGCGCTGCAATTAAACTGCAATCACTGGAGCTTAGCTGTGTATTGAGAATGTGATTAAACGGATGACATCTGGGCTATCAAAAAGAAAGGTTCAAAAGTTGGAGGGTTTTGGTAGATTTGTGTCAGATCTTAGTATACATAATAATAAGCAACAAATAAGCAGTGATAAGCAGTCTGTTAAAGAGGCAGCCATGACTGGTAAGAGTGGGAATGGCTAACGTGTATCCAGTTATTGGACAGGCAACAGCAATTTATCTGTAGCTTATCAGGATCTGATGTCTAAAGATAGGCCTTAGCAGTTGCTGCAATCTGCTTTTCTGGTTTGAAGCAATGCAATTGATTGGCTGATCCCGCAGGGCTCCATTAAACAAATGTTAATCGTTGCAGTGTGATACACTAAAGCTTGCAAAGTAAACCCTCACATACCCCATAACAAATCTAAAAGAAGAAGATCAAAGACTGTACAGTATACTGGGTACTCTGTTGTTTTAGCTCTATCATCCTGGACCCTCTTTCTGTGCTTAGGGATTGCAGCCTAAAAAGCCATGCCCATTCGTTAATCCCTAGATTATGGGCTGAGTTTGCTTTATCGCAGTCTCAAATTACAATGCTACAGTCCCTCTATTAAAGTTATGCTAAAAATAATGGAACTCATTCCTCCACTCCCAGCAATAATCTGCAAAAAAATCAGAGGGCATCGCTAAAATATACACTTAACAAAAATTAGGCTGCAAAGGGCCACCTTTTAAAAAATGTTTCCATCTCATTACACCAGATCCTGCTGTGCTTTTCTACTCATGTTTTCACAAAATCCACTATCTTGCAGTCTAATTTCCACATATGTCTTGAGAACCTGGTACACAAGAGTCTAAAGTTTTAGACTTGCCTTGTCAATGTTTGCAACAAACATGAAACCCTTCAATTAAAGATTTTAGCCACTGACAAACATGAGTGTGAGCACTTCAGAGGCATATTTCATCAATTATCTGAGCAGGGCTGCAACCAGAATATTTGGGGTCCTGGAACAAGATTAAGAACTTACATTCTGTCATTAAATTCACAGACTGATCTCATAGCCTTACAAGTTTTGTAGTGGTTGGCTAATTATTACTGCTAGGATCTGGGGCATTGGACCATCTGCAGCAGTACTGGCACAGGCATCGTTCATTGCTTGAAAGGAAACATTACAATCTAAAAGCACTTTTAGCCTTCATGAAAAGTTTTGTGACAAAAATCTATATTACCCTACCATAGAGCTCAGTCTTAAAAAATTAACAGAAATTCATGCATGAAGATGTCTGAGGAAAATATGTTTCAAGACACTGGGGATACTATTCATAACTGTTAATTGGGCACAGTTCACTCACATAAAAGGGTTTACTTAGGAGAAAATATTAGACTGGGCAAAATCAAATTAGGCCCATGTGCTGCATTTTCTACCATATTCAATGTGCAAGCATATCATCCCACATTATCAACCACATAACTCTTTAACACCCAGAAAACCTAGGGCCACAGACTCCAGAATAAAAGGCAGAAGGCATTATGCTTCCTATCTGATGCAGCAAGAATCGGCTTGTTCCAATAAGAATAAAAGAAATAAAGCGCCGTCAACAAATGACCACAATAAACACGGTGAGCTGTTACAACATATACATTCAAAGTTTATCACCAGGTTTATTAGTTGAAAGCCTTACACATTATGGTTCAGCGCAAATTAACCCCAGAATGATGAGTCGTGAAAAAAAAAAGGGATGGGGGGCGGGTAGCGATACTGAGCCGGCGGCCGCATTGCGGCATGTGTACTATCGCCCCCACAGCGCCACTGCAAAAGGTGTTGTTATTTCCTGCGCTACTGCCGGCGATAATGTGTCAAACCATTATCGCCCGCAGCGGTACCGGCATCGACATTTTATTAACCCCGCCCAAACTCCGCCTTAACCCCTCCCCTTTCCCTCATTTAAATCTTAACGTTGAGATGGAATAACGCTCCCCCCCCAACGCATACGATAACGGCCCATCGCGTTTTAAGGAATGACCCTGTAAAATGGAAACATTATGGCAAGTGAGAGTTCTAATTAGAAAACCATACATCAAAAAGAAATATTTCAACATCTTTTCAGTTGATTAGTGAACTTGTGATTTTTTTTTTTTTCTGAGAAAGTTTACAATCTGAGCACTGAGGTAAATTAGACAAAACATCTACAGCACATGGGCTTAGTTTATAATAGCTTATAGTTTAATAATTTTAGACTATACAATTATGATCATTCAAATGCACTGGCAGATACCTAGGTCTTAAAGGTTTAAAAATAACTCAGTTGACATTGTGAGTCAGAAGGTCTTCGCCAAAAGAAAAGACCACACAGTCAGAGGCATGACTTCTACTAGGCAATACAGTATGTTTATATATATACAGTATATATATATAGTTATGTATATTCATTATGGCTCAGTTACTAAATCTTCTGTAAAACAAAGCAGATTTCTAAATTCCACCATGCCCCCTCCCCAGAACTGATGAGATGTGAAATCATGGGAGTGAGTTTTGCAAGGATCACTACTTGCTTTAACTTTTTAACAAATACATCTCCCTTTTCACAGTTTAGCCTTTCTAGGGTAAAGCTGTGCTTGCCTCTCCAGGAATAAAATGTATTCTCGTTCCCTTCAGAAGTTCCTGATACTCTAGATGGCCAGGGTTAGTCTACGAGGCGGGCCCTGGATTACAAGCTTTTTTTTTTTCAAAGAACTGCATTTTTCTAAGACTCTGACAGTTGTGCACAGCTGGCATCATCTGTTCTGTTTGATTTTCAGGGTAGCTATTTTTTGACAGGTGAGGAGGCTTTCATGCTCCACAAGGTTAAATTGCACACTTGTGGGTAATTATTGATGTTATTTGGAACCATCTGCTGAAGGCCTCCTTTCCGGTTTCACTTGCCAACTGCTTTAGCATTATTTCCACTGAAACATTTGGCATATAATTAAAACTACACGTTGGGATGTAAGCATACATTTAAAACAAGAAAAAAAAACAACAACCCACCTTTCAAGCTGGTCTTAAGACTATTCCTCTTTGAAAAAATAACTGAGACATGCTTATCTGCTCTGATTAATTAAGGGACTTTTTCTTTCTTCCCCACTCCTGTTTTTTGTTTTTTTTTTTTTGTGAGGAAGACGGTGGAAGACTTCCTTGATTTAACAGTGTGCCCTGTATATAACATGCACTTCATGCAACCTGTGGGGTCTTAAGAGTTTGAAAACTGGCTATTTGAAACTTAACTCACTGTTGACCTCTTCCTTTAAATCAATTCTTCTTGTGTTACTTGAGGCATTTGTGTAAACATGCCAATCCCCTAGCAGGATACAGAGGACGAAGGGCCCGTGCTGCATGCAGCCTGTGGACTCCTGTATAACTCAGAATTTATTTGGTGGGCCTCAAGTTGTATGCAGTGAGGGCACTCCAGGGTTCAGCCATAGCTGGGAGTGTTGAAGTGGAGATAAATAGCTATTTCTTTTTGTCCCATTCTCACTCTGTTTTCCTTTGAGTTTGTGCCATGAGCACGGGCCTCTATGTAAACAGAGCTCAAGGCGATCCACAGCTTGACTTTATTAGGACTTGGTCTGAAGTTAGCAGGTCAGGGAGGTAAATTTTAGATTTATTTTCAAGACCGAGCTATGAAATTATCTGTGTTTTAACAGTTTTTGGTGGACATTAATTTATTTATCTTTGGAACAACAGCTTTGAAAGTGGCTGTTAGATCACTGAAAAAAAAAAGACTGTGAATATGTAATTTATAAAACTAAGTTAAACAACAGACCCTAAAACACAGGTATCAACTTCTTCATTATTGTCTGTAAACATTAACTTCACTCTGGGTGCTGTGATAATAGAACCAGACATGCTTAACCCACAATTTTCAACAAGAAACATATACTTCACATATTCACATTATATTAATTCCAGACAAATAGTGTTGAAGCAAACAATGAAGTTAGTATCTTAAAGAGATTGAAATAGCAAGAACTTAAAATGATTGTCCTTCAAGGAATTGTGTGTTTTCTTTTTATAGCATCACATAGCATATATATTGAGTTTACAGTGAATGATGCAATTCTACTTAGAAACATAATTCCCTCAATATTTCAGATGCCAGTAGGTGACAACGGTCCATTAAATTATAATAAAATAGTATTCTTGAATGCAGTGAGCCCTTACAAAGGCTAATTCACTGGACTATGGGACACAGCAGTCAAAGAAATTCACCCCATGCCAACCCCCTTGCTTAGTCAACTAAATTAATGTCTGTGAACAAATATATGCAGAAAAGGGTGTTGGTGAGAAGGTAGCTAAACTTACAGAAAAGCAATGGGGCCAAATGGGATATATCTGAGGGTTTTAAGGGAACTTAGAGAAGTTCTGGAAGCTTCTCTGGCTGACCTTTTCAAGGCTTCTTTAGAGTTGAAATTCGTTCCAGAGGACTAAAGATAGGCGGAGAAGATGTGGTTCTTATTCACAAAAGTGGAAGTAAGGAGGAGGCTGGGAACTACAGGCTGGTTAGTTTGACCTCTGGGTTGACCAAATTAATGGAATCACTGCTGAAACAGAGGATGGTGCAGTTTCTGGAATCCAATGGATTACAAGGTCTGAAGCATCATGGATTTACCAAGAAGTAGGTCTTGAAGAAGAATCTGATCAATTTCTTTGATTGGATGACCGAGAGTCAGAATCAGGGGAGAGCATTATATGTATTGTACTTGGTTTTCAGTAAGGCCTTTTGAGCCGGTTCTATAAGGCAATTTATAAATAAATCCTGATCCCTTGGTATTGGCCCTAAATGACTGATTGGGTTACAAACTGTTTGTGTGATAGGTGACAAAGGGTACTGACAAATGGTGTTCGTGCTGAGGAAAGAGACGTTACTAGCAGTGTGCCACAGGGATTGGTCTTTGGAGCGATTCTTTTCAACATTTTTGTGAGAAACATTGCAGGAGGATTATTGGGAAATGTTTGTCTAGTTGCTGATGATACTAAAATCTGCAACAGGGAAGACAGCCATGAAGGTATAGAAATCATAAGATGGGATCTAGAGAACGTCGAGGAATAGTTTAGGGTTTGGCAGCTAAGATTTATGCTAATAAATGCAGAGTTATGCTGCAAAAATCCAAGGGAAAGGAAACAGTATAGAGGATGACTGCTGGCATGGTTAAAATGTGAAGTGAAAAAGGCTATTTTAGCCAAAAGAACTTCTTTCAAAATTGGAAAAAAAGGATCCACCCGAAGAAAACAGGTAAAAGCATAAGCACTGGCAAGTTAGATGTAAAACATTGATAAAGCTGGCTAAAAGAGAATTTGAAAAGAAGCTGGCCTTGGAGGCAAAACCTCATAATAAAAGCTTTTTAAAATATATTCAAAGCAGGAAATCTGTGAAAGAGTTGGTTGGACCGTTAGATGATCCACTGGTTAAAGGGGCACTTAGGGAAGATAAGGCCGATGCTGAAAGACTAAATGAATTCTTTGCTTCGGTGTTTATTGAAGAGGTTGTTGGGAGATACCAGTACCAGAAATGGTGTTCAATGGCAATGATTCAGAAGAACTGAAACAAATCACCATAAAGCTAGAAGATGAAAGAGAGCAGACTAACCTACTCAAGAGTAGCAAATTGCTCAGACCAGATGGTATATATCTCCAGAGTTCTGAAAGAACTCAAAATTGAAATTGCAAACCTATTACTAGTAATTTGTAATCAATCATTCAAATAAACTATTGTACCTGATGTAATATGCTGCAGCATGGTTGACACAGCTTAGTAGGCAAAACTACTAGGCCCACATCACAGCTGCTGGATGCGCCCTAGACTGGAACAGAGCTGGACCTTCACCTATATTAGCCTTGTTCCGTGCAGGTTGAGCCTTTGGGTTCCAGGAGTTGGCAAGACTTAGGTAGCAGCCCCAAAGAAGAGAGAGTCTGAGTCCAGGGCAGGAAGCATGCAAGGTGCACATGAGATCCAAGGCAGAGGTCAGTGGCAGACAGCAGACATGAAGTAGTCCGGGTACAGTCAGGTATGTAGCAAAAGTCAGTGGCAGGAGGCAAGCAAGAGAGTAGTCCAGGCGCATAGCAGAGATCAGTACCAGGTAGGCAAAGGTAGGACCAGGATGAAGTAAGGCTGAAGACAGGGCAAGGCAAGGAGGACTGGAAGTGCAAGGCAGACTGGACGAGGCAAGGCAGGCTGGATCAGGAACAAGTCTGGAGCAAGGCATGGGCAGGAACGCTGGAGAAGCAACATGCCTTGCTGAAAAGCTGGAAGTGTGATTGGGGTTTAAATCCCCAGCCAATGCTGATGTCATATCCAGGCGCTTGTGCCACTCTCTTGTCATGGGGCCTTTATCTGTTGGCGAGTGCGTGCCTAAGGAAGCCAGAGGAGAAGATGCAATGGCGGTGCCCTAGCCATGAAGCAGGGACGGGCAGAGTCTGAGGCTATCAGGGTTGAGTGGGACCGATTGCAGTGCCATCCCATAACTAGCCAACCATTACACCTGATGATTGGAGGGTGGCCAATATAATCCTGATCTTTAAAAAGAGCTCCAGGGGTGATCCAGGAAACTAAAGACCAGTGAGTCTGATGTCAGCACTGGGAAAAATCATGGAAATTATTCTGAAGAACAAAATCACTGAACATATAGAAAGACATGGTTTAATGGAACACAGCCAGCATGGATTTACAGAAGGGAAATATTGCCTCATTAATCTGCTACAATTTTTGAAGGAGTCAAGAAACATGTGGATAATGGTGAGCAGGTGCATATAGTGTATTTGGACTTTCAGATGGTGTTTGATAAAGTATCTCATGAAAGACATTTGAGGAAATTAAAAGCAATGGGATAGAAAGCTTGTGGATTGAGAACTGGTTAAAAGATAGAAAACAGAAAGTAGGGCTAAATAGTCATTTTTCTCCATGGAGAAATGTAAATTTAACATATTTATAAATGATCTAGAGATGGGAACAAGTGAGGTGATCACATTTCCTGATGATACAAAATTATTCAAAGTTATTGAATCACATAATGATTGTGACAACTTGCAAAAGGACCATGCAAGACTGGGAGACTGGGTATCCAAATGGAAGATGACATTTAATGTGGACAAGTGACACACATAGGGAAGAACAACACAACTCATAGCTACACAAGGCGACATTGTGGATAATATGTTGAAATCCTCTGCTCAGTGTGTGGTGGCAGCCAATAAAGTAAATAGAATGCTAGGAATCTGAACTATTACGGATGGAATGGAGAATAAAACAGAGGATGTCATAATGCCTCTATATCGCTCAATGAGACCGCATCTTGAGTACTGTTTGCAATTCTGGTCGCCGCATCTCAAAAGAATATAGAGGAATTAGAAAAGGTACAGAGAAGGGCTTCAAAAATGATGAAGAGGATGGAAAGATTCTCCTATGACGAAAGGCTAAAGAGCTTAGGGCTCTTCAGCTTGGAGAGAGGTCTACAACATAATGAGTGGAGTGGAACGGGTATTTATGTAATTTATTTATTTAATTTGTAGTCCACTCTTTGGTAGGTATTTCCCTATCCCCAAAGGGTTTACAATCTAGGGACCTCATTTACGAAGCATTTTCCCCCAAAGACAGAGAATGAGAGAAAAGCCTTAGTAAATCAGGCCCTTCATTTGCACCCGAATCAGTTGTTTGCGTTTTGAAAAAGTACAAAGATTAGGGAACACACAATGAAGTTGCTAGGCAGAGCTTAATTTGTAGACAAAAAGGAAGTGGAACTGTAGAGTTGAGTGGGAAAGAATGGGGGCAAAGTGGGAGAGAGTGGGAGTGGGGCTGGCAGACATTCACCTCCTGTCTCTCAGCCGTTTCCCATCCTCTCTCATGGCTTTTCAATTGTGAACAAAAATCAAGGCCATGTGGCTGCTCTTGCAACTCCAACACACTCTGATCTGTTTCCTCTGGGGCCTCGGGTGCCAGAAATAATCATGCCATCAGCAGCTCTGCTCCATTTCTGCAGAAACTGGAACTGATTTACACCCCCAGCTCTGTGCTCCATTTCCTTGGGGAAGCCAGAACTAATTTATTCCGCCAGCTCTACTCTACCTCCTCGTATCCTGGAAAACAGGTGGCAGAATGCCATTCTGAGTTGGTCCACCAGAAATGAAGCCTTGGGTGACAAAACAAAAATTGACTGAACTAGCACAGGTTTGAAACTTGTGACCTGTAGGGCTTTTCAAGGCCAGTGTTAAAATCTTGGCAAATGGCTAATTCAGCCTCTTTTTACATCTGTTTTTTTTTGCTCTGCAGCACCTGCTTCAGTATTACCCTTTCTCCTCCCATTCCCTGTAGAAGAGGAGGGAGGGGAAGCAGGAGGGAAAGGTGTGGATAAGGGTACAGAGTGGCTGTTCTCTGTTCTATCTGCTTCAGTCTCACCCTCTCCTCTCCCCTTCCCTGCAGACTGCCTGAAGGGCAGGTGCTCAGCAGAACACAATGTCGGGATCCTGTTAGTCCCCTACTAGAGTTAGGTAAAAGAATATACCAAAAGATGCAAGGAGAGAACGAGGTTTAACATTGAGGGTTTACAGCTCCCTCAGGTGGAAACTGGTGAATGGTATGACCCTCTAGCATTTAGAGCAAGTACACCATTTTGCCTTGCGGATTCTCCTTTTGAGTTGGATGAGGCAGCTTGTCCTGTACTGTGCTCTAATTTTTCTATTTGTTAACTCTATCTCCATGGAGCATTTGATCTGGATAAGAGCAACATAAGAACAAAATAAGAAATTGCCATGCTGGGAGTTTCCTTCCACCCTCCCAATCCACCCGTAAGTCTTTAACTAATTTATTCAAGATTGGAGTGCCAAATCTTTTGGGAATCAGTTAAATTTACTTAATTTTTCTCATCTATCATCTGGGAGGGGTTCTCTTCCAGCAAGAGGAATCTGAGATCACCAAAATTCAAGGAGAGGATGACTTCCAGCCGTCCTGTATAAGAGGAAGAAGGAGAAATGGGAGAAAAGAAAGAATACAGAACATATCAATGGCCCATAAAGTTTGGTAGATGAGGAGAGAAAGGTATCATCCTTGAAACTACAAGAGGAGGTAGGAGATACAAGTCTAAAACTTTAATATACATCTTTGCTACTTCAAACTACATTGGGAGGGAAGCCAAAACTTGTCCTATATCCAATGGGAGGGAATATATAAATCAACTTGAGAAGTAAAACAACTTGCTTTAACATCCTGAATTTAAGAAAGACTATGAGAAGTCAATAACAGCTGAAAGAATTGGCATTAATATCTGAAGTGAGAAAATAGACTGTAAGAAGTCATAAACTTACTAAAACCATTTGTATCATTTTGAAAATGAAGTACACAGCTGTAAAAACTTTAAATCATCATTTGCAACTTATCAGTAAACGAGAAATGTTGGAAACCACCAAATATCATCTCATGTGTCTTACTGAGTAGTGACTTTACTCATGAACTAAGTTTTGGTTATTAGTGCTGTGTACAAGGAATGAAAAGTGGGAACCTAAAATGCAATGTGAGGTCCTTGAAAGGAAACTCCCCACCACCACCACACATACAGGAAACCCTGGAAATACATTAAAAGGCATAATAACAGTATCCACCATAAACAGAAATGTGAGATATGGCCTCTGGAACTATTCTCTGGGTTCAACCATCACAGGGGTTACATACATTTAAGATAAATAGGGGAAAATATATTTTTTACTCAATGCATAATTAAACTCTAGAATTCATTAATGTAGCTGGTTTTGGAAGAGGTTTGGAGAAGTTCCTGGAGGGAAAAGGTCCATAAACCATTATTAAGGTGGATTTGTTTGCCAGTGTTAGAATAGTGTTTGTACTGGGAAAATAGACTCTGATCAATTCTGAGAGCTAGTATAAATCTGTATTTGTTTGCCAGTGATAGAACTGTGAATTTGCAAAAGTCATTTATTTGATCTGAGAAGGTGAGAGACCTGATTTGATTCCTACCCATCCCAGTCACATTTTTGATGTATACATTATTACTCCCACTAGAAGGAACATTTTCAAAATATGAATCAATTAGTAATTTAGAAGAACATTCAAATAACCCTAATTTTAGTGACTAATTTTACTCCTGTTGCTAGTCATTCACTAACATTAATCACCTAGTAATCACATTTAAAATCCATAGATTTAAAAGAAATTTAATAAATAAAGCCTTGTCAAATTTAACAACCCTTAAACTGAGACATACCCACTCCTTAATCAACTTTTAAGACAGCATAAATTAGGATGCAGACAGAAGCCCAGCAGCAAGATTGGGCTATCTAGTCTGTTAGTGACCCCAGTGCAAAAAGCTTTTGGCTCTCAGAGAATGCGTTCAATCTCTGAAGGTCAGAGTGGCAGACCTGGAGGAGGTGAGGCAAATAGGGTTATAGAGGAGACCTTCAGGGTTATAACAGAACAGTCTCAATTCCAGTCTAGCAGTCTTTGTGCTGCCTAGGAGTAACAACTTGGTCACTTGGCAGAAGACCATCAGCCTGGAGTGGCAGGAAGTGATCTTGTTTCTAAGACCTACCCTTCAGGTGATTCTTTATCCTTTTGCACTGAGAATGTGTCTCCATGGGTCTGTGCCCAGGAGGGAAGGATTAAGGCTGCTGTTATAGCTGGTAATTCAATCATTAGAAAAGTAGTTAGCTGAGTGGCTGGTACATGTGCAGAATGCATGGTGACTTGCCTGCCTGGTGCGAAGGTAGGAGACCTTATGCTTTGCCTAGATACAATTTTAGACAGTACTGGGGAAGAGCAGGCTGTCATGGTTCAATTAGATACCAATTACATAGAAAGGTGCAGTAAGGAGGTTCTGGAGGCTAAATTTAGGTTCTTAGGAAGGAAATTGATATCCCGAACCTCCAGGACTGCATTGTCAAAAATGTTCCCTGTTCCACGCACAGGACCACA
Organism: Rhinatrema bivittatum; assembly: GCF_901001135.1. NCBI lineage: Eukaryota > Metazoa > Chordata > Amphibia > Gymnophiona > Rhinatrematidae > Rhinatrema > Rhinatrema bivittatum. The sequence goes on from NC_042616.1 coordinate 141,173,602, forward strand.
AAGGCAGGCCGAGTTCCAGGCTCTCCATGTATGGATGAGACGATGGTGCAGGAAAGAGATATTTAGATCTATTAGGAACTGGGGAATGGGGAGCCTTTTCTGACAAGATAGGTGCCACCTTAACCAGAGTGGAACCAGTCTGCTGGCACTATCTTTTAAAAAGGAGACTGAGCAGCTTTTAAACTAGGTATGTGGAGGAAAAGCTGACAGTTTGCTCAGCAGTATATAGTTTGGAGGGAGGTATCTTCTAGGAATACTGGCAAACCAAGTAAGTTAGAATGCCCCAACAGAGAGGTGCGTGTAGAAACTGAAAAAGGTCCAGATGTATTTAAATATAGAGCACACAGATAAAATGACTTCAAACTGCTTGTATCATCTGAAAATAAGCAGGTTGTAGATACATATAAAAATACAAATACAAATAAGCCTACTTTAAAATGCCTTTATGCAACTGTCCCAAAAGTCTGAAAAATAAGACTGGAAAGTTTGAATGTATGGCATTCAAGAAAGGTATAAACATGATAGGCATCTCAGAGACCTGATGGAAGGACAATAAACAATGAGACCCTATGATACCAGGGTACAAATTGTTGACATGACAAGGTAGATAAAACTGGTGAAGATGTAGTACTATATGTTAAAGACAGCATAGAGACAAACATGATAAAAGTTTTGCAGGAAGCAAGCTGCATTCTGGAATCCATATGGATAGAAATTTCAAGGGTAAAAGGGAAGAGTATAGTACTGGGGATACATTACCACCTCCTGGCCAGGAGGAGGAAACACTGTAAAATGCTAATAGAGATTAAACTGGCTAGTAAAATGGGCAACAGAATAATAATGGGAGATTTCAATTATCTGAATATTGATGGGATAAATGTCACATGCAAGGGAATATCAGGTCTAGTAAATCCTAACCTACACTAAAAAATGTTTGCCCCCTTTTTCCTTTCTAAACTGTTATCACTATGCAATGGAGACTTCATGATCCACACAGTGATCGCAAACTTACAGTTCAAGTGCATATGTAGTCTCCATACAATGTGCACAAACTTCCTGTTCTTCTAGAAACACAGTTAAGGTGCCATTTGAAGGAATAAATACCATACTTTTGTTAAAAAGTCAGAATTTTCCATAAAACTATGGTGTTTATTCAAAAAAAGGACGACATAAGAGTATTTAGGGTAGCTGTTACAAACAATGCTGAGAAAAAGGCTATCATGCTGAAGTCCTTCCACAATGGCTGGGGCTGGCTTCCCCTTGGCCTGGAGAAGATAACAGAAGAGGAAAGAAGAGAGGTGTTGTCACCAGCTGACAATCCCCTTTCCTGAGCCTGGGAGGACATTTGATGTGGGCCTCGGAATCCTCTCTGTGAGTACCTGCAAGTTCCCACATGTCAGAACCAATCTCAAACAGATGTCAACTGCTAATGTACAGAAGATAATTAGCCAACGATCATATTCACCTACTTCACTGAAAAGAAATAATATTTTCCAGCAAGGGGATTTACCTTACTACTTTAACTCCACTGCGAGATCCTTGACAGAATGCAATTGTGAAGCTTGGCAGGGAAGATTAACAACGGCAGATTTAATTCGATTAGCAATAACCTTTAGTAAGAGTCAGTGAATAATAAATTAGTTATTTATAAACTTTTGCAAAGTGGGAATCTTTAAAAATGTTTCCTAAGTATAAAGCAAAGTAATTAGTAAATGGTAGTAATGTACTACTGTATAAAATCAATTTGCAGAGTAAAGCCTCCATTTCAGGGATTTTTACCGCTTCCTCTTCCTTCCAGTTTCACTTGTGGCTTCATGAGCACATGCATGAGGCCAACGGCTACATCACACAGGCACCGCAGCAACAAATCTGCATGCCCACCAAGATTCTGAATCATAGATGGGCAAAACCAACGTGATTCTTCATCAAGGGGCGGATTTTCAGAGCCCTGCTCGCCGGTGAGCCTATTTTACATAGGCTCACCGGCGCGCGCAGAACCCCGGGACTCGCGTAAGTCCCGGGGTTTTCGGAGTGGGCGTGTCGGGAGGCGTGTCGGGGGCGGGGCCGGAGCGTGCGGCGTTGCGGGGGCGTGTCGGCAGCGTTTTGGGGGCGGGTACGGGGGCGTGGCTACGGCCCGGGGGCGTGGCCGCGCCCTCCGTACCCGCCCCCAGGTCGCGGCCCGGCGCGCAGGAGGCCCGCTGGCGCGCGGGGATTTACGCCTCCCTCTGGGAGGCGTAAATCCCCCGACAAAGGTAGGATGGGGGTTTAGACAGGGCCGGGCGGATGGGTTAGGTAGGGGAAGGGAGGGGAAGGTGAGGGGAGGGCAAAGGAAAGTTCCCTTCTAGGCCGCTCCGATTTCGGAGCGGCCTAGGAGGGAACGGGGGTAGGCTGCGCGGCTCGGCGCGCGCAGGCTATACGAAATCGATAGCCTTGCGCGCGCCGATCCAGGATTTTAGCCGATACGCGCGTATCTACTAAAATCCAGCGTACTTTTGTTTGCACCTGGAGCGCAAACAAAAGTAGGCTGTTCGCGCTCGTCTGAAAATCTACCCCCAAGATTATAAACTCTGCTTCCAATCCCGGTATTTTCCCAAAAGCAGGATTTGCTTGACTAACGCTTTGATAGTCATAACACAAACTTACTAAATTGGAGTAATAATGAAATGAAAAAGTCCTTAACCCTAATAGCTAAAGAAGAAAACTGCAAGTCAGAACTCCTGGGATAGACATTTGACACTTGCTTTGCTATTGACTCTGTGAACTCAGGCAAGATATTTTGGGATAAATTGAGGATAAGGCAAAATCAGTGGGAAAGAAAAGTAAGCTTGCAGGTATGCTTGTACAAGTTTGAAAGAGCACATCTTTTGCCTACAGCTTCTGAAGGAAGAAAAATTCCACAAACAATTGCAAAAACAAAAAACCTTTACTGAAAGTCCGCTCTTGAAATTTAGCCCTTTATCATTCAGTGCCTCACTGGACACAACTGAAAATGGATAACGAGCCTGATTTTCAAAAGGGGGCTCAGCACCTGATTTGAAGCGTGGTAATTAGGGGCCCAATTAAGGTGCCTATTATATTCAGCCATTTAAAAGCTCATTAATTAAGTAGGTGAAGATCGGTGTCTAAATGTAATCTCAGGTGCATTAACTTGAGGCACATAAAGTCAGTAAAGGTACTGGGGCAACCTAAATTATTATTTACGTAATAAGAGCTGACTAACATCATTTATCACCTAAATTTGTTACTTGCCCATTTCCCACCCTTAGTCCCAGCCACTTTTTAAGTGATCTTAATTTGGGAGACTTGTGGTTTAAGGCACCTACATTTAGGCAGAAAGCCCATGAAAATTTTTAAATTCACAAGTATAGGCATCTACCGCTTAAAGTTAGGCTCCTATGTCTTTTGATTAATGACCTCTCTACCCTTCTGAAGCTTTCACGCAGCCTGGGCAAGAAATGTACCACCTGGTCACTGACCCAGCGCAGGCTGCATAAATGTTTTGTAATGTTTGAGGAACAACTCTCTAGCATTGTTCTGTAAAGTATAAAGTATAAAGAATCATGTGCTGCAGACTCTGGAAGCCAAAAAAGAAAAAAAACGAAAAAGCAATTTTAACATAATCCTGTTTCATGGCGTGGGAAAATGAAAGCCATTTAGCACAGGGGTTTTATCAAACAGACAACATGAAAGAGCAAAAACCAACAAAAACATCTCCTAGAACCAAAACTCGGGGGCATACAGCAGAGCTAGCAGCTACTGTTAGAAGGACAGCAGCAGTGAGGCAACCAGCATATGACCACCAGTCACAGGAGCCTTTGGATTTACGACAGATCCTATGATCCAACAGACAGAAAGGCATTCAGAGACTAGATAAAGAGCGTCTTCTAGCTCATTCCCTTTCAAACATTCTAGTACAGCCAGCGAAAGCAGCAAAATGAGCTACATTCCCCAAACTATCCATTGCCACTTACTTGGCTCTATGGCCTCCTCTTTAGGTCTTATTCCTACACCTCCTTTCTTTTTATTATCCTAATAGTTTCTTTCTTATATTTTCACACTATTGGAATAAATGATATGAGTCTCTTATTTATTTTATTTATTTGTAACCTGCTTTGTTTTCTTTTTTGCAAAAACACCCTAAGCACTTCTTATAGCCAAACTGTAGTTTTAAAAAATGATCTATTTCCTTGAGTCCATTCTCTATCCATGAACACTGTACTAATGCAAGGTCTATATATATCATCACACGCTGGCCAGGAGTTCTGAAAAAGGATCACCGCAATGGCACGTCCAATTATACAGGTCCATACTGACAGGAAGGGTTAAGCAGAGTGAGCTCTGAAAATCTTTCAAGAATCACATTTCTTTGGGAATAACATTTACAGAGCAGAAAGGTGTGATGTTAATGATTTTCGTTTGGCAATGGAAATACCTAACCCAATGCATAGCGGTAAGCATTAAGGAATAGCGATCCTGTTAGCGGGTACACGGAGCACTCACTCATATCCCAAGAGAGAGGAGGAGTGGACGGGGGATAACTGGATTAGTCATGGATGCCTAGAGGTAAGCAACAAACAGCTGTAAAGAACTAAGGGGTCTTAACCAACAAAGACTTTTTCCAGAGGCTCTGAATAAGGCCCTGTCTCTGCAAAAGGAAACAGCTGTTTGGGTACAGTTGAGAACAAAAGGGAAAAGAAAATGTTTAAAGCCCCGGCTTCCTTACCTAATCAGTAAGCATTTCCCTTCTATTTTTAGACATGGCTTTGACAGATGAAAAATATTGTCATTACTGTAAAGCATCATTTTCCACTGATCACCACCTGACTCGGTACCACGTTCCAGGGGGCTGTCTGTAGGTTTGCTTTGTAGAATTATTTTTTTTTTCTGAGCCGGACCATTTGGCATGGGGGCTTTTGCCTTGGTTCCTGATGACAGAATCATATAAAAAGAGAACATTCCAGGCTCTGTCTTTGAGTTCCAGCAGGAGTTTGCTCATGTCTGTCATACTTTCCTGCACCGGGTGAGCTGAGTGCCAAGCGGGCAGAGCAGCTGCATTCTGCCCAGTGACATTTCATCAATGCAGGAAATGTCAGAGCAGAATGAAGATGATATGCGATAAGGTATGACATATTCACATCTGGGAAACCTTTCATCGGGTCGCACAAACTGAAAGCAAACGGCTTTGCACTGTACCGTATGTAAGCAAGAGGGTACGGCACAGTGTGCGATCTACTCAGGTGTGTTCGATGACATGCTCGTCTCGGTAATGAGTCTCCCAAGATCACTAGGAAAAGGGAAAGCAACCAATGCAATCAAAAGCGTCACTTCAACACTCCTTCCCTTATCAAAGTGAAGCAGTGGAACTTTCAGCAACTAGTTTGGCTTATGGGAAGATTAAGAGGAGCAACCGAGCACTATTTATTTGTATATGTAGATATGCATAATGCATTTACATTCAAGAAAGCAATGTTCATGTGCAAACACATACACCCACTGGCATACACAAAAATAGTTCTCTTCTTTCTTCCTCCTCTCTCTAATATCAATAAAGGTGATATTGGAAGAAAAACTCACCAAACCCTTCCAGATATTTTCAAAAATATCAGTTTCTCTAGCAGTAGGATGCTTACAAAGTTCTCTGTGACATTTTATAAAGCTATTAGAGCAAGCAGCATTAAAAAAAAACCTTCTAAATTTATTCAGAGGCATAAAAAGTAGCACAAAGGCCTACCAAAATATCGAAAAGCGCTCTGAGATAATTACATTTTGGCAAAGCTGACTATTCTACTTGGTTTCGTTGTCTCTCTGTAACCCACAGAATAAATACCAGTCACACTGTGCTCTGGCATGGCTGCTGGCCAAAGTGCTCCCTGGTGATAAGGGGTCACCTTTAGCATTTGTACTAGCGTCGGGCTTTGGGAGTTGCGTTCACCCACTGAGAGGTGGGGGTGATTCTCTAGATTTCTTACACGTTTGGCAGGAAGGATGAAGACTGAGGAATGCTCTCAGTCCTCTTATAATGACAAGGGGGGCCTGTCCTCCTTGTTAGGAGTCTGGCCATCCTTGGCCACTTTGTTTCATGGTAGTTTAATAATGAGATGCTTAACGGTAGAAGATGCATTTTTCTTGACAGCTCGGTTAGACACGTGTGTTGAATAAGTGAATATGACTGAAATGTATACATACTGGTTTGGGAAGTTCCTCCCATCAGCCCATTTCCCCACTTTGCTACCTATACAGTTTTGCAATGTTTAGTTCCCAGATTTACTTCCTTACATCCCTTCCGCAGACTTATGTACTGCAATTCACATCTTTCTTTCTTAGACTTAACATATTACAAATCAATATGAATCATCAGTGCGGTGATCCACCTTGCCCCTTTGTAATCAACCTTGTGCCTTGCCTAGGAAAAGGCAGAATATCCAGTGGCAATAAACAAAGATGGAAGATCTGAATGCAAGGTGTGTTCTGGCCATGTATTGTGAAAGCTTATCAAAATTCCTTTGTAAGAGATAGCCAACTACTGGAGCTTATACCAGTTGAGAACTGGAGGGAATTAGGCTCTTTTATAATGGGTTTACACTGCAGTATTTATTTGGAGGTTGGGAGTGGGGGGGGGGGGGCATGATAAGTCTCTGGGCTTTTGTACACCGGAAGGTGCCTATATGAAATTGGCTATATATAAGACTGACCCAATTTTTTCACTACTTAGTATTTTTACAATTTTCCAAGGAGGTTTATATATAAAAAATAGCATATACATGCACATATGCTATTTTGTATTCATCGAGAGTATATGCACATTTTCTATTTCATGCATACATTTTACCTGGGGAAAAGGGGGCAGGCTAAGGGCCTTCCAAAGAGGAGGTCAGACATACACACAGTAGTTTAATTTGGAAGAGTTATACACATACACACTACCAAACTTGTTCACACACTTTTAAACCTGCTCATTGGCTCGTGCACATGAAATTGGACTTGTCTGTTGTCTGTAGTTTTTGGGTGGGGGGGGTCTGGGTGAATTGGTGGAGATTCAGGGTGATGTGCTAGAGGGTCTAGGTGAACTGGAGACGACTGGGTGAAATGGCAGTGGTATCGGCAAACTGGTGATTTCAAGTGTGCACGCAAAATATGCACACACTTTATGAAATGCCTGTCTCCACATATAAATTGGACTTATGCGTGCATGTTTTTTCTCATACATATTTTTATAAAATGGGTACAGAAAAGTGTACGTTTTCTTACATTGGAAGGATTTGTGCAAGCTGAAACATACATGTGTACTTTTGGAGCAGAAATATGCTCCTGCTACACAGTTTATAAAATACTAGCATTAATCTCCACATGTCCGCTTACATGCGTGAATGATGTTCCGCGGACAGGTTTGAAAGTTAGGCTCTAATTGTACAAGAAGATTTTCTTGTTCTGCCACTTAACACTTTTGTGCTGTGGAGGCAGACTTGAACTATGGTGCAAGCTATAAGCTCAGGCATACTGGGGCAATTTTCAAAACTATGCAGATTTTTGCAAATTCCACGGAAAGCATGTGCATATTTTCCCTTTGAAATCTGCCCAGGAAAAACAATATCTGCAGGGATTTACACCTCCTTTTCCCGAGGATCTTTTTTGACCAGAAAAATAATGAAGTCAATTTTAAGAGTGACATGTGGGCACACATGTGCGCACATTTGCCAATGCACAGCAATGGCCGTATATGCGTGCATGTTATAAAATAGCCTGGACACGCATACATGTGCACCCAAGTTTATAGGCACCCGCACATGTGTACGCAAATGCCACCTGGACCATGCGCGCAAGGCTTTTGAAATTGACCAGAACGTGCACAGGGTTTGAAGATGTAAAACTATTTGCGTTGCTGCCTTCCCCGATCTGACCCTGCCTCTCTGATCCCACAGAGGGTAAGAGTAGGAAAATTGTTGATCCCTGTGTGCGTGAAACAGAGTGGGGAGGTTTCAGACGGCCTATTTACTGGAGCACAGGGCTTTTGAAAATCACCCTCCCCCAGCCATATAATCAATTACTTTTGAGTACAGAATGGTAAAACCCTTATGAAACAGAGCCCTGTGTTTAAGGATCAGCCGGGAGGTTCAGATTGTAGCTAAGACCTATATGACTGCCCTTATGAGGATAATTTTCAAAGGGATTTCTGCAGGTAACAGTGTTTTACATGTAGAAATAGCCTTTGTTGCGTCTGTCGGACTCAGACGGCTTCGTCCCACATGCCTCACCTCAATATTTGCTTTCTCCACCAGCCTTGGGAAAATGGCAACCGCCGCGTCTGCTTGCCGCACTCTTGCGGCGTCCCCGGAACGGCTATGACAAGGCAATCCGCCATGATTCACCTGAGGGCCTCCTAGGCTGCGTGTGCGCATGCTACCATGTCTTTATTCCAACATTGGCGCGAACCTCAGGGGCATCCCCCTCGAGTGACGTCACAACTTCCGGGTATTTAGGTTGCCCATTTGCTGACTGACTTTGAGTTAGCAAGGATTGGATTTGTCCGGTCTAAGCTGCTCTGCTGCTTCTTGCTGCTGCTGGAAGCTCTCTCTACCCTCTGGGGTTCTACTAACTTGGGTACCTGCTCCTCGGGGGCCCTATGCTTCTTTCCAGGTGCCTATCCAGTGTCTAGATACTCGTTCCTCGAGGGCCTGAGTTGTCTACCTTGGTGCCTGCTACCAATACTTTACCTGCTGGGAACTCCACCATTACAGCTACAAGAGTGTGAGTAATCTAACATCTACCAGTCTGTCTCACTTACAGCTCCTCATTGGAAATCTGCATCGGAGCTGCCTATACCACCATTGTGGGACGGGTCTCCTCAGCCGAGGACCCAAGACTGTTGCTGCAGGAATCCTCACTACTGCCACCTCTGGTCAACTCTACAAGCTGTACAATAAAACCTATCTCTGTGTTTGTGCATCTGAATCTAGCCTGGTACTGCAGTTCCCCGCAGGGCTCCTCCCCATGGGAGTGGCCATCACTGCAGCACCTAAGAATCCACCAAACACCTCAAAACCATAACAGCCTTTTAGAGAGCTGCAGGGAAATGTATGTGTGCATGTCATGTTCAAGATTTCCTGGACAGCACAGAAGTATTCATGATGGTGGAACTGGGGAGGGGTTTGAACTTATATGCGTACTTTTGGGTTTAAAAAGCAGACACATGCATTTTCACAAAAAAAGGCGTGTGAACGTTTCAAAATGTGTAGTCTATGCAGATATATTTGGTGGAATGATTTTCAAGGTGGTCTTACGCGCATAAGTGTGCTTTGAAAATTGATGTAACTTATGTATGTATTTGCTGACTTTGTGGGGAGTAATCTTTTTAAAGCATTTATGTGCGTGAATGGGTTTTTTTTGCAGATTACCCTGGGGGTTGTGCACAGAAAAGTATGTGCAGAAAGAGTTTCACATGGACTTGAAAGAGGCATTCCCAAAGGGGGAGAAACCATTTACATACAGACTTTCAATAGTATGCGTGTTTTTTATTGTTTTAAATGTACTCAATGTATATTTAGCTTATGCCTTTTCATTGGTAGCTCATGGCAAATTACATTCAGGTATAGAAGTATTTCTCTGTTCATGAAGGAATTCACAATTCAAGGACCTCATTTGCTAAGCATTTTTCCTCATAGACACAGAATGGGAGAAAAGCCTTAGTAAATCAGGCTCTAACAGGCCGATACAGTACAGTGCGGTCCGGTGGAGCGCACTGTTAACCCGCGTTTGGACGCGTGTTTTCGACGCGCTAGCTTTACCCCTTATTCAGTAAGGGGCAATAGCGCATTGAAAATGCGCGTCCAACCCCCCCCGAAACTAATAGCGCCTGCAACATGCAAATGCATGTTGATGGTCTTATTAGTTATTCCCGTGCAATTCACTAAGTAAAATGTGCAGCCAAGCCGCACATTTTACTTTCAGAAATTAGCATCTACCAAAAGGTAGGCGTTAATTTCTGCCGGCACCGGGAAAGTGTACAGAAAAGCAGTAAAAACTGCTTTTCTGTGCACCCTCTGACTTAATATCATGGCGATATTAAGTCGGAGGTCCCAAAGTAAAAAATAATTAAAAATAAAAAAATTTAAAATTGGCCCACGGCTCGCGGGTTGCTCAATTTTGCTGGCATCCGTTCTCCGAACCCGTGGCTGTCAGCGGGTTTGAGAACCGACGCCGGCAAAATTGAGTGTCGGCTGTCAAATCCGCTGACAGCTGCTGCTCCTGTCAAAAAAGAGGCGCTAGGGATGCGCTAGTGTCCCTAGCGCCTCTTTTTACCGTGGGCCTTCATTTAAATACTGAATCACGTGCTCGCCCACTCTCCCGCGACTTTTACTGAATCGGCCTGTTAGTTTGTACCTGAGGTAATAGGAGGTGAAGTGACTTGCCTGAGAAGTGGCAGTTATTCCTCCATTCTTCCCAAGAAGTTGTAAATGCGCGTGTGCATGCCATACAGGGGTCTGCGTATACCTGCTAATTTTCAAAGCAGACTTATGCGCGTACCGCAAATCTGCCTTGAAAATTCGGTCTGAAGTCTTTCCGTATTTTCTACGTGCAGATTTTAGCCCTATGCAGGCTGATACAAAATCATCCTTCCTTGTGCATGGTTAGAGAATTACCCCTTAAAAGTATTATAAAATTATACACAGTGAGGTAGATTTTCAAATGGTCCGGCTGCCTAATTTCAGGAGGTAGACAGCTAGATTAGCCCCTAATACAGTTCCACTAAGCAGTAACAGTTGACCACTCAAAAAAGGGGCATTCTGGGAGACATAGCTGAGTTGTGAGGGTGGGGGGAAGAAGGGGGAATATGTACATGTTAAAGTTTAAAATATATATTTATGTATTTTGCAGTGCGTAATCCATTGCAGATGTAGCAGGTACAAGATACACAAGAACTGCTGTACCTGTGTAGTGAATTTTCAAAGAGAAGCTACCTGATAAATTGCCAAAATGTACACAGGTACTTTCTGCTGCTAGACAGTTTAATGAAAATTAACCTGACTGAGGCTCACTGACAATTGACTAGCAACATCTGCAGCCAGATGTGGACCAGGAAAAATTTTTTTAGAAATCAATAGCATCTGTAAATCGGCTTTGGCCAGTCTTGGCAGGCTTTAGCTTCTGACCCGGATCTAGGCCTTGCGCCTGGGCCTCTGTTTTTTCTTTTACAGTGAACAACTGGGCCTTCCCCCACTGACTTCATTGTAATACAAAAAATGAATGGGGAAAAAAAACGAATATTTTTTTTCCATTTCAAAACTCATGAAATTAATCGAGGCACCCATGAAACGAACTAACGAACCAGAATATATTTTTCAAGGCTGCACATCCCTGCTACTCATGCACGTATATACCAACTGTGCACATGTAACTCCTTTGAAAATTATCTCTTTTTATGCATTAAATGAAACAAAACAAGAAAACACATACGAAATGGATAAAAAAACATAGCAAAACAAATTTTTTAGCTACACATCCCTGGTTCTATGTATCTGCAAAACTGTCTGTGAAAAAAGTACTTTTTTCTGTTACTCCGGGTCGTACCCTTCTCCAGTCTCATATCATGACCAGTTATTCTAAAACTTACTTGCCACCAAAAAATGCTTGCATCTTGTGTATTAGCTTGATCCTTGAAATATGTCTCTTTCAAACCCTTGATCTCTCTCCTGTTGCTTAAGGTATACATATTGTCTCCGATTGTCACCGTGCTCTGTACCATATTGGCAGCCCTCTGGACAGTTTTTCTATGAAATGTATGTAAATCCAGTAGTGCATGTTCTCCAATAGTCATTGAAAATGATTTTAAAAATCCTGCATTTATAATCTAGGCAATTTCTCTAAAGAAAGCAGTCTCTTCATAAATAAAACAGCAGTTTGCAATAATGTACTGCAATTAAAACTTTGCTAGGAAGGACAACAGTCTTTTAAGAATCATCACAATCTTTCCTGACATATATTTTCTCTCAAGTACGTTTTCTTAATTAAATATTAGGGATTCTGAAGCTGATATAAACAATGAAGCAAAATGTTTGATAAATTAAAATGCAGAGGCAAGGCATTTTGTGCATTACTTAAATGAGAATTAAAGATAATTATATGCCTACAATGCTGGTTTTAAAAGCAGCATTAACTTAAGAGCCCTGGAATAGACAATCAGGTATAAATCCAACAAAGAAGTCCCTTGAATGGCTTTAGTGCATTAGTGCATCAATATGTCAGTGCACTTCACCCACTATCAAACTGTTGCACAGGTCTCGAAAACTTGTTTTAGAAAAATAATATAAAACAAAAAAGTCCACTCAAAATCTAGTTCAACCACAGTACTGTATTTTCTTCATTTCGCTTATCTGGCTGGCCTCTGGCCTCATGCTTAGCAACTTTAATTCACAGCTTTGCAAGCTTAATAGATAACTTGTAACATCTAATGCACCTTAGATTTGATAACTCAAACATTTCCACTGTATCAGTCAGTAGTAGTGTGTGGCAATACAGCATCACAGGTCATAGAATAATTATTCAGCAAATTTTTATATTCTGCCCCTCCAAAAGTATCTTTCCCTTGGCAGATTACAGCAAAGTAAAAAATTAAATCAGGCACGATTAGATGAAAAGCAAAAAAACAGGGACAAGTTAAAAAATACTGATCCATGGATCTAAGCCACTTGGTAAAAAAAAAGATTACAATTCCTTACATAGTACTCTCCAAATAGGAGGTTCATTAAGCACATCCTTTCTCTTTTCTCTTAACCAAATGCCTCTAGTAAAAATATCACCTTTATTTTTTTTTCAAAAGGAGAGATAGCTCCTATACTATGTCAGAGGTTAATGATGGCAGGAGTGTGATGTCAGCAAGCTACCATGGTGCAATACCAGGCAAGTATGCCTGACCTAGGCATTACTGCAAATATATTTGCCACAGGGCACCTGAATGAAAGAAACCCTGTAGGTAATAGGGAATTCATTTTTAGTATAGCTATCTCTGCAACACTAGATTGGTAAAATAAGAACATTTGGAGAATTGTATTTTAACTTGGGCTGTAGCTAGCTTTCAAGTTAGAAATATTCTGATTCATTATGGCTATAGAACTGATGTCACTAAAAACACTTCTTTACTGTTGTTTTTCCCACCATGGAGACCATAGATGTTGATATAGCTAGGCTCTAGGATATTTCTAAGGAAAAATATGATAGCAATGTGATCTAAATCTCTCCACAGCAAACCAATACCACTTGTCGGTACTGAGACTTCAGTAATCTGAACGATCTCAAACTTTCCCTTACAAAATTTCCAGTCACCCTCCAACATGTGGTAGTATAATCTTTAAGGTGCCCCTCTCTAGCAAATACACATCCACATCTGCACACAATATCATATCTGTAAAAGTACATCATAAGGCTTGACCCCAAACCCCCCAGGCTTGAAAGACCCTCAGCTTTCCCTCTCCCCCGCCTCAAACCTCAGACTGCTTTCAAAGCATTTTGCACCCCCCACAGCTCGCATTCCTTCTCCCCAGGCTTAACTCCCCTCCTCTCCCAGTTCATAAGAAATTATGAAATGCCATACTGGATCAGACCAAAAGTCCATCAAGCCCAGCATCCTGTCTCTGACGGCAGTCAAGCCTGGTCACAAGTACCTGACAGGATCCCAAAGAGTAGATCCAAACATTTTTGCTGGTAACCAGGGATAAGCAGTAGCTTTCACATGTCTACATGGTTAATAATATGTGAGGGGGGGGGGGTGTCTCCCAACAAAGAGTCCTTTTTCATCATAAAGAAACTCTTGGAAAGGATTTTGGGTGGGGGGACTACTTAGCTTCCACTTGAGTGCTAGGCTAAACTAAGGAAAATTGTTGGGGAGTGTGGAGATACTGTAGGATAGAAGAAGCTGTTGAATACTGCTAATTTCCTGTGGAAGGTGCGGTATTCCAAATGGTCACTAGATGGCATCCTTTCTAATAAATCTCCATGATGCATCTGCCCTTTGTTAATGCGGAAGAGTGGTTAATGGTTTATATGAGAATGTTCCCCTTTAAGAAGGATGGGGGGCAAGGTCCCATAGAAAGAGTGTTCATCCAATATAAATGTGTCACCATGTGCGAGTCCTTTAGCTGTGGTGAGATTGGTACTAACCAGATAGCGAACCAGCAGGCCTCCCGCTGACAGTAGACAGACAAGCTCAAGGCGGGACAAGGATTAGGCTTAAACTGTACCAACCTCTTCCACCGCTGGTTGAGCCCTTGGTTTCTGAGGCCAGCAGGACTGAGGCAAGAGTCCCGAGAAGAGTGGTCAGGCTGGGTCAAGATCCAGGACAGTGTCAGGGCAGGTGGAGAACAGACGAAGTCAGAATCCAGGCAGGGGTCAGGTAACCAGAAGACAAGCTGAGAGACAGAAGCAAGGAGGGCGAGGAAGATAGGGAGAGCAGGCCCTCAAGGAGCGAGTACCTGGTATCCCAGATAGGTACCTGAAATAGAGCAGAAGGGCCCCCGAGGAGCGGGTACCCAGGTTAGTGGAGAAATACCCCGAAGGGCAGAGAGAGCTTCCTGTGGCAGCTGGGAAGCGGCAGAGCAATCCAATCCTTGCTAACTCAGTTTGTTAGCAAACGAAGGGCAGGCTAAATACCAGGATGTGATGACGTCACGCGGAGGGGATGCCCCCGAGGTTCCCGCCATGACGTGAAAAAAGACGTGGGTGGCGTGCGCACGCGCAGTCTAGGAGGCCCTCAGGAAAGTCATGGCGAACACCATCGCCGTTGCCGATCCGGGGACACCGGAGAGAGCGGCATGAAGACGTGGCAGCAGCCTTCTTCCCAAGGCTTGAGGAGAGAGGAGGAAGAAAGGTGAGGCACAGAGGTCGAAGCCGTCTGAGACCGACGGATGCAACAGAAAGGGGGAGCCGAAGAACTGGGACAAGGCAAGGCAAGGACTGGAAGAGACAAGGCACGGACAGGCAAGACAAGGACAAGAACAGGACAAAGCGAGGAGCAGGAGTGGAGCAAGGCAGGCAGAAGCAGATCTGGAATGGAGAAGCAACACACACTGCGGGCAGCAAGGCACGGCATGAGGATCTGCTGCTTTGGCCTTTGCTGATTGGAAAGGACTTCCTTATACACCTGGCCAGATGTGATATCATCAGCCAGCAGCCCAGGAAGTCCCAGCTGCCAGGCCTATAAGAGTAGCTCAAGGGAAACAGGAACTGCTATATGGGGCCCTTGGATGCAGCAGGTTTGGGAAGCTCTGCCAGAAGCCTTGGAAGTAAGGGGCATTGTAAAATGGGCATTGCAAAACCCAGTCAGGGACTACATTGTCCAGGGCTGTTTCTCTTTGGAGAGGACCCTGCAGGGCTTTCCCCATCAAAAGAAAAAGTATGAGGTGGGATAGATATTTCTCTTCAAGGGGAATCAACTAAGGCACCTGACCTGAGTCCTGGAGGTGTAGGGGAATTGGAGATCCCACAGTTGGTGGGAAGAGTGTACAGTGAAGAAGCCACAGAAGGGTGAGACCTGGGGATTCCTGGGAAGTCTTATGATTTTGCTTAGATGAGGCAGAAGAACTTTTGAAGGTTTCAGTGGTGAATGGAGAGAATTACTAAGTGTGTGGAATGAGTACTGAACCAAATTATCGCAGGATTTAACACCAGAAATAACTACACCTTTTTCCTGAGCGTTATGGCTGTGATAGCTGTGCATTACAGCCAAAACAGGATTTATCAGAAATCCCATTTCAAGAGAGGATGAGGAGGGAGAGAGAGCCTCTGAGGAGGCCCACTGATTTTTTAAAATTTTTATATCTCTCTAAAAGGGGGCATTATGAACTTGGGGTGAGATTTCTGGGGTGAGTTGGGGTTTAGGGGATAGTTTTACATGCATATGTACAACAGCACAGTTTCTATCAATGAAGATTTAATGTGATTTGGAGTGATGAAAGGTGAAAGAAGAGTAGATTTGCTCCATGTTCTCTCTATCTAGCTTGATTGCAGCTAGGTAGAGAGTGCATCAAGCAAGGTAGAGAGGACATGGTACAAATCTACTCTTCTTTCACCTTTCACCACTCCAAATCTCATTAAATCTTCACTGATGGTAACTATGCTGTTCATACATATGTATGACTGTGCATGTTAAACTGTGCCCCCAAAACCTAACTCACCGCATGAACCTCACCCCGAGTTAATAGTGCCCCTTTTTACAGTGGTATAAATAGTTAACTTTTTGGTGCGCCTCTCTCTCTCTCCCCCCAGCAGCAGCCCAGAATGCAATAAAAGCTTGTCCAGGAACAAGTGTTACAAGGAAAATTACCTTAATCACAGGTGTTATTCTTGCTATATTTATCGCAAAATAATGAATCTAGGCCTAAGTTTGCTATTTCATTTTTCAGATCTTTCAGAATTCTGGGGTGTATACCACCCTGGTGATCTGTTATTCTTGAGTTTATCAGTTTGCTCTATTACATCTATCTGGTTCACTGTGATTTGATTCAGTTCCTCTAAATCATCACCCTCAAAGAATGTTACTGGTGAAGATACGTTTCTGAAATTCTGACAGCCTCCTGAGTAAAACCAAAGCAAAGAATTAATTTAGTTTTTCTGCTATGCCCTTGTCTATCCTGAGTGCTCCCTTTACTCCTCCATCATCTAGTGGTGCAACAGACTCCCTCACTAGCTTCTTGCTTCAAATATACTTGAATAAGTTTTTATTTTGAGTTTTTGCTACTCCGCCTAGCCCCTTTTCAAATTCTCTCTTGGCTTGCCTTGTTAATGTTTTATCCAGCTTTAATAACCTCTTTTAATAGATAACTTTCTTCCTCCCCAGCAGATTCTTACCCTTCCCAATTTTCTCACTCTCTCCCCCACATCCTCAGCTCTTGCTCTCTATTCCTTTCTCTCAGTTCTTTCTTTCCTTCTCCACCCACTCTAGGCTTGATCCTATCCTCACCTCTTTTTCGCTTCCTCTCCCATGGGCTCAATCCCTAACTATGCCACCTGCAGCCCTCTCTCTCTCTCTCCTTCTCCTTTGCCTGGGGTTTTGACCTCCCCTCCCCCCCATCCTATGAGCTGTATCTTCTTCCGGGCTCAAGGCCGACAGCCGTGCCTCTCCTCCTCTGACCTGTTCAGGGCTGGCTGCCACATCCCTCCTCTTCTAGACAATGGGAGGCTGGCATTAATACTACAGCTTCATGGTCCCTGTGTGAAACTCTTCACCACAGATATTAAATTCTTCATAGAAGGGGAATTCTGAACAAATTCTGTGTTGTGCTGTTGTGCAGAATTCTCCTAGCAGTAAAAAGATGCAGTGGATAAATTACAATCCTCAGCTATTATCAAAGGGATTTCAAGATAATCATTTGTTGCCTTTGTTTTATATTTTATTCATAGAACAATTGAATAATTTCATTCATGGATCCAGAAAAAATTGAATGGCATAATACCATTGGGGTAACAGTTTCTTGTGATGTACTGGACTAAATAATATCAGAAGAATATAGCTACAGATTGAAATCTATCAATTTCAGCTACAGTTTAAGATTTGTTTTGGCCAACAAAACCATATTCAGCACTTGAGTGTCTGTATTATTTTCCTTAATTTAAATTTTTAATTGTTCTTCAGAAATTGCATTGACTGTAAAAAAAAAATTTGGCAAGAAAAATAGCACAGCAGTTCCAAGTCATTTTAACAGCTACAACACAAACTACTATATTAATAAAATATTTATATAGTGCACATGTCCCTCTTTCATTTCCTAAACTGAGAGAGACAGAATGCAGAGTTCTCGTGGCCATATTGGTCCCGAAGAAAACTGGAGTCTTAGTTGATCTTGACCAGAGCCAGATTAAGGAGCAGGCCAGTCAGGCAACTGCCCAAGGCATCAATCTGTAAGGAGTGCTGAATATTAGTTTGATGGGGCACCAAATTATTAGTCTGCCAGGGGCACCCACATGTTTTGGTCCAGTCTTGCTCTTGACACATCAAAAAGCTGTTGTTATGCACGAAGTTTCAGGACCATTTTCAGACGACTTCTGTGAGGTCTTGAAAAGTCTTGAACTACATAAAGAGTTTAGTGATGGAGATACACTAATGTTCACCAGGCTAGAATGAAGAGACAGACAGTGAAATGTTAACAGAAAGTAGAAAATCTAACAAATTAGGAAACCCAATAATAATGGGAGATTTCAATTACCTCAGTATTGATTAGGTAAATATCTCATCAGAATATGCTAGGAAGGTTACGTTTATTGTTGCCAGAAATGACTGCTTCTTGGTGCAGCTAGTCCTTGAACTGACAAGTGGGGGACATCTCTAGATCTAATTCTCATTGAAAGGGAGGTCCTGGTGCAAGAGGTAATAGCCGTGGGGGGCTGCTTGGCAATAATGAACATAACACAATTAAATTTAACATAATCACTGAAGGGAGGACATTAAGGAAAAGTATAGCAGCAGCTTTTACCTTTTGAAAAAAGGAGACTATGATAAATTGAAAAAACTAATTAGAAAAAAACAAAAAGGAGCGGTAGCAAATTTAAAAGTTTGCATGTGGAATAGATACTGTTTAAAATCACCATTTTGGAAGTCCAGACTAAATGTTTTTCATGCATTAAAAAAGGTAAAAAGAAGACAGAACGACTGCCAGCATGGTTACATGGGAGAGTGAAACAGGCTATTAAAGCCTAAAGGATGTCCTTCAAAAACTAGAAGGTAGATCCAAATGAAGAAAACAGGAAAGAGCACAAGCACTGGAAAGTTAGATGTAAAGCATTAATAAGGCAGGACAAAAATAATTCAAAAAGAAACTTGCTAGAGAGGCAAAAACTTTAAAAAAACATCTTCAGCTATATTTGAAGCAAGAAGCCAGTGAGGGAGTTGGTTGCACCACTATATGATGGAGGGGTAAAAGAGATCTCAGGGAAGTTAAGGCCATAACAGAAAAACTAAATGACTTCTTTACTTTGGCATTTATTCAGGAGGGTATCAGAGAGATACCTATTCTACTAACGTTCTTTGAGCATGATGATTCAGAGATACTCAATCAAATCATTGTAAACCATGAAGATAGAATTATTGAGGGCGTGGAGCCTTGGGCCAAGGTGGAGTTGGCACAACATTCAGGAAGGAGCCCCAGAAGTCCACACCATCAGCTGGTGGATCTGGTGGCAGAGGCCCAACTGGAGCTTTATCTATACCAGCCCTGGTTCCCTTACGTTGAGCCCTTGAGTGCTGGGACCAGCAGGTCTTAGCCTTGGGCCTCTGCTGATAAGCTGAATGTCTGGAAAGATAGTCGGGTCACAGGCCAGGGTCTGAGGCAGGCTGGGATCAGGCGTAGTTGAAGGCAGGTGATGGTCAAGTTGAGCAGCATTCAGATGTGTTCATGAGTCAGGCAGTGATCAGAGGCAGGCACAATTCAGGCATAGTCATGAATTAGACAGTGGTCAATGGCAGGCAGAGTTCAAGGGGAGTCGTGTGTCAAGCAGGCAAAAGTCAGAACCAGAAATCCTTCTGAGAGAAGGCGGGATGGATAGGCAGGCAGGGAGGTGAAGGACAGCACAGGCGGGCAGATAATGACACAGAAGACACTGAAGAACTAAAGACTGACCACAAGACGAGGAACTGATGAAGAACTGAAGACTGTCCACAGGACAAAGATAAAGATGAAGATGAAGATCAGGAGCTGAAGAATGAAGACCAGGAACAGAAGAGAAGAAGATCATGAATGCAGAAACAAATACCAGGAACATAGATGAGGAACACAGGAAAGAAGACCAGGAATACTCTGAGGCAACTTGTTTTACTTGCAGTAGTGGACCTATTGCCGAGGTGTCTTGTTGTAGGTGAGCTGCCCTTAAATAAAGCAGCCTCGGTGTTGTCATCAGCAGGAGCAATGGAGACTGTCCCACTGCGGCCCCTTTAAGTGCCCCCTTTAAGTGCCTAGGACTGGCGCTGCATGCATGGGACAACATCAGAGGGCAAGTTGAGCACAGTGGCCTGCTGTTCTTTCAGGACCTTCCCTACTATTGGTGCTGCTTTCACCAAGCTCAGGACTGGAGGTAAGTGCAGCAGTCCTTGGACCTGTCCTGCAGACTGCCGAACACAACAGTAATAGAAGAAATTGACAAATTAAAGAATAATAAATTGCCAGGACTGGATGGTATATACTCCAGAATTCTGAAATAACTCAAAAATGAAATTGTGGACATATTACTAGTAATCTCTAACTTCCTATTCCAATCAGTACTTGAGGATTGGAGGGTAGGCAAGGTAACACTCCATTTTTAAAAAGGGTTCCAGAGGTGATCCGGGAAACTACAGACTAGAGAGCCTGATGTCTGTACCAAAAAAAAAATGGTAGAAGCTATTCTGAAAAACTAAATTAGCGACCATTTAGAGAGACATGCACTAATGGGGCAGAATCAACGTGGATTTAGTAAATAAAGGATAAGGGACAGATAGGACTGAATACTTATTTCTTTTAATGGAGAAAAGTAAACAGTGGAGTACCCAGAGAATTGTATTAGGACTGATGCTTTCTAATATATTTATGATTGATCTCAAAAAAGGATTGATGAGTGAGGTGATCATATTCATAGATAACACAAAATTATTCAAAACAGTTAAATCGCAAGCCAGTTGTAAGGAACTGCAAGTGTGACTTGGGAGAATGGGCTTCTAATGGCAAATTAAATTTAATGTCGACAAGTGCAAAATGATGCATACATGGAGGAAGAATCCAAACTACAGGCACACAATGCTGGGTTCTGAATTAGCCATTAGCACTCGGGGAAAGGATTTTGGAACCCTGTGGACAATCCTTTGAAATCCTTGACTCAGTGTGCGGCAGTGATCAAAAAAAAGCAAACAGAATGTTAGGCATTATTAGCAAAGGAATGGAAAATAAATCAGAATATTATAATGCCTCTGTATCAATCTATGGCGCGACCGAACCCCATCTCAAAAAAGATAAAGTGAAAAGGTATAGGGAAGGGCAACCAAAATGATAAAAGAAATGGAACGGCTTCCCTGTGAGGTGAGGCTAAACAGGATAGGGCTCTTCAGCCTGGAGAAGAAATGACTGAAAAGAGATATGACAGAGGTCTATAAATCATGAGTAAACAGGGAACTGTTCTTTACCCTTTCAAATAGTGCTAGGCCTAGGGCTCTCTTCATGAAGCTAATAGGTAGCATATTTAAAACAAATCAGAGAAAGTATTTTTTCATTCAGCACACAGTTAAAACTATGGAATTTGTTGCCAAAGGATGTGGTAAAAGCAGTTAACATAGCTGGGTCCAAAAAGGGTTTCCTGGAGGAAACTCAATAACCTTTACACCAAAAACCTTGTAAACTTGGGAAAGCCACTGCTTATCCCTGGTTACGTGCAAGAAGGATTAGATCCACTCTTTGGGATTCTGCCAGGTTCTTGGGACCTGGATTGGCCACTGTCGGAGACGGTTGCTGGGCTTCACTGACCTTAGGTCTGAACAAGTATGGCATTAAGAAATGTTCTAGAATTATTCTTCATAGAGCTTGGTAGAGAAAGCGTGCCATGTTAGGGGATTTTTAGATGAGAGCACAGTCCTTAATTGTTAAACAGGATTAAGTTGTGAATAATATGAATACAGCAGCTAGAGTTAAATTATGAGGCTCCCCCGCTTCTCCACCCACTTTTCCCCCCATTTTCAAACATGATTTATTCCCCCCCCCCCCATTAATTTGGTCTATATAGTTCAGAACTGGGAACATTAAATTAAAAAGGAATCCTTTCCCATTACAGTGACAATTCAAAACATGAGTTTCTGTTTAGTCTCTATTAATTAAAAATACTAAAATTCTAATGAAGGCGATTTAGGTTCTATCTACAGATGTGGTAACTCTCTGGATTTTCACCCAGAGACTCTGGCATTTGAAATTAGTCACTGAGTCTCCAGAAACCCCCAGGGAAATCCCATTTTGGTGTCCCATGTCAGGCTGGATGGGGAAGCCTGCAGCTGAATCGGCAGCATGGGGTGAAAGGAGGTGGGGCATTGGCCCACAAAGTCAGAAGAAAGCTCAAGTAGCAGCTCTTGTGGGCCAGAAAAGGACGAAGGCACTGGACTGCATGGTCTGGAAGAAGGCAGGATATGCAGGGCCGTTGCGTCCCATTAGGCGGACTAGGCGCTCGCCTAGGGGGCGCTGAAGAACAGCCATGTGGGGCCGGGATCAGAGCCTATCCCGCTCATGGCCAAGTGGAGCAGAGATTCGGCGCCCAACCTACTCGCCACCCAGAGAAGCACCCACTCGGCAGGCGTGAATAAGGTAGGAGTCGGGGCCAAGACCCGGGGGGGGGAAGGGCGCAAGGCAGAAGGGTCGCTTAGAGCACCTAATACCCTTGCACCAGCCCTGACTATACGAAGCATTGGTTAAATTTGCTCATGCAAGCTGGAGAAAGCAGCGATGGAAACTGAAGTGGCCTGTAAGGCTCAGAGGAATAGGGAAGGGATAGCAACAGCTTAAGAGGTGGGAGGGATAAAAGCTGATGAGTTCAGGCCTTAAAGCAGGAAGAGGTAAAATGCTGGGGTCGGACATGGAGGGGGATCTGGGGACTTTTGAATTCTTGTTACCCTGAGACTGATATGAATTAGCAGGGAAGAGAGAAAAAGTTCAGGCACATCTTTCCACCAGCTATCCCACTAATTCATACCAATCTCAGGGTTATTGGGACTCAAACATTCTCAGATATGCATAAGGTATTTCCAAAACGTGCTATTTTGTATCAGCAGGACAAAATTATTTTCTTATTTTAGCCCTACTGATTTTCCCAAAATGTAAAAAATGTGCTTCTCCTACTTTTTTTTTTCAAACGAATTAATATGGGGATCCTAACAGGGAGATCTATTTCCTGCTGCAATCCTGAAGTCTACCTTGGGCTCAGCTCTTTGCCGACGGTCTGCTAATGAAAGGAATGATTAGCACGTCCACCTTAAAATCCTTCCTGCAACTGGCGTGGTTTTGTGTGGCACATGTAATAATACTGTCATCTAACAAAAGAAACTGGACTCTGAACTAACGTTCTGCACAATGTATCAGCAGGGGGTCCCTGTGCAAGAAGAACTTTTTGTCAGGGGCAAAGAATAGAAGAGCACGGTTAGGGCCCTCTCAGGCCAGAAATACCGAGTTGCAAACGGTATGTAAAATATGCATAAGCCTCAAATCATATCTACACTGAGCTTTTAAAAGAATGGGCTCCTCAGTGCAACGCCAGATTCTGCTGCTAGTTACAGCTTTCACATTCTTACACTACTACTGGTTTAGCACAAATGCACATCAGCATATTTACAATTGTTATGAGGCCTGTAAATAAAATTTACTGCTCTGTATTCTTGCAGAAGGCTAGAAAATAGCAGTCATGGGATGCCATAAAGAAGACTACACTTATGAATAATTAAGCTACAGAACACCCGTTTCACCATGTTACAATTTACAGTCTTGTATGGACGTTGCCTACTTATTAGAATTTTGGCTTGCATGAGCATTCCTTTCATTTTCAACTTCCCTCTAAAACCCACTCATCATTAATGTGTATATACACAGTATATAGAGCCTCATTCAAAACGAACTTTTCTCTATTCTGTGAAAAAAATCTTTATTGAGTAAGGCCTATAGTGATCTCTTCTGAAGCTTTTATCTTTAAATGCTTGAAACTGTATAGCATTTTATTTGCTAGACTGTAGATATACTAAATAGGCGTGTGCAGGGATAAAAAAAATCATTTTTGTTTTTTGGTTCATTTCGGGAGGTTTTTTTTCCCCATGAATTCCAGTCTATGGAATGTTTGATTTGTTTCATTAATGAGAAAAGAATGAATCAAATGTTAAAAAAACAAAAACAAAAATGAATCAAAAAAAAGAAAGCTGGGCCATCCAAGGTCTCCTATCCCCAACAAACATCCTTCCCACCTGGAAAATGCTGGGACCAAGATCCCCACAACCCCCGCTTACCTTGTCTCATGGGGATACAACTGCGAGGCCTAGGACTAGGCCAAAGCCTTAGCCTTGCATAGGCTGAGAATACAGTAGGTTGCTGCGACCTCAGTCTCAGCCGACACCTTGGCCTTGGCTGGATCCCGGGCCCAGGCGCAATGCCGCAGCCTGGCCCGGAGGCCTAAGCCCAATGCTAAGACCTCGGCCCAGAGCCAGGCCAGACATCAAGTCCCGGCCTGGAGACCGGGTCCTGATGCCTGGGCCTCAGCCTAGGGTTAGGCCCAGGCCTCGAAGAAGTGATGACGGCATCCTCTTCTTTCTTCTTAAACAAATGCTGTTCACTGGGGTGACACCGGAGTTAATTAAATCAGGCATGACCCAAGCGAATAGCATCAGTTTACGAAGAAAAAAAACTCTGGCTTGACCCCAGCTGATGGTCTCAGTTAATGAAAAAAGAAGAAAGAAAAGGATGCTGTCATCACTGCTTTGAGGCCTGGGCACCGGGCCTAGACCTAACTGTAAGCTGAGGCCCAGGCCCAGGTATCGGGACTCGGTCTCCTGGCTGGGCTCTGGCATCCGGCCTGGGTATGGGCCGAAGCCAAGGCATTGGGATCCAGCCTGGCAGCTTCTTTGGATACCCGATGGATCAGGTAAGTGAAATTGTTTGGGGACTTGATTCTTGGCCAAGGCCCCGGCATCGGCCTGGATTTAGGGGATACCTCAGTGTCGTGCTCAGGTGTAGGCCACAATCCATGCTTTGGGCCTCGGCCTATGCCCTAGGCAAGTCCCTGGACTTGGACCTAGGCCCAATACATTCGTTTTAAATGAATGCAACAAGTGAGGTTCGTTTCATTCGGGGTACCCTCAAGTGACTGATTTTATTGAAGAAATATCTTCCCTTCATATAGCTCAGGAAGGATTTTGATGAGGATGTAGCACTGAGACAGTTAACTGATAAGGTGGATGAGGTATTACCTAGTTTTGATTAAGAACGAGATTGTATTATTAGTATTGTTGAACCTCTCAAATACCTTTGATTTAGACAATCATGACATTTTGATACAATGGTGTAAGGATGCTGGCTTGGGAGGGATGGTCCTAAGATGGCTTTCTAGCTTTTTTAAAACATAGAAATCAGTTTGCATTTTATTTGTTAGTATAGAGACATCCACTCAGGGGTTCTCCAGGGCTCTTCTCTATCACCAATCTTATTTAACATTTTCCTGGCTCCTTTGGGGAGGTTGGTGTGACAATTTGGGCTTGAGATATATATTTATGCTCTTGACATACAGATGCTGGTGCCACTAGGGAACAATCAGGATGAAGAAGTCTCAAACTTGAACCTTTGTTTGCAAGCTGTGTTGGTTACATGAAAATAAGATGGTATTAAACTGTTCTAAAACAGAATTATTGTAGTTGGGCCCTGCTAAGTTATTGAAAGGACGAATATTGGAGGGAATATTCTTGTCCCCCAAAACAGAGGTAAGATCTTTGGGAGTTATCTTCGATGGAAATTTGTCTATGGAAAAACAGATAGCAAATGTGGCTCTTTATACTGATTGGAAACTTAAAATGATTATACAACTCCTTTTGTATGTAGATTTTCAAGTTTTGAAAGCTGTAACCTATTTTTTAATACTATTAGGCATAAATTATTGTGATGCACTTTATCAGGGTATACAACAAAAACCATCCATAAACTCCAACTGATTCAGATAGAGCAGCATGCATAGTAATGGGGCAGATGAGAGAAGAGAAGGTCTGAAGCCAGCTAGGATCATGGGCAAGGCAGCAAGCAGGCATATCTGAAATCTAGGCAGGGGTTAGAGGCAGGCGGCGGTCAGGCGTATCTGAAGTCCAGGCAGGGGTCAACCGGGTATGCATCCAAAAGAGAGGGAGAGAGACGGATAGGGCTTAGGCAATCAGGCAAAGGCTGGAACAAGCTGGCAATGGAGGAATGACCAGACTCAAAAGAAGACAAGCTGGACGAAGACTGGAATGCTGAAAACCAATGCGCACTACTATGGAGTAGCTATACCTGTTGCTGAGGCAGTGAGGAAAGGACTGAGAGAGCCTAGATAGGGCTTGATGTGTTTGGTCATCAGTAGGCACTGTGGGGCTTTTCCCACCACAGGCCCTTTAAATAGTGTGAGATCAAGCATGCGCTCGCACCTAAGGAGAAGCGCGACTAGATGCTGGTGGCGCACCACAACATGAAGGGCCAGTGGTGTTTGGATGCTTCAGGAGCCAGTGGAGGTGGTACAGCCGGGGAGGTGAGTGTGGCGGGTCATGGGAGCAGCCTGCGGATTGCCAAACATAACACCAGTTTCATGAAGAGGGACAATGTCTGCCTGTTTCCAACCCCAGAACCACTTCTGTCTCCAACAACATGGTTGAGTAGGACTGTCAGAGGAGCTGCCAGAACCTTTCTATGTTATGTGTTAATAAATGAGGTGAATTTAAGCATAACATCAACCCAACTTACTTTTACCTAATGTATTGATTTTCCCTCATATTTTAATATTGTATGATGTATCCTGTTGGGCCCAATCACCTTCTCCATTTTCAGTTTAGCTAGTTCCCTTTCAATTGTAAACAAAATGGCCTACCCCTCTCCCATATGTACTCCTGCCATCTTTCTGTAGTCCTTTTCCAGTCTCTTCTTCAGGAAATATTAAACAAACTCAAACGAAGTGTAGCTTGAGGTTTCAGTGGAGACCATACATCCACACAAAGCCTGCTTTTGAGCCCTTCCTTTTGCTATACTAATCCCCTAAAGTTTGATCATCTAATTTGATAAGGGAGAGATAATGGGTACCCTGCCTGGTTCACCTACTCAGTGCAAATTTCTGGGATTCTGGCTCATTGCTCAGCACTTTGATACAGTCATATGTTACAATGTGTGAAAAACAGAAGTCCACCGAAACCTACTGACTGCACTATGTGATTAAATGCTTGGATGTTCTACAGGACAACAAAGGTTAAGTTCTGGTTTCTGTGTCCCAGGGAACTGAGAGTGGAAGCCTCCACTAGAAGAAAAAAAAAGCAGAGTTCTCAGTGGTTCTCCTTCCATCTCTCTGCTCCTTTACATGGAAGCTTCCTTCACAGGGAGCTCAGACTCAAGAAGAACGTAGAGCATCTTCTGAGCTGCTGCAACAACAAGGTTTCCCCCTGCTTCCCTTCTACTGCTTTTGTGTTGCAGATGAATTTTGTGGTCTCACAATAAAGTGGTGATCTTATCAACCAGCAGGTAGCCATGGGTCAGCGGGCTACACATAAATATAGAGCCCTTACACGTTTGCATCGGTCATCTCCAAAGTTAAAGTATCTCAAAATATCCAGCATAAAACCCTCTCTCAGTCAAACGTCTTTTCTACATGAAGTCGTAAAGGGGAGAGCCAAAGTTCTCTCTGACTGGTGCAAGGAAAGGATCTCCAGGGTGCAAGAGATGCTATAGAAGGCATACACATGTTTTAAAGCCATCTTAAGTGGCAAAGACCGTGTGATTCATATGAACATTTGCTATGCAAATGACCAAGTGGTGAAACAGAATCTGCATTTAGAACAGAGTTAATACGAGTAAATTGAGCATCTGTTTTCCTAACCTGACATCACCGACTTGATATCCTCCGACTTGATATCACCATGATATCAAGTCGGAGGAAGTACAGAAAAGCAATATTTTTCTGCTTTCCTGCACTTTTTGGGCAGGCGTTAATTTTGGTGAGTAAAAATGTGCACATCGGGCGCACTTTTTTTTTTTTTGCATCGGGAGAATAGATAATGGCCTCATCAACATGCGTTTACATATGATGAGTGCTATTACCTATGTGCACGATTGGACGCGCGATTTGGATGCGCTAAGCCCCTGATTTGCATTGGGGGTTATGGATGCTTGTCCAATGGCTGTTGAGCGGCCAGCACACGGTACTGCATTGGCCTACGTGAAATGTGATCACAGCTGAATTTATTTACAGGGGACATTTTCCCAGACTGTTTCCTAACAGAGAAAATGCATGGAGGTTTTTGTTTTGTTTACGAGCATCCCTTTTCCTAAGCTCCCAGGTGGATTGGTGTGCCAATATTGCATCGGCCTCTAACCCTGCCAAACACTAAACTAAAATACCCAGGAGAACCAACAAGATGGTGGGACACTTCTTTGTTTACATGGAAGCTTAGACACCCTTTCTCTTTTCTTTTTGCAGTGCATGGGAAGGGAGGGGGGGTCTATTATAAAGGGCTTCTTCCACGTTTTGCTTGTAGCAAAAATCCCAAAAGCCTGCTCATACCAGACTACACCGATCGCCCCCTTACGCACGAGGTAGCTGACTCTTTAATGCAGAATCGGATGCATGCGATCAGCATTCTGCTCCTGTCCAAATAAAATAATCCCAGGAAGAGAGTAGCAAAGGAACGCTCAGAAAAATGAAATAATGATCATATGTTTCACCAAAAGAACATTTGCAACACTGCAGATAAGAAGGAGCTCCTGTGTTAAGATAATCACATCAAAAGTGGACTTGTGGCTCCCTGGGAGAATCAAAGACGGTTTCCCTATCAAACTTGTTGCCTTCCATTGAACTGGAGCAAAGAGCAGGGAATCTCTGAGCCTCTGGCAGCTGCGAACAGTCCTCACCACGCAACATTTCGGGGAGGCAAGCTGTGAGCCGTCAGTCAGGGAAAGGAGCGGCAGGGCAGTGCTGCAGGCAGTTGGAAGACTTTACAAACTTCTCTTATGAAATCCTTTAAACATTCAAAAGGAAAGTTTTATGTGCCTTTCTGACCGGCAAAGGCATTCACGCCCAGGAAAACATTCAGGGGCCAGGGCATTAAATTGCCATTTTACCAAGACCTAGCTTCATTTCTGAAGTTCTTCTCTGCCTCTCGTGCGGCTGCTCTCTGGATTGATGGCTCCCCAGCTTGCCACTCGGTAATGAAAGGAAACCGTGAAGACTGTCAAACCTAGGAGCAGCCAGGAGGAGTAACTGGCAGAAGTGGGTAATGCTCTGCTTCTCGGGGGGGGGGGGGGGGCTGTTAAATTGAAGATGTTTAAGACT
This sequence comes from Rhinatrema bivittatum, assembly GCF_901001135.1. Taxonomy (NCBI): domain Eukaryota; kingdom Metazoa; phylum Chordata; class Amphibia; order Gymnophiona; family Rhinatrematidae; genus Rhinatrema; species Rhinatrema bivittatum. The sequence continues at coordinate 141,202,618 of NC_042616.1, forward strand.
GTAAGGGGGTACATTTTCAAAGGCCGACTCGGAATCTATGCATGTAAGAATAAGGCGATCCCTCCGGACTCTCTCAATAGCAGGACCAATACTCTGGAATCCCCTTCTGCTTGCCATACGTTCCTCGCAAGACTCTAAGGAATTTTGAAAAAAAAAAAAAAGCTGAAACATTGTCTTTTTAAGTAGCCTTTCCAGCGGCAACCTCCACCATGACCGCTGCCTTTTGCTGAGTGTCTCTCACTGAATGTTTAATTTTGTCGCAGGTTGTATGGACACATTCATTATTTATTTACCTAACGATCATTCTCATGCCGCATTATCGCAAAGAGGTCAATGCGGTCCACAAGCCTATTAGCACATACATACAAATTTTAAAATAACACTAATGAAACAACAGGAGTCGCCATCTAAGCTTTGTTTTGCTTCTCTTTGTAGAATAGCTTGACTTTGGTTATATGCATGTTATTTTACGTACCCTGCCCCGACTTTTGGAGGGTGTGGGATTTAAATACTTTAAAATAAATAAATAACAGATTGGCCGAACCTGCGTGAGGTGGGTTTTCAGTTGCCTGAGAGTGCGCCATGCACTTTTCGTAACGTGCAGACTTATATCCGCACCGAGAAGAGGCACCCCAGGGGCGGAGGGGCATTTTGGATGTGTGGCTGGAAAGTACATGCATACGTGCCAATTAAAAAAAAAAAACTGTACATGTGAAGCAGATATGCCACTAATGCCTATACTTTACGCCATCACTTAGCCACAGAACAAGCAAATATTAAAACACCATATATGAAGGGGCCTTGTAGTTTGAATCTGTCAGGGATCGTACGAGCTGAAAGGTATGTACATACATTGCCAGTTAGGCACCCTATTGAAACACTTACCCCTAAATCTTCTCTGTACATGTGAAATACGTCATTGGGGTGCCTTTTAGCAATAGGCAAAGGCTAATATTATGGTAAGTTTAAGGATATCAAATTTCTGTTAAATCATACATTGAGAGCATCTTTACATAAAAGTCTGCCCCCTTCCTGTGGGAGGTGATGAGTTGGAGTACGGGAGAGAAGGCCTAGCAGTTGGTAGTGGGAGAGGCTGAGGGAGAGGGGTGTGTGGGGTTGGAGGCTTGGCGAACAGTGCAGGGGAAGGAATAACCACAGCAGGACAAGTGAGCTATGATCCCCTGTGGGACGCTGTTTGGGCAGCTCTTTTCACCTTGGGCCGCTGCTGCTGGGAGGTTTTTTTTCACCTTTGTGGCCTATGGAGAAATAGTAGGACAAGGCCGGTTTTTAGAAATTCTTTCAGTTGTGCTGCCTGGTTGGTTGTGGCAGCCTCGCATAGATTAATTTGCTCAGCGAGGTCCCCATTTCTTATTATTTTTTCCTCATGAAATTTACTGTATCACTAGGCACAGTTCATCAGTTTGAAAATCTAAATATTTCTTGATAATGGCTAAACTCAAGGTGACTAGCGCAGTTATTGTTCTGACTCCACCTGTTGCTTTGCCTTGAATTTTGAGGTTATTTTTCATTCCTCCTAAAAAAAATATAATTATTGTACTAAAATAATCTGGACTTGCATAGCAGCTTTCATCCAAACATGATACTTGCTTACTTTGCAACTACTAACCTTTCAGAATCAGACATGAGATACTCTGGCAGTATATTTCTGGTGCTTCGACTGCACTTCTGCTTCCGAAGTTGAGCAGAGAAAGAGCAAATGTTGAAGCAGAAGGGGGTAAAATTAATGAATAAGAGAGGGGGGATTCACGTGCGCATCGCATGACTTTTCACAGTTTGCAATGCAGTTCTCTGAACCACAGATTTAATTCTAGGCTAGAGGTTGGAATGATATAGGCAGAAACTATTGCCCCGTGGAATTAAAAAGTGATGTAGTCAGTCACTATCTGCAGGCATGGGGGGTAACAGCTACAAGGTACCATAGAATTTTAGGGCAGAAAACGGATACATGATCCATCAGGTTCGAGCTCTCTCCACTATTACTGCCCTACTGCTAAGATTCAGAGCTTGAATTCCAATTAAGTCAATGCCACAGTTTCCTCTTGCTCATATATCTTTATATTTCTTGCTATTGTTGTCAGTCAAAACCTCTAGCAAATCCCCTTTTTAATGCTATTACTGTGTTTGCCAAAGTCCAGTTGCAACTCATTCTACATCATTATCCTTTATGTAAAAACGATGATCTCAGCATGAAGCTAAAGCTGCCTTTCTCTAGTTTCAGGTTGTGTCTAATTCTAGTCTGCCTATTTTAATTCAACAAACTGCAGTCATGTGCTTATAATATCCTTGTTTACTTATGTAACCCCCTTTTACCCGAGGCCGCCATCGGGTGCTGCAGAGCACTCTCCAACTCAGTGCAGCTCTGGAATCCGGAATCTGTTGTGGGGGGGGGGGGGGGGTGGCAGGTTAAGACGTAAGACCCAAGGGGATCACACTCAGGCTCTTGAAAACAAAAACAAAAAACAACAACAGTGCACACACTATGAGTTGTTTTCCCAATCAAAACGGCATTTTACTGAAGGCAAAAATAACCTGCCCAGCGGTACAAAAATGTAGAAAACAATTCTTTTCCAAAGGTAATTCTCACAAAGTCCCAAGTAGCGTGAGCAGAAATAAATCATCAAATTAGATCCCCCACACTGGCTGAGTGAAATATGTGAGACATGGATTTCTCAAGGGACACGCAGGCCCCTTCCTCTTCAGAAACCTGCTCTGACCCACAGAACTCAAGTTCTTCTCGCCCCCTTGGAAAGACATTCTTAAATACTTTTGTTGGTGAGAGCTGCCTCCTGGCCAAGCTTCTTGTTCCACAGACCTAGGGATAGTAACCCTCCTGGAACGGCTCTGAATGGCCCCCCTTGAAAGTACTCAAAAGGTGATGAGAACTAGCCCAGCTATGATGGATGAGAAAGGCAGCTGTCTTTTCCCTCCTTGGAGCCCCTTGGCCACCTCTCTTACACTTCCTGGAAGGCATCTCCTTTCCGTCTCCTCCTGTGCCTCACAGAAACCCCCTTAGGTGACCCATGAGTGCTGACCCACCCTATAGGAGAAGGACCCTTATCGTCCCTCAGAATAGAACGTCTCCCATGGAGCCTCCCGTGGCCGGAGGTGTCCCCTCTCTAAAGAACAGCGAGGTATGGGACCAGCCTTACACTTGTGCGGCATTGCTGTCTTCCCTCAAGGTCAAACATTTCACAGGCCAGAGCTACCCCGGCCTGCTCAGGTTTTCCCTGTATGAATACCCTAAGAACAACACAAAGAATTCTCTTAAGAATTATGCAATTCAACTTCAACTCCTTGGCAGTCCAAAACTCTGCCTACTTAGGCAATGTATATTATATCTCTTTGTTATTAACCCCATATATTTATTTCCAAGTTATTTATACCTGTTCTTTGTAAGACATTTTCTTGTCACTGTTATTGTTCAAAATGTAAACCGAATTGATCAGTAATTCTGTTACTGGAAAGTCGGTATAAAAAAGTTCTAAATAAATAAATAAAATAAATGAAAGATGTTCAGCGTTTCCCATTCATTTTGTTGCCTTCCAAGTCACTGGTGTCATTTTAATAATGTGCGATCCATAAAGGTATCCCCAGACTCCCTGAATGGCCTTAACAAAAAAACCCTGCGGAGTAGCACAAGCACCTCTTTCCCTTGCAAGTTAAGCACAATTTTCAGCATGACAGAATCCCAGATGCTACGCCCGCACTTGCCTGGCACTGAAAAAGTCCTTTTAGTTACTTGTTAATGAGAACCCTAAGGCCCCTTTCTTTCTTGTAACTTTTGATTACTTAACCTTTCCATGCAGTACATCACACTAGGTCTTTTTTTTTTTCCCCTCCAAAGATATCATCATACAGTTACCTGTGTTGCATGCTAAACTTAATTTGGTCATTTATCTACATTTTCCAGGCCATCTTGCTTCCCACTCTATGCTGATCCTCTGCAATATTTATTTACCATCACACCTATTTTGAAAGCACCTTCCAAGATGGCCTTGTGAACAATGGTCCTTAAGAGACAGAATCAGTAGCTAATAAACCGATACTTAAAACCACTTTCTCATCACTGTACTGTGCCGTGCAACCTGACTGAAAACTTCTGTGCCCTCTACGCTTTCAGTGGAGTAAACAATCTGAAGCAAACCCCTCTCCCAGTTTTGTTTTCTACAGGAAGTTTAATTTCCTCCTTCGGAATTTTTAGAACAATAAAGGTCAACGCTTGATCCAGCTGCTGTGAGGCACGGTAATGCTAAACTCCTATGATAAAACCCCCTCATTCCATCAGTTTGTGTTGGCTTTACCATATTTTTCTAGGTTCTGCATTTTATTCTTTTCTACTGGTTTTTCCCCTCAGAGCCATACCTCGGAAAAAAACTATTCCAGACATTTTGCTAAGCGCACTGCAGTATCTTTAACATCTGTGAAAAATCTGAACACACACGCACACACACAATCTCAGCTCAGGTAATAGTGGAGCAATTTATGCTATTTTTGTTGTTGGTTTGTTTTTTTTCAACCACTTATCAACAATCAAATGTGTGCAAAAATCCTTGTCTCTCAGTTAACAGTTGATGCTTTGGATCCCCAATGGTAAACGTCAACCATAAACCTGGATGACAATACATTAACCAACTTAACGGAGGAGTGATTGCACGAAATGCCTGCTCAGGTCTGGCACTGATCACGTTCCCCCCTCTCATCTCTATGGCAACTCTCACATAAAATGAATAATGGTGCAGGAGAAAAGCTACATTGGGAATTTGGCCAGTCGTCCTGTAAGTGCAAAGTCCTTTAATCAATTTAGTTGAGGAGGGTGAGATGGGCACTGTTTTTATCCCAGAAGTGCCAAAAGCATGGCATCCTTTTTTTTTTTTTTTTGACTTCTCAGCAGATTAAGTTCAGTTTCATAAGGAAATCACTGTCAACAATAAATTCCTTATAAAAAATAGACAGGGGTGGTAAAAATGTGAGAAAAATATGTTGTGGTCCCTTCTAATAGAAACATGAAACAAACAAGTCAGCTACCCTCGCTAGCCAAAAATGTTGCTGCAGAGATTTATTTATTTGCTTCAATTTATATGTCACTTAATTTTCTAAGAAACCCTGGGTGGCATACAATACTCCCTATAAACAGTTTAAAAATCAAGAAGTAAAAATAGAAACTGAAAATGAGCTTAAAAACCAGTCATGACAACATAAAAAAGTAGTGTGGTTGCCGAGTTAGTCCACTTGAATGTACAAAGAAAAAAGTTACAAAAAAAAAAAAAAGAAAATATGTAAGGCGATTCCTTTTTATTAGACTATTATTTCTTGACTAGCTCTCAGGCATTAATATTCTCTTTTCCAGGTTAGAATTCCCCCCTTTTCCCATCGCCCTATTACTGGAATGCCTTTCATGATTCGGTCATGTCGCATTTTGCTCATTCTATTCTGACATTAGGGTGAGAGAATTAGCTCTCAAAAGCTAGTCAAGAAACGTACTAAGTTAGTCCAAACATAGGTCTTACCTTGCACATTTTTGGTTCTTATCTCTGAACGTACAGTTCAGATTGAAATGGAAACAACCATCCACTGACTGCATCTCGATTATTGGTTATTAAAAAATATGTTAAAAAAAACCAAACAGGTTTTACATCACTTTCTAAAGTGCACATAATCCTTGGTAAGTCTCATCTTCTTGGTTAGAACATTCCAAAGGGAGGGGGCTGGAAAAAAAAAGAAAAAAGGATTGCTTCCGAGCTGCAGCATGTCCTCTGAGAAAATAGAAGGATCAAAGTTGCATCCTGAGACAATCCTAGCGTTCTGCATGGAGTTTATAGCTTCACTTTATCTTTAAAGTATTGCGGACCAGAACTAAAGTGAGTCTTAAGTAACAAGGAGAGCACTTTAAAGGAAATTCTTTAGATTATTGGGAGCCAGTGAAGGGTCTCCAAAGCAGGGGAAATATGATCAGAGTACTTCGAACCCATTTGTATCCTTGCAGCTGTATTCCAGAACAGCTGAAGTCTGGTAATATGTTTCATTTCCAGTTCCAAAATCAGTGCAAAAGTAGCCCAGATAATTTATTTAAATCAAGCCCAGCTTACACACCCAGGACACAGCCATTTCTGTGTTGTTCTCCTTTCTACTTTTTTCTTTGCCTCCCAAAAGTATTGATCTACCCTCTTCTTTAGTTTATTTATCTTCATCAATATAATTCAAAATGAGTGGCCACCACAGGCACCTTACATCTTGCACTTTAAGCCTCCTCATGCGCGCATGCATGCACACACACACACACACATACATGCACACACACACACGCATGTGCACACACACACACATGCACGCACACACACGCATGCGCACACACACACACATGCACACACACACACACATGCACACGCACACATATGCACGCACACACCCCAAATAATCTCATACACAAAGAAGGAGCTGAGAAATTCAATGAATCCATGCTCTGGTGTGACCAGCAGGAGTGGTGCTAACTGAGCTCCCTCAGCACTGCCAGCCAAAGACAAAGCAGGCCAGCAACGGAAGGGTTCCTTCAGCCTCACTAGCTAAAGAGTTGAAATAGGAAGGGTTCTCCAAGCCCCACTGGCTGAAGAAGAAGGGAAATAGTGCTGGCGGGGAGGAGCAGAAGTAGGCAGAACACACAGGGGTAACCTGCACAGCATGGCACTTACTACCAGAAGCAAACTGCTGGGCAGCCTGGATGGACCATCTGGTCTTTTATCTGCCGTCATTACTATGCCACTATGTGGGAAAGCTGACCTGAGGTAAGACTCATGAGGGAGGGAAGTACAAAGGAAGAAGAGAAAGCGAAGGGGAGAGAGAGGCAAATAGAAAGAATGAAGGCGAGATATCGAGTAAGATTCTGGGAGATGAAGGGTGAAGGAACAAAGAGGGAGAAGTGATAGGCAACGGAGGAACACAAGATGAGAGAGGAGACACACAAGGAAGAGATGGAGACTGAGAAGCAGAGAGGATGAAATACAGAAGGAGGAGATAAGTGGGGAGAAACAGAGAGGGCAAGAAGTATGAGAGAGAACACAGGGTGAGAAATAGAGAGGAAGAGGCAGAGGGGATGTCAGAGATGAGAGAAATGGAGAGGTAAGAGAAGGAGGGGGACAAGTGAGGGAGTGGGGACAAATGGAAGGGGAAAAAGCTGAGAGGAGAGAGGCAGGAAATGGTGGGAGGAATAGAATAAGCAGGGAGCGAGATGGGAGATGCTGGGAAGGTTACAAACCTCTCAGTGATTGATTTAGCCCCAGTGTGTGGCCTCCAGGAAGTAAAGAGCAAGCAAATTCGGAGTTTTCCCAAATATCTACTATCACACAAGGGGATATTTGGCTATTTTACAGTCTGTTTTCAAACACTCCAAAAGTTATTCACATGAACCGAAATAAAGATAATCAGAGCATGCAGGACATGGATCCCATCTGTACTTTCCATTATCAGCCTCCTCTATGCTTCCACTCCCATCCATAAAAGGTTATTCACCTACCTACATATGCAACTTTTATTCACCTCTCCAAGATCTCTGTTCCTGTGGCAGATTTTTGCTGATGATACCAAAATCTGCAACAGAGTAGACACCCAGGAAGGTATGAAAAAAATGACGAGGAATCTAGTGAAGCTCAAGGAATGGTCTAGTGTCTGGCGGCTCAGATTTTATTCTAAAAAATGCAGAGTTTTGCATTTAGGGAGCAAAATGCCAAGGGCTAGGTAGGTACAGTCTAGTGGTGAGATTTTCTAAAGAAGAGCAGGATCTGGGGATGATCATATCTGTTGATCTTAAAGTGACCAAACAAGTGGATAAGGGACAGCAAAAGCCAAAAAGATGCATAGGGAAAGGAAATATTAGCAGAAAAAAGGAGATGACGTTGTCCCTGTATAAGTCCCTGTGAAACTTCATTTGAAATACTGTGTACAGTTCTGGAGACCGCATCTTCAAAAGGAGATAAACCAGTTGGAGTTGGTCCAGAGGGAGGCTACTAAAATGGTCAGCATATGGGGACAAACTTAAAAATCTAAACATGTATACTCTAGACGAAAAACAGGCTAGGGGAGATTAGATAAGAGACACTTAAATACCTCCAAGGAAGCGAGTCTCTTTCAAAGGAAGGAAGGCACTAGGACGAGGGGTCATGGGATGAGAGTGAAAGGAGGCAGACTGAGGAGTAATCTAAGGACATATTTCTTTACAGAGGGTAGTGGATGCATGGAACAGCCCCCTCATAGAGGTGGTGGAGACAAGGGCATTATCTGAATTCAAAAAGCATGAGATAAAAAGAGAGGATCTCTCAAGGGCGTGCTTGGGATCATAAAACTGAATAGTTGGTGTGGATGGGCAGACTAGATAGGCCTTAGTGGTCTTTTTGTGCCATCAAGTTTCTATGTTTCTGTCCTGAATATATTTAAAGTGATTCTATAAAACTAAACATATTGAATCACCGAATATAATTACTCCAGGTCAGAGCAGGAATAAACCCGGGCAAAATGCTTTTTTGCCTGCAAAGTTTCCATAGCTCACCACTCGCCATTCTTTTTTCCTTCCCCCTTCACCTCCTGGAATCTTACTACATCTCTCACTCCCTTTTCATCCTATCTGTCCCCCCCCCCCCCCCCCCCCCCCCTGCGTCAAATTTAAAATAAATAAAACATTGCTTCCTATAGGAAGAAAAGGTATTCATATTCTTAATCAAGAAACTGAATGGAATGCATTTTTATAAAATCTCCCATTTTCAATGAAATGCCAGAGCAGTGGTTCGCAACTGGTGGGTCGCCACATTTCCCGGACCCCCGCTGGTCCAGCTGCTCCCCTTTACCCCAGTGAGGTGCAAACTCTTCTTCCGCCCGGGCTTGAAATTCTGATAGCCCAGGCAGAACACGGCAGGATAGCTGGAGTCAGTGGCACTAGCAGCAGGGTCTCCTCTTCCCGCCCCCCCCACAGGCCCGGAAGAGGAAGTGGTGTGCAGCCGCCGCACGCGCGGGAAGAAGAGACCCTGGTAATTTACAAGTGCGGTCAGCATCAGGCCGGAGCAAAAAAGAGGAACAACGTCATCCCCCGTGGCCGTTGGGACCAGGCTCGGCGCTACACCGTGTGTGCAAACTATGCAGTTGCACAGGGCAGCACACCTGGGAAGGTGGCAGCTGTGATGGAAGGAGGCCCAAAACAGGGAGCAGCGAGAAGCCCGTGGAGCTGCCGGCAGACCCCATCCCACCCGGGGTGGAAGAATGCAGAGGCCCGTGCAGTCACCGGAAGCATCAGAAGAAAACGGGAGCTCCTTCTGTGATTCCTCCTTGTGTGCTGCCAGTCCCGTGGTACTAAATACTTCTTGTATGGTCACCTTGCGATGCCACGAGATGAGCGTACAGGAAGTGCTAACAGTGTGAGTGCCGCGGGCCGGCCTGCGCACGAGGAGATGCCGCAGGAAGGATGCCTACAGCAATGCAACGAATCCTGCACTCTCCCAAGGAATGAGGCAACGGGTGGCAGCAGCAGCAAGAGAGACCCGTGGACCCCGCCTGCATATACGTTGGGTGTGTATGTACGTGAATGAAGCCTGCCTCGGGGTGGGATGGATGTGTAAGTGTGTGAATGAAGCCAGCAGTAGCACTGGAATTAAACTACACATTTCCCGTTAGTGCTATGGGGGCGATTATGTGCAGCGCGGCCGCAATTGCGGCAGGCAACAAGTAACACACCAGCGCGATGCGGCCCCCAGCTCACTATTGCCCCCGCTCCTTTTTTTTTTTTTTTTTGCAAATCATCGTTCCGCTATATTTTTAGTGGAATGATGAATCCTGGGGTAAGTTAGCCAGATATATTTGACCTGCCATAGAGCAGCTTTAACTTAGCCAGATGCAACTTATCCAGTTAAGTAGCCCCAAATTTGCAACTATTCCATGTAATTTAGCTGTATAAGTTTTATCCAGCTAACTTATTTAGCCTGTTTTCTTTTCAGTATTGACCTCCTTATGTACATGTGGAAGATCTGGTTAGAGACCTAAATGAACAACCCTTCAAATGTTTGGTCCAAAGCTTTGAGGAGGAGCTACACTGTCAGGAACTAGTGGGTCTTGAACTGATGACCCTGTAGGAAAAAGACTGAAAACTCTCCACAGGAGCCACAAGAGTCTTGAGAAACAGATCAACATTAACTCATATTTCCCTTTGCAGTAGCCAAGAAGTAGCACATCCTAAGCGGTTTCCAGTTAGTATAGCAGAGAAAATACCTTCTTTGGGGTTAGGACTTAACAACCATTCTAGAAACCAGTTCCTGCTGGCACAATCGAACTCTGGAATATTTACTCCACAATCTTTCTTGTGTACTAGCTGGTTCCTAGAGTGTTTTTGGACTGCTTTCAGATTCCTGCCTTGTTCCAGGTGAGTTAAGGCCTTCATGAATTTCTGCCTTGCCCCTGTTTCTCAGGACTGACCTCAAATCTTTTTACTTTGGCTTGGACTTAGCTTATGCTATACTCTATGGGCCTGATAGTCAGAGTGTGTTCAGCGCTCAATAGCTGAAAAAATAAGACTTATCTGGCTATCTAGCAGGCCACTGAATATTGAGTTTAACTTAGATAGATATAACTTATCCAGCTAATTAGTGGCTTATAAGTGGATATTCACATTCAGTGATATAGCTGTGCCAGATAAGTCATATCCGGCTAAGTTACATATCTGGGAAGATCTGAATATCGGACCCACCATTTTTTTCAGGTTCTGCAACACACTCATGCCTGTATGGTCCAATCAGATACACTTTCAAATAACTAAAGGAATTAATGATGCATAAAAATCAGACCTTTTCTGATGGAAAGGAAATTGTATAATTGTATGTTTAAAAGTTAACATTTCTGCATGGGAGTAACTGCATGAAGTGGTAGTTCCTACCCTAAGGAATTTGCTGGGCAGAATGGATGGACCATTTGGGTCTTTATCTGCTGTCATTAACTATGTTACTATATTCATTATGTATTTATTAATCATTTCTAGACTGCCTTCCCAGTTCATATGTCACCCAAAGCGGTTTACAGTCTAACATATATATAAAATCTGATCATGTAATACTACTTACATGGCCCTTAATCCATAGCAATCAATGGAGAAAAAGGAGATTGAAAGGAAAAATGCAAATATATCATTTGCTGTTGGAAATGCACACTTAGCTAGGCCTTCAAACTCTTATCAACTGCAGTGCACATCAAAGAAAACCCATTCCCTTCACAAGTAGCACATCATTGCTTTTTAGAACAAACAGGCTTCATTGTCCACTCTCCACCTCACCTAGGGTACCATGCACTCATATTATTGCAATGTATAATAAACGGAAAATTGTCCAAAGGGATGGTCAGGACTGACCCTAGCAGGGTGCAGGCCCATGGGCAAATCTGCCAGAACACTCAAGACAGAAGCCAGAATTTCCCCTGGACATTGAAAAATGAGAGGCCCATCTCCAGACCATCTGCAACTGTACCTGAAGTCTCAACCACCACCGTGCACACCGCTGTGGTGCTCAGGAACAGGAAGTGATGTTGGTGATGGGACTGTACCATGGAGATGCACTCACCCTGATCCATCCCCTATTAATGACAGCCCTATGAATGGGAATTAAGACTAGGGGCTTGGGGAATGAATAGCCATCTTAATGGGGCTCCTATTTCATGAAAGAATATGTCATGTCTATGTCACAGAAGTTCATTGACACCTCTTCTCTCATATACTAAGAACGTAGGCAGCCATTGCATCCACAACGCAGTGGAAACATCTACAAGCACAAGACCTGCTAAAGCCATTTGTGTTTCATCTCACCTTAAGTAAAAATAAGAAAGCGGGTGAAAGGAAACAGTGGTTTAGAGTGGATAAGAAATTATATATGTTATAAGAGAGAATCTGAGGGGGTCATTTTCAAAATCATTCGCCCAGGAAGAGAAGGAGTCGGGGCGGCACCGGGGCCAACGCTGTGCAGACATCGCTGGCGGCGAAAGGTAAGGACCTTTATCTCCGCCAGTTTCGCACCGAATAACTACACCTTTTATGGTGTAGTTATTCGGCGTGAAAGCCAGCAGCCAGCGCACCTCAGTGGTGCGATGGCTGCCGGCTTTCGCAGGCCCGCCCCCCGCTTCACCCCCCCGCCCCCTGTTATCGCCGGATTTTTTAAGGTCTGTGACCTTAGAAAATCCAGCTCTAAGTCTTAAAGTCAAAAAGCAAGCACTGTGATCCTTGGTGAGAAAAGTGTCTCTTTGGCTGTCCAAAAGCAGCTTTTAGATGAAGAAAGCATGGAGAGTGTTATGACTGGAGCATGTCTGGGGTGTGACTGAGGTATGCAAGCGAATAGAAGTAGAGTTTGGTTGAGGTCAAGGCTAATTAGAAAGTGGTATGGGGGGGTGGGGGGAGGAAAGTAAATGGCAAACTGGTGGAGGAGCGCGCCAGCTGAGGGATCTTTTGTTGCTTTGTATTCACAATGTTGAGCATGTTTTACAAGATAGTTGCTATCTTGCTGTATTGCCTCAAATCCCTGAGTATGTAAGTTGTTCTCCTCGTAATAAAAATGATTTTGGAAAAAAAAACAAAAGTAAAGGATGTTTCTTTAAATAATTTCTCCCCTATCATCTGTAATAGAACAGGGTTTGTTACAGTTTATTTTCTTCTTTTTCACAAAATAAAAAAAAAAAATAACCGTGGGGTATCAAAATTCATCTCATTGGAAGTAATTAAAGCTGCATGGGTGCAGCAACGTCTTGCCCCAAATTCATGCCAGCCTTAAATAGGCTTCAACAATTCAGGCGTGAGGCAAATAAAAGGTACATTATCTATCTGAGATAATCTGTCTCTACCGACACAACAGAGGGAAGAGTCTATGGTGGCTTCTCCTCCTGCTTATTCCATATGATCTGTTTTTTTTCTAGCTGAAACAAATATTTTCTCTGCTTTTATTAACCAAATATCTTTCATATTTTATTATAGCTGGATTTTTTTCCCCCCACAATATTTGCCCTCCAGAGGTCAAAAAAGGTTTTGGGTAATTCTTAGACATCACTAAGCTTGGCAGAGGAAGCTTCCTGGGTCAGCTTACTGAGCTATTAAAAAGTACCACAGTCCATACTTGCTTCCTGAACAGTACTGTAAGTTTACTTTTTTCCTTAAACTTGGCCTCATAGCAGCAATAAAATATTTTTACATTTGTAATTTCCAGTGTGGAACAAATGTAATTACAACAAAGTTGCTGGTAAATAGAGCTATCCAGAGAATTTGGGCAGAATTTATATTCTAACATATAAACTATCTGTAAATATTGAGACAAAAGCATTTTACACATTCCTACTGCTCTTCTTTAAGGTTCTAATGATTAAGGATGCTATAATTATGAGAAAAATAAAGGAAAATGAATTCAACTCATCCATTAGTAGACAATTCATATAAACAGAAAAAGCTCCTGAAAAGTGTGCTGCACATATCATACCATTTAAAATCAACCATTCTGAAAAGTTATATTGTCCCACAAACAGCAGCCAGTTATTTGATACACAGCGTGATTTTCAAATCCATTTCCAAGGGTAGAACAGTTTTGCCTGAAGAAGTAGTGGGGCTTTTTCACAACCTGACCGCCTGCCTGCCTGTGGAAGGCCTGTATTGGCGCATTTTTACCCATAGTGTGCAACCCATGCCATCCCAAACCCTGCCTACAGGATCACCTCTTCACCGTGCCCTTATAGCAGGCGCTTTTAAAACTTTGGTCTGAATCTTTTCCTGTTCTCCTTCCCTTCCTCACTTCTCCCTGCCTCAGACGTATTGCTTACAGGGGAGCCGTCCCTTGCAGTTGGTTAAAGAGATGTTACAAAGATTTAAACTCCAGTGAAGGAGTTACACAACAATCATGGAGAAGGTGGGAACTTCTCTTTCGCGAGGAGCGCATACAGTTGAAGAAAGCTGAAATGTCAACAGATCTGCAACTGAGGAAACTGCAGACAAAAAAAAAAAAAAGTCTTGATGACAGTATATTTATTACAGTATTTTTTCTGAGTATAAGTTTCAATGCACTACATTTGAACCAGTCAGGCTTGGACATAGCAAGGTATGGTCAGTTTCAAGGCAGGTTTAACTCAAATGTATTCTTGAACTCAAAAGTTACTGCACCATGTAAATCGAACACAAAATACAATATAAGCGGCTACCAAAGGCCTGCAGTACTAGATAACTACAGGGTGGCCCATGGAAAAGTAGCCTGCCTCCAATACACTGGTGTTGGAGGCGGACTACTTTTCCCATGGGCCACCCTGTAAATGCAAAGTTTTCCACAGTAAAAAGCACGGTACTCACATGGATACCAGGCACAAAGTAACAGCAGTTCTGGGTCTAAGGTACAAAACTAGAAACCAGGTTCCGATTCATGGGGCCATCTTTCAAATAGCGATTATGCAGCATCATTTGAGAAAACAAAAGCTGTTAGTGTTGGTTTCAGAGGGAGGCTACCGGCTCTAGTCTGGGGGCCCCAATCTTCCAATCAAAGAAGCAACAGGTGCAGGAAAGCCACAGAAAAGGGGACGCAATCTCTCAAGCCAACCCCTCTCTCTCTCCCTCCACGATTCCTCCCCCTAGTGAGGTGGCAGGCAAGCAGCCCCCCCACACTCACATCAGCAGCAAGCAGCTGTGCAGCAGACAGGGTGGCGCAGAAGGTGGTAAACACGGTGCATCCGGGAAATGATTTGCCTGTGCGATCACCAGCCCCCCGTAGGTGGTGGAGAATATGAGATTTAAAACGCCTGCTGCACCTCTCAGGCCCCAACTTCAAAGCGTCCTGCAGGACAACAATCAATCGACAGCTGACCCCCACCCTGTACACTCAGTGCCATACCTGGAGGCAGTCACAGTTAACCCAAGAGGAAGGGAATTACCATCCATTTCACCAGTGACATCTGAACAGCCTGAATGCTAGAGATGCCCTACCTTTCCCTGTTGGTAAACAATACACAGGGATATTTCAAAATAATTCTCTGTCCATCTAATAGTTACATGCACATAAAGAGAATAATTTATGCATATAATATGTCAATACAATAACTTTATTGATATCACAAAATATAAAATCACATCTCTTACTAGACAATGTTAAAACTCACTAACCATCACATACACACCTTCCATTCGTACTATTAAAAAGCTAACACCTGAAACGTAGTGACATTACATACTTTTATCAATACTTTTTTTATTACATATTTTTATCCATGTGTGCAAGATATACTCCACTATTTATTACTGATTCTTGATTATCTATTACCCAGTAGATCCACAAGCCTTAAACTGATGATCTCATCAAACGTGTTTGAAATATATGTTTTATAATCACAAAAACATACAAGTTCTTTCTCAATAATTCCTTGGCACACCACGGTACCTCCCGATCCAATCGGGCTCTTCTCAAAATCGCTTTTATAAAAAATGATATATATTTTGTGATATTATATATATTTTGTGATATCAATAAAGTTATTGTATTGACATATTATATGCATAAATTATTCTCTTTATGTGTATGTAACTACCTTTTCCTGTTGGCATGCTGATGGTAAATGGATGAGGCAGGGCCAGCAGCAGCTCTAGTGGGTATGGACCAGAGGTTACAGGCTAACAGATGGGCTGCGCTGCACACCAAAATAACTGAGGAAAGCAAAACTTTGCCCCTAATCTTAACAGCGATAAGGGGGGGGGGGGGGGGGGGTGATGGAGGGCTGGCAGCTAGGCCGGAAACACATGACTGTTGCCTGGGGGTTTTTTGTTACAGATGGTGGCAGTAACATGAGAAGGACAGTGGAAGATAGAAGTTATGTGGGAATCCTATGCTTTGCATACTTGCTGCACTGACAGTAAATGATACTCTGAGGCCAGGGGCCAAGGAATGTGGCAATTTAGTCTGGAAGGAACTGATAGAGAGGTGCAGAAATATAGCAGGGCATTTTCACCAGAGCGTGAAGGGTGGGAAGCAACTGTATAAGAAGTAGGAATCAGTGAGGATGCCTCTGTTCTGGCTTATTCAGGATGTAGGAACAAAATGGAATACCATCTATCTGATACTGGAATTAAACTCTGGAATTTGTTGCCAGAGGATGTGGTTAGTGCAGTTAGTATAGCTGTGTTTAAAAAAGGATTGGATAAGTTCTTGGAGGAGAAGTCCATTAACTGCTATTAAGTTCACTTAGGGCCGGATTTTTAAGGCCATGCACGCGCCGGCGCGCCTATTTTGCACAGGCCGCTGGCGCGCGCACAGCCCTGGGACGCACATAAGTCCCGGGGCTTCGTAAAAGGGGCGGGGAGGGGGCATGTCCGGGGGCGTGTCCGGGGTCAGGGGGCGGTTCGGGACGGGCCCGGGGGCATGGTCGAGGTCTCCGGACCAGCCCCCGGGTCAGGTGATGGTGCGCCAGCAGCCCGCTGGCACGCGCAGATTTACGCCTGCTTTCAGCAGGCGTAAATCTGCCAACAAAAGGTAGGGGGGGGGGTTAGATAGGGCAGGGAGGGTGGGTTAAGTAGGGGAAGGGAGGGGAAGGTGCAGGGGGGTGGGGTGGAAAGAAAGTTCCCTCCGAGGCCGCTCCGATTTCGGAGCGGCCTCAGAGGGAACAGGCAGCGCGCGCCGACCCAGGATTTTATAAGATACGCACAGCTATGCGTGTATCTTATATAATCCAGGGTACTTTTGTTCGCGCACCAGGCGCGAACAAAAGTACGCGCTCGCGCAAATTTATAAAATCTGCCTCTAAGAGAATAGCCACTGCCATTAGCAATGGTTACATGGAATAGACTTAGTTTTTGGGTACTTGCCAGGATCTTATGGCCTGGATTGGCCACTGTTGGAAACAGGATGCTGGGCTTGATGGACCCTTGGTCTGACCCAGTATGGCATTTTCTTATGTTCTTATGTACTGCAGAAATTAGTGGTGCAACAGTCAACCCTTCATGGGTTGTCTCTGGAAACTGAGATGGGCGTAGATCTCCCCCCGGGGCATCATGAATGGTTACACATGATGGAGATGATAAGAGTCCTGAAGCACTTCAAAGATGCCAGGGAGGATCTCAGTTCAACAAGAGTCACCCTGGGTGAGTTCATCCCCTACCCAGGCAATATCCTGGAGCAGTTAGAGGGTCTCCGGCAGGAACAGAGACTGAAAGCTGAAGCGTTGCTGATCATGGACTCTTTGTGGCTGCAACTGGAAAATAGATTGAAACACCTCATCCAGTGGGATCCTTTCATGCTAGCCATGCTGTGTGTCCCACCAGTGAAAGGGAGTGTCCAAAAGTCTAATTCACTGGAAGGCGTCATTGTTGGCAAGAGTGTGGGAATGGGACTGCCAGATTAAAAGGGTCAGTGGGGCTGCAGTAGAGGAAAGGGTGAGCATCACATACAAAACCGTTAGCTACCACTCTCTTCCCCATCTTTATTTGCCACTCCTGCTTGGTCACTGCCGAATGGGTTGTCCTTATACAGCAGTTAACCGCAGAGACCAGTATCCCCCCAGCATAAGAGTTCTATGTATGTATTTCAGTCACACACTAGCTCGTAGAGCCCATTGAGGACATGGTCACAGATCCATTAAAATATCGGGCACACAAGGCCATGATCTGGCCAGACCTGGACACGGTGGCCAAGCCTTTTCTACCTAACAGCCAGTGTGCCTAGTAAATGGATACTCTCAATGGCAGAAGACATCATGAGTCCACATCATTCATCACTGGCACCAGAGTTGATAGAAAAGTTGGTTTTCATTAAAATAAACCTTCCTTTGCTGGGTTTCCCTGAATTTCCATCCAACTGGCAGGAGGACTGAGCACAAAGCTACAGGGAGCCAGTGCCCTGCTGCTGTGTTGTTGTTGCTATTTGCCACTCCTGGCCACTGCTCATCACCAAGATGTCCGGCCTACTCCTCCTGCTCTGTCTCTCTCTTGGTGGTACTGGGGTGTTTTGGGCTCAAAACATAAACATAAAAAAAAGAAAAAAAAACCCAACCCTGTCTCCTCCCCTGCCCCTCTCTCCCTCTCTGAATGTCTTAGGATCCTAGAGTCCTGTTACTACTGCTGCCCGCCCTGCTTCTCATGCCCTGACTTGCTCCTGGTTCAGTGCCTTACTGTGTTGTTATATCTTGGTTCCTCTTCCCATCCCTGCCTCTCTCCTGATTCAGTAGCTTGTTGTATTTTTCTGCCACTGTTACTGCCTAGCCTGCTCCTTGTTTCCTACGTCTCTCCTAGCTTCTTCTCTCCCCAAAAAGCAAAAAATAAAAATAAAAAAAAGTTAGAAAAATCCCCCAAACCCCAATCTCCTCCCAGCCTGTTCTCTCCTCTCACCTTGCTGTTTTGTTCTCTGCCACAGTTACTACCTGGCTTGCTCCTGCCCCTCTCCTGGTGCCTTGGGGAACTTCTGCCATTGTTGGCATCGCTTTGGCCCTCTCACAGTATCTTGGGATGTTGATGCCGTTGCTGTTGGTATCCTTTGCCATTTCTTGGTACCTTGGGGAGTTCATGCTCACTTGTGCCCCTTTTTTGATTCCTTTGGGTTTGTGCTGCTTTGCCCCTCCCTTGGTGCCATGGAGTGTAAATGTCACTGTTGCTGGTACACATTTCTCCTCTCCTGGTGTTTTGGGGTTTTGATGCCACTCTTCTTTCTGCCTTATCCTTCATTGGTATCACTGTACTTGCTTTCTCACTTTGAACTCCAAGCTTTGGAGGGGGTTTGATTGCACTCTTCTTCCACCCTTACTCCTCAGTCAGTAACTTTGGGTATTGATGTCATTCTTCTTGCTGTCTTACTCTGCAATCACTTTGTGCTTTTCTTGGTGTTTTGGGGCGACTTTGTCTCTACTTCTACTTCAAATTCCTTTATGATACTTAATGAATATTGGTCTCATCCAATATATGGATGCATTCAAATAAAGCCATTCGTAAGCAAGTCTCTGAATGCCTACAATGCACTTTAGCTTGACCAAACATTGTAAAGATAATGGCAATCATGGCAATAACATTAACAAGCTGATCTGATGCTTTACTCACGTGCTGCACCTCTAACAGTCCATTGGGATCTTCATGCCACTGAGCTTATTGCATTACTCTGCACTTTATGGCTAGTGATTTGGATACCACTCTTTTTGCTGCTTTACTCTGCTCCTATGGTTTGGAGTTTTAACACCAGTGGTCCTAGTATTTTGTCCCTCTCTTGGTACTTTGCAATGTTTTTGACTCTACTTCTATTGCTTGGGTGTCAGGATTGTTTACACATGACACAGATCTACCATCCCAATCAGACCAACCATACTATCAGTTTGAATCCTCTGGGCATATTGCAGGGACCTTACCCATTGTTAGGAATCTCCGTGCGGAGTTAGCAATCTGTTGTATTCCACTGCCTGATGGGAGGAGCAATCAGATAGGAGTTAACAATCTATTAGGAAAGCTCTGTGATAGAGCTGTGAGTTAGCAATATGATGTTAATGGCTCCTAAAGGAGGAGGAGTCAGCAATCTTGTAGTGTCTCAAATATCGTCTTGCTAAGGAGTAGCAATCTGTAATGAATCTGATATAGTTGTAGGTGGATCCCTGGGCCGGTGGCAGATGACCAAGCCCCCGGGAGGATATCCCGAGAGGGACCACCGGCTAGGCTTGAGTATGGAGACAGACACACATTAGTTCTTTTATTAAACAGGGTTTTGAAACCACCAGAGGTGGAAGTAGTGAGCTGATATGCCCGGCAGGGCTGTTGTCCCTCAGGTACTGGAACAGCGATCCAGGATGGCTGAGCTGTTGAGAAACCGTAGAAAGTGAGTAGGCAGAGTAGGCTGAGTTCATGAACAGAACTAGATGACAAAACCCACATAAGGTCTCAAGGAAGCTCAGGAGCTGGAAAGGTTTAGGCCCTCGAGGAGCGAGTACCCAGTTCCAGGGAAAGCTCTGAGAGTGATGGTAACTCACAATTGTTTGTAGCAGCGATAGCTTCCAAGCAGTAGCGAATCTTCAGAATGTCCAGGAACATGGGCCCTCGAGGAGCGAGTACCGGTTCCTATCTGTAATCTGAAAGAAAGAAAAAGAGCGAGGCCCCCGAGGAGCAGGTACCTCTGGTAAGTCTGAGGAGGCAGAGTAGCTTGGGAGGTGTAGCCGAAGCAATCCCCCTGGCAGAGTAGCTTGGACAGCCAAAGCGAGTCCTTGCTAACTCAGTTTGTTAGTGAAATAGAGACCTTTAAATATTTGAAGCGGATGACGTCATCTCAGGGGGACACCCCTGAGGTTCGCGCTCATGCTGGTACTTTAATCAGAGCGCGCGCGTGCGTGCACCCTAGATCTTCAGGCAACATGGCGGAACTGCAACGTCGAGCCAATCCGGGGACACCGGAGGGAGATGGCATGGAGAAGCCGTGGCAGCCAGCCGTCCATCAGACCCGGAGGGAGTCGCCACAGAGGTAAGAGGGCGGAGTGAGGGCGTCGAACAGCGACGGTCGCAACACTCATTTATATCTACTGTTTTCTTCAAAGTTCTTTTCAAATTAACAGTACTTACTAACTATTAGTCTTGCTCAGTAGAGAGCCTTTGATGGATTATATCACCCATTTTAGGATTCATTCCCAAGCAAACCAACTAGGAGAAGGCCTGATCCCAGTGAACCATGATCAATAACCAGTCTAACACCATCCAAGGTTCAAGCCTCAGTCTGAAGGACATAGGTACTTGAGTGGCATTAGATTGGAATTTTATGTTTACGGCTTTGGAGTCTTTTGGGATCCCAAGGTATTTCCTGCAGGTGATGCATACTTTATATCACGAACCCTAGGCCTACATGTCCAATAATGTTTACAATTCGGAGGAATTCTGCTTAGGCAGGGGGACACAGCAGGGGTGCCCGTTATCTCTGTTGTTATTCATTCTTTCTTTGGAACCTTTATTGTGCAGGGTTTGGAACAATAGAGCCATTGTTGGTATTCCTATTGGGGAGTATGGTTTAAGTTGTCTGTATCTGCAGATAATATTCTTCTCATATTGCTAACCCGCAAGTATCTCTGGCAGCCTTTCTCTACGAGGTGGAGGTCTATGGGCGGCATGGGGGTTAAATTGAATTTGGACAAATGTTAGGCCCTCCCAACAGATCAGAATATCAGGCAAGATTGGAGAGGGCACTTTCCAATGAGGTGAGCCAACAACTCTTTTACATTCCTGGGAATCACTTTAATGACTGATTTGACATACCTCTGTTGGGTCAACTTTCAGAACATGCTCCAGTTCACTAGTACATATTACATTCTGGTACTATTGGATCTCTGCAGCTTTTGACACTGTAAACCACAAAATACTAATCAATAGACTAATAGAACTAGGACTCAATAACAAAACAATAAACTGGTTCGAGTCATACTTAAGTAATAGATGTTTCCAAGTACAAATCAAAAACTCACTATCAGACAAAATCAAACTACAAACTGGAGTCCCGCATGGTTCAGCCCTGTCCGCAACACTATTCAATATTTACCTCCTCCCAGTATGTCACCTACTCGCAGGACTTGGAATAATACAGTACATATATGCAGATGATATACAACTACTGTTACCCATCATAAACAAGATTGAGGAAACAATGAAGCTAGACAATATGTATCTTGAAATAATCAAACAACTCCTAAATCAAATGGAACTCGTAATAAACATTGAAAAACTGAATTCTTACACCTAGAACAAAAAAATATACACCCTATACAACCTACAATTGCAATACAAAATAATCTAACCATAGAGTTGGCAACAAAAGTACGAAATCTAGGGGTAATAATTGACCCAGAGCTAAACATGAAACACATTTCACAGAAATTAAAAGAAAGTTACGCCAAACTAATGGTACTCAGAAGACTAAAACCCCTGCTAACGCTGAACAATTTTTGCACAGTGCTACAGGCAATGATATTCGTGAGCACAGATTACTGTAACTCTCTCCTATTCGGACTACCTCAAGTTACCATTAGACCACTCCAAATATTGCAAAATTCTGCAGCTAGAATTTTGACAGGCAAAAAGAGAAGAGACCACAATCCAGGAACACTTGAGGAACTATACTGGCTTCCAATCGAACAAAGAATACAATACAAGGCACTGTGTATAATTCACAAACTAATCCATGATGAAAAGGCCGACTCGCTTAACACTGCACTGCGCGTACATGTTCCACACAGAAACCTGAGATCTGCTAATAAGGCCCCACTAACTGTTCCTTCTGTTAAATCAGCACGCCTCACTCAAGTAAGGGAGAGAACACTATCACTGGCTGGACCTGTACTATGGAACTCCATGCCCCTCGAAATAAGGCTGCAAACAAATTTGAAACTATTGAAAACTAAGCTGAAAACATGGCTTTTTAAACAAGCTTTCTTGAAAAACAAAGAGAAGGAGGAAAACAGTCGATAGATAAGGACGCACCGAGCAATCAGCTTTTTCTCTTATATCTCCCAATACATATTAATGTAGATTTGAACCGCTTTACAGTTTCCTAACCGACATTTAACCTTTATTCAACACATAGTCTCTATTATTAAAATATGTTACCGTTCTATGTTGGCACATGTTTAATTTGTAATCTATACCAATTATATTATTTTCTTATTGTGCCTTTCTGTAAACCGTTGTGATGGTGAATTAACTTAACGACGGTATAGAAGAGTTTTGAAATAAATAAATAAATAAATAAATAAATAAATAAACAAACAAACACTTTACTACAGACCTGGAGGGATTTCCCTCTTTCCCTGTCAAGTAGGATTAATTTATTCCAAATGATTCTTTTCCCAAAGTGGCTGCACTTGATCCAAACTATTCCCTGTCCTCAGTCAAAACAAGAGATGTCTCAATTGGAACATTTGGTATGGATTTATCTCTGGAAAAATAAGAAGCCCTGGGTAGCCTGGGTCAAATTGATATGTAAGTGGGAACAGGGGGGAATCGATTTAAAGTATTTAAAATTATACAATGTGGCATGCAATCCACGCCATGTGGCAAACTGGTTACTGGGGACTAATTTTTATACTCCCCTCGAGTTTGAGCAGGAGCTTTTTTCATGCTTGAACTTGGGTTACCTCTTACAAGACTCTTTGATAGCAACTCCAAAGTACTTACAAGAGGGCTTTTTGGACACTCCTTTGATCTTATCTTGGCGCTATTTCTGTATCTCTTTAAAGCTCAAGAGTAATATTTCCCAATTTCTACCTTTGCTTGGCAATGCGAAGTTTCTACCGGGTGTGTATAATGTGACTTTCAAGGCTTGGGCCACTAAAGGACTACGTGTGATTGTACAATTCTTAGAAGAAGAAGGGGGTATCAAAATATTTCAGACCCTAGTTGACAAATTTGGGCGAGAAAACAATCATTATTTTGCTCATTTGCAAGTTATTAGCTATATTAGATCCCTTAAGGTACTTGATTGGGCTGCGGAAAATAGAGTATTGTTATCAGGTATATTTGATACAAAGGACCCATCCTACCATTCCATTTCTTATTTTTATCAATGACTTTTAGGCTTAAAGCCTCCGATTGATTTTGGACCCATGTTGTCTAATTGGAAGAATGAGATGGTTTTAGATCTTACTGAGCCCCAATATGCTCTTTGCTTTACATGTTTAAAATCTTTAACCTGTAATGTTGCTTTAAGGGAGGTTCAGTACAAGTTTCTTATGAGATACTACTATTCTCAAACACAAGCCTTCCATATGAACATTGCTCCATCCGCAGTTTGTGAAAAATGTAACCTAATGCCTGGCACTTTGGGACATCAGTTTTGGGGGTGTCCAGTAATTGCTTCTTTTTGGAAATCTGTAGTTAACATATTTGTCAGATTACAGGCATACAGTTGTCACGCGATACGATGGTATTGTTATTCGATAATATGCAGGAGATAGCTCTGGGGCAAAGATTTACCCGGTTTTGGTTAAGGAAGGTATTGCTGCTTGCAAAAAAAAAAAAATCCATCCTGCTGAATTGGGTGGGGAAAGATCCCCCAAATTTGACGTTACTGCAGAAATCAAATCCATCTCATGTGTATTAATGAGAAATATGCTGAAAAAATTGATTGGACTAGGAAAAGAAAGATCTTTTTGCTTATTTGGAATGTATATTTACAGTCTCTGTCCCCTTGGGCTAGAAGCCTGATTATGAATGATTGCTAAGTTTCAAGTTGTTTTTGTTGTATAGCTGTTTGGGCGGGATGGCTGAGATACTGAATGGGGGGCACGCGCGTTCTCGTTTTAAAGTTACCTGAGTCTTGGAGTGTTCTTCCCTCTGTTGAACTTGCTGATGCCTGCCTGCAAATGTAATTAAATTTGGACAGAAAACTCCACTTTTACAGCCCAAAATAGGGTATATTGCTTCCCCCACTGACTTTAATGCACAATGAATGACCAAATGAATGAAATTTTGAGACTCAAACCAAAGGAAACGAATCACTGATCCAAACAAACCCAATGAACGAAGCAAACATTTTTTTCATGCACATTCCTAAAATATGTGCCCTCTCCTATTTCTACATTTTTGTTTTGTTATAATAAAATATGCTTTTCTATACTGGATTTTGCAAGCTAACATTTTGCACCATGGATTCACTACAGCTGAATGTAACCTTACACCAGCAATTCTCAATCGGTGTGCTGCAACACAGCAGTGTGTCGCCAAGCACTGGCGGGTGTGTCGCGACTCCCGGTGCTCCACTGCCCCGCTTGTGCTTCCCTTCTCCCTAGGGGCGGGGCTGAAGAGTGGAGAGATCTGTGTGCTACCGCCGGAGGCCAGGCTGGTGGGGCCGAAGAATGGAGAGACACTGCGTGCCACCGCCGGAGGCCAGGACGGTGGGGCTGAAGAGCAGAGAGACCTGTGCGTCACCACCAGTGGGGCTGAATGGTGAGACACTGTGCACCACCGCTGGTGGGGCTAAAAAATGGTGAGATGCTGCGTGCTGCCGCCGGCGGGGTCGAAGAATGATGAGACGCTGCATGCCGCCGCCGGCAGGGCCGAAGAATGGTGAGACGCTGTGTGCCGCTGCCAGTGGCTGAAGAGTTGAGAGACCAGCACGCCGCTGGCTGAAGAGTGGAGAGACCTGTGCACCACTGCTGGAGGCCAGGCCGGCTGGGCCGAAGAGCAGAGATACACTGCGCACCGCCGGAGGTCAGGCCAGAAGCGGCTGATAAGCGGAGGCCAGGCTTATTGGGCCAAATAATGAGAAGAGGTTCCATGTGACCTTGTGTGTGTGTGGTAGAATGGGTGCCAGGGTGCATTAGTGAGAGCTTGTGTGTGTGGTAGAATGGGTGCCTGGGTACATGAGTGGCAGCTTTGTGTGTGAGTGTGTGGTAGAATGGGTGCCTGGGTGCGTGAGTGGCAGCTTTGTGTGTGTGTGTGTGTGTGTGTGGTAGAATGCATGCCTGGGTGTGTGAGTGGCAGATTTATGTGTGTGTGTTAGAATGGGTGTCTGGGTGCGTGAGTGGCAGCTTTGTGTGTGTATGGTAGAATGGGTGCCTGGCTGCATGAGAGAGAGCTTGTGTGTGTGTGGTACAATGGGTGCATGAGTGGCAGTGTGTGTGTGTGTGTGGAGGGGGGGGGGTAGAATGGGTGCTGGGGTGCATGAGTGAGAGCTTGTGTGTGTGTGTGTGGTACAATGGGTGCATGAGTGGAAGTGTGTGTGTGTGGTTGTGACAGAGTATGTATGAGCTTGTATGTAAGTGACAGCACGTGTGTGATTGAGAGAGAGACTGGTCAGAGGTGATGTGTTTCTGTGAGAGAGAGAGACAGACTGGTCAGGAAGATGACTGGCGTGTGTGTGTGTGTATGTGAGAGAGAGACAGACTGGTTGGGGAGGTGACTAGTGTGTGTGTGAGAGACAAAGATTGGTCAGGGAGGTGACTGGTGTGTGTGTGTGAGAGAGAGAGAGACAGAGAGTGGTCAGGGAGGTGACTGGTTTGTGTGTGAGAGAGAGACAGAGACTGGTCAGGGAGGTGACGTGTGTGTGTGTGTGTGTGTGTGTGTGTGTGAGAGAGAGAGAGAGAGAGACAGAGACTGGTTAGGGAGGTGACTTGTGTGTGTGTGTGAGGAAGAGATACTAGTTAGGGAGGTTACTGGTCTGTGTGAGACAGAGACAGGTTGTGACTGGTTGTGGGCCCTAAGGAAGAGGACTGTGAGGACAGAGCTTCAGCAGCCCTGGTGAGTGCTAATGGCCTGCAAGGGAAAGGAGTAAGAGAGTTGCTGGAGAGGGTAAGTAAAGGTAGCTTTTTAAGTTTATTTTTCTTGATTGACTGCCATTTTAATTATTGGGTATTATGTGATGAGTCTGCTGTTTTGAAATATTTTATTGATATTTGGACAATTTTTAATAATTTTTATGAGTTTTTAATTGTTGAATGTTATTCTGTTCCTCAGCTGTTTTGTAACATTTATTAGTATAGCTTTGCAATTATTTCTAAGTGGGTATCTATCTATAGCAGCTTGGCTTGCTCTGTTTTCCTAATAGGAGGTGTATTAGTGTTTAGGGCCTGGTTTAATATTTGTAGTGGTAAATTACTGTCTTTTCATAAGGAGGGGTATTGTGCCTGCCAGTAAAGGGAGTTTGTTTTGCCTTTACTGAGAGGTCATCAGAACCAGAATATCTTTTTTTATATGGTGAGTTGTACAGGTAATACCCTAGTTCTGCTCTGCACCCATTTTGGGGGGTCAAGGAAGTTCCTGAGGATGCAGAATGTATATTTACATTTTTCCCCTTGACGGTCACATGTTCAGTGTGTCACGCATGTGAGAACCATCTGTCAGGTGTGTCCCAGCCGAAAAAAGATTGAGAACCACTGCCTTACACATTGCCTTCTTTTTTCTTTTCAGTGTGGTGTGTTTGTTGCACCAGGACATAACCAACACGATCACTAAAGGAAAGTCATGGACCATATGCAAGGCTTCAGTCAGTTTCTGGATTTGGGAGATCAAGCTTTCTCATTTTCAAAAGTTTAGAAGCATGTTGATATTTTTGTAAATCACTGTAATGAGGAAAAGAAGAGGGTGGCAGCTCTGAAGGTAAAACTGCCAAACACTCATAATCAAGAAAGGTTAGCTAAAGGCCTTGCACACATGGTTGAACAGCTTCAAGGTATGTCCTGAGTAATCCCTTCCATGTCCTCTTCCTGCAAAACTGGTCATGTTAGTTTGACATTCCATTATCTTAACTTCAGCTTTAATCTTCAGTCATAATCTTTATGTCTCTACTGCAAATGTATACTTGTCTATTTTTATTTCAATGCTTCCATGTGAATTTGCCAGTTGGGCATTTGCCAGTTACTACACATCTCTAAAAGAGCTCTCTTCATATTTTCCTCGTGCTGTAATTCACTTTCTACCAGCTTAGTGAAATAACTGCAAGATGCAGAACGAGAGTTCTCAGTAAACACTATTAAAGCTGTCATCCATCTTCCATGTTCTTCTCTGCTCTTCAGTAAACAAGACGGAAAAACTGCATTCAAAAGTATTTTGTGATCTGCATGCTTTCCCCTTGCACTACACACATTTTAATAGCCGGGGAGAATAAAAGCGCTATGAAGATTTTAAGTTGTACTGCAGGGACATGGGAACAATTCCATATTTCATTCACAAAAACCTGCAATTCTTGAAAAAAAAAAAAAAGTACCATGAGTAACATGCCCATTTTCTGTCTATTTATTTGTCTTTTGGAAATTATTTCTCTCACCTAGTATTATTTTTTCGCATTATTTTGTTTCAGGCCCACAGCTTCTACCTGCACCTTTGGCCTTCCAGATGAATCAGAATCAGCCCATACTGGGGCACATCATGATGCGTCTTCATTCGCAACTACCCAGGGGTTTTAACCCCATCTTTAACAATTTCCAATCGAGCCCAGCAATCGCAGCAACAATCCTCAGCCAGGGGCCATACACACTGGCTCCCCTACCTGAATTTGGCCAGTAGCAGGTGTGGATATTATGCAATGGCTGGGTCTCTCATGGACTGCACACACTGTTGTCACAATATTCACAGCTCCAGCTCAGTCCCGTTTTTTTTTAAATTTTGTTGGCCGGTTTCCAGAGGGAGTCATGGTTTGTGGCACCTGCCCAAGAACTGTCACAGTAATAGTTGGGCTTGGTGTGTTATTAAAAAACAGATGAAAACCCGAGGTAGGTGCGAGTGAAAGCTCAAAGCATGGTAGGGGCCTGAATGCTACTTCTGCAGTATCTGCAGACCTTGACAGCCTGAAGAACAGGGACTGGGGTTGGAAGTCACAACAGGGTTTTCCAATACAGCAGCACACAATGCCTCCAGCGAGCCACTAGGTAGGCCAAAATCTCCATTTTAATTATTTATTCTATTCTTTATAATATTGTATAAAAGTGTTCAAAATTTTTGAAAGGTCCTAGTTAGCCATGCCCATTAATATAAATCTAAACAAATCTTAAGAGTCTATTTCAAGACTAAGCCTTATCAGAATCTCATGAAGGCATCACACTGACAGGTCTAATACCTGAATAACTTAAGAGATTTTTTTAATAACAGAGGTGAGGCTCAAAACACATCTTTTCAAAATAACCTTTCCCTAATTCTACAGCTTTGCACTCCTTGCATCCCTGGCCCTTCAACTAATATACTCTGTGGCTGTAGTACATATTCCTTTTTTGGGATGAGTAACAAATAAATATTACTATTATTATTATGTAAGAAATACTCATTCCAAGGGCAATTTTTAAAAACTCATTTGCCTGTAGGTAAATTGGCTGTCTGAAAATTGTCTACCCTGTACACATGGGGGATCAACAACTCATCTGCTTTCACCTGAGGGAAAATCAGGTGAGATCAGAGGTATAATTAGGGGAGACAACAATGCACATAGTTTTGCATTTTCAAAACTATGAACGTTGTTTTTCAGCGAAAAAATATCTGCAAATAAAGCAGGTGCAAATCTCAGCGGGCACATTTTGGTTATCTGAAGGGAAGTTGAAGCTCCTCTTGATTATTTTCTGTTTTTTAAATGCAAAATTAATGAAAATCTCAAAAACATTTTGTATGTATGATTGGACCTATGATTAAAATATTTAGCCTGGATTGAGTGAGAAGTTGATACCCTTTGGCTCCCTATTTGATGGTTCTTAGGTAAAAACTATGTATTATTAGCACGATATTGCCAGTATTTGAAAGTTTGAGAATAATTTTGATGAATGCTTTTTGTTTTGAAAGTTGCTTCCCCTATCCCAGGCAGGGGAAAGTGCACATGCTGTTTATAGCATGTATAGTTTCCCATGGGTAGAAAAAGGAGACAAGTTGGGTGGAAAAGTACAGAGATTTTAAAGCAGGTGCAAAGTGCTTTCAAAGCAGTTGCGGGCCTGAATTTTCAAAGCTTTCAGGCCTGCAGATACCTTGTACATAGGGCTGTTTAAAAACTGAGACAAAGAGGATGATATAGAATAAGACTAAAAGAGAAACCAATGGAGTCACGTAACAGACTGGATCAAATTTAAAGGGACACTGTCAAACTGGGTAAAATGTGAATTTAACCGCCATCAACGAACTCACCTGTAAATATGTATTCAGTTAAAAGATTTTTTTATCCACACATATCGCAGTAGTTGTTGTTTATGGAAGATTAAAAAATTTTAAATGTACATAAATCATACAAAAACACATATGTTCACCTCAAATTGAGCCGTAATACATGCTAGTTGCAAACAAATGTAATACAGTATATCAGTCTTGGAGAGTCCATCTGCAATCTAGTCTGTACCGTTAGCGGGGAATGTTTGTCTAAACAGATAAAGTCTTCAAAGCCTTCTTAAAGCTAAAACACAAGGAATTTCTCTAAATTAATCTGGCAACGAGTTCCAGAAGATCAGTCCCGCTACTGAAAAGGCTCTTTTATGAGTACACCCAAGATGAGCTAAATGTAGTGAGAAGACCTAGAGTAGATTCACACAAGGGAAATCTAGACCCATTCAGAAACATTATAACAGCAAGATGTCAGGGAAAGGAACCTTATACAAGGAGATAAAATCCAACCCAAATAACACAGCCAACCCACTAAGGGCCTATGTATTAAAACACAATTTTTGCAGCGTTTCCTCCCTACAAATTTTAACATGTACATTAAAAGGTCTCTTAATGGTCTATGAACTGCATTTTAGTATGTACAAGTTAAAAAATATTCTCAACAGTGTGTAAATGCTGGTAAGGTGCCCATTAACCCCAAAAAGTTTACTGTGCATGCTAGCTGCCTCTCAAAATCCCCTAAGCTAACTGGCCAGAAGTGAAAAGGCCAGTTGATAGGAGATTTTACCCCCCAACCTTCATATCATGGTTGCACCCCATGCAGAACATCACCCCACAACCCCAGTGCTTCGTCAAACCCCAACCTGCTGCCTCCATCATGCCCCAATTAAAGACCTAAAATCTCCGACCCCCCCTTCCCACACACCTATTAAGGAGCTCTCCATGAACATTAAGCTCCCAACGAAGGTACCCTCCTCAGAAGATCAGCTACCCCAATGAAGGCAACCTCCGACCCTTGCAATGAGGCAGGAGCCCCTTACCCCACCAGGATGCTTTACTATTCCAGACAGTTCCGATTCCTGATCTTCAGCAGGACGAATAGGAGAATCCTTCTGCTGGAGCCATGGCAGACCTACGAATGGCACTGCTAAGCGGAGCTTCATCATTTAAAATGCCAGCAGCTGGCAGCCTTCAGAGGTCTGCTGTAGTGCCAGCAACAAGGTTCTCCTATCCTTTCTGCAAGAGAAGATCAGGACTTGGGACCCTCCAAAATAGTAAGGCATCATACTGGTGGGGTGGGAGGAGATCAGGGGAAAAGAAATATTTGCCTTGTTCATAAAGAGGGTCTTCCCTTTATTTGGGGGCTTGAGGTGGGAGTTGGCCTTCTGAGGGTGGGTGCCTTCAGGGAGTGAACTTGATGCTTGGGATAGGGTCCATCCTCTATGGGGGAGGCTTGATGGATGCGGCATTGAAGGGGGGTGTCAGTGTTTTGATGTTCAAAAGGGTAATCCAGTGCTCTGTGGGGGAATAGGGAGTCTAACCTTGATGGGGCATTGGGGAAAAAATCTTTCATTTTTACCAGGCATTTCACTTTGGGGCAGTTAGTAAGAGGGATTGCAAGCGGCAGCTTGCACATAAAACGTTTAACACTTGAACCAAAGCAGGTGTTACAATGTTGGCCTTAGAAGTCTCACGTGAAATAGCATGCGGAAAACAGCATTTTGCACTATTTTGGGCATGTTGACCGAAACCTACTTGGCATGTGACATTACTCAATTTACATGCAGCTACGTTCTAATTTTAGCAAACTCACTATTGTTTGAAAGTCAAGAGAACGGTATCTCACACTTACTCACGTCCTTGATGTCCTTGGGACAACTTTGTGTCACAACAAGGCTTGAGTCCAGTGATGTGCTATTTGCTAGATTACACTGAGTCGTTCCCGCCCGCCATCAGTTCCATCTTTCCAAATGGCTCTGGCGACCCGATCTGGTGTCAATTTGAAGTATGTCCACATTTCAAAATGACGTTGGCCTCAAGTCAGCTGATGCTATTATGAAGTATGGAATTAGCAGGGCAAATAGACTAGGGATCACTCCTACCCTTATGTGGGGTCCTCACTGCGTAACTTTCCTTCTGGTACTGCTGGCGTTGAAGCCAAAAAACAAAAAAATCAGGGCTAGTCAGTGGCATTTTAAGGGTCGGGTCTAAGAGGGGAGAAGGGAGCCTTTAAAACTAGGGGGTTTAGGAAGTCCCTATACGTACTCTGGGCGAACTGGGAACGAACTAGGAAAAGGGTAAGTGACCTTGGCACGCACCCCCTATAAAATTCCCCCCACTTATGCGTGCACATGCGCGTGTCTATATAAAGTTACGCACACACGCACGTGCGTAGAGCCGATTTTATAACATACGCACATCGGTGTGAGCCTGCATATGCGCGTGCACTTTTATGGGAAAAATGCTTAGTAAACAGGGCCCTGAATCTGAATTTGGGGCTCTGTACATTTATTTTAAACCTAGTCTAATCAGTGAGCAGTAGATTTGGACAATCTAGGTTTAATATCATGTGGTGGGCTGGACTCAAGTTTGGCCAAAATACTAAAAGGATGGAGAGAAGCAACTAGTGAGAGGCAAAGGGGAGGGGTACAAAAGCAAATGAAGAGAGGCAAAAGAGGAGCAAAGTATGAAAAGGGTGGCAAGAAGCATAGGGAGAAGGTTAAAAGAAAGACAAGATGGTGAGACACAAGGGAGAAGTAAACATGGAAGGAAAAAATGGACAGAGGAAAATAGAGGAAGGGAGAGAGAGAACACAGAAGAAATCAATCTCATCCCCATAAAAGTGCACTGGACCCAAGTGGAGGGAATAGGAAATGAAGGAAAGCTGATTTATGTTCAGTAAATAGTAAAGGAAGGTAGAGAGATTTAGTTCCAGTTTTGTTTGGAAGAAGTAGGGGCAGGAATATGCCTGAAAAGACTGAGAAGTAGAAATGTCCCCAAAAGGATTTGGGGGCAAAAGCAAGTCTGAAAAGAAAGCGAGCTCTCAAACTGATTTGGGGATAGGAGTATCTGAAAGGCCAGTGAGGTTCACACATGCCTGAATCAAGGCCCCCAGTTTGCTACCATTCCATACCTTTTTCAGTCAGACGTACCTCATCTATCTCTCTCCCTGTGCCCAGTCTCTTCCCTCAACTTGATCTTGACCTCTTATTTATTTATGACTATTTTTAACGCGCACTCTACAATTTTTCCAAGAGGTGGCTTACAAAATTAAAACATTCATAATAAAATATCATAAAATATCTTGGCAACAAACATTCAAAAACTTTTATAAACAAACAAAACAAAATGATGTGAAAAATACGGCAGGGCAGCAAATGCTCAATGTGCTGGAGCAACATACAAAAACAGAGCAAATACTCAAATGTGCTGAAGCAATCAGTTCTTTATATTGAAAGCCTTGGTAAAAAGAGAGGGTTTTAACACCTTCTGAACATTTTAATGTATGGCTGTGCTTGCTAACTTTACTCAATGAGTGCCAAAAAGAAGTGATCTAAATTCAACAATGAAACAAAAACATGGCAGCTATTATTCTAGAAAATTCTTAGCCTATGATAAAAGATCAAATATCTTTCACACGCTGCACAAAGGACACTTGGATTGGACTAGTTTGATAAGATTTTGTTCTGGCCATAGAGGCTCTCTCCTGTGCATTATATTTTCCAAAACTCTGAATTTCTCTAAGCAGAGTCCAACATTTTACTGGAAATTAAATCAAGACAGCAGATTTACCCTTCTTCTAACAGTACCTATTTCCTCATAGTACAATAAGCAACCAGAGAAGTGTTTATAGTATCCTGTAACTAGACATTGCTGGGTCCTTGCCTGTAATGGTTTCTATTTCATACAGTGAAGTACAATTTTATATATACTGTATATATATACACATAGACAAAGAGAGAGCTAGCGCTATCTATAGCTATATATAGATAGATACTTTACTTTATTAGATTTGATAAATCGCCTTTCTTTTCAGCAAGTTAAGGTGATGTACAATTAAAACTATATTAAATAATAAAAGGAAAATATACAAAAGCTGAATATATAGTAAATACAAAAACATAAAACAAGATAAATAAAATAACAAAAAATAAATGAGTACAGTTGCTAAGAGAATAAGAACATATCTTAAAAATTAATAAAAAGAGTGCAATGAAATGAAAGCTAAGTTATTATATACACTGTATGTGGTGTGGAAAGCTTCTTTACCTTCCCCCACACTCCAAAAACAAATATTTAGCTTTTGGATTTCCTTTGTCAAAAAATATACAGGTAAATTGTAAATGGGCCATATGTGTACAAAACGGAGGTTATGTGTGTGGCCGGGCCTTGTGCGTGCCGCGCGCATTTTCAAAGGGGCCCGGCCACGCACGAAATTCCCATTACGTGCAGAAGCGCCAGGCCGAAGGAAAGGGGCGGGGAGGGAGGCGGGGAGAGGCGGGGCTGGAGGAGGCCAGTACAGCGGCCATTTGCCACTGTGCCAGGAAAGGGACTGCCGGTGCACACAAGTGGCTTCTGCTCCAATGGAGCAGTAAGCAACAAAATAAAAAAATAAAATGGTAGGAGAAAGGGTTTAGGGGGTGGGGAGGAGAGGAGAGGGGCAAGGGGAAGGAAGGTTAGTTAGGAGGGTAGGGAAGTTCCCTCCTAGTCCTCCCCTTTATTGGAGCTCATTCTATACAAGTACCTGCTTCATCATCATTTTGGGTACACTCCTTCTCTACAACCCTTTTGGGCGCATTATTGCCCCTTAAGTCCATCTAAACACACTTATTTGGACACCCTACCGTCAACATCTTAGTAGACATGTGGAGTAGCAGCCCAGGGGTTACAGCAGTAGGTTCAGAACCAGGGAAGTCACTTCCCACACTGATGGTTCTTGGGACTTTGGAAAGTCACATCACCCTCCATTCAATATGTACAAACAGGGAGGGCACCTTTAAAAGAAGCGGGTGAATGCACATGAGTTACATTTCGTGCATGCACATTATATAAAATATGCCTAATTCTAAGCATTTACACGAGGACATGTAATTTGTGTATTTTTCTTAGCACCTGTCAGCTGTTACACGCGCAAGTTAGCTCATTTTGTAACATGCAGGCGTGAAGAAATGACCAGTTTTATCAATTAGTCCACCAGTTTGCCCAATCTATCTCTAGGTCATCTAGACCCTCCCCCCTGCACTCCCCCCTTTTTACCTTGACCCTTCAACTCAGTCAGTATTTGGCTCTAAAGAATTCTATTCTGATTTACAGCCGATAAACAGCAGAAGTAAATAAATAACAGCCATGCATGCACCGCCTGAGCCAGTTATAAAATCTCAACTTATATGCGTAAATGTTGGCCCTGTCCTGGAAAGCCCCCGACCCACCCCTAGCCTGCCCCTTTTATATGTGCGCAAATTTATTTGCGCACCGGCACTTGTGTATGTGCAAGGTTTATATAATTGAACTTGCACAAATATCCGCTATTTGCAGCATGCATTTGCTATTTTGTGCACGTGCATCTCTTTTAAAAATTCACCTTTTAGATCGCAAATCTCTGGAGCAGAGAAACGCCTACTGCACCTGAAACTTGAACTTAGGGTTGGAAATGTGAGTCATTAAATCTAAAATCCAGATCCATCTATCCGTGCCGAAAATCTTTCTGGACACACTTCCACGGTCTCACAATGATACTGAGCATGTGTCTGTTCCTGTAATCCCTTCTGCTCTCTGACATTTCTGAAGCCGATGTAGTAATACATCTTCAAGTCTCATCTTCATTGATGAGACCTGCAGGAATTTCAGCATCTTGCAGCCAGAACGAATCTTTCCATGAGTCAGCTAGGACAGCATGTCCACTCTGACAGGAGGGAGGAGATGGCATCCTGCAGCCTCACCGGTGGGAAACCAGTTACTCCCACACATATGTTCCAGGCCAAATATTCTTGTGTTGTGTTCTCTCTTTCTCCTCTTCCCCTTTTTCTGGCTTACCTCGCTTTTCCTCTTTTGCCTCCGTTTCCCTGATCTTTGTCTATCCACGTTTCTTTCTCTCTTTGTATGTCTCTCCTTATCTCACTACCATCTGGTCTCACTCTTAGGGGCTGATATAATACAGTGCGCTCAGCCGAGCGCACTGTTTAACCCGCTGTCGGACGCGGGTTAAATAGGCG
This sequence comes from Rhinatrema bivittatum, assembly GCF_901001135.1. Classification (NCBI taxonomy): domain Eukaryota; kingdom Metazoa; phylum Chordata; class Amphibia; order Gymnophiona; family Rhinatrematidae; genus Rhinatrema; species Rhinatrema bivittatum. The sequence goes on from NC_042616.1 coordinate 141,238,381, forward strand.
CTAATCCAGCCCCTGATGCAATAGGGGGATTAGCGCCTATTTAACGCGCGTCCGATGCGGAGTGAATGAGTTAGCGCTCATCACATGCAAATGCATGTGAATGAGGCTATTACTCATTCACTCCCAATGCAAAAAGATAAATGTGCGTCTCAGACACACATTTATCGCTCAGCTATTAACGCCTGAGCGCACTGAAAAAAAAGTACAGAAAAGCAGAAAAAACTGCTTTTCTGTACTTTTTTAAAAGTGAAAAAAAACCATCTCTGCTGGCCCCCTCCCCCCACCCAGGACACCTTCCCAGCAAGCTCCCTGGCCCATACAAAAAGCAGAAGTGCAGAGCTGCAGAGCTCAGGAGACACAGCAACCTGCTGCTGAAAAAGGAGGGGAGAGGAGCCTAGAGCCACTTCCAGTGAGCATGAATGCTGCTGCAGTGGGGAGGAGGGAGGGAAGAGAGGGAGATTCTTGGTGAGGTCAGGGAGATAGAGGGACATGCTCGGCAAGGGATGGGGGCAGACAGGGATCTGGTGCTGAGCGGGTGGGTAGGAGAATCTGCTTGATATTGTTTTACTGTCCTGGTTTCTATCCAACAAAATAAACTCTGCTATTTATTCAGAAAAATAATCAGTCATTTTTTTCCATTGATTTTTTTCTGTTATTGTTCTTATCATAATAAATTTACAGGAAAAATAAAAAAACAAAACCGAAAATGAAGGTCCCTACATATTACAGTAATTTTGAAAAGTCCATTTCATGTGTAAAACCTTTTGAAAATTCAACCTACTGGAGTGAATTTTCAGAGGCGCTATGCGAATAAAAGCATATACTGTATTACATCAGCTTCATTATTTGTTTGTTGAAATTTATTTAAATTAAATCTTAAAGAATGTAAATGGTCATCCATTGCTCCCTCCATGTGACAGGGGCCGGCCAATGGCACGGATACCCTGTCACATGCTAAGGGCAAAGGGCCATCGGTGCCATTTTGATTAGTGGCAGCCGATGGCCTGAGAGCAGGAGATCGCTCCCGGGACCCCTGCTGGATCACCAGGTACTTTAAAAATGTTGGGGGAGGGAGGTCAGGAGGGTGGGGGATGCGAAAAAATTAAATTTAGAGGGTCAGGGTGGGTTTGGGGTTTATTTTTAAGTGCCCTTTCTTCCCACGCCCCCCCCCCCCCCCAAAAAAAACGATAAGAGAACCCCATGAAAAATTTTGTGGGGTTTTCCTATCGGGTTCGGGAGCCCCCCAAATTCTGACGAGTTTGAAAATATCTTCCGATATTTTCAATCTCAGAAAAACGATTCACATCCCTAGCTAGGAGTATACCATCTTCCACCTGGCCAAGATGGTGAGACAGATAGTGAAATGCTAAGAGAAATTAGGGAAACTAACCAAATTGGTAGTGCAGTAATAATGGGAGATTTACCCCAATATGGACTGGGTAAATGTAACATCAGGACATGCTAGAGAGATAAAAGTTCCTGGATGGAATAAATGTCAGTTTTATGAAGCAATTGGTTCAGGAACCGACGAGAGAGGGAGCAATTTTAGATCTAATTCTCAGTGGAGCACAGGATTTGGTGAGAGATATAACGGTGATGGGGCCGCTTGGCAATAGTGATCATAATATGATCAAATTTGAATTAATGACTGGAAGGGGGACAGTAAGCAAATCCATGGCTCTCATGCTAAACTTTCAAAAGGGAAACTTTGATAAAATGGGAAAAATAGTTAGAAAAAAACTGAAAGGAGCAGCTGCAAAAGTAAAAAATGTCCAAGAGGTGTGGTCATTGTTAAAAATACCATTCTAGAAGCACAGTCCAGATGTATTCCACACATTTAAAAAGAAATTAAAAACTTTATTTAAACAAGCCTATCCAGATTAGACTGTCCCCCAAATCTGTCACCCCCTGTGTCACTACATGTGTTTATGCATTCCTTATATTAAGGATCCAGTTGTTTTGTTAATCTTTTCTTCATAGCTGCTCTTTGTTACCCCCCTCCCAGTTCATATTCCCTGTTAACATGTAATTTCCAAGCCTAATTGTTCGAATGTAAACCGGTGTTTTGTCCACTACTAATACCGGTATATAAATGTTTCTAATTAATTAATTAATTAAGAAAGGTGGAAGGAAGGCAAAATGATTACCAGCATGGTTAAAAGGTGAGGTGAAAGAGGCTATTTTAGTCAAAAGATCTGAAGAAGGATCCAACTGAAGAAAATAGGATAATGCATAAATGTTGGCAATTTAAATGTAAGACATTGATAAGACAGGCTAAGAGAGAATTTGAAAAGAAGTTGGCCGTAGAGGCAAAAACTCACAGTAAAAACTTTAAAAAATATATCCGAAGTAGAAAGCCTGCGAGGGAGTCAGTTGGACCATTAGATGATCAAGGGGTTAAAAGGGCACTTAGAGAAGATAAGGCCATTGCTGAAAGATTAAATGATTTCTTTGCTTCTGCATTTACTGAAGAGGATGTTGGGGTGATACCAGTTCCGGAGAAGGTTTTTATGGGTAATGATTCAGACTGACTGAACCAAATCACGGTAAACCTAGAAGATATGGTAGGCCTGATTGACAAACTGAAGAGTAGTAAATCACCTGGATTGGATGGTATACACCCCAGGGTTCTGAAGGTACTAAAAAATGAAATTTCAGCTCTATTAGTAAAAATTTGTAACCTAGCATTAAAATCATCCACTGTATCTGAAGACTGGAGGATGTCTAATGTAACCCAACATTTAAAAAGGGCTCCAGGGGCAATCCGGGAAACTACAGACCAGTTAGCCTCGCTTCAGTGCCAGGAAAGATAGTGGAAAGTGTTCTAAATATCAAAATCACAGAACATATAGAAAGACATGGTTTAATGGAACAAAGTCAGCATGGCTTTACCCAAGGCAAGTCTTGCCTCACAAATCTGCTTCACGTTTTTGAAGGAGTTAATAAACATGTGGATAAAGGTGAACCAGTATTTTGATTTTCAGAAGGCATTTGACAAAGCTCTTCATGAGAGGCTTCTAGGAAAAGTAAAAAGTCACGGCGATGTCCTTTCGTGGATTACAAACTGGCTAAAATACAGGAAACAGAGAGTAGGATTAAATGGACAATTTTCTCAGTGGAGGGGGGTGGGCAGTGGAGTGCCTCAGGGATCTGTATTGGGACCAGTGCTTTTCAATATATTTATAAATGATCTGGAAAGAAATACGACGAGGTAATCAAATTTGCAGATGATACAAAATTGTTTAGAGTAGTTAAATCACAAGCAGATTGTGATAAATTGCAGGAGGACCTTGTGAGACTGGAAAATTGGGCATCCAAATGGCAGATGAAATTTAATGTGGATAAGTGCAAGGTGTTGCATATAGGGAAAAATAACCCATGCTATAATTACACGATGTTAGGTTCCATATTAGGAGCTACCACCCTAGAAAGAGATCTAGGCGTCATAGTGGATAACACATTGAAATCATCGGTTCAGTGTGCTGCGGCAGTCAAAAAAGCCAACAAAATGTTAGGAATAATTAGGAAGGGAATGGTGAATAAAACGGAAAATGTCATAATGCCTCTGTATCGCTCCATGGTGAGACCGCACTTTGAGTACTGTGCACAATTCTGGTCGCTGCATCTCAAAAAAGATATAGTTGCAATGGAGAAGGTACAGAGAAGGGCGACCAAAATGATAAAGAGGTGGATAGCACCACCAACTAATCAGGAGCAGTCAGCAACAAAATAAAAGCATTCATAGGTAGGAGAAAGGATTTAGAGGGTGGGAATGAGAGGGGAAGGGGAAAGGAAGTTGGGGTAGGGGGTAGGGAAGTTCCTTCCCAGTCCGCTCCAATTAAGGAGCGGACTGGGAGAGAACTGGCGAAGGCCTCGATGCATCGAGGCCCTGAAATTGTAATTCTCTCCCCCTCTTGCGCATGCCGCATGCACATGCGCACACAGATTACAAAATCCGCCACGCATGTGCGCGTGCCACTCGTATTTTATAACATGCACGCAGCCACGCGCATATGTTATAAAATACGCTTGTCATATTCACATGCCAGGTCCCGCATGCACATGGACGCGTGCGCGTGTCTTTAAAAATCTACCCCTTAGTGAATCAGCTACTGTGTTTCCTACTGGTGGTTGATCACTTGGCACTGTCACAGACTTGGCGCTGTGCCAGAGGAAGCTTGTACTGTTGAGATTGCAATGAATTTGTGATTTTCCTTCTATTATGGGGATCTTGCATCTCAAATCTTTGCTGTATGATAAGAGCAAATATTCTCAATTTTTATTATTTTTTTAGCAGCCCTTCTCTCTTGGCAAAGAATATATCCATAATAATAATAATAATAATAATAAACATCCCTGCAGCAAAGACCACCATAGGATTTTTTAAAATTAAACTCTACAGGGAGTTTCTCTTTGAAAATCAAGCACTGTGGAGAGGCAAAACATTGGCTTCAAAGTGTACATCTCTGGGGTAATTTGGGGGGCTAATTTTAAAAGCATAAAACCGTGGTTTATGTGCATAATTGGCTTGTCACAAAATTGCTTGTGGCCTGTGGGGGTAAAACTAGGAGCGAAATATACTGAAGGCTGGGCAGGGCTAGCGTTTATAGACATACTTTTCAATTCTGAAAAGCACGTGTATACATTTTCAAGCTAAATCTGGGGTGCACCAAACAGGTGGTGAACTTATGCAGGTAATTTCTATGGAATGATTTTCTAAGGGAATTGAGGAGATTCTTACACTAAGAACTATTTTTCCCAGAAAGCGCACAATTTTATAAATGTAATTTTTGGACATTAATGTAAGATTTTTTTCATTATTTTTTTCAGGAATAACATTGGATTTTTGTTAAAATAAACTAATTCTGATGTTACCGAGGGAAATGCCGTCAATTTTAAAGAGAAAAATTAAAATTTATCGTTATAGCACTGAGGGCATGCAATATCTCTTGATATAACCAAGGAACTGCTAACTCACCATAAATAAGTTAACAATTTGGGGACTTCCACAAGCAAAGCACTGGCTGTGCATGTTCCTGAAGTCCACACTGTAGGTATAGCCAGTACAAGAGTTCATGCAATACTTTTAATAATTTCAAGAGCCATAAATGGGTTTATATAATATCCACAAAAGGTCTGTGTTTATCACACTGCTGCAGTCACAGGGCTATACACATATGCCAGACATCACTTCTTACACTGCCAGACATAAACAGTGTACAGTCATCCTGGGCAAACTAACATCTCTTGTGTGGCAAGTTTAAGTGACATGGAAACAAGACTGAACAAGTTACTTCAGTTTCTTTTAAATGAAATTATCCAAAGTAGCAATGAAATAGAATACAATGCATTCCTCTGTTGGAGCCATAAAGAGGGTCCAACAATCAAATGAAACTTTAGAGAACCAAAGAGAGGAGAATGCAAGCCAATGTGCAGATAGTGTCAGTACTTATCCATCAGATTTCAAAAAAAGGCTGGGGTAACCTGCACAGAATAGCCATGATTATGACCCTAACATCAGCGGTATGGTTGCATTAGGCTTCCAAGAAGGTTGGGAGCAACCTGGGTGGAGTGGTCAAGGTTTCAACCCTAACATCAACAAGCACAGCACAGCTTGTTGTTCAGCCTACCACCTGACTAATTTCAGAAGCTGTTTACATTATTACAAAGCTTGGTGGTAACACATGGGAGAGGTCCTGCACGTTGAATTAAGAATGGGACTTGTAAGAAGAAAAGGGAAATATGGCAATGCCTGGAGTGGCCTACCAGTGGAGGTGGTGGCAGCCAGCACTGTACTAGAAATGTAAACATGCTTGGGAAAGCTATATAGGGCAGTGCTAGGAACAGGGTTGGAAGGTTGGATAAAAAGACCTTGACAATATTTTCAGGTTCATTTGTTTTTCCCTCCACTCCTACTGTGCTTACCCTGTTACAAAATTTGAGTCATCCATAAACAAGCATATTTTTCCTTCAAGTTTCACTATAATTTTGTTAATGAAGATATTGTAATGAAATGGTCCTAGGGCTGAGTCCTTAGGAATCCCATTGTTTACCTTCACCAGAGTAGCCTCTGTTAACCACCAGTCTCTAAGTTGTTGTTTTCCAAGTTCATTATCTTTTTATCAACTTTCTGTTCCACTCCCATGCTGCCTAGGTTGCTCACTAGTCTTGTATATGGAACACTGACAAAGCCTTACTGAAATCCAAATAGGCAACAACTACTGCTCTTCCCTGTAAGGCCAACTATCAGGATCATTCATCAAAGTGTGTTAAAGCGTTAACGCCCGCGATAGCGCAGCACAAATGCAAATTTGTCAAATTTATTCAAAGGGGTGGGATTGGGGAGGGGTTTGGGTGAGATTAATGAAAATGAGGGGCAATATCGCACTGTGTGTTACGTTATTGCATGCTTGTAACGTGGGAAATAACTACACCTTTTTTCCTGGTGTTAAGCTATGCGATATGCCCGAAATGGCCATAACACAATTTGCGATAAATATTGCAAATTCCGTTTCAGGTATTTTTGGGCATGGGGAGAGGGAGTGGAGTGGAGTGGAATGGAGCAGAGAAAGAGAAAAAGAGATCCTCTAGGGTTGCACACAAAGTAGTCAACTATTTATACTGTTATAGGAGGACCAGCTAGTAACTCAAGATGAGGTTTTGGTAGTGGTGTAGGGTTTTGGGGCCAGTTTTACATGCAGAGTGAGACGTAGAAAAGGCACAGTAGACCTCAGTGAAGATTTGACATCATTTGGATTGAGGAAAGTCACACAAAGATGAGATTTCTACAATGTTCTCTCGCTCTAGCTTGATGGGCTCTCTACCAGGATACTAGCAAGCTAGGGTGAGAGAACACTGAAGTAATCTCATCTTAGTCTGACTTTCCTCATTCCAAATCTTGTCAAATCTTCAGTGAGGTCTGCTGTGTTGTTCATTCGTCTCACTCTGCATGTAAAACTGGCCACAAAACCCTACACTACAACCAAAATCTCACCTCAAGTTACTAGCTGGCCTTCCTATAGTGATATAAACAGTTGACTTATAAAGAGACGCTCTCTCTCTCGCCTGTCTGGGCACTTTGCAAGTAGTGAAGTACAAGTATCGCGGGGTGTGAAAACTTTTAACCCTGTGCGGTAATTCTAAAATTATCACAGCCACACCTCTTTTTGTTATCGCGGGCGCTATCCATGTGAAAATTATAGCATTTTGATGAATCTAGGGGTCAGCGGATAACAAGCAGAATGTTTGCTCATACAGGAACTGCTGTCTTGCTCCCAGCCTGCCCTGCACACTAGCTAAACAACTGTTTGATGGTCACAAAGATTACATCCTGGTGTACTTGCAACCACCTCACCCCCCACCCCTACTTGCTCATTAATCCTCAAGTCGCTCTAGGACAAGAACCCCATCCATGCATCTCTGATCTACTGCTTTTGTCACTTTATCAAAGAGCTCAAACAAGTCTATATGACAGGATTTCCCTCTACGTTGTCGTGAAGCTTGAAATCTGCTTCTTTCAAAGCATTGCATTACTCTGTGCTTCCATAGCTTTGCCTACTACTGAAGTTAGACTGACAGATCAGTAGTTACATGTCTTCTTTCTTATTCCCATTTTTTTTTTCAAATGGGACTACATCTGCTTTCCTACAGGCTCTAAAGATAAGTTGAACAGAACTGTGAGGAGTGGCAGAATCTCCTGTCCTAATTATACAGTTGGTGTCAGAATCTATCCATTTTAAATAATAAAGATGTTGATCTCTCTCTGTCTCAGGAGATTACAGAATTTTGAGAGTGAAAGTACGTAGGCAGTATACTGATGTACACAATGTGGACATCTGAAAGGGATATGTTAGATGACCTATCATCTGCGCGCGCAAGTTATAAAATCGGGCGCACGTGTGCGCGCGCCGGGTAGAGCGAGCACATGTACGCCCGCGCGCTCCTTTTAAAATCTACCCCAGAGTGTATGTAGATATAGACATATACACATATTTCTCTCTATATTTTTTTCACATCTGAACCAGATTGAAAAGTACTGAACAAAGCAACTGTGGATATTTGAGTCAAACCGTAAATGGCTTGGATTCATCTGAGTTGATTTATATCCAGTTTGGGTTCATCTTAAAATTATCAGACTCTGTAATGCGCTACCAATTTCTTATCAAGAGGCTCCCAACAGCTCTGCTCCATACAGTAAGATATTCTCTTTGTTCCCATAAAATAAATTCACTGAGGGAACCCCAAGAGCTCTCTCCCGCACCTCCCTAATTTGCTTGATTCCCCCCTTTGCCATGCTGGTTTGGATTTAAACCAATTCTCTTTTCCCTAGAACTACAACAATACATTTTGAGATCCACATTCCAAGGGGTTTGTCTGGGTAATTTCTCACTTATCTGGACAAAAACCTATAACTGAACACTTCCTCTCTTCACTGAGTACAATTTAGCAAGGTATGACGCTGGAGGGAGGGGGTGTTACAGGGTAGGGAGTTACGTTTCATTGGGTAGTGCTAATATTAAGCGCCCTCCATATAATCTTACTTGGGTAAGTCTGGTTGGAAGAAACACCATCCTCAAATAATCCGGATCAATTTAGAGGAGTTTATTCTGCAGCAGATTTACCCAGGTAAATTCCCACTCCGGCGCTGCTGAATAAGGACCTCACATTTTACTTCTACAATTATATAACCTATTCACTGAATGACACCTGCAAATCAAAGGCAAATGGGAAGGCTAACAATTACTTCTCAGTCATGAAAATAGTCCCAATAAACAGATTATGTTCTCTGAAAGAAAACATGAAGTATAATCAAGAATGAAAGCTGCTGGGTCTCTCAGCAGAAAATGGAAATGGAATTTAATCATTGCAAAAATAAGGTTCAAGAAAGGTTCATTATTACAGACAATAAACTCACTGAAAAGAAAATGCCATTTTAATAGCAGAGACAATAATACCACCTACAGTCTTCAGAGCCCTATTCCTTCAATCTCTTCCACCAGCTCATAGCAGATTAAATAGATTTAGCTGGTTTTAGCCTTTTACTGTACTTTAGCCTTGCACTTCCCAGGAAAGCAAACGTTTTCAAAGTCATACCTCGCTAGAGCCTGATGCTTGATGTAAGCCCGTACAGCAGAAACATGACAAGTTTGTTCCCGTCGTCGCTTTCTTGACTGGCAAATGAATTTCCTGCTCCATGCCCAGACCTTGAGATCTGGGTTTAGACGCTAACACTGCCCATGGAGAATCTTTCCTGGCTCTCTCTAGCAGCCCTATGCCTCACTGAAAGATATTTCTTATATACACAACATGTGAAAGAGTTAGCACACATCAGGGTGTAGAACTCCAGTGTGTACTCTGTCTATATAAATACTGGTTTTTCACGGGTGCATACCAGTATGTGGGTGGGATTTAAGTGAGCTCATAAAACCCAAACAACTGGAAATATTTCTTTCGCTTGTAAAAGAACAGATCTCTGCTGGACTTTCTGAAGATCCTTTTTAAAAAAAAAAAACAAAAAACAACAAACCTATTCAGAAAAATATAAATCAGCTTTAGAGAAGTTAATCAGAATGTATTACAGTGGATTTAACAGGGGAACTGGAAAGTGAAACATTCTCCCAAGCCTTTTGTCATTCCCCGTTTTCTTGTTCAGTCTTGTTAACAGCTCCAAGTTAGATGTTCTCAGTGCGAATTATGCTGACTAAAATGGATAAGAGGCCAGGATATGATGGAATGAAAGAACTACACATGATTAATACTGAAATGGGGGGGGGGGGGGGGGAACCCCAAGGAAAAAAACATAGATCGGGCAGGAACAATCCTACATGGAGCTAGCAAAATAAAAAGTGGACAAAGCTATAGTTCCGGTTGGGATACATCCAAGGTTTCTAAGAATGCGCAGCGAAACACTGGTGAGTCTGCTAAAGAATCTATTCAATCCATCTTTGAAGATGGGAGTAGCGCCACAGAACTGGAGAAGAGTGATATTGTCTCTCTTCATAAAGCAGCATGGGTTTACCAAAGGGTGATTTTGTCAGACAAATATACCACACTGAGCTCCATATTCAAAAGCATTTAGCCGGCTAACTCAGAAGTTAGCGGGCTACATGAATATTTGAGTAATTATCCGGCTAAATTCTAACTGGCTAGAATTTAGCCTGCTAAGATAGGGGTGTAACGGGGAGGAGTTCAGTTGACTGGATGACTTAGCTGTTACTGCTGTGGTTTGTGGACCTTTGGGCTGGCCGTGCGGATGATGAAGAGAAGTTTGAATAGGACTCTGCAGAGATGAGTTAGCCGGGAGGCGGAACGGAGCAAGGAGACCAGAGAGGAGCTTTGCCACTGGAAGCCCGAGGTCCCCCCAGGAGGAGCCCGTGAGGACCCGGACCGCTGGGACTTAGGAGAGGTCTCCCGGAGTGGTCGGCGAGCAGGAAGAGTGGACGGTCTGAAGGTCAGGGCTGGCAGCAGACAGGGATATCAGAAGACGTACCGGAGTCAGAAACCAGGAATTCAGTCCGAAGGGTCAAGGCAAGGTTGGAACAGGAACAAAGGCTGGATCAGGAACTGCAACTAGACGACTCCCAGGAGTGAACCTCGTTGCAAGGCAAAGTCTTCAGGCAGATGCCAGGTTTAAATATCCTTCCGGTGTCTGACGTCATCTCGGGGGCCGGCCACAGTTTCTGCCACTGTGCCTTTAAATTCCACTCCCTTGCACACGCGTGTGCCTAAGGGGGTGGAGTCAAGAGAAGAGCTCGGCAGCATCTCCCTCATGGAGACACTGTCACGGAGAAGGGTCGGGCAGGCCCGAAAGCACGGGTATCACAGCAGCAACTCGGAGCGGACTTGAGGGAGGTAAGGGCCCGGTCGCGGATCCCGCAACCAGGATCACAACATTAGCTACCTAACCCCCTAGATTCATTGAGAGAGCAAGAGAGAGAGCCTAATTATAAGGCCGTCATAGTATTCAACTATTTATATCTCTATAGGAGGACGAGCTAATAGCTCGAGGTGAGGTGTTGGTGATGGTTTAGGGTTTAGGGGCCAGTTTCTCATGTACAAACTGCACAGTACACCTAGGTGAAGATGTGGCATCATTTGGAGTTAGTAAAGTCTCATAAAGATGATATTTCTATAATGTTCTCTCACCCTAGCTTGATGGACTCTATAACAGGGTACCATCAAGCTAGGGCTCCTTTTACTTTTTTTTTATTTTTGTTTTTCTCTCTTCTTTCCTTCCAGGCACAATCCCCACCTTTTCCTGCTTTTTGCATTTCCTCCAGGGTCAGGATTTCTCTTCTCCTTCCTCCCCCCCCCCCCCCAAGCACATTGTCTCTCTTTCCCTCTTCCCTCCCAGCACACTTGGTGACCTGGGTGCCCCACCATCTCTTACGCATCTCCCAGACCCTGGCCCCTGGCTGCAATCATCTATCCCTCACCCCCATGGCACAATCATCATCCCTCCCCCCCCCTAGCCCCATTACATCATCTTTCCTTCACCTCCTCCCAGCACAGTCATCTCAATCTCACCCCCTTTGTGCAATCATCTTCCCGCCACCCTCTCTCCTACTCCCCCGGAACAATAATCTCTCTCAACCCACCCAGCACAAGCATCATCTCTCCTTCACATCCCTTTGAACAATCATCTTTCTTCCCTCCCTCCTCTCCCCTGGTGAAATAATCTCTCTCCCACCCATTCGGCTTCTTGGCCCAATAATCATCTTTTGTTCATCCCCTCTGGTACAATCATCTTCCCTCCCTCCTACCCCTTTGGCTTCTGACGCAATCATTTGTTCTCCCCCATAACCTCCATGTGACTTCCTTGTCCCCAGCCCACCCATCTTCCCTGTGAGACTTCCTTCAGTGTGCAGCCAGCAGGAGTTGAATGAGTGGCGCTTCTTACAGGCTGCTGCTGACTCCTTTTCTTCGGGTTCCCCCCCTGCAGTTAGAACCATACGGGGCCAAATGGGTCTTATGAGACCGAAGGGCCCCACATTTCCAGCAGCAAAAGGAAAGTCCAAAAAGAAGGAGTCAGCAGCAGCAGCAGCAGCAGCAAGTATGAAGCTCTGCTTGCTGATGCCTCCTGCTGGCTGGAGGAGGTAAAGCAAGGCGTGAGGAATGCCCCTTCTTATCTGGCAGCTGAAATGCTGACCCAGCCCCCTCTTCTCTTTGACAGTGGCTGGCTGATTTAGGGGGTGGGAATGAGGGAAAACGGACTCTACTGTGGGTAATGGTAGCACTTGCCTGCACCCTTTTTTCCCCACGGCACACGAAAGTGTGCCGTGGGGGAACTGCTGAATTAGGGTAAAAATGGATTTCAACCAATTTTCACTTTTGCAAAACCTCTGGAAATTATGGGCGAAAATCAGTTTAAACTGAAAACAAAGGACCCTAGGGATAAGCCAGAGGTCAGTTGGGGCCTACAGCATCACACAATTAAATCAGGCAAACTAAAGAAGCCTTATTGTCCTTATCAGCCATCATATTCTATTTCTATGAATTATTAGCAGAAGGGTCACCAGACTGTATGGCACTCAGGCAGAGGGAGAAGGAGTTCCCTGAGAGAGAGAGTGGGTATTTATGTGGGAAAACATCACAGGCAGAACAGTACTCAGCAGCGCAAAAAGCAAGGAAATGGTGAAGTGGATTGTGGTTCTCTACTAAAGCCAAGCCCATGAAGCAAGAGAGGCACAGACAGCAGCCTTCCTTTAATTTAATTTAATTTCATGATCAGTCATGTAAGAT